>NC_064614.1:402772347-403397347 GCF_023898315.1 Schistocerca nitens | reverse complement strand
TGTAGCTTGCAAGCTATGCGAGATATGCTTTGAGGCAGGCTGCAGCTGTCCTAACTGCACCTCCTCACATGTTGTGGCCACTCGCAAGAAAACGCCACCATCACCCTCCCCAATAATGTCATCTATGCAGATAAGCGCCAAGTTACTTTGTGTGCACCGAGCAGTGGCGCCCGACCACGGGATGTTGCGTGAGTGTTTCAGCACGCTACGAGGTGAAATCACAAAACAGATGATAATGAAAAGGCAACTCCAAAAGGAGAGGCAAAATCAACAACAATACAAGCCTGGAGCAGGAAAAGCACACAATGCAGACTGCAAACAAACCAGGCATGGAGGCCTTATGAATGCCCTGCTTGAGTGAGGTCTATCTATTCTGGTGGAGAATATGGAGTCATAAAAGCACCATCAAAAGTATTTTTCTTTTTCTTCAACGGGTAGACTGGAGCGAGCTGTTTGAGATAAGGACCGTTATAAACAATTTTCAGTCAAATACCAGGTGAGCTGTAAAGCAACCAAGTAGTTCATACTTATGCTTTACAAACAAGGAAACCTCACGAAAATGTAGGAACTGAATTGGGCAGCATGTCACTTGTACTTTAATGTGGTATCTAGAAAACTACTCACCTGACAGTACAACATCGCAGGTACGTTCCGTATGTTAATACATTCTAAGACAAAAATTGAGGCACAACGACGAAATTGTTCTGAAGAGGGCGGAAATCAATAGATATGATGTACGTGCACAGAAAAAAAATGATTACCGTTTCAGAGTGGTTGGGCGATTCATTCTAAAGAAAGAGGTTCACACACTGTGCAAGTCAGTAATGCACGGGTCCATCTCTGGCCTTTATTCATGCAATTATTCGGCTTGGCCTTGATTGGAACAGTTGTTGTATGTCCCCCTGAGGGACACGGTGCCAAATCCCGTCCAATTGGCGTGTTAGATCTTCAGAATCTCGAGTTGGTTCGAGTGCCCTGCCCATAATGCTCCAAATGCTCTTAATTTGGCAGAGACCTGGCGACTTTACTGGCCAAGGTAAGGGTTTGGCAAGCACGAAGACAAGCAGTAGAAACTCTCACCTTGTCAGTCGGGCATTATCTTGCTGAAATATAAAACCACAATGGTTTTCCATGAATGGCATCAAAACGGGGGCATAGAATTTCGTCGACGTATCGCTGTGCAGTATGTGTGCCGTGGATGACAGCTAAAGGGGACCTGTTACGAAATGAAATGGGACTCCACACCATTACTTTTGGTTATCAGGCTGTATGGTGGCCGACAGTTAGACTTGGCATCCCACCGCTGTCTAATTCGTCTCTAGATACGTCTTCGGTCTGGAATCTCATTAACTGGAGTAGAATTCTCTTCAGCATTAAGTACCATTTCTAAGTCAGCCTCAGTGACTAGCGAAGACCTGTGTGGCGACGCTGCACTGAACCATCCTACAGAAAGGAATAGGCTCGTAGGAAGAACAAAACGATCGGACACTACAGAGACACAGTGAAATGTAAGGGGAGAGTAATGTCGCACAGCAGAAATCAACACATTAGTTATTCTTAGGTGTACTCAAGAAGCACAGCACAAGAAACTGCTACGATAGCTGTATCGTGGAAGTATGTCACTCGACTCCACAGATAAGACTATGCCCAAGATAACCAGCAGTCTCAAACTTCTGTATTGGAAACAACGTCTGTCCAGACCATAACGTAGGCACTTTCATTGGATGCTGAAATTCTCTCGATACAGCCCACGTTAGGAACCACTACAAAGATGTTATGCACAACAGAACTGCTACGGTTACTGTTTGTGATTTGACGAACTAGTGGTAGCTACCGGAATATGAAAATCACGATTTTAAGAACGCATCTATCAAAAGATCTACGAGGTTCATGCGAATAACTACCACCAAAGGCGATCTCCGCTTCAGTTGAAAATGTTATGCAGTATAGTACGTTGGATAGAAAACCAGTAACTAGACCTCACCACTCACAGTTATAAATTAAATGTTCCTGTGTGTAACTCTAGTACACGACAACGAACCTCGCTAAGCAACGGCGTAGCAGAAATATTCAACTCTATAAAAAAACAAAAACAAAAAAAAACAAAAAACAGAGAGCTGCCGCGCTCGATAATACTATATAACTACGTTTCAAAATCAAACCCGCAATTAAATCGCGTAGAACCTGTTAAGTGCAGTGTGCTTGTCGGCACCTGGAAATAATAGTTACTTTACGAAATTTTCAAATTGTTCGTTTGCTATAAAACTGAGCTTTACTTTTTAAATACCTTTGAATATTAAGTATGGAGCAAATTAGACTCAGGGCTCTATGTTAATTTCATATTTTTTTAAACAGATACTGTTCTGTCTTTGATTGTTTTCTTTCATGGACAGATGTAAGTCAGTTTTGATTTTACGAGTGCTATCCAATTAAACAAACAACTCTAATTAAAAAGCCTGAGTGCCATCGCCACTTCTAAGCAGGTTGAATTTTAAAACAGATACAAAACTAATCCCACTTCTGGCACTATTGCGCACACAGTATTATTGATATTGTTTGAAACACACCACTTAGACGACAGACGAGACAGTTAACGTGCCCTCAGTAACAGTGGTTCTTGCTTTGTTGTTTAGGGTTTTATAGGGAAAACTACTAAATTCTAGAACGAACGTGTAAATCTCATAGTAATTTAGATCGGTTCTCGCTATATCACATACAACTGTAGGAGGTCCGTTCTCCTAATTACAGAGATAACACAGTCCGTGTATCTATCCAGAAATTTCCAAACGTTATCTAAAATACATCGACGCTCACGCTGAAGTCGCAAAATAATCCCTAAGACAATATCGGAAATTCACCATTTCGTAAATGCTTGCTTTCACTTCCAAATCCAGCAATACAACAACGCAGAGGCACTACTTCCTTAGTGCATACTTTCTCCATCTCGCTTTAAATCCTTGAGACTACAGCCAGCTAATTAATTCATTTGTGTGAATCATGCTGTAGAACTTCTAAATTTTTCATTCAAATCACTATTTACAGTGTGAATGTTGTCACGTATAGACGACATTATAATAAATAAGCCATCATATCTTGCTTATTTTCATTTAGTAGTGCCTCATGGTACCATGTTTTGGGGCAGCTCCCTAAAGAACACTACAATTTTCTGACTCCATAAATGTTTATCACAATTATTTGTAGTAGTGCATTCAACGTTTCCCAGCAGAAACCCTTTGAAGGAATTAGCCAAGCTATTATGCTTCCTTAATTAAATTTATTGTTTTATTGACGCATAACTACATCTACAAACATAAATACATTTATTTTCGGCCAAAAAGTGACCATTACCCAGGAACATACATTTTTGTAACGCCCCAACAATCACACAAGTATCTATTAATAAAACACAGTTCAAGCAAGAGCTCGATGACCTACTGACGACCATCTTATTGTAGTCCATCAGCGAGTTTCTTAGTTTACTCAATTCAAGATATGTTAATAATAATATCACATAATGACAGTGCTGTGTAATGTTTCACTTCTGGAGGCTGTAGGTACAAGTAATACCTTGTAACATAAATACAATAAGTCAACTTTGAAATATTTTTCATGGCATGTCGGGTTTTATTATAGACTATTAATTTTTATGTATTTTACTAAATATACAACAATATGGGAAAGACAGATTGTTACTCACCACCTACAGGAGCCATTGTGTCTCAGATAGCCTCAATGAAAAAGAATGCTAAAATATTTAAGCTCTCGGTAAAAGTCCGCTTCCAAAATAGAAAACACACACACCCCCACAAGTACACTTGGCACACATATAGCCACTGTCTCAGGGCACTGTGGCCTGACTTCAACTGCATCTGATTTGATCATCAGTTTCATGGGTGTAGACTCTCTCTAAAACATATTCTTCGTTACCACAATGCCCCTGATCTCAGTCTTTACTAGTCCCTGTCCTGCATTTACCTGCCGCCTTCCATGCTTCCACTGTGGTACACATACACCTCCTGTCCGATCAAAGAACCTACAAATATGTTTCCTTCCACCTCTTATCTTCTCCCCCCTCTCCCAATCAGCCTCCCACTCTCCCCCTACCCCACCCACCAGAACCTTCTAACACTGAACCCAGCAGCCCTGCCCTACCATGTTCCTGAGTGCTCCCAAAGGAAGCACAGCATTTAAAACCACCATCCTGCTGTCCCTCCCTGACTCATGCCTCTTCCTTTCCCTTACCGTCCAACCCAGCAGATCAATACATCAGATGCATCCACAATCTGACCCCAGTACCCAAAAACAGTAGCCATGTGTCTGTGAGTTGTGCTTGTGGGAATTTGTGTGTATTCTGCTTTGAAAGCAGAACTTTTTACACAAGTTTAAACTCATTGTTATTCTTTTCCATTGTGCCTGTCTATGACTAGATGTTTCCTGTATGTGGTGAAATACAATCTGTCGTTTCTATTTTGCTATTATTCCATCATGGCCTTTCCATTGTTCGTTTTCACTAAATATACATTTACATGTCTATGACATGTATTACCCTACACCTGTAAATTAAATATAATTCTTTTTATGTTACACTCCTGGAAATTGAAATAAGAACACCGTGAATTCATTGTCCCAGGAAGGGGAAACTTTATTGACACATTCCTGGGGTCAGATACATCACATGATCACATTGACAGAACCACAGGCACATAGACACAGGCAACAGAGCATGCACAATGTCGGCACTAGTACAGTGTATATCCACCTTTCGCAGCAATGCAGGCTGCTATTCTCCCATGGAGACGATCGTAGAGATGCTGGATGTAGTCCTGTGGAACGGCTTGCCATGCCATTTCCACCTGGCACCTCAGTTGGACCAGCGTTCGTGCTGGACGTGCAGACCGCGTGAGACGACGCTTCATCCAGTCCCAAACATGCTCAATGGGGGACAGATCCGGAGATCTTGCTGGCCAGGGTAGTTGACTTACACCTTCTAGAGCACGTTGGGTGGCACGGGATACATGCGGACGTGCATTGTCCTGTTGGAACAGCAAGTTCCCTTGCCGGTCTAGGAATGGTAGAACGATGGGTTCGATGACGGTTTGGATGTACCGTGCACTATTCAGTGTCCCCTCGACGATCACCAGTGGTGTACGACCAGTGTAGGAGATCGCTCCCCACACCATGATGCCGGGTGTTGGCCCTGTGTGCCTCGGTCGTATGCAGTCCTGATTGTGGCGCTCACCTGCACGGCGCCAAACACGCATACGACCATCATTGGCACCAAGGCAGAAGCGACTCTCATCGCTGAAGACGACACGTCTCCATTCGTCCCTCCATTCACGCCTGTCGCGACACCACTGGAGGCGGGCTGCACGATGTTGGGGCGTGAGCGGAAGACGGCCTAACGGTGTGCGGGACCGTAGCCCAGCTTCATGGAGACGGTTGCGAATGGTCCTCGCCGATACCCCAGGAGCAACAGTGTCCCTAATTTGCTGGGAAGTGGCGGTGCGATCCCCTACGGCACTGCGTAGGATCCTACGGTCTTGGCGTGCATCCGTGCGTCGCTGCGGTCCGGTCCCAGGTCGACGGGCACGTGCACCTTCCGCCGACCACTGGCGACAACATCGATGTACTGTGGAGACCTCACGCCCCACGTGTTGAGCAATTCGGCGGTACGTCCACCCGGCCTCCCGCATGCCCACTATACGCCCTCGCTAAAAGTCCGTCAACTGCACATACGGTTCACGCCCACGCTGTCGCGGCATGCTACCAGTGTTAAAGACTGCGATGGAGCTCCGTATGCCACGGCAAACTGGCTGAAACTGACGGCGGCGGTGCACAAATGCTGCGCAGCTAGCGCCATTCGACGGCCAACACCGCGGTTCCTGGTGTGTCCGCTGTGCCGTACGTGTGATCATTGCTTGTACAGCCCTCTCGCAGTGTCCGGAGCAAGTATGGTGGGTCTGACACACCGGTGTCAATGTGTTCTTTTTTCCATTTCCAGGAGTGTATTTCATGGCCTAGAGAGGAATACTTCACTGAGAACCTGTGGCATTAATATTACATTTAAGCATATTACATCTAATGTAAAATATGTATTTTATGTTATATTTTCATGAGAAGAACCTCATCTTCCATGATCATTCCCAGATCAATAGAAACCGTGTAGTGTGTGTCACAAAAAATGTAATGAAGAGCTGGGCCTGCAGGAAGAACTATGTGATTGTTGCATATATTTTATAGGAAATATCTCCAAATACTCACGCACTGGTCTGAAAATGAAATTACCGTACAAAATGATAAAAAGCATCTTCTGCAATTTTTTGGGAAAAGGGTATGTTTCGGTAGATTAATGTATTACCCTTTTATACGATACTTTCATATATTATACACTCCTGGAAATGGAAAAAAGAACACATTGACACCGGTATGTCAGACCCACCATACTTGCTCCGGACACTGCGAGAGGGCTGTACAAGCAATGATCACACGCACGGCACAGCGGACACACCAGGAACCGCGGTGTTGGCCGTCGAATGGCGCTAGCTGCGCAGCATTTGTGCACCGCCGCCGTCAGTGTCAGCCAGTTTGCCGTGGCATACGGAGCTCCATCGCAGTCTTTAACACTGGTAGCATGCCGCGACAGCGTGGACGTGAACCGTATGTGCAGTTGACGGACTTTGAGCGAGGGCGTATAGTGGACTTGCGGGATGCCGGGTGGACGTACCGCCGAATTGCTCAACACGTGGGGCGTGAGGTCTCCACAGTACATCGATGTTGTCGCCAGTGGTCGGCGGAAGGTGCACGTGCCCGTCGACCTGGGACCGGACCGCAGCGACGCACGGATGCACGCCAAGACCGTAGGATCCTACGCAGTGCCGTAGGGGATCGCACCGCCACTTCCCAGCAAATTAGGGACACTGTTGCTCCTGGGGTATCGGCGAGGACCATTCGCAACCGTCTCCATGAAGCTGGGCTACGGTCCCGCACACCGTTAGGCCGTCTTCCGCTCACGCCCCAACATCGTGCAGCCCGCCTCCAGTGGTGTCGCGACAGGCGTGAATGGAGGGACGAATGGAGACGTGTCGTCTTCAGCGATGAGAGTTGCTTCTGCCTTGGTGCCAACGATGGTCGTATGCGTGTTTGGCGCCGTGCAGGTGAGCGCCACAATCAGGACTGCATACGACCGAGGCACACAGGGCCAACACCCGGCATCATGGTGTGGGGAGCGATCTCCTACACTGGCCGTACACCACTGGTGATCGTCGAGGGGACACTGAATAGTGCACGGTACATCCAAACCGTCATCGAACCCATCGTTCTACCATTCCTAGACCGGCAAGGGAACTTGCTGTTCCAACAGGACAATGCACGTCCGCATGTATCCCGTGCCACCCAACGTGCTCTAGAAGGTGTAAGTCAACTACCCTGGCCAGCAAGATCTCCGGATCTGTCCCCCATTGAGCATGTTTGGGACTGGATGAAGCGTCGTCTCACGCGGTCTGCACGTCCAGCACGAACGCTGGTCCAACTGAGGCGCCAGGTGGAAATGGCATGGCAAGGCGTTCCACAGGACTACATCCAGCATCTCTACGATCGTCTCCATGGGAGAATAGCAGCCTGCATTGCTGCGAAAGGTGGATATACACTGTACTAGTGCCGACATTGTGCATGCTCTGTTGCCTGTGTCTATGTGCCTGTGGTTCTGTCAGTGTGATCATGTGATGTATCTGACCCCAGGAATGTGTCAATAAAGTTTCCCCTTCCTGGGACAATGAATTCACGGTGTTCTTATTTCAATTTCCAGGAGTGTAGGTGTATAGGGGTCATAAAGCATGGCCACACTCAAAACCCGCATCCTTGCACAGAACCGACTTGACAAAGAATCGATTCTGGCACAAGATCCCCAAGCATTCGACTTTTTGACCCTTGCTCAAGGGGGTGCGATGATGGCCCTTTCATTGTGAAGTCGCAACAGTGAGATTAGACTGAACGAAGGGCGGAACTTTCTCATTATCGAAGAAATCTTTCTCATGGTTTGAGAAATGACTCTTGTCACTTGTTTGCCTGAGGGAAACATGGTATCTAGTAATGTCACAGAAAATTACTATTTGTGTGATCATGGAGTCTCAATTTTGGATGGGTGTACAGATCGTCATCGTTTGCGTCTAGTGCTAAGGGGAAGTGATACTGCAACTACATGCCAACATTTCAAACATGGAGTGGGTCAGATTTCCACTTAATGGGGACGGACGTTCATGTCTTGTCTGCATGTCGATAATGGTGTGTAACATGAAGCGAGAGGGTAAACTTCCCAGATCCTATTTTGACACTGCTCTACAAAGGATCTGCCATCACTAGAGAAGGGCGCTAAAGTAGTAGATGTGTTAACAAAGCCTTGCTGCTGTTCTTAGTCGCGTTGCTGACACAAGATTCGTAGCATTACAAACGGTGGATTAAAACAGCCAAAGACCTCTCGCGTGCTTGATGAAGAAGAACGCATAAACGAACACTGTAAACATAACCTAAGTACTAAAGTAACCCTATCACGTCATTAATCTCATAGTACAGCGTGTAGTGAATTTTGAGGGAAGTTTACGAATCCATATCATCGTCAACACTGGAAAGGGCCTTCGCCTGTCAATCACTGGGCATGGGAGACTTCTTTTACAAATAAATGATTTGTTGCCCAAACTGTGAATCTATTTTCCAGAACGAATCTTCATTCTGCATTGTAGTGCACGATGTTTTATAACTTCCTGGAAGATTAAAACTGTGTGCTAGATCGAATCTCTCCCCCTCCCCCAGCCACAAGGCTGTGGTTAAGCCAAGTCTCCGCAATATCCTTTCTTTCAGGCGTGGTAGTTCAGAAAGTTATGCATTAGGAAGTCTGTGAAATTTGGAACGTAGGCTATGAGGAAGTGAATTTCTGAAGATATGTCGGTAGGCTTCGACTGTCCCTGGATGTGGGAGAAGTTTTGCGCATGGTTTGTTGCCAAAACTTTCAGTCCCTTTCCGCGAATCAGTTTTCACTCTGCAGCAGTGTGTAGAGTGATCTGAAGCTTTCTGCCAGATTAAAGCTGTGTGGCGTGAAAGGAAATGTCCCAGGCTCAAGTCCCGATCCGGCACACAGTTTTAATCTGCCAGGGAGTTTCAAGTTTCAATCCATTGTTTATATCTCTATTTCTGCCAACAGATGAGTCAGCATTTGAGAAAGATGTCAATCCTCATGGTACCAGATGATTATAATTAAAATGTAGCTATTGACACAGGTGAGTGAGGTCTGTAATTATCGTATGCCACCTAAATTTGGCAAATATTCAACTGCGTTAATATGGAACAGATTTCCACTAGACAAAAATTAGTTCCAGTTTTTGCTAATAGGTGCTAATCTGGCGCTGTGATGAAAGATGTACAGAAATGCCAGACGATAATTACAGCCCACAATGGACCTCAGTGAGAAGTCGCACTTTGACTGTAACCTCTCGGTATAATCCATGCTAGACACAAGCGGAAGTTTCAACTGGGAACGTTCGTAAGTTCATTGTATGACAAATGCAGTTGTACATAGATTCGATCGGAGGATAATTTGCACATTTTTAATTAGTTTCTGACTGGATACTTATAATTTTTTTCCATAACAACTCGAAAATGAAAGATTTTCGAATGGATAGTTGCGTGTCCTTTTCTTTTTTTATGTGATGAATCTAACACGACAAGTATGTGAAAGTACTTCCGTCACGCGCTACATGACTGTTTATTTGGTTACAAAATGGTTCTTTGGTCATATTAATGGGTTATTGTCCTTTTACCATGTGTTCAGTTTCTTAATTTTGTGTAACCTAATTAAAGTTCAACAAATGTGACTTGTTTATGTTAAGTGTTACCTGGGCTCAGCATTCGTAAAGATGAATGTGGTAGACCTCCCAAATCCTAATTAAAAGTGGCAAATAGAATGGTCTCCAAACAGGCTGCAGTTGAACGTAGACAGTCCTAGAACTTCCCGTTTGAAACAGTGTTGTGCGGTAATGATAAAGGGTAGCAGAGTTCTTAATTATATTCCTGCATGTTATACGTCGAGTTAAAGATGAACCTTAATCAGAGAGCATGGTCTAAACTTTCGATGTAGTGCCATGTGCCTCAATTAACTATGAAAATCACTTGACTTTCGTATGGATTGAGCTTTTTTCTTATATGTAGTCCTATTTTTACAGTTCACACAGATTAACCATTACTAGAAACGTCTAAGAATTCTGCGATACATAAAATATCTGTTCACTCGATTCCAGCAGCTCATCATGTACGATACCTGCATCCTGCGTAGAGCCACTCTATTGGTTGTATTTCTCGCAGATAAAGATGTCGTCCTGATCTGAATATACAGTTCGTCATCTAAACGCACATTACATTACCACCTGAGCCTACAACAAAGCACTGGCCACAACGAATGACAATGTCCCAGGAATAAATTAAAATAGTTCCAGTTCCCAAGCTCCGACAAGCGTTTTTGATAGGCTTCTACTCGGTTGTGAGATAAGTACCAGAACTGGTAAGCCCATCCCAATTATTCACAATTCGGTACACTCTCTGCTCCCCTACCAGCATGCCTGGTAATTGGGTAAAAAGAGACGCGACTCTATAATAGGCCGGCTCTAAAACTGTCCGCTCCATTCCCTCGAACAGAGAATGAAAAATGAAAATAGAAGTAATCTGAAATACAGAGCCATTCGTGGCAATTTTGGGAGACAGTTTTACTTTAATACACGTAGCAAATAGCAGTAATATTTGTCATGAAATCAAGAAAAAAACATTTCTAGTAATTAATACCATTACAGCTGATCTTGTACCTCTTGCATTTGAAATGACTGCTTAATTCCGACAAATAGCTAGTTTTAAGTGACACACAATTATTATGATAAGCAAACATCATTCATTATTGCATATAACAGACAAGTAGAAAAATAAATTTACACATCGCAGCTGCATGCAACAGAAATCAACTACATAATACAGTGTGAAACCATAAATAAATAGATTAGTTAATAGAAGCATACTCCTACCCTATAGCTACGGCTCTGATAATATATACTACCGTAAAAAAAGTCGGTACGATGCAACTATTTGTACAAAGATTCTTTGTGTACCTTTCTCTAATGCCATCATTTTCTGCAGTTACTCTTCTACATAAATAAAAAGCTCTGTGCCGCTGCTTCTGTCGGTATGTTTGGTGTTAATCTCAGTAATTTCTGTAGGGACCTTGATAAGGTTTTCAGTTATAAATACAGTGATCCACGAAGAACAGTTTTTTATATAATTTATAAATATTTCGTGCAAATTTGGTGAACTACAATGAACTGAAGTCCCCCGATGCTTGGAAACGACACCATTACCATCAAGGGGAGAATGGTAGGACTGCTTGGAATAATCGGACAGGACGCTATCCTGGCTGTAGTGCCAGGCTGCCGCGAGCTACCTCTACCAGGACTCTGGCGCGGGCTAGAACGACCTGATATGTAGGACATAGCAGACACTAAGCCGATTAGACAGATGTTTTATATAAAATGTTTAACAGATGTCAGCAGGAATTCCGGAAAAGATCACACAGAAGGAGTAGCCTCCGTCTAATTGTCGCAGGAATCTGGCAACCGAAAAGCTGTTCACTGAATTTTAACTACAACTCTACGCAATGGCTCATAAACAAAATTACCGATATGCCAGATGAGTCGTTCGGCTGTAGATACTTTGTGCTACCCGTTTGTAGATACAGACGCTATATACAGACAATTACTTTCTTATCAAATGACATGGAACTGTTAAGGCAAATGTTACGCCAACAATTTAAAAATTCCGGTCGCATTTTCAACGAAAGTTGATGGCTCCAAAGCCGACCGGAGCGGCCGAACGGTTCTAGGCGCTACAGTCTGGAACCGTGCGACCGCTACGGTCGCAGGTTCGAAACCTGTCTCGGGCATGGATGTGTGTGATGTCCTTAGGTTCGTTAGGTTTAAGTAGTTCTAAGTTCTAGGGTACTGATGACCTCAGAAGTTAAGTCCCATAGCGATCAGAGCTATTTGAACCATTTGATGGCTCCGAGAACAATCAGAAAGACATCTGCAGTGGACTACGCATGGTTCTGCGAATCGCCGACTTTCGCGCCAACAGCCGCCGAAGCGATCGCTTCCCATTCGCAGAGTGCTGCATCTGATGGTCCCTCATCCGGGGACGGAACTCACTCCGTTCGCTGAATAATGGATGGCCCTCGCCACGGATTGCTCGCCACCGAGGGTGGGTGGGGGGTGGGTGGGGGTGGGGGGGGGGGGGCGGCTGACCGCCTTCTCTCTGTCCTGCAGAAGCTTCGTGCAGTGTTAGCACTGGTCACGCAAGAGCAAAAAGCCAGCTTCACCTAGTCGTTTCCATGGAGATCTTGTGACGTCACTCAGATACCCCTTCTTCTGCGTTTCGCAACATTCTTATTAAGAATCCCCTACTTGCTGCTTACCGTGATTGTCATATTTGACAGTAACAAAGACAAATTAGTCAGTTATATAATACCTATTGCTGACACGAAATTTTTATAGAGATTACGTTCGTTATGATCGCAATAAACTTTGGAAAGTTGGTTGAATGTCCTTTTTCTCCTTTGAGGTTTGGAGTCTCCATTAGTCATACGAGCATATAATTCTTCCGGGTAGCAGAACGTAACTAATTGTTGCACCACAGTCTCTCTGCCATTAGATTCGGTCTTGGACTTACGTACCTCTGTAAGTCTGACATTGCTTCAACTTGTACCTGCTCAACGTACAGCGAATAGTCCAAGCGATATAAGATATATTTTCAAAGAAATCCGCAAAAGTTTAACTCATGCGGATCAGACGCGTGTGCACGCCCATGTGATTACTGCCCTTCAAATAATAGAACGCCGAAGAATTAAATCGTGAGTAGCTCTTTACGGAGACTTTATGCGCATAAGCTTTCCTGAACATTTCAGCGTGTTGCCTACTGAGGTGCTTTACGGACGATATTTGTACCTTCCTCAGAAGTAAACGAGACACTGAGTGAATTAATGATAGATTTATTCTAATACATGACAGATCGACCACAGATGAGCAGGAAACAGACGAGAACTTACAACATGCGCTCATCAATGCCAGAGACGGAGCTCACAGAGTATACAAACGGCATTCCACTCAGTAAAATCGCATTGCCTACAAACAATTCGGAAACCGAGTCAGTCAAACAGTGAGAAACGCCGAACTGGGGCAAGTCCGTACTTGTAGGAGTCTTAATACAAGTTAACTCAAAATTCTGTTCCTCGATGCTTTTTAACCGGCACTAAAAAGTACGTGTAACTTTTTACTTGTATAATTTTCTCATAGTTCACTTTAGTGCTCTGAGAGTCTGTCGGTACGTTACTGTACCTCAGTTCTACAGTTTCAAAGATGTTACTTCCCTATAGATAAACCTCTCTGGCTGCTAGAGCTGACAACTATTCCTGCTCTGAAAACAATCGGCGCGGTGGCTGATGGGGGCGACCGTTAGGCATTTTCATTTACAGTCGCTTCCATCAGCCACCGGCGCCAAGCGTCAACTTTCTTTGGGCGAACAATGCACACGCTTGTTTTTGTGGTGTTACCTAGCTTTGTTAACAAGTTACTGAAACTTCCGCCAGATTTTCCATTGTATCTACTCTCTTCGTCTTTTTTTAAATATTTTTTACGTTATAAGCAAACCATATAAAACGGAAGATAAATAGTGGACTTACAAGTATTTTCACGCTGTACGAACACTTGTAAGGGCATGGAATAACTTCTCACATGTTGTTCTGTCTACTTTATCCGACAAAGGTGGACAAAAATCGTGATACTGGCGGTTATTTTCGACCTTTGACTGTAGCAGAAATTAAAGCGCTTTCGTTTGAGCACATTCTCAACGATATTTCAGAATCACTGACAACGAAGATGAAGACGACAATGTTAACAATTTTGACAAAACATTTCGTGCTATTTGCAACAAACGAATTGTGTAATAAACACTTACATTCAGTTAATGATGTCTTTTGAAGTATTTCACCATCTACACATACACTTCAAAGTGAAAATCAGCCACATTTCATAGAAAGTGGGGAAACAAATGGAATACAGAAAAAGTGTCGAAGCATTCTTACAGCTGGCCATGGTGACCGTGCGGTTCTAGGCGCTAGAGTCCGGAACCACGGGACTGCTACGGTCGCAAGTTCGAATCCTACCTCGGGCATGGATGTGTGTGATGTCCTTAGGTTAGTTAGGTTTAAGGAGTTCTAAGTTCTAGGGGACTGATGACCTAAGATGTTAAGTCCCATAATGCTCAGAGCCATTTGAACCATTTGAACGCATTCTTACACTTTACTCGTCATACATTTTTTTTCAGTCATTGGCAACTTATTCTTCTTCAGTTCATGGATTAGGCTAAAAGCCTGTTCCCACAGTACTATCTGAATCCATGTATTCTTATTACAGGTCGCGTAGAAGTATTTCAGGATTGCATCTCAGCTAAAGACGTTTTTATTTTCGTTCTCAAGCCAAACTAAGAGGACGTAATGTTCCAGAGTAATCTTTATACAGCATACTAGGAAAAAAATTTAAAACTGAACAACATGAGTTGTTAGATTGTTTTGGAATTAATTTATTTACAGGTTACCACAAACTACCATCACAGACACACTACTGGTCTGTATGTAACGACCTTGGTATTTCTATTTCAAGGCGTTGTACGAGTAGGAAAAGGATTTATTTTATTCTGAGTAATCTACATCTTAATGATAACAAAAATGTCCAGAAAATACCACTGACAAGTCGTATGAAATATGCCCACTTCTAACTGCTTTGAATAAGCAAATTATTATCGTTTACAGTAGCACCAAGGAGCTCAGTATTGATGAGTCGATGATTGTTGTCAAGGAAAGAAGTAACCTAAAGGAATATAATCCATTATAACAAATCAAAAGAGACTGTGTAAAGGATGCACACTAAATTCTACTATTAGGAGAGAGAATTTTATTGCAAATTTCTGAACCATATTTGGATCATTCAGAAAATTATAAGTGGAATTTTTTTATCTGTATTCCACTTTTAGATAAATTAAAATTAAGAAATATATTTTCCTGAGTAAAAATTAAAACCAACAGGAAAGGTTTGCCAACCAATTTCCTTTAAAAAACGGCTAAATGATGCAGACTCAAATCACAGAGTGTCATCATTAGAACTAACAATAGTTCAATGGCGAGAAAATAAAGTAGCGCACTTGGCATCAAACTTCCACGGCTGTGAACATTGTGCAATTTCGAGAAACCAGGACGATGGTACTAGTACAAGTATAGAATGTGCAGGTATTGTAGGTGAGTACAACAAAAACATGATAGGGTGCACCATGCCGTCAGATTGTGTTCAACTTCTAGCCTTGGCAGGCACTCAAAGAAATGGCACGCCGTCTCTTCTGGGATGCAATAGAAACTGCTGTCGTCAGTGCTAAAGTCATTTCAAACAAAGAAAAATCCAGGATGGAATGTAACAATATTATGAAAAAAGTTGTTGCTACTCACCATATACACAGAGGCCTTTACAGGCGCAATTGCCCTCCCAACCATGTACACAGACAGATCTCTCGCTCCTTATCTTTCCAGTCAGCCATCACTTCTCAAAGTCCCACCATCTGGCCACAGGGGAGTGTTCCCTTCCTTACTCAGTACCACCTAGGGCTGTAGCAACTGAATTATATTCTCCGACAGGGTTTCGAGTACCTCTCGCCGTGCCATAAAATGAGACATCTCCTAACCCACTATCCTTCCCATTCCTCTCACAGTGGTATTCCGCCACCCAACGAACATACACAATACCTTCATCCATCCCTACATAACCCCTGCTCCCAAGCCCTTGTCTCATGACTCTTACCCTCGTAATAGATCTAAATGCAAGACCTGTCCCATACATTCTCCTACACCCACCTACTCCAGTCTCGTCACAAACATAACCTTTCACATCAAAGGCAGTGCTGCTTGTGAAACCAGTCACATAATCTACAAGCTAAGCTGCAAACAACAAGCTGTCTGTCCACATGAATAGCCCCGACCAACTGTGGTCAAGAAACAACTGGTGCACCCTGTTGCTGAGGACGCCGCCGATCACGACATGCTTCATTTTCGTTTTGTACCCTGTGCCATCTGGATCCTGCTCACCAACACCAGCTTTCCTGGCTTGCACAGGTGGGAACTCTCCCTGCAGTAATCGTACGTTCCCATAACCCTCCTATCCTCAACCTTCGTCAGCCATTGTCCTTATCCATCTGGCCCCTTCCCTGTTCCTATTCCAGCACTATACAGCCCTCTATTCTAACAACACACCCAGTCTTTTTACTTCTCTCCTTTTCCGCTACCAATCCCCCCCTCTCTACCCTTCTTCCACCTTACCTCCAGCTGTACCTAGCTGCCCTGTTCTCTCTCCACCTGGTCCCTGCACGCTCCCACTAGCAGCACCTTACCATTCCCCATCCCTACCGTTCTCTCTCTCCCCCTCCCCACCTCAACGTCCTCCTTACCCCCGCCTGTTTGCCTCTCCCATGTGCTTTATCTGCCAGAGCCTGTGGTCATGTGAGTTGTGTTTGCACGTGTGTGTGTGTGTGTTTTGCCTACTTCCGACAAATGCCTTGTTGGCCGAAAACTCATTTTGTGACAGTCTTTTTGTCGTGCTTATCTGCAACTAATGTCATTTCAGTTATTTACATGGGGCACTGCCACTGCTGGAATTCAAATGTGCTGTGGCTTATGAATGAGCAGCTTGTAGAAAATCTCAGGAAAATAAACTCTAATAGAGCCGGAATAACTCCCGCAAAGAGGAGAAAGGATAATGTTTCTGCTCCTAAGATATGCGTCCCAGCAACAGAGGCAAGCACTTTGTGGTGTCAATGGTAAACGAGGAAGATGTGAAATACGTGCAATACACGAAATTCATTCCCAATTGTTATTAATTAGGTCTTAAATGTAAAAATATGCAATAAATATATGGAATAAAGTATATGTTAGACAAAAAGCAAGCCTTTTTCTGTGCTTGTTGTACTTCTTTCTCTGGAGCGTGATGGTGCTTCCGAATACTGGCATTGAAAATTGTTTCAAAATAAAATTTTACAAAAAAATCATAGAGTCCTTTGAAGCCACTATAACACAAATTCCTGAAAGAAAATGGAGAAAAGTATTTTTTTCTTTTGTCAGGAATCTTTGCAGACGATATTTGTCTCTTTCTCATAAATAACCGAGAAAATGAGTGAATTAATGATTTATTTACCATAATATGTGACATATCGAGGCCCAAAGACTAGGAAAATGACGAAAACTTACAATCTGGATAACACATAGAACCCTCAATCTCAGAGATGGAGCTCGCAAAACATACAAACGACATCCCAATCAGTAAAATCGTATTGCCTACAAGCAGATGAAAAACCAGATCAGTCAAACTGTGAGTAATGCTGAACTCGGACATGTCCACACTAGGAGTCTTAATATAAGTTAATATTAAAATTATGATTATCAGTGTTTTTAACGTGCTGTGGCCACTGTGATTTGTTGCTCCTCTCTACAATTAGCTCTCAAGGGATTAAAGTTGCATCATTGTATTACACATTCATTCTTTAAGAGATACATTACATTGACAAAGCTGTAACTTGACGTTGTTTCACTTTTATGTACATGAATGTAAACTTTATCAATATAACATTCTTATAATTTTTTGTATTTGTTTCATGAACAACAAAAGATTGCCGAAAACTGAAGGAATTAATCTGAGAAACTGCACGAGAATCCAGAGGAAAAGACAAAAGGAATATTGTAAATAACCCAAAAATGTTTAACTGGAATAACTAGAGAAACTTTAAACACAATGGACGTCTACTGGCTGCACTATGTCATAAAAGAAAAGGGCCACTTTTTGCTGTTGATTGCACATGGAGTGAATCACGTATCGTCTGTACTCATTCAAGGCAAAAGTTCACTTCCTAGATTAAAATTTGAGATTTATACAGTAATTAATTTTAGGAATAGTGAGAAAATGATGTGTGTAAGATGGCTGATTTCGCATCACAAGCGCGATATTTTGCTGGTTTCCCCTCAGTAATGTTATATTTCCTGAACATTCTTGCTCAGCAGTATTAATCATTTCTATGCTGATATTAGCTTACATTACATGATTTGACGTATGTAATTTCAGTCAATTTACGTGTTAAATATCTAAAAATCTTCAATACGGAACATGAAGCGCTTCATGAAACAGAATTTAATGCTGAAGAGAGCGAATTAGCTGACATGGCTGTAGATGATGTAGCCACTTAGCCACTTCAGCTGCTTTTTTTAACCTTTTTTTTTTCTTCTGACTGGTTTGATGTGGCCCACCACGAATTCCTCTACTACCTACCTATGTCCTCCATTATTTGCTGGATGCATTCCAGTCTCTCTCTTCCTCTGCAGTTTTTGCCGTCTTAGAGTTCCCTGTAGTACCATGGAAGCGATTGCCTGATGTCTTAACAGATGTTCTATCAACCTGCCCCTTTTCCTTGTCAGTGTTTTCCACATTTTCCTTTCCTCGCCCATTCTGCACAGAACCTCCTCATTCCTTACCTTAACAGTCCACCTAATTTTCAGCTTCGTCTGTATCACAACATCTAAAATGCTTCGCTTCTCTTCTGTTCCAGTTTTCCCAGAGTCCATGTTTCACTATCATACGAAGCCGTGCTGAGCATACAAAAGAAAATCATGGCTGCCAGCGAACTAATTAATCCTGTGGTTAGTCCTACCACCAGCCATATACCGGATCCAAATACCGCAATGATGGGCAGTTTAACGGATATGATAGAATAATTATCTTCTGAAATATCAGCTACGTGTAATGAAATCTCTTCTCAAATAGCAAGCTCTACCACCATTGTATCTCATTTAACATTACAGAAAAACACTATGAAAACTGAAGTGACAAATTTGTCATTACATTAACTACTAAAATTATAGCATTAAAAACTGCCTGTCACGGCCTGCCTGATGCGATGAAACATTTGTCTCATGAACAAGCAAAAATCAAAGACTCTGTTAGTAAACTAGGTTCAGGAATATCAAATTTCACTGTGGAGGAAGATGCTAAGATTAACCTCAATTTGACGCTCAAAAAGAAAGTTTTGAGGAACGTTACTCTCCATGGATTTCGAATAGGGAAACCCCCATTAATGAAAGACTGAATTCAGTACTGGTATGTGTTATTTAGCAGACTCTTAACGAGGCGTTACCTGTGGGACGCACTTCATGAGAAGTGATTAATATGGAGATAAACCAAATTAAGACAGCAAGACTATTACTTACCAAAGTGGCGAGAAAATGTCGCATCACAAATGAGTGACATCCAACAGGAACTGCGTTGGTTAAACTGGGTAAATGACTCATTGTCCTTTGTTACAAGAATAGATGATGAAACCGTACGTCTTGTGGTATATAAAAGAAGATACAGTAACGATAACAGTCGCACCGATATATCGGCTAACCCTTTATTGAGTGGGATGGGGCAGCACCTCAACTGTCATCTGTTCAGTTAATTGGAAGTTTGTTAAAACATAGGCAGTTTGAAGTGTTCACTACCTTTCTGTACATTAAGCACTTCCCTGGTGTATTATTGGGGTCATGGACTGATCATCAACGAGTTCGCTTCACCACAGATTTCATTCAGAGGGAGGCCACCCTTTCCGGAACCACACTCTGCCAGGTCACATTATGCATAATTTGAGTGAGCGTTCTTAGCTAACTTTTGATCTGAGTGTGTCCAGGAAAGACTCCGAAAACAGCCCTTTAATCTGGTAACTCTCTACTGTAGTCAGGTAGCCTCCAAAAATACCTTGAAAACTACCTAAGTGAAACAGTATATTGAGACGAATCCATTCCTAATCAGGACGATCTAAGAATACTGAAACATAAATGCTGACAGGTCACAGGGACAAATTACTCCACGTACCAGAGAACAATCTTGACATCTACATTTACGCGATTACTCTGCTACTCACAATTAAGTGCCTGGCATAAGGTACAATAAACCACCTTCGAGCTGTCTCTCTAGCGTTACACTCTCAAACGGCATCCGGGAAAAACACGAACTTAAATTTTTCTGTGCGAGCCCTGCTTTCTCTTATTTTATCGTGATGATCATTCCTCCCTATGTAGGTGCGTGCCAACAGAATGTTTTCGCAATCGGAGGAGAAAAGTGGTGACTGAAATGTCATGAGAAGATCCCGTCGCTAAGAAAACCACCTTCGTTTTAATGATTGCCACTCCAATTCACGTATCGTGTCTGTGGCACTATCTCCCTTATTTCGTGATAATACAAAACGAGGCGCCCTTCTTTGAGCTTTTTCAATATAATCCGTCAGTCCCACCTGATACGGATCCCACACCGCATAGCAATACTCCAGAATAGGGCGCACAAGTGTAGTGTAAGCAGTCTCTTTAGTAGATCTGTTGCACCTTCTAAGTGTTCTGCCAGTGAATCGCAGTCTTTGGTTTCCTCTGCCCACAATATTATCTATGTGATCATTCAAATTTAGGTTATTTGTAACTGTAATTCCTAAGTATTTAGTTGAATTTACAGCGTAATCGAAGTTTAGCGGATTTCTTTTAGAACTCATGTGAATAACTCCACACTTTTCTTTATTCAGAGTCAATTGCCACTTTTCACATTACACAGATATCTTATCTAAATCATTTTGAAATTCGTTTTGGTCATCTGACAACTTTAAAAAACTGTAAATGACAGCATCATCTGCAAATAATCTAAGAGGGCTACTCAGATTGTCTCCTATGTCGTTAATATAGATCAGGGCCAATAGAGGGCCTATAACACTTCCTTGGGGAACGCCGGATATTACTTCTGTTTTACTCGATTACGTTCCGTCTATTACTACGAACTGTGACATTTCTGACAGGAAATCACGAATCCAGTCGCACAACTGAGGCGATTTCCATAGGCACGCAGTTTGGTTAGAAGACGCTTGTGAGGAACGGTGTCGAAAGCCTTCTGGAAATCTAAATATATGGAATCAATTTGACATCCCCTGTCGACAGCACTTATTACCTCATGCGTATAAAGAGCTAGTTGTGTTTCAAAAGAACGATATTCTCTGAAATTTTCCCCCTCATGGCCGGCCGGTGTGGCCGTGCGGTTCTAGGCGCTTCAGTCTGGAAACGCGTGACCGCTACGGTCGCAGGTTCGAATCCTGCCTCGGGCATGGATGTGTGTGATGTCCTTAGGTTAGTTAGGTTTAAGTAGTTCTAAGTTCTAAGGGACTGATGACCACAGATGTTAAGTCCCATAGTGCTCAGAGCCATTTGAACCAATTTCCCCCTCATGTGTGTATTAACTGTCATGGCAGTCATTCTCCACGTTCTCTGATTTGCCCGGCTCATAAGAAGGAAAAGAAAGTACAGGATCGTCTAACCTACACTGAGGCTCGTAAGAAGTAGGCACGTCTTCATCCTGTGTCAATGATGTCTAACTGTGCTTTAGCTACCTCTTCCTCCCCCTTCCTTATCCCAGTCCCGATCACCTCTCTTTCCCACCTCCCCTGCGATTCGCACACCCTCTCCTATGGGCGCTGCTCCCCCTCCCCAGCCAGAGAAGTGTCCCACTTCTTCGGCATCTGCCGGTCCAGGGAGTCCCTCCCGGGACCTCCCTTCCCGGCACCTCCCATGCCAGAGGTCTGCTGCCACATGACGAATACGAGAACCATCATCTGTGGGCCCACAGGTCGCCTGCTCTCTTTCTGTTCCAAATCTTGCTGCAGCTGGCTCCCTTTTGCAGCACAGCCCTCCTCGATCTCAAACAGAAAAGAAGAAGAAACATAAGTCCCAGGACAAGGAGCCTCTGGTGTCGCCAGAGGTCCCTCCCCACCTTCGCAAGCTGACTCTGACCTGCTCTTCATGGATGTTGCCCCATCCTTGTCGGTGACGGATGGTGACCTGGCGGCATGACTGGCTTTAGCCTGCTCACCCCACCATTTGAATCATCGGTCTGTGGTTACCCAGTGGAATTGTAATGGATATTACCGTCACCTTCCGGAGTTGAAATCCCTTATTTCGTTTTACTCTGCAGCTTGTGTGGTTCTACAGGAATCTCATTTTACTGATGATCACTCTTCGACCCTCCGTGGGTTCCGTGCTTTCTGTCGAAATCGGGTCGGCCACCTTCAGGCCTCTGGTGGCGTTTGTATGTTGGTCTGTACGGATGTTGCTAGCACGTGGATTCCTATTCAAACTACATTGGAAGTGGCTGCTGTTAGGGTCCAACTGGACTCTGGGGTCACAGTTTGCAATATTTATCTCCCTCCTGGCAGGACTCTTACAACCGCAGCCTTACCTGCCCTTCTTCAGCGACTTCTTCCTCCCTTCCTCCTTCTCAAGGATTTTAATGCTAATCATCCCTTGTGGGGCAGTGCATTTCCATCTAGTCGGGGTCTTCTCATAGAATAGTTTCTTACAGACCACGACTTGTGCCTTCTTAATTATGGCTCCCCTACCTATTTCAGTGCTGGTCATGGTACCTCTTCTGCCATTGATCTTTCTCTTTCGTCTCCCTCTCTCCTCCCTTCATTACGCTGGTCGCCATACGACGACCTTTGCGACAGTGACCACTTTCCACTGATTCTCTCGCTCCCTTGCCGCTCCTCGATGGACCGGTTACCTCGATGGTCTTTCCAATGCGCCAACTGGCCTCTATATACTGCACACATCGCTTTTTCTCCGTGTTTGTGGGGCTGTATTGATGACGTCCTATGTGACATCTCTGATGCGATTGTTCGCGCTGCTAGCCTTGCTATCCCAAGCTCATCTGGGCCATTTCGCCGCCGTCAAATCCCGTAGTGGAGGACGGCCATTGCCATTGCCATACGTGATCGCTGTCGAGCTTAAGAGGCACCC
Source organism: Schistocerca nitens (assembly GCF_023898315.1). Classification (NCBI taxonomy): domain Eukaryota; kingdom Metazoa; phylum Arthropoda; class Insecta; order Orthoptera; family Acrididae; genus Schistocerca; species Schistocerca nitens. The sequence goes on along the minus strand of NC_064614.1, from coordinate 403,374,381 downwards.
ATCCACTGTCAATCTTGTTACCTTTGAACGCCTTCCCATCAAAGTCCGTTACCCAATCAATCGGTGCAAACGGGTGTTTCGTCCCTCGGTTCTACTGTCGCTCTGTCACGGGTATGGGCTGCACTTCGCTCTCTCCAAAGTAGCCATCGGCAGTCTACCTCCCTGGCCTTGCCCTCCCAGATAGCCTTTGACAGACCCGTTGATTCCCGCAGAACATCTTGCGACCCACTTTGCAACAGCATCACCATCAAAGCCCTATCCAGCTGATTTCCTTCACCAGAAACAGTGGGCCGAGGCTTCCGCCTTATGTTTTACGCCTTGTCAGTCTCCCACAACGAACCTTCTACTGAATGATAACTTCTTTCCACATTTTCTTGTTTTCATGATACGGCCTCTGGCCCAGACTCAATTCATAACCAGTTGCTTCAACATCTCAGTGCTCCACAATGACAACATCTTCTCTGGGTGCTTAACTGTATTTGGCTCCAGGGTGACTTCCCTTCTCAGTGGAGGGATAGCATCGTGATTCCTGTCCTTAAGCCTCGTAAGAACCCCCTATTTGTCGAAAGCTATCCGTCAATTAGTCTGAAAAACGTTGTTTGCAAGTTACTTGAATGGATGGTAGCCTGTCAGCTCAATTGGGTCCTCTAATCTCGGTATCTATTGTCCCCTTACCATTGTGGCTTCTGGGAGGACGATCTCCGATCGATCATTTACTTTGGTGGGAATCCACAGTTCAACAGGCTTTTTACCAGCGCCACCATCTGGTTGCAGTATTTTTCGACCTTCGCAAGGCCTATGATATGGCTTGGCGCCATCATATCTTGCTTATACTTCATGAGTGGAGTCTTTGGTGCCCACTCCCGATTTTTATCCGCCAGTTCCTGTTCTGTTGGTCGTTCAGGGTTCAGGTTGGTACTTTTTTTAGTTCTCCATGGACCCAGGAGAATAGCATCCCACAGGGTTCCGTATTGAGCGTACTTCTTTTCCTCATTGCTATAGATGGACTGGTGGCCTCTGTCTGTCCTTTGATCGTCCCTGCTCTGTGTGTGGATGATTTCTGCATTTGGGTTAGTTCCTCTTCGATGGCCTCTGCAGTGCGGCAGCTCCAGGGTGCTATACAGTGTGCGTCTGCATGGACCCTCTCACACGGGTTTCAATTCTCTGCTTTAAGATCACGGGTGGTCCACTTCTGTAGCCGTACTACAGTCCACCCCGATCTGGAGCTCTACTTCGATGCACAAGGATTAGCTGTGGTCCCACAGTTTCGTTTCCTTGGTCTTATTTTCGACAACAAGCTCACTTGGCTGCCTCATATAAGACTTCTGTAGATAGGATGTTTCCATAAACTCAGTGTCCTTCGCTTCCTTGCCCACACCTCTTGGGGTGCAGATCATTCCACTCTTCTCCACATTTATCGGGCTTTAGTACTGTCTCGCTTGGACTGTGGTTGTCAAGTCTATGGTTCTGCTGCTACTTCCACACTGGGCCTCCTGGATCTGGTCCACTATCGGGTATCCATTTGACCACCAGTGCCTTCCCTCCTAGACCTATTGTTAGTCTCCTTGTTGAAGCTGGAATGCCCCCTCCCCCTTTCTGTTCGGCGGTCCCAGCTTCTGGTTTCTTATGCAATAGCTGTCTGTTCCTCTCCCACACGTTATTCCTGTTCTATCCTATTCCCAGACCAAGGACATCACCCACCTGATTCCCACTCTCAGGTGGGTTTACCGGTTGGGCTCCACCTTGCGTCTCTTTGCCGTGATTTTCCGCTTCCTTCTTTGTCCAGTCTCCCACGTTCTCTCTCCCCCCCCCCCCCCCACCCCCCTTGGTTAGTTCCATGGCCCCAGATTCGGATGGATCTCCGCCGACGTCCAAAAGGTTCTGTCCCCCAATGTTGTTCCATTGTTTTTTCTGGCGAATTTTATGGGAGTTCCGGGATGCTATTGCTTTTTACACCGATGGCTCTAAATCTGTGTGATCGTGTGGTATATACCTTCACATCCTCTGTTGGCATGGAAAATCATCTGCTGCCAACTGCATTTGGGGTGTATACTGTGGAATTAATGGCAATTTCCCAGGCCTCACCTTTATTAAACAGTCCCAACTCAACCACATTTTGTTATGTATGGACTCAATGAATGACCTTCAGGCTACTGACTGGTGTTTTTCTCGCCATCCTCGCTCTCGGCCATTCATGACAGCCTTGCTGATCTTCGCCATGCTGCTTGTTCCATTGACTTCCTTTGGGTCCCGATCTTCTCCATGCTGCTTGTTCCCTTGACTTCCTTTGGGTCCCTTGCTATCTGGGTATCCCAGGTAATAAGCTTGCTGATCGTTTGGCTGGGGGAGCACTTACCCCCATTTCTCTGTAACCCCTCCTGCGGCGGATTTATGGCTTCATATCAAATCCCACTTCAACAATCATGGGCCAACTCTTGGGAGGCTACTTCCCTGTCTAATAAACTCCGTGCACTGAAGGTGACACTTGTCCCATGGCATTCTTCCTTCCACCTCTCCCAAAAGGACTAGACCACCCTGTGTGGGCTCTGCATCAGCCATACCATGCTGACCCATGGTTTTCTTTTGCATGATGAGCCATCCTCACTTTGTGGCTGTGGAGCCTTCCAGTCAGTAGCCCACATTTTGGTGGAATGTTCCCTTCTTTTGGCTGCACGAACTACCTAAGGAGAGGGCACTCAGCTTAGGTAGGTAGTTCGAGCAGCAACGTTGATTATCGTACTATGTTGGTGTGATGGGTAGCATTTCTGCCTTCCAAATAAGAATACCCAGGTGCGAGTCCTGGCTACAGCACAAATTTTAATTCATTTTGTCTGCTTCGATCATTATGGTAGATAATAAAAAGGGCCTTAAATGTCCTAGGGAAACATTTAAGTATAAGATCTATAAAGATCACCAATGGTACAAGAACGTCCCATTACGTCCAATGCTGGGGTGTTTGCCAATATCGGAGAGCCATGGCAGTAGTGACAATATGTAAGGGAAAATGAATTGAAATCCCAATGGGACCATTTTCTCTATGGCTTCTGCTCGCCCAGGCCGCAACCGGTTGTATAATCGCCAGCCTGTGGTGGACAGCTTTTGGTACTCCAGCATGTGAACACGTAACAATCGAAGATAGCATAAGACAGTCAGCAACACTCACAACACCTGGAAACACGTACAGTTATGGACCAGTCTCTTTTATTCTGGATGTGGACTTTTTCCTTCTAGTAATACTTAGCACGGTGAAATAACATCTAAATGCAGTCCGTTCACTGCTTTAGTATTTTTGAATACAAAACTCTCATACATGTACCGCGAGCGCAATGATTACAGTTCCTTTGCTTTATGTCACCGAGATCTGTTTGTGCATTTGTCGTGCATTATTGTGTTGTGTATCAGGGAGATGAAAACCTAACAATCATGGGGGAAGCAGTAGAAGAAGAGGTTACAGAAGTATATGGGCTTGGGACAAGGAATGAGAGAGGAGAAAGACTAATCGAGTTCTGTAATAAATTTCAGTTAGCATAGCGAATACTCTAATCAAGAAACCCAAGAGGAGGAGATATACTTCGAAAAGACCAGATGATACGGGAAGATTTCAGTCAGACAGCGATTCCGAAATCAGATACTGTATTGCAAGGTGAACCCAGGAGCAGATATAGACTGAGATCATGATGTAATAGTGATGAAGAGTAAGCTGAAATTCAAGAGATTAGTCAGGGTGAACTAATACTCAAAGAAGTGAGATATGGAAGTTCTAAGGGATGACGAGACACGAGTGAAGTTCTATAAGGCTATAGATACAGCAGTAAGGAATAGCTCAGTAGGCAGAACAGTTGAAGAGGAATGGAAATCTCTGAAAAGGGCAATCACAGTAGTTGGAAAGAAAAATATAGGTACAAAGAAGTTACCTCCGAAGAAACCATAGCTAACAGAAGAAATACTTCAGTTGGTCGATGAAAGAAGGAAGTATAAAAACGTTCAGGGAAATTCAGGAATACAGAAATAAAAGTCGCTGGGGAAGGAAATAAATAGGAAGCGCAGTGAAGCTAAGACAAAATGGCTGCATGAAAACTGAAGAAATCGAAAAAGAAATGATTATCGGAAGGACTGACTCGGCATACAGGAAAGTCAAAACAACCTTCGGTGACACGAACAGAAGGGTGGTAACAATAAGAGTGCAACGGAAATTCCACTGTTAAATGCAGAGGAGATAGCGGATAGGCGGAAAGAGTACATTGATGGCCTCTATGAGGGGGAAGATTTGTCAGACACGATAGAAGAAGAGATAAGGGATCCAGTACTAGAATCAAAGGGAACTTTAAGACATAAGATTAAATAAGGCAAAAGGGATAGATAACATTCCATCAGTATTTCTAAAATCATTGGGAGAAATGGCAACACAACGCCTATTCTCGTTGGTGTGAAGAGTGTATGAGTCTGGGGTCATTCCATCTGACTGTCGAAAAACTATCATCCACACAATTCTGAAGACTGCAACAGCTGACAAGAAAGAGAATTATTGCCCAGTCAGCCTAACAGCTGATACATAGAAGTTGCTAACAAGAATAATATACAGAAGAATGGAACAGAAAATTGAGGATGCGCTAGATGACGATCAGTTTGGTTTTAGAAAAGATAAAGTTATCAGAGAAGCAATTCTGGCGTTGTGGTTGATAATCGAAGCAAGACTAAAGACAAATCAAGACACGTTCATAGGATTTGTCGACCTGAATAAAGCGTTCGACAGTGTAAAATGGTGCAAAATGTTCGAAATTCTGAGAAAAATAGGATCAAGCTATAAGGACAGACGGGTAACACACAATATGTACAAGAGCCAAGAAGGAATAATAAGAGTGGACGACCTGGAACGAAGGCCTCAGATTGAAAAGGATGTAAGACAGGGATGTAGTCTTTCCCCCATACTATTCAGTCTATACATCGTAGAAGCAATGATGGAAATAAAAGAACGCTTCAGGAGTGGAATTGAAATTCATGGTGAAAGAATATAAATGAAAAGATTCGCTGTCGACATTCCTATCCTCATTGAACGTGAAGAAGAATTATATGATATGCTGAATGGAATGAACAATCTAATGAGTAGAGAATATGGACTGAAAGTAAATCGAAGAAGGATGAACATAATGACAAGTAGCAGAAGTGAGAACTGCGAGAAACTTAGCATCAGGCTTAATTGTCACGAAGTAGATGACGTTAAGGAATTCTGCTACCTGGGTATTGTGCAAATATATATAAAAAATTATTACTCGAATTATTTACATTATTGTCATGTTTGATTTTTATGAATTTTGCAGTGAATGAATTGTCTTTCGCTTTTAATTTACCGATCTTGTAAATTGTAAGTCAGTGGTGGCATAAACTTACTTCGATTTTGCTTCCTTTATGCCGTTGAGATTTGCGGAATTTGGTTATATGCTTCTTCTTCCGCCATGACTACTTCTCATTTTTGACAGTGAATACAATACTTATTTTTATCGGACTTCCTCTTCAGATGCAGGCAGCTACAATGACTTGACATTAGCATAGTGCGCGGAAGAAAAGGAAACTTTCGTGGTTTTGGATTAAAAAGAACTCTCACATTTCACACTTTCATAAAAATTATTATTCAGGTAACAGAATGTCTACTATACACTTCTCACAAGAATACGTCTTTTCCCCACGAGAATTGAAAACAGAGTCCTCTAAATAATTGACAAAAAAAAATAGAAATTAGTTTCCATCATTTGTCATTCGCCTTCTGGCGTAGCAAAATACATCTTTTCCGACGCTTACAGCGGTCGCGCTCGTGTTTATTGTCATTAGTTTTTTTAAACTTTTATCGTAGCGTGTCGGGGCTTTTCCGTACGTACCTATACAGTATCAAAATAACCACTGACGAACGGAGCTAGAACATCAAAAGCAGACTAGCCCTGGCAAAAACGCATTTCTGGCCGAGAGAAATCTATTAGTATCATACATAGCCCTTAATTTGAGAAAAAATTTCTGAGAATGTACATTTGGAGGATAGCATTGTATGGTAATCAAACATGGGCTTTGCGAAATTCGGAACAGGAGAACCGGAGCCTTTGAGACGTGGAGCTACAGACGAAAGTTGAAAATTAGGTGGACTGATAAGGTAATGAATGAGTAGGTACTGCACAGAATCGGAGAGGAAAGGAATATGTGGAAAACACTAACAAGGAGAAGAGGTAGGATGGTACGACATCTGTTAAGACATCAGTGAACGACTTCTGTGGTACTAGAGGGAGCTGTAGAGGGAAAAATCTGTAGAGGAACACAGATTGGAATACACACAGCAAATAACTGAGGGCATAGGTTGCAGGTGCTACTCTGAGATGAAAAGGAATTCGTGGCTGGCGGCGTCAACCAGTCAGAAGACTGATGACTCAAAAACAAGAGCATCATCCGTGACATTTGATACAGAGGAAAAATATACAGGTGTTTGTTCGTCTGCATCAGATGCCGCTGATGATGGGTTATAAACCCAGAAACTGGTTTTGGCTAATAAAACGATTCTAGTGCAGCTCATGGTGTACTGAAGACGTCTTTCAATAATTTCTTTTTATTTGAAAAGGAGCTGATGGCTCTTTAAAGAAACATAATTATTACGTAAAACATGATCAATAAAATCCTACTTTCTACTTACTTAAGTAATAACAGATAAATATTCTAACTGCCAGAGAACAGTTCATTAACAGCAAAACCTTGAATACGAGCTGAAGTTTCAAACTTTATGGAAATTTCATCTAACTTAAGGCTAACACATCGAATAAAATCTTTTTTAGGAAGCAAATGCTTACATCTAGATACCAAACGACAAAAGAAGCATTTTACTTAAAAGGAGTACTTCATTGCTAATCACTACATCTGTAACACAAGAAAACAAACACCTTATTCATCATATTTTTTGATATCATTATGAAAATATATATTTTTTTTTTACTTTCTGGATAGCAAAATAAGCAGCTCCCTTTATAAAGGATATGTACAATAATGTATGCTCCAGAATAAAAAGCTTAACACTTTTTGTTATGTCTTTTCAATAAAGACGCTTTTGAGTGAATTCTGAAGGAAATATTGTCTCCAATTTTATACTTTGTTATTTGCCCTAGCCTTTTATCGAACTGCGATTTTCTCTTTTGAACATTATGTCGCAGTTACTGTAAAACTCGGCGTATCTGCTCGTTTCTGTTACTGGATTTCTCTGGTATCTTAGGTATTTGGTCTATCCATTCGTTCTTTTCTATTTCGTTAAATATTGCCTCAGATGATACGTGTTTTGTAGACAAATGAGGTAAATTATTAAACACCTCTTGAAATACAGTTGTGTAGTCATTCCATTTTGACTGCTGTTTTGGAACATATGATCTTATAAATCTAATAAATTCTCTAAATACCCATTCAGCGGGACCGAAAGCGGGATATTAAAAATCTGCTTAACTCTATGTTCCCTCATAAAGGATTTAAATGTATTACCTGTGTAGTAAGATACATTATCTAACAACATAGCATCAGGTTTCCCAACCTGGGGAATATAATCTTGTGTAATTCTTCTACCGACAGAAGTAGCTGTTGCTACTCTTATGGGATCCTATTTAACATGTTTAGAAAACAGATCATATAATACTACTGTACACTTAATGCGACCTCTTACCGGTTGGTGGGGATTGAGCTACATCACACGAAACTAACTGAAAAGGTTTCGTATGAATTATAGAATGTAACTGCATCCTACCGCATCTGTTCAGTGGTTTAGCCTTTTGGCATACTACACAAGTTCTTAACAGCAGTCACTTTACTTTTTACATTAGGACAATAACAATGCCTAGGCACTTTTGATGTACACATATCAGCTCCGAAATTCCCCAGCAAAATGGGCAAACCAAATAAAGTTCAAAAGACACTGTGATAGAATGCACACTTTCCAAGTTTTTACCTAATATCTTCTCTTACAGCAATACAATATACCAGAGTTTATGCTTTCCAGCAACAAATTGATCATTGTCCTGAACTAAAGCTTGCTTAATTTTGCTCCATTTAGTATTGGAGCCTTGTAAATTTTCCATGTTATTGCACATGTTCATTTATTGGTACCAAAACAGGGATTTTTTTCTATTATTATGATTTTAAAGTTGGATGATTTTTCAACTATTTCGTACAGTTTCGTCAAACCTTCAAGTACTCTCCAAAGAGCATCTGCTACTGCATTGTCTTTATCGTGGATGTAGATCAATTCTGTACCATAACTTTGTAAAACTAATGTCCATCAGGCAAGCCTGACATGGTAATAATTTGCAAAGAAACTTAGTGATTAGTGATTGCAGTACACTTTAATTCTTTTCCTGTACACAAAATAATTAAATTTGTCCAAAGCCCATTTCTCCAAAGCTCATTTAAGGCTAGTGCTTCTAACTCAGTTACAGTGCAACCTCCTTCACAGTCAGACAAAATCTGGCTGCCAAAACCTATCATTCTAATTTCTTGCGGGTTATCTACCTTTACTAGCTGGAAAGGCAAGCACCTGACCCTCATCAGTGATGCATCAGCAGCTAAACAAAAATCCTCATTCATGTTCAGAAGGTACAAAATACCTGACTCTTCCAAAGCAGTTTTTTATTTGCTCATTACTTCTGTACACTGGGGAGACCAATACCGCGAACTATTCTTTCACAACAGACTCAAGAATTGCCCATTATTCAGTAAATAATTTGGTATAAATCTTCAGATGAGTGAGGTGAGACCAAGAAATGATTTTACTTTTTTTATTGGTGGGATGTGGAAAATTTCTAAAAGCATCCAGCTTTTTTTGGATTTTGTTTTATGCCTACTGGGTGATAATATTAACCAGATTTTAGGTTGATTTTTGCCAAACTTGGATTTCATCAATTTTGAAACTGGAAACTTTCCAAATACCATTCCTAATAATTTAATATGTTCTTCCCACATTTCTATGGCTATTAACAAATCGTCTTTACAGAAGGTGATTTTGTCAAGCAGCTCAGGTCCTAATACTGTATCCATCAATGCTACAAATACGCTTCCACTTACATTCAAACCAAGTTGCATCACTTGAATCTGATAACTTCAGCCAGAAAAGATGAAGGCTGTGTGCTTCCTGTATTCCTTGTCTAATTTGATCTTCCAGTATGATGATCTTCAATCTGTGAAAGTTAAATATTCCACTTCATAGAATTTTTGAAACAAGTCATCTAAGTTCTCTGGCCACAAAAGGACAGGTACAATACTTTTAGTAATGTCCCATGCATCCAGAACTAAGTGGACACTTCTGTCTGACTTGGATACTGGCAAGCAAAAACTACTGTAGGCAGAATTGGGCAGTTCAGTTATCTGCCAGTCCAATATCATACGAATTTCTTTGGTCACTGCTTCTTTCTTTGATCAAAGGACTGAATAAGATGAGTGACATAATACCTGGCTTTTCATGAAATAACTCAACACAATTTTTTAACAGACATCATATTTCTCTTTGTTGATCATCCATCAGGTACATGAATTCAGCTACTTTGATTGTGATAAGATCTGTCATCCCTACTTCCTTGCTCTGGTTTGAATCATACAAACTATTTTCAGTTGCTGTGTGCAGTACCAATGGAGTAACACATATTAATTAGCTGATAACATTTGCCATGTGGTAGTCCTGGCACCTTCACTAGGTCTAGTTTTATACTGTTACCATTACTGTCTAACACTAATATCTCTACCTTGAGGTCCATTACAGTTTTCCTCTTACACAATTAATCCCATCCCCAAGTACATGAAATGCACAATTTATTTAATACCAAGAAGTTGCCTTTTAGTATTCTCCTCTGGATCATAAAGTTGCTTGTATTTAAAACTTTACATTTCGTGACTGACCCCCCCCCCCCCAAAAAAAAAGCTCCAGTAACAGTACATTTCTGAACGAGGAAAACTTGATTCTTACTCTATGCATTGATTTGTTTGTATAAATTGTAACTCGTAATGGAAGTAGTAGCTCCAATATCTATAAATATATCAGTAGTTATATCAGTAATTGATGCCTTACACATTTCTTGTATCACATCGCCCTTACCTGATTTACATTCGAGATATTCTTTACTTAATTCGTCCTGAATTTTCTCGACATCATTGTATCTTAGCATTAGAATGCAGTTTTCATATTTGCCTTCCTCTTCTTCTACAACCAGCCTCAGAAGGCAAAGATTGGTCATATTCCGTTTTCATGGTTAGTTGGTACGTTATGGCAGTCTTCCATAACGTCGACTACTCTCGTGCTATGATTATTCTGTGGCCAAGCTTTAATGGGCCTAGCATAGAAGTAAGATTATTTACATGACTGTTGATTTAATGCTCCATTTGCATATGTTGTTCAGTTGCAAGAGCAGCAGCAGATGGCTGCTGAGAAACTGGATCATTATTACTATGCCACTGAGGATTTACATTTTAGTTATCGTTATTATGTAAGTTTTCATTATACTTTCTTTTCCTTATATTGTTTTTTTTCTGTGCATACTGATTTTGATGTACAGATTTAAGTTAGGATTAAAATTTATGAGTGGACCTGAATATGTAAATTTTCATTACCATTTTCACAGACATTATCCCAACATTTTCTGTTTCTCTTGTAATTCTGATTATTCATACTGGAAAAGAAACCATTATTGCTGTTTTTATGATTATTACAATTATTGCAGTTATCTTTAGAATTTCCACTATGGTTTTTGCTATTTCCGTTTCTATTCACTTGTTTGAGATCCTCTTGAATCAGATCAATGGAATCTACAATTTTAAGAAATGTTCTAGATCGGTATCAGCAACCTAGGAAAATTTTTTCTGATATTGAGGGATAATTTAGCTTTCAAAATTCTGAGTACTTCTCGCGGTGGAATCTGATCATCCCAATATTGGAACTTATTTATGGAAGTGCTCAAAATATTTTCTAGAGGTACCTTTTTTCAGACTGTAACACGCGGGACTGTATACCTCCTTCCTCAGTTTTCTTGTTTGCCAGGGGACCAGAATTTGGCAATAAATCTACGTTCGAAATCTTGGCACGTACTGCGTAATTCCACGACTTCGTTGGCCAGCAACACGGCATCGCCGATTATTTGAGAGGCAACGAACTGGATTTTATTCCAGAATCGTGGGAGAATATTCCTAACTTTTGATGACCACATTTTGGTACGGAATATATTTTCTGAAGAGTATGTGTGGAACTGCCGATTTCTCATTATGCTTTGCTCAGGTTTCAGCAGTGATAACACGGCAGCTACTCCTTGGATAGTCATTGTTTTCAGAATAAGGTCTGAACATTGTGTCTTCATTGTCATATCTACTGCTAGGGGAATCATTTCCAGATGATTTTGGGAACTCTCTCTGTTCTTTGTTGGTTCCCACAGGTACATTGTTTTCGTGTGCTCTAAAATTACTACTAATTTCACCCTGCCATTTCAGGATTTCACGTATGACCTTTTCTTTTATTTCCTTGAACTCAGCCTTCCTCTTGCCGGTATTTAAATCTTTATTGGCTGGTTGAACTGCTGCAGCTATTTCTGACGTGATTTGGCTTCCGTCCTTTCCTTTTCACACCTTTTAGATTGTTTAACCAAATATTCATCTCGTATGTCTTTTTGATTGCCAATTTCTAAGTTTTGGCCTTTTGCGGAAACGATTTACAGTATTTTCGGTCCTGGTCTGCTTTCCCTGGAAACGTTCTAACTTTAATTAAGCGACTAGCAAACTCAAGGTTAAATTCGGTTAATTTAGTATGGATTTGTTCCAAATGGTCGAAAATCTTTCTATCCCTCTGTGCTCACTTTCTGTCTCGTTCTTTTTCCTCTTCCTCCCGTCGCTTGTACCTTTCTGCTAATTTTCTGTCTCGTTCTTTTTCCTTTCCGTCAAGCTCAGCGATTAACTGCTTGTCCCTTTCCGTCTGCTTTTGCTCCCTTTCCTTACTCATTCGTCTGCTGTCATTAACAGAGCAGTAAATGGATCAGAAATCCTTCAACTGGGTACCTCATTTAGTTTTACTATAGATTCTATGGTTTCATAAACTGATGTAATCAGAGCTCGAACAGAAAGGTTTAGGAGTTCGTTTTTCCCGGGCGCTGTTCGGGAGTGGAATGGTAGAGAGATAGTATGATTGTGGTTCGATGAACCCTCTGCCAAGCACTTAAATGTGAATTGCAAAGTAATCATGTAGATGTAGATGTAGATTCAGAACATGCTTTGCTGTGTTCCATAACTGATTCAGACGAACCTGGCTTCGATGAATCACGACTGTCGAAGCTGCTGTTTACTGACAATAGAATATTTTCTAACTTTGTATCGCTTAAATAGGTTAAATTTTCCCGTGATCCCACATCGATCAACCTATCACATGCCGTCGTTCCCTTACTTCTACGTGCTGTTACCTATAAAAACACGATAACTTTAGTTAAACTAATGGTATCGTCTTAAACAGATCACAATAGTTTCGACAGATTCTGAAAGTAAATGAAGCTCCTTACACAGTTGAATGCATCCTAACGGATGAAATTACACAGAACTATCTACTAAGGCGAACTGCCAAATATCTTGACTTACTTAACCAAACTAATCTAAATTACTGGACTATCGCTCATCAAGATCAAAGCGCTGTCAAAAGGCAAGATCGAAAACATCAAATTATTTGCGTTTTTGTAGACCTGAATAATGTTGCTAGTGTACGTAAATGAATGATGCAGGAAGATAGATTTCTACTTACCGTAAAGAAGACACATCAAGTTGCAGACAGTTGCAATTAAAAGACCCTTACATAAAGCCTTAGGCCAGAACCTTATTCAGTAAAAGAGAGACACACACCATTCACACACACAAGCAAGCACGCCTCATGCACACATGACCACCAACTCCAGCATCTCGGGCCGGAATGCAACTGTCATGTGAGATGCAAGCAGCAATCTGGAGGGGGCAGGGAAAGGGAACGGGAAGGGATACTAGAGTATGGATGGGGAGAGAGACAAACGCTGTCTGGTGGAGTGTACAGGGACTGGACTGCCAACAGGCGCAGCATCAGAAGGTTGTGGAGAAGGGAGGTACGGGAAAAAATAAGCAAAAAGGTAGAGTAATGGGGAAAGATGGGAGGATGTGTTGGCAGCGGGTTGCAAATAAACAGGGTGGGAGATGAGAATGGGGAGGAGATGGTAGGACAGAGGGGTGGAATTTGTTTGGTGGAGGGTGTGGTGACACTATTTTACCATAGGTTGCGGTTAGGATTATTAGTGAAAGTGGAGAATGTGTTGTAAGGATAACTCCCATCTGTGCATTTCAGAAAAACTGGTGATTGAAGGAAGGATCCAGTTGGATCGGGTAGTGAAGCAGCCATTGAAATCTAATGTATTATGTTCAGCTGCATGTTGTCGCGCAGTGTGCTCTACTTCGGTCTTGGTGGACAGCTGGTTTGTTGTCATACCAATATAAAAAAACAGTGCAATGATTGCAGCAGAGTTGGCAAATGACATGGCTGCTATCACATGTGGCCCAGACCCTGCTGAGGTAGGATAAACCTGTGACAAGACTGGAATAAGATGTGCAGGGTGGATGGATTTGAAAGGTTTTACACCTGGTTCTTCCGCAGGGATATGATCCTTGTGGAAAGGATTGGGATAATGAGTGGCGTGGGGACGGATCAGGACGTTGTGGAGGTTGGGTGGGCAACAAAACACCACTTTAGGAGGAGTGGGAGGTATCTCGGGAGGGATATCTCTCATTTCAGGGTTTGATGATTGGTAATCAAAGCCCTGGCGAAGGATGTGGTTCAGTTGTTCCAATCTGAGGTGGTACTGGGTGATGAAGGGGTTCTTGCAGATTGTGGAAGGATTGATGGTGTGAGGGGACAAAATCTTCCTTGCCCAGTATGCTGAGGATCTCACCAAGGCCTTCACATACAAGCACTAGCCCGAGACCTAGTCTGCGAACAGATCTATAGAGCCATTTCCACTCACACCACATTTCCATCCTGAAGAAAATTTACCATTTCATCAGAACCTATGCACACAATAATCAAACAAAATGGGTAGAATATTTAGAGCTTTTTAAATAGGCAGTGAACAATTAGCCACTGTATAATACACAATTCACTTCACCTGAAGTCGTAAGTAAGACGAAAGCAAAGAATGAACAGATGAGTCTACTTCTTTGTATTCTCAGAGAAGAGTATAGCTGGACAGAGAAGGCGAGAAAAGTCTTAGTCTCGCACGAGAAAGATCTATTATGGCAGAATATCTCGACAAATGAAAAAATATCAGTTAATAGAGTACATTCTATTAAAAACCACCCCAAAATCGTCACTTCTTCAAAAACCAAAATGTGGAAATGATGATTCTTGCACACAAGTTCTTATAAAAGAGTGAGAATTCCAACGAAAGGAAGATATCTTCTCGACTATCTTAAAATCAGTAGAATTGAGGGATTATGTGCCCAACAGTACCTCAAGAAATATTCGCATAAATCACTGACTTATTTATATATATCTGATTTCTTATCTTTAAGTGTGATTATTATTTGACATATGGAACTGGTTTAACTAATGTTGGCAGTTGAACCCCCAATGCCCTGTGTAACAAAAATATCAGTATAGACTGAAAGAATACTAGGATCTTATTACTGTTAGTACTTGGATATTTATTAGCAGAAGAAGAAAATTTGAGTTATTGATATTTACTTGAATTTGGATGTTACAATCTTACTGACTATAAATGTTGAATGAATTACTTGGTAGGCTCTGTACTGCCTAGACTATTCAAGCATTTATTGCTGTGTATATATACGTAAATAGTAGCTATAAGAAGAGTAAAGCGAAAAGACATTGTAGCATTAGTGTGGTAATCACTGACGATTAACAGAATGAGAAGATTTACTACTTCTGATTATTAGGTTACAATGAGATAATACTAACCCAGGGTGGATTAGCTTATTTGTGTTTAGAGGAAGACATGAAGACACTATTATATTTGTATCAGCTGACTTTAAATAGTGTGATAACTCTAATATTTGCAGTACTAAGTATGGGAGGGGGCGAGTCACTGTTCTCTATTTTCGAAGATGCAATTCAATGTCGATTATACATTCAACACATCAGTTTTGTGAGTAGACAGGAAGATATCAACATGAGCAGGCATTGAAGGGAACATGTATATTTTTTATGCATGCGGGACCTTTATAGGGGCTTTCTTTCAACAGTATTTTCAGGAGTTGTGAACAGGTAGACAGTTAGGCCATTTAACGATAAATCTTGCAGTGGACATTAGGAGCTTGAAAGCCATGTGCAGCAATTAGGAAAATGAACATCTCGAAGCTCTTACTGAGGACAAAATGCTGGTCTCACGAATTTCTCACACCAGTGCGCAGACATTATGTTCAGTCAAAGAGACAGAAAAGTTCCCTGCCTGGACCTACCTGTTATGCGCCTCTACACACAGCACGGGCTGTGGCCTGAGGGAAATCTAGGTCTCCCAACCAAAGCGTCTTGGGAGTGTCACAAAAATCTTATGTGAACATGGTTCGGGGACCATGAAAATTCGCGAGTTTCCAGGTTCACCCTGGACTGGACGCTGTCGAAGGAGCCATCAGCTGGTGTTGCCCTCTGCCTGCAGAGATTTTCCCGAATCCTCAGGTCTTCAAATCAATTTTAGAAGGAAAGCAACATTTATAGAGGCATTAAAACTATGTATGTTCAGACACAATATCATTTCTTATAGTTTAGCCAAGGGCTCTGGTCGGATACTTGGTAATGTTCAGGACATCGAGATAATGATCTCCATGTTAAATGTGTTGTTCACTTCAAAGCTACATATATGAAAACCCACCCAAAAGAAGAAATAAGTCAGGAGCACAACGTCTCCTCCTCCCTGCACAGGAATTTGTGAGTCAGGGATTGGCTGCTTCTCCTGGAAAAGAGTAGAGTATTGTTAACTTTGATTAGGATTGGCTGATGAGTAGGACAGACGTGTTAGATGGGAGACATGGAGCTTGTGGAGTCTTATGATTGGCTTGAAACCCTTGTGGGTGGAAGTGCTTTCGGGGAGTTTACCACGGTTTGATGGAAAGTGGGGAGAGGAAAACTTGGTCTTTCGATTCAGACCCCTGTCTGAGTTTGAAGTGGGTCTTCTGATTCAGACTCCGATCTTGATAGAATACTGGTCATGATTCTTGTTATGAATGGGGTGAACTCGGGATAATTGACCTGAGTGTGACTCCACACCAGCGCTGGTCTTCACTGGGGAGCCTGTGGTGAGGGCTTAGTTGTACAAATAATTTAGACCTCAGTCACCTCTGAGAACTCACTGTGTGGAGGGCCATGTTATTCATGAAAAGTCTGGCACCTTGACATTTGATCTCCTTGTGTGCACTACCATATGAATGAGTTAGATTGGTCCATGATATAACTGGCAAATGGGAGTGTCACTCAGTGGTGGAATCTGTTGCGATTTCAAGGCTCCATTAGAGACTAATTGCAACCCGTCCAACAGATCACCAACCAAGACCTTGCATATTTTGTGCTTGCTAATTAGAGGCGCAGCACATCGCTGCTATGCAGATGCTTGAACCACGACCGTCAGCAGAGACAGTGCCAAACATCGATATAAGCGGTACTGTATTGCTTCTCCAGCTTGTAAGGGCAATCAGGATCACAGCCTCGCCACTTGTCCTCAGCTGCACCAACGTACTATAACTTCTGTGTTGAATAAATCCATCAAAGCATATTTGGAATTACATGATTTCGGATTACATTATCGATGTTTTGAGCCAGAGTACATAGTTCAGTCACAGAAACCTTAGTCTTTGCCAATCAGCAGCCACCCAGTGCAGATTTAACTGTTTGTGACATGTTGTGGTTGTTGTGGTCTTCAGTCCTGAGACTGGTTTGATGCAGCTCTCCATGCTGCTCTATCCTGTGCAAGTTTCTTCATCTCCCAGTACCTACTGCAACCTACATCCTTCTGAGTCTGCTTATTGCATTCATATCTTGGTCTCCCTCTACGATTTTTTCCCTCCACGCTTCCCTCCAATACTAAATTGGTGATCCCTTGAGGCCTCAGAACATGTCCTACCAACCGGTCCTTTCTTCTAGTCAAGTTCTGCCACAGACTTCTCTTCTCCCCAATCCAATTCAGTACCTCCTCATTATTTATATGATCCACCCATCTAATCTTCAGCATTATTCTGTAGCACCACATTTTGAAAGCTTCTATTCTCTTCCTGTCCAAATTAGTTATCGTCCATGTTTCACTTCCATACATGGCTACGCTCCATACAAATACTTTCAGAAACGACTTCCTGACACTTAAATCTATACTCGATGTTAACAAATTTCTCTTCTTCAGGAACGTTTTCCTTGCCATTGCCAGTCTACATTTGATATCCTCTCTACTTCGACCATCATCAGTTATTTTGCTCCCCAAATAGCAAAACTCATTTACTACTTTAAGTGTCTCATTTCCTAATATAATTCCCTCAGCATCACCCGACTTAATTCGACTACATTCCATTATCCTCGTTTTGCTATTGTTGATGTTCATCTTATATCCTCCTATCAAGACACTATCCATTCCTTTCAACTGCTCTTCCAAGTCCTTTGCTGTCTCTGACAGAATTACAATGTCATCGGCGAACGTGAAAGTTTTTATTTCTTCTCCATGGATTTTAATACCTACTCCGAATTTTTCTTTCGTTTCCTTCACTGCTTGCTCAATATATAGGTTGAATAACATCGGGGAGAGGCTACAGCCCTGTCTCACTCCCTTCCCAACCACTGCTTCCCTTTCATATCCCCCGACTCTTATAACTGCCATCTGGTTTCTGTGCACATTGTAAATAGTCTTTCGCTCCCTGTATTTTACCCCTGCCACCTTCATAATTTGAAAGAGAGTATTCCAGTCAACATTGCCGAAAGCTTTCTCTAAGTCTACAAATTCTAGAAACGTAGGTTTGCCTTTCCTTAATCTAGCTTCTAAGATAAGTCGTAGGGTCAGTATTGCTTCACGTGTTCCAGTATTTCTACGGAATCCAAACTGATCTTTCCCGAGGTCGGCTACTACCAGTTTTTTATGACATAATTGGGTTCAAAACAGTTCATGTTTATTTGTCATCACACTTAACATGTATTTTTTGTCCTGTTTTTAATCAATAAACTTGTGCCGTGTTGATATATTAATCTCTCATAGACAATAGACTAAAATTATGACAGAGCCACCATTTCATTAATATTATTTTAGCATTCAAGTTTATTTATATTCTGATAAATGCAGACTGTCAACAACAAACACAGTCAAAGGGCAAAATGAATTATCAGATGCATGGGCCAGATAGCCGTGTGGAAGGAATAGATGAAGTAATTGCTATCAGGGCGTAAACTCATAGTCGCCTATCGCCTTCCGAATCATATCTAAAGTCCAGTGTAGACTTGCAATTTGACGATCGCTGCCAGGATACTGAACTGATTCCTCCTTCTGTGACTGTTCGATGCATTTTCTTTAAAAGGTTTCTGCTTTCCCATGTTGAAATTCAGTTTGTGCAATGAGGTAAATTAGTTGCGCGTAACCGTAATATTTGTAAATTTTGTGTGTTGCTTATTAATATTTTGGTTGGTTGGTTGGTTGTTTTGGGGAAGGAGACCAGACAGCGAGGTCATCGGTCTCATAGGATTAGGGAAGGAAGTCGGCAGTGCCCTTTGAAAGGAACCATCCCGGAATTTGCCTGGAGCGATTTAGGGAAATCACGGAAAACCTAAATCAGGATGGCCGGACGCGGGATTGAACCGTCGTCCTCCCGAATGCGAGTCCAGTGTCTAACCACTGCGCCACCTCGCTCGGTATTAATATTTTCATTCAGTTGTTGTTGTGATATCTGTGTCACTTGTTGATTGTTCCTGGCAGAGAACAGCTTTGTGTTAACGTGTGGGATGGTAGATTATCTGTGGCTCTTGCATTTTATCGTAGAGATTTACAATTAGTGGCTTGCCAGAGCAAATTTCAGGGCACACTTGTGTGGCTTGCCACGAGGAGCAATTTAAACCTCTCGGTACTAGAAACTTGAGTGCATTTACACTAGAAGCAAGGTACGTCTGCTCCAAAGTAGTGAGAATATTCGAATCTCGTCCCAAATGGATCAGTTTCAGACCGGTAGCATTGATCAGGAGAATGCTGCGGAGGAGTCTCAGTCGATTGCAGTAGATGACCTTACGGATATGTGGAACGCAGAATTTTCTGGTTATGACGAGGTACTTCAGTCAGACAACGAGCGCGAAGGTGAAACTGCAGCAGAGCGCCAGGCAGAATGTGAAGGCATGACAAGAAGTACCGGTAGTGAGAGTGGCAGATCATATTAACGAACAAAGCGCCATAGGCTAATTGAATCGCATTTGTCTAGTCCTGGAGGTATTAGCGGAGGATCTGAATTTGAGGCCCGCAAGTTATTCATGCAGGAAGCGGAGATGAAGAGGCAGGAGAGAGAGGAGGTAGCCACGAAGGAGATGAAGGAATTAGTCACTAAGGAGACGAAGACGGATGATATCTGAAGAGATTTTTTTGAAGGTATAGAGCAAGTTAAGAAGGAATTCGCGGCTGTTAAAGAAGAGGTAAAAAGCGTCAAGAAAACGGTAACTGAGACTCAAGAGGTTGCGAACGAGGCCAGGGCGCCAACATTAGTAGCCCGAGGTGCAGTCAAGCACTCTGTTAGCAAAAGAGGAAGTAAAAAATGCCGAAACCGAAATGTGCGAAACCAATAGTTCTCGCCTCGCACGAGAAAAAAAAAGTCAAAAAAAAAAAAGAAAACATGTGCGACTGCGCGGTTCCTCTAGTCCTTTTTACCAGCACCTAGACCTGTGAACTAGTTGCAACAGATCGCCAGTAGGAAAGCCGAGCAGAAACCCACCGTACTGCAACTGGCACCAGGCTGCATACAACGTAACTATTCTAATAATCAGGAAAATGCCTTAATTTTGAATGAAAGGTGAAAATGCTGTCAAAACATCGGCGTATTCTGAAGTCGATATTGTACACGTTCACTGCCAAGCCCGTGCTAATCCCAGAACAGTCATGCACAAATCCTTTCACTCACGTTAGCAAGTTTGTGGTAACATGTTAACAGAACCTTCCGTCGGTTCTTGGTAGAACAACATTATAATAAATGAAAAGCACCAGTTTGCTTTTGTTCTACGATATTGTAGAACAGAAGCAAACTGGTGTTTTACGTTTATTACGGTAATGTATTTCCCGAAATCTGAACAGCTACTAAGCACGGATTGTTCTTAAATGGAAATGCTCGCCACACTATAAAGTCTAATGAACTCAAGTTTTTAGTCACCAATCTGCTCAATATGCCATGTGGAATTAATGTCTTTTTCTCATACACAAAATTAATTAACAATCCGTGCTTTCTAAAAAACACACCGGGATATATATGTCTTCACTTTAAAGCACTTTTGGGGAATGTACCCCAACCAAAACAGGCAAAATATAACTTCTTTTGGAGCTCCTACTACACACGACCGAACCATTGAAAGGCTGGGCTCCGACTACTTACACTGCTGTAAGCATTCTATATCTCCAAGACAAAAGAATGCTCCATTCTGATTGGTCATTTTTCTTTAAGGCCAATAGCAAAACATTATTCTTCCGCTTTCCATGACTAACCAATCCACAACTAATACACTTTCGAACTGTACTTTTTCCCAAAATAAATATCTAACATTCTGATATTTTGTTTATACTTTACGTTATTAACTACTTTCATTTGCACTTGAATTAGCTTTCCTTCCACCATAAACTTACTTATCATATAATGATACAAAATTCCCTGTCGTCTGTATTCACACGGTCTTAAAAATTTCTCACGCTAGCTCGTACAGCGTTGATCAGTGGAACAATGATCTACATATTTACTTTAACCACATTCACGCATCATTCTCACTACTAAAAGCATATAAAAAACTGTACAAACTTTAATAAAAAAAACATCAAGAAATAAACAGAACAATTCAAAAAAACATTCTCTTGGCCTGTTTCTTGAATGTCTCTGTCCACTAATGGTGTCTACCAGATGAAAATTAGAACTACGTTCTCCACTGAATCCGCTTCAGACCATCTGTCGCTGCGCACTCATGAGTCATTCTCCCGATTCACAGGCTCTAGACAGGAGCGACATTAGTCGCCACCCCTCACAGGGAAGAAGGATTTCAAGGGAACGCAAGAAAAAATTAGTGAGGACGTGAAGCGCATCGTACAGATCGAGAACAAACAGGCAGAAATATCAGAGGTTAAAGAAGAACCGACTGGGATCACTCACAGCAAAATGAACTAGGAAAAGACGTCCAGGAAGCACGTCAGCGAATTGCACAATTAGAATCACGGTCTGGTACGGCAGCATTCCCGCATGATGAGTGAAGGTAAGAAGAGCACGTGTTATGACATTTCGCTGCGCAATATGAGGCTACATCACCAGCACAAAGGTGAATGCCGCAGGAGAAAACACCAGCTGCCATAGGGCGCACGACAGTGCGCGCGCAGTCGGTTACGCAAAGATGGCAGAAACCGAACCAGAGCACAATTGAGTACGTCATCGTCGGACGCAAACATTACTCTGTGAATCTGACGACACAAGGGGAGGCCTTAACAGAGCACAAGGATGGTTTGGACACTGATTTATGGAGACGTGTGCTGCAGAACGAGAAAAAATTCGTTAGCAAGAAATGTCGAACGACCTCAAACATTTCTTATCCATTCCAAATTTCCAAATGTTCAAGGAGAATAAGAATACATTACGTCCAAAACCTTGGGTAGCTCAGCACGAAAAAGTGCCACTGTAGTCATGACCACTGAAATACAAGCTGGAACTTATCTGTGGATTTTTAGAGGGATCGATTGCGGAACATATGCACAGTGTTCCTGAGAGTTGTCGCTTCTATAAAGAGTTCAGGGACGCGTCGCTTAACACATATTGATCTCAAGACATGCAGAAAAGAATCAAGCAGGAGGTTATGCTGGAGAATGATCTAAAAGCGTCAGGATTCCTTAGTCTGGTGAAGTTCTTCGAGTCACTAATCAAGAAGAATTGGTTTTTGGACCAGCTGTACAGTCCCAAGGAAATTATGAGGCACTTACGTCAAATTGCCTCTGCACTATCAACAACTCCCCATCAGAAAGTGCAATGATTCTGTTGAATCCTTCAAGAGCGCTCTACGTGAATTAGACTATATCAACAAAATACAAAACGCAAGAGGCAGGAACAGAAATAATGACCGCGGTCGGAAACACTCTTTGAAAGTAACGACGGCAGACGAAACGTGGGAAGTTATCGATCACGGAAAACAACTCGAACTATAAAGGGAATAACCAGACACTGTGAGAGAATAGAGGTACACACACAATTACAACGGTAATTACAACAAACGGCAAAAAAGACAACTGGAGAGAACAACGAAATCCAAACCACTTCCAGCGGGATCCTGAAGAGCCACAGCAGCAAAGAAACAACTGGGAGAACAACAGTCGATGGCAGCAAGAAAACCAACAAGATCATAATAACTGGATTTGGCCACCCAACTCATCACAGGCGAAACGTAGCGCAAGTCTACTGATGCTTGGCCGCTGCAGACGCAGCTCAAAATAACGCCGCAGGAACTGTCGGAATGAGCAACATCTACATGTTAGAATATGGAGAAACAGGGTTTGTTGAATAGGTTACGGTTGATCAGTTAGGTTGGAATCAATTTGTACAAAGAAGTTCAACGAATTAGCAAATTATAGTTGATACCGTGTAGTGCGGTCAACATTAATCGTTTATGGAATTTCTGAAACTGATGTATTTGTAATTGTTATTTATTAGCTTCTGATACGACTCCTTGAAGAACGTGGTCGAATGAGTAAACGTTGTTACATCATTGTATCAATGTGTCCACTGCCTGCCTGAAAATCTGAGTGAGGATTGAACTGAAATTCGTCATAAGTGACAGCACTTCATATTAATTGACACTCTTCTGGGGCATGATAACTTGTGCACGGTAACTTAACTGAGCCCAGGGTCCAACCAGCATTTACCTTTCCGACAAATGGCAGTTATGTTCTCGGACCGCACTGTTGATGCCCATTATCACTCTCCAGGGAGTATAAGAATGTTAGTCAAGAAACGACAGCATCATGAACATCAAATTCAGCTATGCAGTTCTTGTAGTAGTGTCTTTCATAGTATCACTATGGCCTGTGAGAGTGTTTCTGACCCTTTTTTCACGGTAACTCAAGCACTGCCCAAGAGCAAGCGTACGTTGCTTTCCACTGTTTAGCGATACTGAAATTGCAGCCATGCCATTGCGCATGTTTGTTTCGATGTTCGAGTGTGTTATGAGTGGTATTAGCTGCCCACACAATAGGTGCGTCGAGATGGTAAGTCTACTGGGATTCTAGGCCATCGTCAGTCATACGATGAAGCCTTTCTCGAGGACTTCATGTTCTGTCTTTCTGTTCTGCTGGCGCCAAGAGAGCGCCGTAGGCAAAGCACACTATGAGTGATGAGCAAGTAGCGGTAGTAGAGTGTACCTGACGGCGGAAAGGACGGCAGCAGTATGAAGGGGAAAATTGGTGAGGATGTGGACCGACCTATCCCAGAGTACTATTTCATGAGGGTTTTTTGATCCGTCGTTGCAACTACAAAAATGCATGATTTTTTCACCAGACGCGTTTCGCTTTATTAGGGTAAAGCATCATCAGTGGTCTGTAATTAAGTTTATTTACATTTTGGTTTGCTTTATAGATCGAAAAAATGTTCGTTAAGAATAGGTTGGTTTGTACTTATTGTGATTTTTCGGCTGATTTCTCGCTTAAATCGGAACACTACGGACACTATAACCACACAAATGAAGAATCACGGAGAACTAATTTACGATGCAGACAAATGGGAGCATGGTTTCAGACCACTTTGGCATTGGGTAACAATGCTGTCAGAAATACGAAGAGCAGGAGAAGTATATGTAGCTACTCAAAATCTAAGAGCAGGGAGGGCTTAGAGGTAAAATTGATAGATGTTGGGTAAAGAAAATAAGCACGTTGGGTGAAGAGTGGACGCAGTGCCGGCCTATCATAGGGGTAATGCATGATAGGAAATTGCACTAACACAACTCTCACACTCAGACTAGGTTCACACCAGTTTAAATGTTTAGGATATCATGTTTACTCTATATGATAACACATACAACTTTTTTTTTTCATTTTAGTTATTCTGATTGCTCAATTAATTATATATGTGCTCTCAGTGTATTTATTAAAAGAGCTTATTTTTGGATTGTTACTTTATTCACAAGGAACTATGTGTGTAGAATATTATAAGACACTGACACTGAAATGTATTACAAGGACTGTCCAGATATTGGGTGCTGTCAAACCCACTATCGATACATTCCTTTAGGGCGTCGCGAGGTAACACCCTGTGGTTGGTGGCAACGACCATGTGGCATTCTGAAGGACAATGCCTGTTGCAGCATGGCCCAGAGGCCTACTGAGTGGAGGGCCAGTCAGCATTACTGAATGAATGCCAGGACAGCTGTGGCCCTGCCAGTCGCCTTCGCAGCCCAGAAAAAGTGAAAGCAAGAGGGACATACACCAGGAGCCACAGCTGCCATAATTCAGCTGTCCTCACGTGTCTGTGAATGGCGGTAGACCTCTCGACAATGGTGGCCCATCGTTGATGCCACATCATTTCCTCGACAGCCTGGTGGACAGGCAGGCCCCCGAGTAAATGACAGTCAACAGCAGCCACCTGCTGAACGACTGTGAATGGGATTCTGGACTGGAGGCTCATCCCCGAAGTCATGACATGTCTTCAAAGAGCCTGCAAACAAGCTGGCACCACAAAAAAGCCCAGAACGATTCCCCTAGTGAACACAACCCCCGACAGATGGCGTGCAGACCCAGGTGGCCACAGTCCGAATGAATTACTCCTGCAGTCATGTAGCAGGACGCGAATGGGCACTGGCGACAGTGGTGATATCACAAGTTACTCACTGGTACAGTGGTAGAGAGGAAATCCTCACTCAGAGATAGGTTGCACACAAAATGCAGCGCTGTCTCACCTCCTGATCCAAGGGGAGACTGCACTATTCCAGCCATTGGATCGACAGATAAATCAGGGGCAGAGATGTCACTATCTGAGTCGAAATGTTTGGCAGCATGCAACCACACCAGTGTCTCATCTCCTCTCACCATAAGTCATGTCCGTTGCTCCCAACACTGTGGAAGGCTACCAGTAGCTACCAGGTCGAGATGATGCCAACAGCGCAGCTGCCTCGCTGTCATTGACCAGATGAGGGACCAGAGCCATCCACTGCTGCTCCTACAACAAGCGCTGAATGAAGGGCGACCCTCACTCTGGCGTGACCTTGCCACACCTCGATGCTTCAGTCAGTCAAGAGACCATTTGCATGAGTGTTTGGTGCCATGTTTTATCTGTGTGTCTTCGTAAATCCAACATGTCTTCCCAGGGATCCTTGTGGAAGGAGCAATAGGATGATTCATGCTTCAGGTATTCGTGTAATCCGGTATATTTTTTGCTGAACTAATTTTCTTACATCTAATCTAGTGTAGATAATTTGTCAAGAGTTTATGTTAACATAATATGAGTGATTTTCAAAAGTCTTGGATGTAGGAGAAACATTATTACACTGGCTTAGGAAATAAGCACAATAGAGGTCACGTGTTACTTGTTTAGATTTTGAGAATGACTGTGTTCCTTAAGTTATTCTTATTGTCCGTTTATGTATGAAGGATGACTGTACCTTGTCTACAATTGAGCAATGGTAAATCACCGAGGCAGAGAATGGTGAAAAATACATGGAATTGTAATATTATTAGCGACATTAGTCGCTTTGACTTCAGAAATCGTATGAGTGAGTAAAAAGTACTACTGCAAAGCCTTTTAACTGATTAGTAATAGTCAATGTGCAGGCTGGGATTTGGACCATTGGGTCCATGTAAATCAAACAACACTCTGCAATATTCACCTATACATCTCGCACCCATGCAGCTTTATGTAAGTGAGTGACACCTGAAGTGAATCAGGCCAAGTTTTTTTATGTGTGCTCTTGGTTGGCGGAGTCGCCCCCAACACTCATGTCGACACTGTGAGAACCCAATGGTATCTGATGATTTCCTCTGTTTCGTGTCACACTATGACACTTTGAACTGAGACCTCCACATGCGGCAATCGACTGTGGAGGCCACCAGTGAGAGAGTATGAGTCACTCTCTCACTATTCTACATATTCAAGGGTCAATTTAATGTTGATTCTACTCCCAAGACATCGTTTATGTTAGATAACAGGAATTTATCACCATGAGCAGGCACTGAAGGGATGATGTACATTGTTAATGCATGCAGGATCTGTACGGTGGCTATCCTTCGGATCGTATTTTCAGGAGCATATGGACTATCAGACCAATTGTGTGATTGGATTGAGGAGTTCCTAAATAACAGAACGCAGCATGTCATTCTCAATGGAGAGAAGTCTTCCGAAGTAAGAGTGATTTCAGGTGTGCCGCAGGGGAGTGTCATAGGACCGTAGCTATTCACAATATACATAAATGACCTGGTGGATGACATCGGAAGTTCACTGAGGCTTTTTGTAGGTGATGCTGTGGTGTATCGAGAGGTTGTAACAATGGAAAATTGTACTGAAATGCAGCGAATTGATGCATGGTGCAGGGAATGGCAATTGAATCTCAATGTAGACAAGTGTAACGTGCTGCGAATACATAGAAAGATAGATCCCTTATCATTTAGCTACAAAATAGCAGGTCAGCAACTGGAAGCAGTTAATTCCATAAATTATCCGGGAGTACGCATTACGAGTGATTTAAAATGGAATGATCATACAAAGTTGATCGTCGGTAAAGCAGATGCCAGACTGAGATTCATTGGAAGAATCCTAAGGAAATGCAATCCGAAAACAAAGGAAGTAGGTTACAGTACGCTTGTTCGCCCACTGCGTGAATACTGCTCAGCAGTGTGGGATCCGTACCAGATAGGGTTGATAGAAGAGATAGAGAAGATCCAACGGAGAGCAGCGCGCTTCGTTACAGGATCATTTAGTAATCGCGAAAGCGTTACGGAGATGATAGATAAACTCCAGTGGAAGACTGCAGGAGAGACGCTTAGTAGCTCGGTACGGGCTTTTGTTAAAGTTTCGAGAACATACCTTCACCGAAGAGTCAAGCAGTATATTGCTCCCTCCTACGTATATCTCACGAAGAGACCATGAGGATAAAATCAGAGAGATTAGAGCCCACACAGAAGCAGACCGACAATCCTTCTTTCCACGAACAATACGAGACTGGAGTAGGAAGGGAGAACCGATAGAGGTACTCAGGGTACCCTCCGCCACACACCGTCAGGTGGCTTGCGGAGTATGGATGTCGATGTAGATGTAGATGTAGTTGAGATCAAGTAGGCAGTTTGGTCATTTAACAATAAATCTTGCAGTGGACGTATGGGGCATGAAAGCCATGTGCATCTATAAGGAAAAGGAACATCTCGAATCAGTTACCGAGGACAAAATGCTGGACCCAAAAATTTCTCATACCAGACAATGTTTGGTCGAAGAGGTGTAAAAGCTGCCTTCCTGGACCTAGCTGTTAGGCGCCTCTACACACAGCAGGGGCAGGGGTCTGAGAGAAATCTAGGTAGCCCAGCCAACGTGTTTTGACCGTGTCATTAAACTCCTTTGTGAATAGGATTTGGGAGCGATAAAAATTCGACAGTTTTCAGGTTCACCTTGGACTGGAAGCTGTCGAGGGAGCCATCAGCTGGTGTTGTCCTCTGCTTGCACAGTTTTTTTCTGAAGCCCCAGGTCTTCAAAAAATTTTAGAGGAAAAGCAACATTTATAGTGGCTCTAAAATTATGTATGTTGGGACACAATATCATTTCTTGTAGTTTAGCCAGGGCCTCTCGTCAGACACATGGTTATGTTCAGTTCATCCAGATAATGATATCCACGGTAAATGTGTTGTTCACTATAAAGCTATATGAAAACTCAAAACATGCTGCTAAGGTGGGCATGAAAAAAAAACAAGTCAGGAGCACAACCTCCCCCTCTCTACACAGCAGTTCGCGAGTCAGAGATTGGCTGCTTCTCCTGAAAAAGAGAAGAGTATTGTTAACTTCGATTAGGATTCGCTAATGAGTAGAATATACCTGTTAGAGGGGGGGGGGGGGTGGGACATGGAGCTCGTGTAGTCTTGTGATTGGCATGAAACCCTTGTGGGGGCAGATGTGGGAGTACTGTCGAGGAGTTTACTGAGTTTTGATGGAAAATGAGGAGAGGAAAACTTGGTCTTTCGATTCAGACTCCTGTCTGGAGTGGGTCTTCTGATTCAGACTCCAGTCTGGAGAGGACACTGGCCTTGATTCTTGTTATGAATCGGGTGCACTTGAGACAATTGAGCTAAGTGTGACTCCACACTAGCTCTGGACTTCACTAGGGAGCCTTTGGTGAGTGCCTAGATGTAGCTATATTTTATTCGTCAGTCATCTCTGACAACTTACTGTGTCGAAGGCCATGTTATTCATGAAAGGTCTGGAACCTTGACATTTTATCTCCTTGTGTGCACTGCTGTATGAGTGAGTCAGGTTCGTCCATGATATGACCGGCGAATGGGAGTGTCACACAGTGGTGGAATGTGCTGAGATTTCAGGGCTCCATTACAGACTAATTGTGATCCATCCAACAGATCACCAGCCACAACGTTGGATATTTTGTGCCTGCGACAGAGAATTACAGGCGCAGCACATCGCTGCTCTGCAGACACTTGAACCACTACCATCAGCAGAGACAGCGCCACACATCGAGAAAAGCGGTACTATATTGCTGCTCGAGCTTGTAACGACAAACAGGATCACAGCCTCGACATCTTCAGCTGCACCAACGTATCATAACTTCTGTGTAGAATAAATCCATCATTGTAGAAGATATCCATCAAAGTCTATTTGGTATTACATAATTTCAGATTACATTATCGACGTTTTGACCCAGAGTAAATAGATCAGTCAGAGAAACTTTAATCTCTGCCAATTAGCCACCACCCAGGGCAGAGTTAACTGTCTGTGACATATTTGGGCAGCCGTCAGTTCATGTTCATTTGTCATCAGAAATTTCTGTTTTCTCTAAAGGAGAAAATTTTGCAATTACTCCACGGAAGGATCCCACAGAGGATATTGTAGCTAATATAGAGGCGCGGGTAAATCGGTTACCATCACTTTTTTCCGATGAGGTTACGATGGAAATAGCCTAGACAGGACAAGCGTGTTAGCTGAGCCACATAGCAGTAACTGGTCGAAAAATTGAAGGACACTGCTGTCAACCCAAGTAATATCCTAGCCAGTTTTGATGTGGTATGCCTGTTAACCATAGTTCCGATTAACAAAGCTCTTTTTTACATAACTGATATGTTTACTGCTGATATAGTAGATTTTGTTTCGATGTTGCCAATGCACGACTTATTTTCGGTATAATAATGAGCTTGAGAACAAATTGAAGGAGTGGCAGTGGGAAGCACTCTCAGTCCGGCTGTTGCTAATCTTGTTACGGAATTTTTTGAAGAGCAAGCTCTCCCGTCAGCCAATAAAAGTCCTTTGAAATGGTATCGGTATGTGGATGACACTTTTGTGATATGGAATCACGGTGAAGAGTACTGAATATTTTCTTAGTACTTTTAAATAGTATTAATCCAAAGATAGAGTTTGTTATGGAGACAGAGCGTAATGGGCAGCTTAATTTTTTGGATGTTTCTGTAATTAAACGGGCAGATGGGACTTTAGGTCGTAAGGTATATAATAAAGATACACATACTGATCGTTGCCCCCATAAGGATTCGAACCACGGTCCTGTGCAGAAGAGAGACGACATTCTTTTAAGAAAAATGGATACGATTATAATGAGATAGATCGAGCACTCCATCTCAGACGAAATGTGTCCGAAAAGATGCAGCTGCAACAATCGTTGGCTGAGAAAGTATTTCTTCAATTCATCCACAATATTGCGGAACTTATAGGGAAAAATTTGGCCAAGTTCCGAGTTGAAAAACTTTTTAGAACCACCAAGTATATGAGTGAAAGTTTAAGATTGGCGAAAGACGCACGACGTCCTATGGCAGCCCCTGAGGTGTATAAAACTCGGTGTAGTTGTGGGAAGGTTTACATTCGAAGATTGAAAAGCAGTGTTAATACCCGCCTAACTGAACACAAAAGGAAGTGTCATCTGTGGCATACCGACAAACCGGCTGTAGCGGGACACGTTTTTGAAGACGGTGATCATGAAATAAAATGTAGTGAGACAAGCGTGCTAGCTAAGACATCGCATTATTGTGCAAGTATGTGCAGACAAGCCATAGAGATTTGTAAACACCACAGTAATTTTAATAGAAAAGAAGGCATAAAGTTGGATAAGATATGGCCGTCGACTTTGTGGCAACGATGTGACAATCAATTACCTTAGATCGAGAGTAGTGACGTTAGTCAGAGATGGTTTCATTGTCGACAGCACGTGACAGGTGGTGGACACTCTGTTGTTCAATATTTTAACTGTTCCAGGGAAATCCCCTACAGAGGTTGTATGTTCATCCAATATCACCAGTGGAGAGTTAACGTTTCTGTGGACAAGGCCGAAATATGCACTGAGACATCATACAGTCGACACCATTCGTCCATGGATATTATTACTCTGACATCATAAACAGAGAATTTTAAAGTACTACCATCAGGCAGAACACCCTTTTCGGTATCATATCGACATTGACACCACTGGTGTTCAAACAGTAGGTCTGTCGTCCCGCACTGACGGAGAAAACCAACTGCTAAATTGCTGTGGCATATCACATGTCCATATTGATAACACGACTGTAGACTGCCGAGATCCTGAAACTTCTCCTGGTGTCTGTCAGTGTGTTTTGGAAAGGGTACTCACTGGACGTGATGCATAGTATGCACCAGAAGTGGTGCGTGGCCCGATGTTCACTCTTGCTTGTACCAGCCCTCCTATACTACCGGCCGGCCGGAGTGGTCGAGCGGTTCTGGCGCTACAGTCTGGAACCGCGCGACCGCTACGGTCGCAGGTTCGAATCCTGCCTCGGGCATGGATGTGTGTGATGTCCTTAGGTCAGTTAGGTTTAAGTAGTTCTAAGTTCTAGGGGACTGATGACCTCAGAAGTTAAGTCCCATAGTTCTCAGAGCCATTTGAACCATTATTATACTACCGACGGGTCATACGGAATTCCGTAGTAGCTAAATCTGTCACCTGTTTTGTTTTAGCATGTATGTATCTGCAAAGTTGATAACATGAATATCTTAACTTCCTTCCATAATAATCTCTGCAAAACGTAATACTATAATTAATTTTAGCTATAATACACTACGTAAACAAAAGTATCCGGACACCTGGCTCCAAATGACTTACAAGTTTGTGGCGCCCTCCTTCGGAAATGCTGAAATTCAATATGCTGTTAGCCCACCCTTAGCCCTGATGACAACTTCCACTCTCGCAGGCATTTGTTCAGTCAGGTGCTGGAGGGTTTCTTGGGGAATGGCAGCCCATTCTTCACGGAGTGCTGCACTAAGGAGAGGTATTGATGTCAGTCAGTGAGGCCTGTCACGAAGTCAGCATTCCAGCACATCCCAAAGGTGTTCTATAAGATTCAGGTAAGGTCTCTGTGCAGTCCAGTCCATTACAGGGACGTTATTGTCGTGTAACCACTCCGCCACAGGCCGCGTATTATGAACAGGTGCTCCGTCCTGTTGAAAAATGCAGTCGCCATCCCCGAATTGCTCTTCAACAGTGGGAAGCAAGAAGGTGCTTAATACTTCAATGTAGGCCTGTGCTGTGATAGCGCCAAGTAAAACAACAAGGGGTGCAAGCCCCCTCCGAGAAAAACACGACCACACCATTACACCACCACCGCCTCCGAATTTTACTGTTGGCACTACACACGCTGGCAGATGACGTTCACCGGGAATTCGCCATACCCACATCCTGCCATCGGATCGCCACATTGCATACCGTGATTCGTCAGTCCAAACAACGTTTTTCCAATGTTCAGTCGTCCAATGTTTACGCTCCTTATACCAAGCGAGGCGTCGTTTGGCGTTTATCGGCTTGATGTGTGGCTTATGAGCATCCGCTCGACCATGAAATCCAAGTTTTCTCACCTTCCGCCTAACTGTCATAGTACTTGTAGTGGATCATGATGCAGTTTGGAATTCCTGTGTGATGGTCTGGATAGATGTCTGCGTATTACACATTACGACCCTCTTCAACTGTCGGCGGTCTTTGTCAGTCAACAGACCCTTTTGTGCTGTACGTGTCCCTTCACGTTTTCACTCCACTATCACATCGGAATCAGTGGACCTAGGGATGTTTAGGAGGGTGGAAATCTCGCGTACAACCATATGACACAAGTGACACCCAATCGCCCGATCACGTTCGAAGTCCGGAAGTTCAGCGGAGTGCCCCATTCTGCTCTCTCACGATGTCTAATGACTACTTAGGTCGCTGATACGGAGTACCTGGCAGTAGGTGATATCACAATGCACCGAATATAAAAAACGTATGTTTTTGGGTGTGTCCGGATACTTTTGATCACATAGTGTATGTTTGAGCACCATGTCTTCATCAACAATGGGTTTTCGTGTTTGCTATAAACAGTACAGCCAGTTGTTAACAGCTCTAACGTAAGTAAAATTGGACTTCTACATGCCGTCGGTAAAACATACTTTACTTCTTTTATACCAAAGATTACTTGTTTTCAGTCATATTTCGTTAGAAATCAATAATAGCGTTTTTTAGTTTATACTGTTCTGTCATTTCAGTTATGTTACAAACAAATGTTACTTCAAAAATGTCACTGATTTTCCAGCTGCCTAGAAATGCTATACAGGTGTTGACTTTTTTGAGATTCATTTCTAGGTGAGAAGTCAAATAACTTACACAACCAATCGTTATATACAACGATAGAATGAGTCTGCTCAAAATAGGAGGAAATATGAAAATAATTAAAGCACCAATAGGCAGTCTTGATGATAACCAATGTTATAACTGTGAGCATGAGAAGTAAAAATTATGATGGATTATGTGATGGGTAGATAAGGAGGCAGTACAAAACTGTTCAGGGTAATTCAGGAATACAGAAATAGAAGTTATTTTAGAATGAAATAAATAGGAATGGCTGCATTAAAAATGTGGAAGATTCGAAAAAGAAATGATGGTCGGAAGAACTTACTTAGCATACAGGAAGATCAAATCAACATTCAGTGAAATTAAAAGCAAGGTCTTTAACATCAGAGTGCAACAGGAATTCCACTGCAAAGCAGATGAAGGAACGGATAGGTGGAAAGAGCACATTAAATGCCTCTATGAGGTTGAAGACTTGTCTGATGACGTGTTGGAAGAAGAAACAGGAATCGACGGGGAAGAGATAGGGGATCCAGTATTAGAATCAGAAGAGATCTGGACATATGGCAGTAGGGATGGAGAACATTTCATCGGAGTTCCCAAACAATTAGGGGAGGTGGCACCGAAACGACTGTACACGTCTATGTGTAGAATGTATACGACTAACGACACACCGTCAGACTTTCGAAAAACCACCATCCACGCAATACCGAAGATAGCAAGAGCCGACAAGTGCTATAATTAGCGCACAGCCAGCTTATCAGTTCATGCAGTCGAGTTGCTGACAAGAATAATATAGACAAGAATAATATAGAGAAGAATGGAAAACGAAACTGAAGATCTGTTAGATGACTATAAGTTTGGCTTTATGAAAGTTAAGGGCATGAGAGGCAGGTCTTTCGTTGCGGCTGATAATGGAAGCATGATTGAAAAAAAATCAAGACACGTTATTTGTCGACCAAGAAAACGCGTTCGACAATGTCGAATGGTGCAAGATGTTCGATATTCTGAGAATAATAGGGGTAAGCTATTGGGAAAGACAGCTAATACACAATATGAACAAGAGCGCAGAGGGAGTAATAAGATTGGAGGACCGAGAATGAAGTGCTTGGATTAAAAATTGAGTTAAGACAGGGATGTGGTCTTTCGTCCCTACCCTTCAATCTATACATCGAAGAAGCAATGGCGTAAATAAAAGGAAGATTCAAGAGCGAGATTAAAATTCAAGGTGAAAGGATGTCAGTGAAAAGATTCGCTGATGATATTAGTATCCTGAGTGAATGTAAATAAAAATTGCGGGATCTGTTGAATGGAATGAACAATGTAATGAGTACAGAATGTGGACTGAGGGTAAATAGAAGAAGGACGAAAGTAATGAGAAATAGTAGAATTGAGAACAGTGAGAAACTTACCATTGGGGATCAGAAATTAGACGAAGTTAAGGAATTCTGCTATCTACACAGCAAAATAACCCATGAAGAACGGAGCAAGAATGATATAAAGAGTAGACTAGCACTGTCAAAAAGGGTATTCCCGCCCAAGAGAAATGCACTAGTATCAAACACAAGTCTTAAGTTGAAGAAGAAATTTCTGAGAATGTGCTTTTGGAGCATAGTATTATGTCGTATAAAAAGATAAGACTGTGGGAAAACCGGAACAGAAAGGAAGCTTTTGAGCAGTCTTGAAAATTATGTTGTGTGAATAGCTAACGAATGAGGAGTCTCTCTGCAGAATCGGCGAGGAAAGGAATATCTGGAAGACACTGACACTGACAAGTTGAAGGGACAGGATGGTAGAACATCTGTTAAGACATCATGGAGCAACTTCCATGGTACTAGAGGGAGATATAAAGGATGAAAACCGTAGAGGAAGCCAGAGGTTGGTATACATCCGGCAAATAATTGAGGACGTAGGTTAGTCTGAGATGAAAAGATTGTCACAGGGGAGGAATTCGTGGCGGGCCACATCAAATAAGTAAGAAGACTGCTCATACTCAAAAAATGTGATAGATCTTAGATCGGTTTAACAACTTCTTAAGAGAACAAGTGTAGTGCTTTGAATAATGGGGTAACAAATACAGTGTGATTTAATTAATGTGGTTTGGACCATTTATATAAACTCTCAAGATAGTTTCAAGAGAACGTGGCCCTCCAAACGGACGTTACTACATTTTTTCCAAGTGGTAGTTAGAGCAGACTCAGCGGTGGACTAAATTTTGCAGTAATAACGAAGTGCAGAGGGGAGAATTTTATTCGAGCGCCCAGTCCCACCGGCTACCAACTCTGGCTCGTGAGCGGTGCGCCAGGGCCCATCGCGGCAGCCGCCATTAAAACTTGGCCTGCCCCCTGTGTCTCTGGAGGCCCGCTGCCCAACTTCGGGGAGTCTGGCTCTGCGTAACTCAGAGCCCGCACGGCTTCGCCCCTGTGGCGAACTCAGAGGACTCGTGAATCCGAGAACGTACACGTTACTTCTTATTAACAAACTGTGAGACTTGACGCATCACTAAAGAACTCAAGTTGTGCCTGAAACGACATACAAATTCCTGGGAATGGCAATATGTAAGCACACGAAGTGGAACAATCACATAGGACGGCTGTAAAGAGTAAAGTGAAAGTACGGTGTGAATAGTCAGCTAGTAAACGAGTTAGACTTACATACCGCTTGCGTGATATATCCTCGGATTCCCTTGTGAGTGTGGAAATATTACCAGTACAAACAAACGGAGGAAATGAATACGCTTGAAAATTTACACTTTCATCTAATTTTTGTAGCACTGTTGCAGCAATATCAAACAACTTCAAGTGACAAACACTCCCATCAAGAACCGTACTTTAACGCGGAAGGTGTTAATGACACTTCAAGAAGAAAATTTGCTTCAGTAATATAAGAAAATACTGTGTACATATACGTACCCTACCTACCCCTCTCGTAGAGTTCTTCAGATACATTGCCGCGCGGTGTGGCCTAGCGGTTAGAGGCGCCATGTCACGAATTGCGCAGCCCCTCCTGCTGGAGATTCGAGTCCTCCCTCGGGCATGGGTGTGTGTGTTGTCCTTAGAGTAAGTTAGTTTAAGTAGTGTATAAGTCTAGGGACCGATGACCTCAGCAGTTTGGTCCCTTTGGAATTCACA
This sequence comes from Schistocerca nitens, assembly GCF_023898315.1. Classification (NCBI taxonomy): domain Eukaryota; kingdom Metazoa; phylum Arthropoda; class Insecta; order Orthoptera; family Acrididae; genus Schistocerca; species Schistocerca nitens. Next base: position 403,338,261 of record NC_064614.1, on the reverse strand, counting down.
CACATTTGAACATTTTTAAAGATACACTGTGACATGAGCGGAACCTTAACTGAATCATTAACTGTGCATTACGTTTATCAACTGAATACAAAATCACGGGAAAAACATATCCAGTGGAAAGTGTTGCCTGCCTTTCACATCAATGAGCTGCGCTGTAGGCATGCACACGCAAATAGTGAGCCCTGCAAAACAGCTGGTGTTCAGCTTTTCGTAATTAGATGAGAAAAATAGCGAACACTGACACTAATATGTAGCGAAACGACTGATGCCACTGATATTGTTTTTCCTCATTCATTTGTTTTTCTTGTAATGTTAAGCGAAGAGGTACAGATGTGAAGACAGTGAACACTTCTGGAGGAGCGGCGCCTATCGCAGTACGATTGTGGCCTCGGTGTCCTGAATTACCTTTAAAGTATTTCAGGATTCTGTTCATGTTTCTAGATTAAGTAAGTACTTACTTCGAATTATCTCCATTTCTTTCAACGGTAGACATTTGAACGCAATAGTTTTAATTTATTATTTTGCTTGTTTTGCCAACACAATGTTGGAGTTTCACAAAAAAGTTCTCACTGACGTGCATCCTGCGATAATTTCGTACCCGAAAGCAGTCTCAACGAATGGAAGTATACAGCAGGGCCGAAGACATAAAGGCATCTGATGACGAGAGAATGCCATCAAACTACGTTTTGCCAGTCAACACAATACTAATAAAACTGGGGCTGACTGTGAGACACTGTCGTTTGATTCTCACGTAAGTTTAGAATATAGTGAAATGTTGCAAATATCGAATCTGAAATGGCTGCAGTTCCATGCCTTGAAATTTTGTACAGATTTTTTTAAAACTGTTGTCACTGTATCACACGTGCGTGGACAAATATTATAACTGCAAAACAGGAGCAGCTATTCAACACTCAAGTGTGGATTTTCTGGAGAATCTGTGGCGCCATGTCTTGCCCTGGTTGAACTCTGCTGTTTAGCGAGGACATTTGACCTTTAGACGCATGCATCATCTCATAATTGTGCTGATCCAGTATTTGCTATAGGAACGTAGGGATGTATTTCTCGTGGTCTGCGTCTGAACAGGACAGGTAAGGAAAAGTTAGCAAATCTAATAGCAGAAAACATAAGGGGCTGACCATCACATAAAGGCAAATTCCGTGGATATCGACTAAAGATCAAATTCAGAAAAATTCACAATTCTGAGAGATATTATGAAAAGTAATTAAATTAACAGGGTTTCCCAATTAATATTGTAATAACAGAGGCAAAAGTGACATCACCTGCTGCATCACAGTATTAGAGGGTTGGGGGTTAAATAAGAAAGTAAATGTGCTGTTGATTTGTTTGCAAGATATTAGTAGTTGGAGAGAAATTGATGTCATTTTCCTGTATCAACATCATAAAACGACACAAATTGAAAATCTTAAGGTGAGTGGTTATAAATTAGCTGCATGTTCATGTAAAATTATTATAAATGAAGAAGAAAATTTCACATTCATAAAAACAAACATAAATACAGAAATATAGAAATAAGTAAGTTCTGTAAAGAACGGGATGTAGAAATATTTGATAGTTCGGTAATACTGGGGAACTTAATATTTGAGATTTTTTTGATATACAGCTCTCAATTAGGTACTTGGGAAATTTTCATAAAGAACTGTGATGGTTTACTGTGCCACCTATCAAACAGGAGGAAGGTTCTATAATTTTGTAGTAAATATACTTAATTTAACGGTTCTGTTAGCCACTTAGAATTTAGTACTTACAAATTTCTCTACCCAAGTTGATCAATACAATAGTTCTCTTACAGATAATTTTTTCATACAACAAGCAGGAGATACAGACACACGAGCCTTTCTTGTAGTACAAGCATTGTCAGATTAGAATATATAATTAGACATGTCACATAACCTGGCTCTATGTACATCTCAGGAACACTCTAAGAAAACAGTGAGGACATTTAATATCAGGATTACTGAAGATTACAAAGAAAGCTAAAAAATGTTGACTCAGCGTAAGTCTGGCTCTAGTTTTAGATTCAATACATTTCTTTATGAGTTTGTACCCATTTCTAAAAATAATTATCCTAAAAAGATAATTAAGTGTAGTAATTGGAAGTCAGTAATGAAACCTTGGATTACTACAGTGTCAGATTTTCTTCAGAACGAAAAAATAGTTGTACAAAAAAAGCCAGAATAAGTAATGATCCCAAGATACTTTCATAGTATAAACTGTAGTGTAACGTGTTAATAAAAATTGTAGAAACGTCCAGAGATGTACAATCTTGTCTCAGATTGATAGATCAAACACTAAAATCAAATCAGTATGGAATATCAAAAGAGAGACAAGTAAAGATGTTATGGGAGACGACATTATTTCCGTTGAAAAGGGGAGAAACTCTGTAAAAGACAATACATGTGTAGGAGATAATTGTAATAGTTGCTTTTTAAAAAATAGTTGAGGAAATTAGTGCGAAAGCGTCAGAAGAGGAAGTGCAATAGTACACTGATGAAGCTATACACAAAACATTTACTGAATCAAAAATTTATCTCACTTTGCCATCTGATGTAAGGAAGATCTCCAAAAAAAGTAAAACTTCATATATAATATTTCCAACAACACACAAAAATTCTGTGGACCTATAATATGTAATGTTTTAATCACTTATGTAATGCATAATTAATTCAGGAAGTTTTCCCAGACAGATTGAAATATACTATTTTAGGACACTCTATAAGAACTATGACCCCATAGATGATAATGACTACCGCTATGCGTCACTCCTTACATAATTTTCCAAACTTTTTGGTGAGATAATGTATTCCACAGCAGTCAGCCACCTGCATAGTGATGAGATACCTAGCCCATCACAGTTAGGATTTCAAAGACCCACTCTACTGGAAACTATTTATACGTTTATAGTGAATGCAATAATATCTTTAAATAATAAAACATCACCATTTGGGATCTTCTGTGAGTTATCAAAGGTATTTTACAGTGTCAGTCACAATATTCTGTTAGCGTAGTTGAGTTTTTAAGACATATATGAGTCGGTACATGTCTGGTTTAGGTCTTACTTTAAGAAAAGTATCCAGAAAGAGACCATAGCCTACTCAGGTAATACAAAGAGGGTCGTTACATCATCTGCATGCTTGTATATAATAAAGTTCCCATAGCATTCGATGTCTGATCCATTACTCTCCTAACTTTATGTTCGTTATCTGTCACTATATTTAAATCAGAAAGCAATTAGTAATGTTTGCTGATTATACAAGGATTGTTGTGAAACTGAGGAAAGAAACATCAGGAGAAAAATAATATAAATGGCGTTTTTGTAAAAATTATTCACTAGCTTTCCACAAATGGACTAGTTTTAAATTCTGAAATACTACATCTCATCCAGTTTTGTACTGTTAAAACTTTCCAGCTCCTATTAACCTAGTTTACCAGCAAGAAACAACAAACAGAGTACAAAACGTTAAGTTCATAGGTGTCCCAATTGCACAAGTATTAAAGTGGAAGACCCACATAAGGTACCTGCTAAAACATTTAGCTTCGGTGACTTTTGTCATAGAAATAATTGCCAGCTTTGCGGATACACAAGTCACTATGTTATCATAATTTGCATACTTTCATTCATTGATGTCTTATGAAATAATATTCTGGTATAACACCTCACTTACGTAAAAACTAACCATTACACAATATAAAGTAATTAGAATTACGTGTCGGGGTTCACAAACATACATTTTGCAGGTATCGCTTTAAGCTGCTGGGAATGTTTACCACTTGTTCACAGTACATTTATTCAGTTAGGAAATCTGTTATCAGCAATGCATCAGAACTTGAGAGTAACAGCGATTTTCACAAGTACAACGCTGCAAGAAAACGTGATTTGCACTATACTTCAACGAATCTAGCTTTGGTACAGAAAGGCGCGAAGTTTAAAGACCTTGAGGAAAGCAGAAATGTTTCCAAATGAAAATGAAAACTTTTTCCCTTCAATACCATAAACAAATCTGTAAAGGGCTTGCATATCAAGGCAAAGCATTGAGAATGGTTTGGAAAGCTCACCAGGACAGAGTTCCCATACGTTTCAGTGCCAGTCAAGCATTTTCAGTCATGAATACCTCCATACTTCCTCTTGATTTCAAAATATTTATAGACACTTAGAGAGAGAGAGAGAGGGATAGAGAGGGAGGGAGGGAGGGAGGGAGGGAGAGAGGAAGGCACGCACACACATACAGACACAAACACACTCACACTAGCATTTTACCTGCAGATTCACCCACGCATGCGTTGAAATTATACACTCGGAGACGGAAATCGTTGGATGTGACGCATAATACTTGTACAGACAAACATATGATTATAATTTCAGAAAAATTCGGTAATTTACTCAAGAGAAAGAGCTCACAAATAAAGCAAGCCAATAACATACTGGTCCACCCTTGGCCCTCACGCAAGCCCAGGACGGCTTGCTACGAACCAGAAGCAAACAGGGCGCAGAATATCGTCGACGTACAGCTTTGTTATATGGGTGTCGCTGATGACAACCATACGGGGGGTGACAGGTTGGTATTCTCTCCGCTGCCTGTGCCATCTCCAGACACGCCTTCGCTGGTCATCGTTGCCCAGTTCAGAGCATGATTCGTCACTGCTGACAGTTCTATTCCAGTCAATGAGATTCCATGGCCTGATGACCAGCAAATGGGCCGGCGGGATATCAACCTGACTGTCACTCGCCAAACGGCCTGACAACCAGGTGGTTGGTCTGGAGTGACATTTCATTTTATAGCAGGCTCTCTTTGGTTGTCATTAGGGCACCCCTACAGTGAAGCCGTATGTCGACGATATTCTCTACCGCATTTGGTTGCTCTTCGTGGCAAGCCGTCCTCAGCTTACATTTCAACAAGACAGTGCCCGCCTGCACACGGAGTGATTTTTTACTGCTTGTCTTCGTGCTTGTCAAACTTTGTTTTATCCAGTAAGGCTATAGTACAATAGTAGGCCAAAATCTTCCACAGCATTTTGACAAAGAACTTCAAGAATTTCTGCGGTATGTCATTACATTTCCAAAAGAGAAGTATTTTTCTATGGGCCAAATAGGCAACGCTGACGAGGCGCCAGTCTGATTTGAAATGCCACATCATTATACGACTGATGAGAAGTGGACAATAAAAGTTACCATCAAGATAGCAAGGTGCGAAAAGAAAGTGCATTACTGTAATGCTGGCAATCACACCAGATGGGCGCAAACTTTTCCCTTTCTTGATCTTCAGGCAATAAACAAGCCCCACGAACCCTAAAAAGTAAAAAAAAAACTGTTACCCAATGACGTCACTGTTCGAAATCCAGAGGAGGCATGCATGACTGAAACTTAAATGCTTGACTGGTACTGAAACGTATGAGAACTCCGTCTTGGTGGGCTTTCCAAACCATCATCAATGCTTTGCCTTCATGCAGTTCGTGATCATCTCACTGATAACGTAGAAATAAAGATCGCCGGCTTTGCCAGTGACCTTATCATTATTTCTAATGGAATAACTTCTGTGCTGCAATCCCTGGACGTTAGTACAAATACACCTCTCAAAGGTTACGTTCCAGAAAAGTACGAAAAATTGTTTTATGAACCAAACCGTGAACTGACTCCACCCGTCGACAAAAGGCACCCCTGCACTCTGATTCTGGGGGTATGAGGCAATCACGAATACGGAGATTGTCCGAATTCTCCGTCAAACTCCAACCTAGAATTCACATATATGTTGCATCTTCAACACGACGCTGCAATCCTACCAGGAAAATTACTCACCCTAGTGTCAGAGTTAGAGCGACAAAAAAAATTAATATTTGCCATATAAGAAACATGATTCACCAATAAAAAACAATAGACTAGGCCTACTACTGTAATCATAGGATCGTCAAGAGCAAACCAGAGAAACGAGTTGCTAACGGCGATGCGCTTCTGTGAGTGCCCTTTGTGATGTACGGAATTATAGTCAACTAAATCAGAGAAGTTTCTCCTATAAAAGAACCGCCTCATGACCATGCGCATACAGTGCGCCGCCTGGAAGTACACATTGATCAGTGTCCATGCTGCCAGTAACATGTACAACAGAAAAGACCCGCGAAACTCGAGAAAGTCATGCCGAAAATCCCAAAAGAAATCAATGCGCAAATCGGCAAAGAAAGAGAATATGAGGAAACCATAGTCCAGTATATAGCACAAAGATTCAAGACATTTGCACCAGACACACTGCAGGACACCGACAAGACAACTTAACATCAAACCAGCGTCTATGACGAAAGCCCCACGAAAGCAAAAGATTTGGAGGTCTCCTACACGTGATACTGGCAAATATCGGATCGGTAATGTAGCTATTCCCTATCCCCTATTTCATTTTCGCTACTGCGAAATACATCTCTTCTACTGAACAAGTGCTCATAGTGTTGAGGTACGCACTTTAGATTCCATTTTTATTGGACTTTTCTTCTTAGTTTGATCCAAGCCACCTTCTCCCAAAATATATGGGAGTATGCATTAGGAGTGATTTAAAATGGAATGATCATATAAAGTTGATCGTCGGTAAAGCAGATGCCAGACAGATTCATTGGAAGAATCCTAAGGAAATGCAATCCGAAAACAAAGGAAGTAGGTTACAGTACGCTTGTTCGCCCACTACTTGAATACTGCTCAGCAGTGTGGGATCCGTACCAGATAGGGTTGATAGAAGAGATAGAGAAGATCCAACGGAGAGCAGCGCGCTTCGTTACAGGATCATTTAGTAATCGCGAAAGCGTTACGGAGATGATAGATAAACTTTGTTGAAGTTTCGACAACATACCTTGACCGAGGAGTCAAGCAGTATATTGCTGCCTCCTATGCATATCTCGCGAAGAGACTATGAGAATAAAATCAGAAAGATTACAGCCCACACAGAGGCATACCGACAATCCTTCTATCCACGAACAATACGAGACTCGAATAGAAGGGAGAACCGATAGAGGTACTCAAGGTACCCTCCGCCACACACCGTCAGGTGGCTTGCGGAGTATGGATGTAGATGTAGATGTAAATATAGGAAGCAAAGAGTTTGCAGTAGAAGAGATTTGTTTCACAGAGTCGAAGATGAGGAAGTGCTCACAGTTCTTAAGATATGCTTATTTTTTTGCTTTTAGTATCGTGGACTTTGAACGGTATGATTTTTTGCCATGAAATATGATACACCATATGCATAAAAGGTGGTCAGAAACAGTCTTAAAAACTTGGTAGGGTGTTGAAGGGTAGGTTGCACTGAGAAATAATTATTGAGGAAAGAATTCGATATGTTGTGCCGTTTCGCGTTAATCGTCATTGAAGTTAAGCAGTCAGGCCATTGCGCACGCAAATTCAAGCGGCCCTCCAGAGACGGTGTCGCCGAACGAGTGCTTCTATGGAGCGATACAAAAAGAGGACATAGGATAATAGAAACGATCGAACCCGATCCAAAGGATGAGCAGTCTCGCTCCCTATCATCTACACTATGAGAGAAACTGACATTAATTGTACCTGGAGGGCCACGTGAATTTTCGCGCGCAACGGCCTGATTGGCTAACTGCCATGCTAATTAACTCGGGAAAGGTGCAACGTATCAAACATTTCTTAACAATTATTTCTCAGCACAATGTGTCCTGCAATACCTTTACAAGCTTTTTAGACTGTATCTGAAGTGTGTGTGTTTACTGTGTTTGTTCTTTTAATGCGTTCCGCGTCATACCGTTTATGGTGAATATTATCTATGCAGCATTAATTAAAACGAAACAGAAAAATGTCAAGTCAGAGTATATGCGGGGCTGTCAAAACATATATCTCATCTAATTATTTTGTCTTTTACCGGTGTGCTTCATTCACATTTCACTGTCGTCGCAAAATCTCCATAAACCTAACGTTTCTCGCAACAGGGTACAGAGAGCTGAATTTTCTGTTGGTGAAGTTTTAATACAGCGTTGAATTGTGGACTTAGCTGACGTCTTTCCTTAAATCTCAGTCCGACGATTGGCTGGCAACAATTGATCTGCTTGGCTTTTCTCTCTTCCTTGTTCCTCAATTGAGCTTACCCCTACATCATCTGTGATTTGTCAGGAGAACTACGGTATTAATTGATCTCTTCTTTTCTGTACATATTGCAGTCGAAATTCTTCTAAGAATTTTATCATTTTTTAATTCTACTGTCCGTGAAATCTTTTCCATCCTCCTCCAGACTACATTTCAGAAACTTCAAGAAGCCTCTTGTCTCAAACAGTCCACGTGTCCGAGTTCTACAAGGCCTCACTATAGACAAAGCTCTTGGTAACCATTTTTTGATCTGTGCATTTAGGTTCTTGGTGGAACCAGTAATTTTTCTTGTAATAGGCTGATTTTGCCTCTGTAATTCTCATCCTACAATAATTTTACTTTTCTTTGTATTATAGTTCATGCTATAATTCTATTTGTAGATCTTCCTCATTCATACTAAAATTTCTTGAATTTTCTCTTCGTTTCCTCGCTAACAGCAAATTTTAGGAATTTCATTTTCATTCTTTTAATTTTGTTCTTTGCCCATCCTCATTGGTTTCCTCAATGCCTTTCTCCATACAAATCTCTCACGTACTCCTTTATTTATGCAAGCCTCTGGCATTTCATAATTTATATATATATAGTGCTCCTTCCTTGTAACAAAATTTTTTAACTCTAAAATCTAGACAAATTCTAAATGAAATCTTGATTAAATATTCTAGTTTCACATTATAGAAGCCTTTTTGTCAATATACGAATTTAATAAATAATGGTTTTCTTATGCTCAGAATTTTATATCTAACCTGTCATAATATTAATACAGTTTCTTCTGAGTCTCTGTTGCATCTGAAACCAAACTGGTCTTCAGCGAAATTTTATTGAATTGTATTACTTTGTCGATTATATCTTGCCAGGCGAAAAAATGCTAACTTGTTCCTCTTTAAAAGACTCTGACAAAAAAGTGGAGAACCAGCTGTCTCGCTCCTCATTCCGCCTTCCTCACAAAAACTTTTGGCATGCTAACATATTAGCGCTCTATTAACACAGAATATTCCAAATACCTTTTTCTTTGTCTCTCTTAGTAGTGAAGCTTCCACACTCAGTATCTTCTTCTCAGTGCCACTGTCTATACACAGTCATGGAAAAAGGTATTCATACACAGTTTCTTAATGTAAAATAACTTTCTTTATTGCAGATAAAAACTGAAAAAGCTGCAAAAGGCAGGAATTTAAGGAGAGGTTCCAGAGAGTTTCAGAGGGAGCATTAGGGAACGACTGACAAGAATAAGGGAAAGGAATACAGTAGAAGAAGGATGGGTAGTTTTGAGGGATGAAATAGTGACGACAGCAGAGGATCAAGTAGGTAAAAAGACGAAGGTAGAAGAAATCCTTGGGTAACATAAGAGATATTGAATCTAATCGATGAAAGGAGAAAATATAAAAATGCAATAAATGAAACAGGTGAAAGGGAATACGAACTTCTAAAAAATGAGATCTACAGGAACTGCAAAATTGCTAAGCAGGAACGGCTAGAGGACAAATGAAAGGGTGTAGAAGCATATAGCACAAAGGGTAAGATATATGCTGCCTACAGGAGAATTAAAGAGACTTTTGGATAAAAAAGAACCACCTGTATCAGTATCAAGAGCTCAGATGGAAAACCAGTCCTAAGCAAGGAAGGGGAAGCAGAAAGATGGAACGAGCAGGTAGAGAGACTATTCAAGGGAAATGTACTTCACGGTAATATCGTGGAAATGGAAGAGGAAGTAGATAAAGATGATATGGGGAAATATAATACTGCACGAATAATTTGACAAAGCATTGAAAGATTTGGGTCAAAACAAGGCCACGGGAGTAGACAACAGCTCGTTAAAGCCCCTGATAGCCTTGGGAGAACCAGCCATGACAAAGCCCTTCCATCTGGTGAGCAAGAAGTATGAAACAGGTGAAATACCCTCAGACTTCAAGAAGAATACAATAATTCTAATTCCAAAGAAAGCAGGTGCTCATAGGTATGAAAATTATCGAACGATCAGTTTAATAAGTCACGGTTGCAAAATACTAACAAGAATCCTTTACAGAAAAATGGAACAATTGGTAGAAGCTGGCCTCGAGGATGATCAGTTTGGATTGCAGAGAAATATAGGAACACGCGAGGCAATACTGATCCTGCGACTTCTCATAGAAGATAGGTTAAGGAAAGGCAAACCTACGTTGATAGCATTTTTAGAGTTAGAAAAAGCTTTCGATAATGTTGACTGGAATACTCTTTTTCTAATTCTAAAGGTGGCAGGGGTAAAATACAGGGAGCGAAGGGCTATTTACAATTTGTACCGAAGCCTGATGGCAGTCATAAGAGTCGAGGGGCACGAAACGGAAGCAGCAGTTGAGAAGTGAGTGGGACAAGATTGTAGCCTATCCACAAACTTATTCGATATGTTTATTGAGCAAGCATTAAAGGGAACAAAAAAATGGAATAGGAATTAAAGTCCATGGAGAAGGGAAAAAAACTATGAGGTTTGCCGCTGACATTGTAATTCTGTCAGAGACAGCAAAGTACTTGGAAGAGCAGCTGAACGGAATGGACAGTGTCTTGAAAGGAGGATATAAGATTAACATCAACAAAAGGAAAACAAGAATAATGGAATGTACTCTAATTAAATCAGGTGATGCAGAAGAAATAAGATTAGGAAACGTGACATTTAAAGAAGTAAATGAGTTTTGCTATTTGGAAAGTAAAATAACTGATGATGCTCGAATTCTTCTTCTTTTAGTGTTCAACCATGAGGTTGGTTGCAGCAGAGCGCCATACCTCTTTCTGGCTGCCTTCCTCTTCATTTCCAGGTATGTGTTACATCCAATGTCACTCATGAAATGAATGGAATAAAGTACAAATATATCCGTGTGATACTCAGTTCCTATAAGAATGAGTGATTAGGAACTGTCACCAGGAACAAGAAGCAAAGACACGGATGTGCTCTCTCTCCTCTTATTTTCAATACTTACATCCAGGAAGCTATAGACCAAGTTCGGGAAACTACTGATGTGGGGATCAAAATTAATGGGCAGAAGATAGACATGCTAAGTTATGCAGATGATATTGCTATAGTCACGGAAACAAAAGAAGATGTAGAGGAAGTCCTGAGAACAATGGAAAAAATTCTATTCAATCAGTATGGTCGATGTAGGGAGGATATAAAATGCAGACTGGCAATGGCAAGAAAAACGTTTCTGAAGAAGAGATATTTGTTAACATCGAGTATAGATTTAAGTGTCAGGAAGTCTTTTCTGAAAGCATTTACACTGTGTGTAGCCATGTGTGGAAGTGAAACATGGACGATAAACAGTCTAGACAAGAGGAGAATAGAAGAATTTGAAACGTGATGCCTCAGAAGAATGCTGAAAATTAGATGTGTAGATCATAGAATTGGGGAGAAGAGAAATTTTTGGGGCAACCTGACTAGAAGAATGGATCGGTTGGTATGACACATTCTGAGGTATCAAGGGATCACCAACGTAGTACTGGAGGGAAGCGTGTGGGGTAAAAATCGTAGTTGGAGACCAAGAAATGAATACAGTAAGTAGATTCACAGGGATGTGGGTTGCAGTCGTTCTAAGGAGATAAAGAGGCTTGCACAGGATAGAATAGCATGGAGAGCTGCATCAAACCAGTCTCTGGACTGAAGGCCACAACAACAACAGTACTTCATTTATTATAACTGAAGATCACAACTATAGATGTTATTTGGTAACCTAACAGTATGGAGTTTCTACTCTAATATGTACATATAAAAGGATTAACTGAATTAATTTTCTGTGAATGGTAAAATGGTAAAATAAGTATTCATACATTCAAAAACCTTGCAGTGTACATAAATATAATAACGATGTTAATACTTTGTAGGCATTCCTCTTCTACGTATTAATTCTGTTAACTTCTTTGGTATGAAATGAACCAATATTTTGGTAGTATCTGAGGTAATGATATTTTGCCATTCTTGTTGTAGATATTGTTTCAGAACAGTCTCACTTTGTATTTCATATTCTCTGTCCGCTCTTTCAAGCGCCCTGCAAAGATACACAATTGGATTAAGGCCTGCTCTCTCTTTTGGGAACTTGCCCACATAATGGGGATGGTACAACAGCCACATGCATGCAATTTCAGTAGTGTTCTTAGTGTCATTGTATTTTTGAAAGTAATAATCTGAGCCTAAACTCATTGTGGTGTTTTGCCGATTTTCCTTTAGGATATTTAAATACTAAAATCTATCCATGTTACGTTCAACAAAAACAAGTTGCCCTACACCAAATGTAGCCATACCTCCCCATACCAAAATTCCTCCACCGCCGTGCTGTACTGTGGGTTGAATGTGTTTGGGATCCAGCTCAGTATTTTGGTCATCGCCACAACAAAATTCTGCCATCATTTACAAATATACTAAATTTTCTTGTTCTAGTAACTTGTGTTCTTGCTTATATGCACTTGAGCAAGTTCCTGTCTCCATTTCTTGTTCTTCTTGCTGACGTCTGGTTTTGTCTAGATACTGGGCTCAATAACCTGCACAACTTAACATACGGTGAACAGCCCATGGGGTGATTTCCTTTCAGAACTGATCATTATCGTGTGCAGACAATGAAGAAGCTGTCAATTTAAGATCATTATTAACATATTACTTGCTCTTTGCGTTAGCTTCCGCTGTCGATATCTTCTTGTGCTATTAATGAGAGTATTGCTTTTCCTATATCGCGATATTATGGACTGAACAGTTGCTCGGCTTCTTCAAATAATATCAGATGTCCTGAAAATGATTTTCCCCTTGCATATTCGGAGGTACCTATTTGTCGTCGCTCTACAATTGTTTTCTTCCCTTTGCGACCCATTTTGCTGTAGCACGGCATTCACCGCGTAGAGATTGGAAAGGAAACCCCATATCGCTAGATAACCAAATAACACCTGTGGTTGCGATCTTTAGTTTCAATAAATAAAGTTATTCTATATAAACAGCGGTGTATGCATACTATTTTTCCATGACTTTTTGTCTGTCCCCCACTGTCCTCGTTTCATCCCATTGGCAATTTTGCAATTTCTCCTGTCTGTCTCTCTCACTGTCTCTGACTTCATCCCTTTCTGCCACTCTTCCTTAACACTGTCTCCCTCTCTGCCAGTTTCACTACCTCTCTGTCCCTCTGCCATTGTGTTTGTCCCATTCTTTTTCTCTTTTCTCGAGCTCTTACAGTAGTAATCAAATTCTTAGAAAATTCTCTAATCATCTTGTACTTCGGTGTCTCCAAAAAATATATGATGTCCTTTGTTGTCTCAGCAAAATTTCTCACTTCACTAAAATCGATTAGGTCACTGCTGACTTGCAGAGTGGAAGACTAGAGTTGTTGTATACCAGTCTTTAATATTAATAATGTTTCGGGCACCATCTATATGACCAACTAGAGCAGCCCAATCATCGTATCCTTGACCAACGAATTTTTTAAAATCCAAATTATAATCTTCTGGGAACTGAATAAAAGCCCCAGAAATGGCATTCGCGTGCAACTCTTTGACCGGCACGTATTTCCAAAAATTCGTCACAAGCTATTGGCTTTTTGTTACCTTGATCACAAAGCATATAGCGAACTCCTAACGCCAATTGTTGTTTACCACTGGTGTCAGCAGTCTAAGCAACCTGCTGGACCTGATCCATTAATTTGCTTCTAAGAACATCGCAATAACTTTTAATCAGTTCATTTTGAATTTGATGAGATACATACTAGGAGTTTCCTGTTGAGATATATGCTAGGAAATTTTACCCCCTGACTAAATGATTTTTGGAAATCTAATTTCCAGAGACAGCTCAAAAGTGTAACGGTTCGGTGAAAACAGAACCGTCATTGACTTCCCTGAGAAGTGGAACATCATGTTGTGTGCAACATAAAATTATTGATACAGTAGACCGAAGTTTCACATGGTTTTCTTTAACTTCCTTGTAATAGTTGTATTTAAGCATTCGTAAAAATTCAATGCCTTTTCGTTCATGACAAGTTCAAATGTTTTTGAAGAAGCCAAAGTTTCACAATGCCACTTTCTTTTCACATGAGACTGTGCAGCTTCATGAAACTTTTGAAATGTAGGGCAAGGAGAAATCATGGTATACTGCGCTGTACCGGTGGTCTAAACAAAACATGTATTTGACACAGAGGTCCTTTAGGTGTAGCCGAGTAGGCCAAGCATGGGGAAACTAGATTACATTACATTCAGTTTTCTCTCTATAGAGCCAACAATGACATCAGTCTCATGAGTGTGGAACAATATCATAATAGCATAATAACATCGTATATTTGAATATAATACTCGCTTCCATGATCATTTGTTAGGAGATTGTCAAGATATGTGAATACACTACTGTAAACTGTAATTGCTAATATTTACAGAATTAGTACAGTGTCAGAATGAAACATGCACTTTTAACAGATTTATTATACACAGAATACCTAATCTTGACTGTCGTGACCAAGTGCTATGAAAACTAAAATCTAATAGACATTTTTACTTCAGCTGGTCTGACAGTCGCTGTTCAGACAGTAATCTGTAGAGCAGAAAGAATTGCCAACGAAAAAGAATTTCACACTTTGTTTAAACTGCTTTTTATCTGAAACCAAAATTTTAACATTGCTGGCTATTTATTGGAAATGTGTGTTCCTGAGTATTGGACCCCTGTTTGGACCAAGGCAATTGCTTTTAGGTCTTCACTGCTATGTAGATTACTCTTATTCCTAGTGTTGATACTATGTATTGAGCTGTTGGTTGGAAACAGATACATATTATTTGCTACAAATTTCATTAAGGAATAAATGTGCTGAGAAGCAGTGCTTAGAATATCCAGTTCCATGAACAGGTTTCTACATGATGTTCTTGAATTTGCACCACAGATGAGTCGTATTACATGCCCTGCGACTCTTAAAAGCTTCTGCTTGGTTTTACTGGTTATGCTGGAAAATGGTCCCAAATGACATAATAGAATGAAAGTAATCAAAGTGTGCAAGTTTTTTTTATATTTATATCTCATACATCTGACATCATTCACACTGCAAATACATACTTGTTTAGGAGCTTCCTCAGTTCTGTGTTATGCCATTCTCAACTGAATTTGTTATCTAGTTGTAATCCCAGAAATTTAGCACTGTCAATCTCTTCTATCTGCATGTCTCCATCTGTTATGCACAAGCCAGAAGTAATCTCTTATAGTTTCTGAACTGCATACAGTAGGTCTTTTCCAACTTTAATGACAGTCAATTAGCTATAAATCATTTATTAAGGTCAATGAAAGTTTGATTAACAGTCATTTCTAAATCTATACTTGATTTGCTGTTTATTGCACTGTTTGTGTTATCCACAAATAAAACAAACTTAGCATGTGGCAAGAGAACAGATGTGAGGTCATTAATGTTCACAAGAAAAAGGGACAGGCCTTCAATGAAACCTTGAGGTGCACCACATGTAAATAATAGTAGTGGTAGTAACTTTATTCATCTGTAGATCTCTTTTTACAAGGATATAGGACATCTCAAAGTATTTACAAATTTAGATCAATTGAAAATAAGCTAATTTGTATATACATACATTTACAGACTTCTATTTAGAGACCATCATTAGATTTACTCCCGGTATACAATACTTTCTTACAAATAACTTATTAAATAATGTAACGCCACATTGTTCACTGATATGTCACTATCAGTCACTGCACACACTATACACACGTTGTTTCATAAACCTTCACTCACTACACACACACACACACACACACACACACACACACACACACACACACACACTGGTAATCTCTGAGCCATTTTCTGTACCGCAACTTCCCATTTGCTATCCTGGGAAACTGAGTCAGCACCCCTCCATAATGAGTGAGATGTTAAACTCAGAAAGAGGAAGAGGTGTTAGTATTGTGCTATGCATAGCTTTGGAGTAAGTATTTATAGAAAGGAAAAAAGGGGAAAAACGTAAAGTGAAGGTGTTATGTGGAATGTTGGATATTTTATAATCATTATTATTATATTTATTTGTATAACATTTTTTATCAAACCCCTACTCTCTTTTAGCTAAGTAATCCTTCAATGTATAAAATGTATTGGATAACAGCTACTTTATAGCTGCCTTTTTAAATAAGTGTATTTTGGCGATTGCTTTCATCTCTTTTGGTAATTTATTGTACAGTTTTATTCCTTGGTAGAAAATGCTGTTTTGAGTTTTATGTTTATTTTTTGTCCGTAAATGTAAGTTGAGTCTATCTCTTGTGGCATGGTCATGGACAGAGCTGTTCGTGCAATAATTACCAATGTTGTTTGTGATGTGTACAACTGACTGGTAAATGTATTCACAGGGAGCAGTTAAAATCCTCAGTGTTCTGAAAGGATCTTTACAATTAGCTCGACTAGTATTTTTGGTTATTATTGTTATGGCTCTTTTTTGGAATTTGAAAACTGTGTTCCTATTTTGTGCATTTGTTCCCCAAAAAAGAATTCCATAGCTAAGAATTTAGTGTACATATGAATAATATGTAACTAAAAGACACTGCATATTACACACTGATGATAGGATTCTAAGGGCATAACATGCTGATGACATTCTGTTTGCAAGTACTTTTGTGTGTTCACACCACTTCAACTCAGAATCAATATTCATTCCTAGAAATTTTGCATTTGTTACACAGTCTATAGAGGTGCCATCTATATTTAACATTGTCTTTTTCGTCTTCAAACTGAAATTCATGGCATTATTTTTCTTTATGTTCAATGTCACTTTATTACTTATTTACCAATCATAAACTTCCTTGAGAGTTTCATTTGCTTTCTTGGCAAGGAGTTCTCTTGTTTTCTCAGTGACTAAAATATTGCTGTCATCAGCGAAGAGGATTTTTTCACCATGAGTAACACTACTGGGAAAGTCATTGATGTATATCAGCAGTAGTATTGGTCCTAATATGATACCTTGCGGAACCACTATATTAATGTATTTTGGTTCTGATAAGTGTTTTACTAAATTTTTAGATCTATTTGAAGTATGTGTTACCTCTACTCTTTGTACCCTATCTGTTAGGTACGACTGAAACCAGTCGTTAGCTACCCCTCTTATTCCTAATGCTTCTAATTTATTTAATAGACTTGTGGTCGACTGTATCAAACGCTTTAGAAAGATCCAAAAATATGCCTGCGACACACTCATCTTTATCAAGAGCATCAGTTACTACTTTTGTGAATTCTACTATGGCTGACTCCGTATTTTTGCCACTTTGGAAACCAAACTGTGATTCGCCTAAATGATTTTATTTATTCAGCTGACTCATTAATCTGTCTTTCGTAATTGCTTCTATTATTTTTGAGAATGCTGAGAGCAGGGAAATGGGCCAGTAATTTTCTATGTCTTCTGCATTACCTTTCTTAAGCGAAGGTACAACTCTGGCCTGTTTTAACTGCTCTGGAAATGTACCTGATGTGAAGGATTTATTTATTATATTTGTTAAGGGTCCTTGTATAATCCCTATGCAATGTTTCAGTACACACATTGGTACGTCATCTAAGCCTACTGACTTTATTTTTTAGTTTTTGAATTATTTTACTGAATTCATTCTCTGTGGTTGGAAGTAACATCATTGTATTTAGTGCAACATTATTTACAGGTGTTACATTTGATTGGGGGAATTTTTGCTGTAACTTCTCTGTAAACCTTGAAATATGTTCGTTTACATAGTTTGCTAAGTGCTGTGGATCGTTTATTACTTTATATCACTCCCTTAGTAGTATGTTATTCTGCATTTGTTTGTCTCTCCCCATTTCCTTTTTTATAACATCCAAGACTGCTTTGCTTTTATTCTCTGCATTATATATTATTTTGTCATTAAATTACTTTTTTGTAGCAATCAGCACCTTCCTATAGATCTTTTTGTATCTATGATAGAAATTTAAGACTTCTGGATAACTGAAAAATCTTTTTCATGGAATTGAGGTGTTTAAGTGTTTGGGAGGACTTCTTAATACCTGCTGTTATCCATCTGTTTTTGTGAGATGTTGATACAGACATGCATACTTTTGGAAATGCTTTTTCAAACTTCAATTTAAACAATGTGGAGAATTTACAGAATTTCATATTTACATTGGTTTCCTTATACACTTTGCTTTTTCTAGTTCTTTTGAAAAATCTTTTATTTTGATTTCTGATAGATGTCGTTTGTAGGCTCTTAGTTTAGGGAATGATTCGATACCTGACTTTACTGTAGTTATTTGACAGAGATGGTCTGATAATCTGAGATCTTTTACAGCTACATCACATTTTTCCATGTCCATAATTGTGGCCACATGGTCAATTACTGATGAAGTCGTTGTGGTAACCATTGTTGCACTATTGACCAATAGGGACATACCAAAACTTTGAACGATGTTTATAAAGGTGGTGCTGGATTCATTTATGATGTTAGTGTTGAGGTTAATGTCCCTACACAGAATTATGTTGACCTTTGTACTTGAGGCTTTATCTAGAACTTCTGTTAACTTACTATAAAAAGTGTCCACACTACCACTGGGAGATCTATACACACACAAAATGAACAATTTCTTGGTGATATCAAGCCCTGTTAATTCAATAGCTGATATTTCAAAGTATTTCTCTTCACTTATGGAACTGAGGTCATGTCTTGATTTGAACTGTGTTCCTCTTCTGATATAAATGCATGATCCTCCACCCCATGAAGTAGTTCTGCAGTAAGAGTTTGCCTTTTCACACAATGATAATACTGCATGTTGGATTTCTGTGTCTCTACACCAGTGCTCACTAATACAAACTACTGTGCAGTTCAAAGATTGGAGCTCAACTTCTAATAGTTGTATTTAATTTTTTATTGATTGCATGTTTTGATGGAGGTTTGTTAAGTCTGTGAAATGCTCCATGTTACTCTTTCCAATGGTTTGTTTTTCTTTGTGACATCTGATATATTATATGTTTGAGTTGTTAAAATCTGTCTTGTGAGTGATTGTTTCAGTATTTTTTAAAGTGCTGGAAATACTCTTTAAGCAGGGGAACCTGCTGTCTGGATTTATCCTGAAAAAGACCCACTCTTCCTACCTATAACAACAGGTATTTCACCATGTGTGGCTCGAGATACACCCCCTATACTTTCATGAATCAGCTGTACCAATCTTCCCTTCCCAGTCTTGTTTAGGTGTAGGCCATGTGTAGTGAAACCCCATCTGTTGATAGTCCCGACGGGCACCAGAGAAACATGAGCAAAGTTTGCTCTCCTCAGAGCCATCCCTAACCCCACAATGATTTGCCTCACAGCTCCATTAAGGTGTGGTCGATCATGACGCCAGAACAGCTCAACAAAGTATACGTTGGTGCCATGAGTCACGGAAGCTATCTTGTCCAGGTCGCCACCTATGCCATATGCCCCATCCATATCCAAACTGTTTCCCGCCCCACCCACTATCACTACATGGTCCTCTTTTGTAAAGTCCTTACCTAAAGACCTTAGGCCCTCTACCACATAAATTAGCCATGCATTTGACTTGAAGATACTGGTGGCCTGGTACGCTGCCCCTATACTTTCCTGTAACTGAGGGCCTACACCTCGCCCACGGCTACCACCTAGCAGCAGGACTATCTTCTTCCTAACACGTCGTACATTCCTAGGCTTCTTGGCCTCAGTTGCAGTCTGCTCCACATTTCCTGTTCCTCTTTCTACCTGAGGCTCTTCTCCACTTAACTCTGGCAGTGGTAGATACCTGTTTCTTTTTTTTTTTTTTTTTTGTGTTGATGATAAAACTGTCAGATCGCGTTCTCCGTCTTCCTATCCTCCTACCAGCTGCCAGTTTCCAACCATCATCCTCCACCCTATCTCCCTTAATCCTTATGAGTTCCTTCCTTGCTTCCTCCAACTGTGCCTTGAGGGCACAGATTTTCCTTTCCTGGTCCCCAATCAAAATGTTTGTACTGCATACTCTGCAGTTCCAGGAGAGAGCCTCTTCTGTTCTCATAACATTTTCCCCACTGAATCCCCCCCCAGTGAAAATATTTCCTACAAGATTGGCAACAAATCCCTCTACTCACTACTCTATAACAGCTCCCTCATTTCTCACTCATCGTCAGTTTCTAAAGAATAATTAAGTTTAAAGAATGTTATAAATTTTTAAAGGACGCGAGATTGGCCGTGTGTAAAACAAAAACGACACAAAGGTCTTATGTGCCATGGCTGTTTTTTTGCACCGATTTAGAGATACAATGACAGAAGAATGAATTTGTAATTAATTTGCTTCTAGACAATTCACGTTATCAGGCGTGTTTGATCAGGTTTTTAATTGCCAATCAAATGAAGACTTATTGCCTACTAGGCGTACAAGGATTTCATAATAACTTCAAACGTAGATCGTTACTGACTTGATAATTAAGAGTCCAAACACAGTCCAGTGGCCAATAATGGACCAGTTGTGCTGCTGCTAGTAAAATCGAGCGAGGCATCTTGTGAAATATCTTTACTGGTATCGACAAGAAAAAGAAGAGATTTTTGTTGACTAACGTATGTATGCTTACACTCTAAAACTCAATTAGTGTTATGAGAAGGATCTAAAGTAAACCCTATTTAGATATTTTACGGAATACAGTCTGCATAACTCGCCATATCGTGAACACCTTTTTAAAGTGAAACCAATAACTTCCCAGCCTAAGTCAGAAAACATGGGCAAGTAACTCCCCATACCCTGATCACACTTTTTAAATTGAAACCAATATGCTGGTAAACGAAACATAACAGCGGCAAACACACTGTACGCGCGAGGTATATCACGTGCACAGCACCCGTTAAATCAGAAATAATTTCACTAATTCAGTTTCAGGGGGGAACTAGATTAAGATGTGTAAAGACAACAAAAGACACAAAAATTAGTTTGGTTATAAATGCAAACATAACACACCTGAACTGGATGCTGTAACATGAGAAGTATCATCATCTTCATCATCGATGTTGATCTTGAGTCTTTGGCACGGGAAAAACCTTGGTCACTCACAATTTAAGAAAACAAACACTTGCATTCACAGACACTAGACCAAGCAACGTGTTGTTTAGTTTCGTACAGTGCCCCCTCCACAACCATTCCACCACCACCAGATCCCCCTCCCTCCCTACACACACACACACACACACACACACACACTACGCAGCACGCCAAAGTCTAGCAGAGAGGTGTACCAGTGATACAGGCTCAAATACAGGCGTCCTCTAAACTTGGCATAAATGCCGAACGTTATATAGATAGACATAAATACCTATAATTGTAAGAATGAACTGGTATAGATTATATGGTAATAGCTTAATGTATAAATCGAGATACAGCCCCCTGAAAAAAATCCTGGGGAGCCCTCGGTTGCCGACCCCCAGGCCAACATCCCTTTGTCTCTGGCCAGTAAAACGTTAACGGGTCACGGCTACCAACACACATAGTTACTTCACGTCAATTACAAAGCGATCGGCAGACGTTATTCATGCTCATTGATTTACTAGACAGCAAGGCGGTATCAGTGGTCGACAGAGTACCTCCACTGATACCAGGGGTCACTAGGATGCAGAGTAGAGCCCAATAGCTGGAGGTCCTTGCTTGAAGAACTCGACGACTACTGCTGCTGCTCCACCCTTCGCCGTTGCAGTCTTTATGGCCGTCTCCGACAGCACAGTTCCCTTCAATTTACCGTAGCCAGTACTTGTAATCCAGTAGCACGTGACGCATATATGACTTGTAATAAAATTCCGGTAGTCTACAAGGTTTTGGGTTCATTAATAGTTTTTCCACAAACATGTTAGCCACAGCCTTACTCAAGATGACAGACTGGGACAATTGTGAAATATTTTAACATCTTCCACTTTCCAAAATTAAATTTATATTGAAACAGGACCTCCCATTCTGTGGTCATAAAATGGTATATGCAAAACAATTGATTAGTGAAAAAGTTAGAAATGTTATTTAGCACTGTATAAATAAGTAAAAATAGACGAATGACAGAAAGGGACTCAGACAGATTATAAGACCCACGTGTGCTAACTTACCCCCAAATTGTCACTGAAACTCTTCGTAAGTAGTCAGTAGCTGAACCAACATTCATAAATTTTTGTGCTGTTTTACGCTTTCCCGACATAATAACAACGTGAAAGTTTCACGGGTGCAGTGTCAGATGGTATCGTCTAGACTGCACAATATTTACACGACGCAGCTACTCGTCATCCTCCAGTGCGACTGTCCCTTGCTATTGCGGCTAGAAAATCTATGCATTGATTCGCTAGAAAAGTGCAAGCATCAAGGGTCGAGGCTCTAACGTTATCGTAAAGGCTTCTCCATCCAGAGCTCTCTGCCACACAAACGGGCCAAGGACTTCCTTGCGTTGGGTGGGAAAGCTCAACCGCAAGCCATGGACAGCAGTAGATGGGTAAGGTGTAGTTTTTGATGCCCAGCTTAACGCTCCTGCCTTCGCTTCCCTGAGAATTCTGCGTGGGATGGGTTTTCTACCTTACGTCGCTGGAGTGTCCTTTATGATCGGCAGGTTATTCAAGAACCATTCAATGCGTTTCGGCCCCCAGCACAAGTGCAAAAGAAGCTGCCTACCATCATAAACAACCTTTGTCTCGGGAGAGCGGGAATACATAGAAGCATGTGACAGTGTTGGAAATGTTAGTATTGATCTGCTAAAGATAGATGCAATCGCTTTTGATACAGGACACAGAATGAAAATGGTGAGACCAAATGCCTCCACATACTGTGACTCCATCATTAAAGTAGTCGAGTTTGTATAGCTAAAGCCCACCTGGCTAGCCACATGGTCTAACGCGCTGCTTCCCGAGCGGGAAGGCGTGCCAGAGCCAGGCACGAATCTGCCCAGCGGATTTGTGTCGCGGTGAGGTGTTCCTGCCAGCCTGTGGATGGTTTTTAAGGTGGTTTTCCTTCTGCCTCGGCGAATGCGGGCTGGTTCCCCTTATTCTGCCTCAGTTACACTATGTCGGCGACTGCTGCTCAAACACTGTAGATTAGATTAATACTAGTCCCATGGATCATGAATACGATATTTCGTAATGATGTGGAACGAGTCAAATTTTCCAATACATGACATAATTAAGTTAATTTAACAACATACTTAAGTTAATAAACTTTTTTATTTTTGTAATTTTTTAACTTTTTATAATTTTTTGTTTGTTTTTTTCTTTTTTTCTTAATTTCTATCTAAAAATTCCTCTATGGAGTAGAAGGAGTTGTCATTCAGAAATTCTTTTAATTTCTTCTTAAATACTTGTTGGTTACCTCCCAGACTTTTGATACTATTTGGTAAGTGGCCAAAGGCCTTGGTGGCAGTATAATTCACCCCTTTCTGTGCCAAAGTTAGATTTAATCTTGAATAGTGAAGATCATCCTTTCTCCTAGTATTGTAGTTATGCACACTACTATTACTTTTGAATTGGGTTTGGTTGTTAATAACAAATTTCATAAGGGAGTATATATACTGAGAAGCTACTGTGAATATCCCTAGATCATTAAATAAATGTCTGCAGGATGATCTGGGTGGACTCCAGCTATTATTCTGATTACACGCTTTTGTGCAATAATTACTTTATTCCTCAGTGATGAATGACCCCAAAATATGATGTCATATGAAAGCAATGAGTGAAAATAGGCATAGTAAGCTAATTTACTAAGATGTTTATCACCAAAATTTGCAATGACCCTTGTTGCATAGTAGCTGAAAAACGTTTCAGCAGATCGTCAATGTGTTTCTTCCAATTTAATCTCTCATCAACGGACACACCTAAAAATTTTGGATATCCTACCTTAGCTATATGCTTCTGATTAAGGTCTATATTTATTAATGGCATCATACCATTCACTGTACGGAACAGTATGTACAGTGTCTTATCAAAATTCAGTGAGAGTCCGTTTACAAGGAACCACTTAGTAATTTTCTGAAAGACAGTATTGACAATTTCATCAGTTAATTCTTGTTTGTCAGGTGTGATTACTATACTTGTATCATCAGCAAAGAGAACTAACTTTGCCTCTTCATGAATATAGAATGGCAAGTCATTAATATATATTAAGAACAACAAATGACCCAAGACTGACCCTTGTGGAACCCCATTCTTGATAGTTCCCCAGTTTGAGGAATGTGCTGATCTTTGCATATTATGAGAACTGCTTATTTCAACTTTCTGCACTCGTCCAGTTAGGTACGAATTGAACCATTTGTGCACTGTCCCACTCTTGCCACAATATTTGAGCTTGCCTAGCAGAATTTCATGATTTACACAATCAAAAGCCTTTGAGAGATCACAAAAAATCCCAATGGGTGGTGTTCGGTTATTCAGATCATTCAAAATTTGATTGGTGAAAGCATATATTGCATTTTCTGTTGAAAAACCTTTTTGGAAACCAAACTGACATTTTGTTAGTACTTCATTTTTACAGATATGTGAAGCTACTCTTGAATACATTACTTTCTCAAAAATGTTCGATAAAGCTGTTAGAAGGGAGATTGGACGGTAATTGTTGACATCAGATCCATCCTCCTTTTTATGCAAAGGTATAACAATAGCATATTTCAGTCTATCAGGGAAAATGCCCTGTTCCAGAGAGCTATTACACAGGTGGCTGAGAATCTTACTTATCTGTTGAGAACAAGATTTTAGTATTTTGCTGGAAATGCCATCAATTCCATGTGAGTTTTTGCTTTTAAGCAAGTTTATTATTTTCCTAATTTCAGAGGGAGAAGTGGGTGAGATTTCAATTGTTATCAAATTGCATAGGTATGGCCTCTTCCATTAACAGCCTAGCATCTTCTAATGAACACCAGGATCCTACTATATCCACAACCTTTAGAAAATGATTATTAAAAATATTTTCAACTTCTGACTGTTTGTTCGTAAAGTTTTCATTCAATTTGATGGTAATACTGTCTTCCTGTGCTCTTGGTTGACCTGTTTATCTTTTAATAATATTACAAATTGTTTTAATTTTATTAACAGAGTTGCTGATTTCAGACATGATACACATACTTCTGGATTTTTTAATAACTTTTCTTAAAATAACACAGTAGTTTTTATAATGTTTGATAGTTTCTGGGTCACTACTCTTTCTTGCTGTCAGATACATTTCCCTTTTCCGGTTACAAGATATTTTTATACCCTTAGTAAGCCATGGTTTGTTACAAGGTTTCTTACGAGTATATTTAACTACTTTCTTGTGGAAGCAGTTTTCAAATGCATTTACAAAAATGTCATGAAATAAATTATATTTTAAATTGGCATCAGGTTCACGGTACACCTCATCCCAGTCTAACTGCTGTAGGCTTTCCCTGAAATTTGCAATTGTTAAATCGTTGACTGAACGTACTACTTTGGAGGACTGTTTAGTATTGCTGAATGGAGCTATGTCAAATATTGTAACTAGCTGTGCACCATAATCAGAAAGACCATTCTCAACAGGCTGAGCATTTACCTGGTTAAACTTATCTTGGTCTATAAAGAAGTTATCTATCAGTGAGCTGCTATCCTTTACCACCCGAGTAGGAAAATCAATAACAGGTGTCAAATTGAAAGAACCGAGTAATACTTCAAGGTCATTTTTCCTATTACCCTCTTTCAGAGAATCTACATTGAAGTCCCCACAAATAATAATTTGCTTCCCACTGTCTGACAGATAGCACAACAAGGAGTCCAAATTTTTCAGAAACAGATGAAAATTTCCTGATGGGGACCTACATACAGTTACAATTATAAATGTGCCTTTATTTCATTTAAGCTCAAAGGCATATGCTTGTATATGTTTCTCTACATAAAACTTTTTTGTTTCTATACTTTTTGCACAATGATAACTTTTGACATATATGGCAACTCCTCCTTTCTCCATACTTTCTCTCATTACATGTGCAGAGAGCTTATATCCACTTATATTTACCTTATCCATATCAGTAACAATGTGATGTTCAGACAGGCATAGTATATCTATTTCATCCTCAGCTTCTAAATCTTCTAAACAAACCAGAAGCTCATCTATTTTATTCTTTAAACTCCCAATATTTTGATGTAATATATTTACATTATTTTTAATTATACTTTTATGAGAACCTTTCTTATTCTAACATTTCCAGTACTCTCCTGTCTAAGTTTCTCATTGTGCTTAGGCCTAGTTCCTATACCAGTGGTCACATGGTGTTCAGAGAGGCAGATTATGTCAACTGGGTAGGATGACTTTAATTCATCAATGGAATTACCTAGGACTGAGATACAGCTTGGTGGAGATAAAATTTCTGGTGATTGGTGAAAATTTATAAATGACAGCTGTGATTGGTGATCCAATGTGCTAGAATTGTGCTGTTTAATTTCTTTCCTAAACTGAAGATTTGTTTCAATCCTGACCTCTCGTAGAACTTGAAATCTTTCTGTCTTACCTATCCTAAAAAAGGTGCTGCTCCAACACCTGTAATGACTGGTATTTTACCATTCATGGCAGTGCCTCACCCACTTAAATTTCCTGCTATTACCCCAGCCAGTTTCCCCTTCCCTTTCCTGTCTCGACATAAGTGTACACCATAATTACTCTACCACGCAAACGTTTGGGGTTACTCTCGTCTGGTATGAGACGTTCCAAGGGAGGTCTACTGGAGGCCAAACAGCTCAATAACTCTGGGTTCTGTGTGGGGCAGCGGCGGGGTTGAGGATTGCTGTGGGCTGTTGTGAGGTTGTGGACCATTGTGGCTATGGCAGGACGAAACCTCTCTGTCGTTTCTAGGTCCACGGTTCAGTACAAAACACAATACACAATGTACAGCTAACAATTTAACTAAGAGACACATGAGATTTACATTCAGCAACTCATGGGAACCAGAATTGATGGCACTGATGCATCATAAGCCACAGAAATTCGAATGCAGTGATTTAGCACAAATGGGGAACGAAAAACAGAACAGCTACGCCGGCTGACAAGATGTCGAATGCGCATGTATGCTGGGGTCCGGAGGTCATGGCTGGACTTTCCTACAATGTGCATGCAGAGACCATGTCCCGTTTCTCTCGTATGGGACTCTGGATATCGAAATCCTCTACGATAACGTATTAGCCCCGCCCTCTCATGCATAAATAGGTAATCCCTAAAAGCAAGTGACAGTGTACATGAACATGATGAGCCATTACCTCATGAAATATTGTGAAGTTTAGACAATACCATCCAAAACAAACTTGTCAACCTACCTAGCAATATCTTTTTTTTTCCAAACAATTACTTTAATATAAAAATTTTGCTTCAACAGAGTGAATGGGACACTCACTCTGATGTAAAGAGCCTGGTACAAAACAGTTTTACTTTAACTTGTCTTATTTGGAATGTAATGTTCCCAATATAAACCTATACAAATTTTACATTTTAGCAAAAATGCATCAAAATATGAAATATTACTGATGTACAAACCAGGAAATGGAAATCTTAATTGATGGGCAATATCAGATGAATCAACATTTTGAATTCTATCAGGCATTGGTACCCAAACAGAATTATGAGTTTTAATTGCAAATTTGTTTGC
Source organism: Schistocerca nitens (assembly GCF_023898315.1). NCBI lineage: Eukaryota > Metazoa > Arthropoda > Insecta > Orthoptera > Acrididae > Schistocerca > Schistocerca nitens. Next base: position 403,310,627 of record NC_064614.1, on the reverse strand, counting down.
ACTGTTCCTTCTAAGCAAGGTTATTTCTGTCTCATCGACATCTGTTGTTATAACTTGTTCTATGAACTGCTGAATTGACTTCTTGGTTACAAAGTTAGCAACATCAAAGGAAATCCACATGAATATCTTTCTTTCTGTCACCCATCTGACTACTGGTTACATTATTTAGTGTGTGTTCAGATATCAGTGTGCAGATTTTTCCTGAAACAAACTTAAGTCATTATTGGCAATGGCGTGATATTTGTAAATTGTGTAACGTGATAGAGATACCACACAGCATAGAGAATTAGTGTCAGGCAATGCATGGATATCATGAATACTGCATAAAGACTCACTGTACTGCTTGATCCCTAGTACAGAATGTTGCTATAACTAAGCTTCTGCCTTCTTGATCAACCTCATAAAGGGATACTGAATTTGTGAGCCTGATATGTCCATGCCATAATTAACACCACTAATCCCATTAACAGTGGAATTCCTATGGACTTACTACTATGTTGTATTAGGCTAATGTTACATACAATGTCATTATTTTAACCACAACATATCTATTCCTAACTGAAGAAATTTTAAGGAAAATTCATAACCTAATACATATGAAATATTTACTTAAAAGATTCATAAATGTGAATCTCTCTCCTTTTATCAAAGTTTTTCAGTCTCATTACAATAGAAACTTGAAGCTGTTAAAAATTATTGTGTAATTAACCAAATTAGTGTATAATTAATCTCTTTCTCAGTATACTTTAGTCTTTTCACCTGCAGTGTAATATGAGAAGTTATAAGAAATTAACATGAAGTTCAAAGACATGTAAGACATATTTTCATTGAAAATAACAAAAGTTTTTTTAATAATATAAGCTTATTTGATCTACTGTGATGGACAAGGGCAAAAACATACATTTTTGAATATATTAAATGGTGTGTTTGCATTACAGCACTTGTCAATTAAATTTTACATATTTGTAGCAGAAGTACTATAGAATTTACAAAACCAAAAATTACAAAAATTAATCCCCATATGAATTTTAAAAACTTGTTTCGGAACAATTGCATGAGAGCTTGCTTTCTCATTACCATATACTTACGTTTTCATCCACAATTATGAAGACATTACAATGTGCCATAACTACGTTACTCAGAGTAGATAATTTGGGACTCTACTACAAACAAATTTATCTGCAATAATTAACGATTTAAATTTTTCGTGAAGTATATTTCTCTTTTGTTGAAATGAATCAACAGTGAAATAGCTACAAAAATACCATCTGCAGTTCAATGTAATGAAATGTATTACATTGCAGCTCTGTACAGTGAATCTCAGTGCAGCACAGATGAAGATCATATAACTTATTTTGGGCCAAACTGGTGGATTAAAATAACCATTGAGACTTTTAATTTCAAGCAGCACTGCTGTTTCAGTCTTCAGTACTTTCCATCAACATAGGGAACAAAATGTAAGACAACAAATAAAATACGTGGTAAGGACATTGATGCAATCCAGACAAGGTAGTATTAAGTTGTCTGTTTGATAATGAAGCACTGGGTGGTGGTCGTGGTAGTGCTATGTGGAAAAATTCCTATAGTAGTTGGTGTTAGAGCTGCACCTTTTTTTAGACTGAAGTCAGCTGATAGGTATACCTGCTTAAAGGAAGTGCCTCTAACTAAGGGCTCACCTCCAGAGGATGTAATGTTTCTAAGTTTAGCATATTTCATCAAAATATAAGAGGTATTAGAGATAAAGTTAGTGAACTGCTAATAGATGCTACCTCTGAAATTATTGGTATATCTGAGCACCACTTAAATAATTTGATAATTCAGAGGCTTCCTTTACCAGGCTACAGATTAGCTGGCTGTTTCTCAAGGAGTTTCTTGCGGGGTTGGGGAGTGGCTCTGTACGTAAAAAACAGTATTTCATTTGAGACCATAGATGTATCACGACACTGCACTGAACAGATATTTGAAAGTTGTGAAGCATTAGTTGAATTTAGTGAAACTAAACTTCTAATTGCTGTTGTTTATTGGTCCCCTAACTCCGACTTCAGAGCATTTTTGCTTAAGCTAAAGAGGGTTCTTGATTCACTTTGTAGGAAGTACCAGAAAGTAGTTCTATGTGGTGACTTCAATATTAATTTTGTACATGATTGTGCAAGAAAAAGGATGTTGGTAGCTCTCCTAAACTCATATGATCTGATGTAAACTGTGTTTTTTCCAACTAGGGTGCAGGGGAACAGTAGCACAGTCACAGACAAGATTTTTGTTCATTCTTCATTACTAGATGGGCATTCTGTTAGTAAAAGGGTGAATGGCCTTTCAGACCATGATGCACAAATTTTAACACTAAAAGGTTTTTGTACTCAAACCAATGTCGTATTTAATTACAAACTACAAAGGAAAGTTAAACCAACAGCAATAGAGAGTTTTTCAAAACTTGTCAAAGAACAAGAGTGGCAAGATGTTTATAGTGCCGATAATATAGATGATAAATACAATGCTTTCCATAACACATTTCTCATGCTCTTTGAGAGTTGCTTTCCATTAGAACATTCTAAACAGGGTACTAGCAGTAATGGACAGCCCGGTTGGCTGACTAGTGGGATAAGGATATCATGTAGAACAAAGAGGGAATTATATCAAAATGTTAAAAGTAGTAACAATCAAGCTACAGTAACCCATTACAAACAGTATTGTAAGGTGCTTAAAAATGTTATTAGCGAGGCAAAAAGTATGTGGTATGCAAATAGAATAGCTAATTTACAGGATAAAATTAAAGCCATATGGTCAGTTATAAAGGAAGTGTCTGGTCACCAGCACAAGGTTGACGATATAAAGTCAGTTTGCAGTAATAATATTTCTGTTACTGATAAATCAGATATGTGTACAGTATTTAACAACCATTTTCTGAGCATTGCTGGTGAATTAAATAAAAATTTAGTATCCACACGAAATCATATATATTTCTTATTAAATGCCTTTCTGAGGTTGACGTCTGAAATACTCCTCTGTGTACAGACAAGAGGGAGATTGAGAAAATAATCAAATCACAGAAGACTAAGGACTCTCATGGTTATGATGGAGTGTCTAGTAGAATATTAAAGTACTGTGGTGCACATGTTAGCCCTGTATTTAGCCATATTTGTAATTTTTCCTTTAGGAATGGTCAGTTTCCTGAGCGATTAAAGTACTCAGTAGTAAAGCCGCTTTATAAAAAGGGAGAAAGGGATAATGTAGATAATTTTAGACCTATTTCTATGCCATCAGTGTTTGCAAAATTTATCGAAAATGCTGTGTATGTAAGGTTAATTGATCATTTTATATCACACAATTTGCTATCAAATGTACAGTTCGGCTTTAGAAGTCGTTTGACTACTGAAAATATATTCTCTTTTCTCTGTGAGGTACTGGTTGGGCTAAACAAAACGTTTCGAACGCTTGGCGTATTGTTTGATTTAACAAAGACATTTGACTGTGTTGATCACACAGTATTGCTCCAGAAGTTGGACCATTACGGAATAAGGGGAGTAGCTCACAATTGGTTCTCCTCTTACTTTAGCAACAGGCAGCAAAACAATGTTGATAACACCTGTGATGTGGGATCTGAGTGGGGTACTGTCAAGTGGGGTGGTGCCCCAGGGATCAGTGTTGGGGCCACTCCTGTTCCTTATTTATATGAATGATATGCCCTCTAGTATTATGGGTAACTCTAAAATATTTCTGTTTGCTGATGACACTAGCCTGGTAGTAAAGGATGTTGTGTGCAACATTGACTCGGCTTCAAGTAGAGCTGTACATGACCTCAGTTCATGGCTTGTAGAAAATAAACTAACGTTAAATCACAGTAAGACTCAGTTTTTACAGTTCCTAACACACAATTCAACAAAACCTGGCGTTTTAATCTCACAGAACAGGCATATGATTAGTGAAACTGAACATTTCAAATTCCTAGGTGTTCAGATAGATAGTAAGTTGTGGTGGAAAGCCCACGTTTATGATCTTGTTCAAAGACTTAATACTGCCATTTTCACTATTCGAACGGTATCGAAAGTGAGTGATATCTCGACACGTAAATTAGTCTACTTTGCTTATTTTCATTCACTTATGTCGTATGGTATTATGTTTTGGGGTAACTCTTCCCATTCTAGAAGGATATTTTTGGCTCAGAAACGGGCGGTTTGGGCAATAAGTGGTGTGAGTTCACGAACGTCTTGTCGACCTCTTTTCACGAGTCTGGGTATTTTGACATTGGCCTCTCAGTATGTATATTCCTTATTGTCGTTTCTTGTTACCAATATTAGTTTATTTCCAAGAATAAGCAGCTTTCACTCGGTTAATACTCGGCAGAAATCATACCTCCATTTGGATCGGACTTCCTTAACTCTTGTGCAAAAATGAGTGCAGTATACTGCTGCATCAATTTTCAATAAGCTGCCACTCGAATTCAAAAATCTTAGCAGTAATCCACACGCTTTCAAATCGAAACTGAAGAGTTTCCTCATGGGTCACTCCTATTCTGTCGATGAGTTCCTTGAAAAATTAAGATGATTCTCATTGTATTGCTGATAGCGTTTGCTTAAACTTATGGACTGGTTTTGTTTCAGGTTCATGAACATTTATTTTTATCTGTTATTACTTTTTATGTTGTTCATGTACTGACATGTTCCATGACCTTGGAGTTTTGCTCCTCAATTTGGTCCTACGGAACTTGAAATTTAAATAATTAAATAAATAAATAAATAAAAATAAATTGATTGTGTGATCTAAAACAGCACCTATGAATTTTGAAATACGTTGGCATCAAGTAAGATCTAGTATTAATAACTTCATTATAGGTTTCTGAATGTGATTGCTTTCTACTTCAAGCATTTATCATATAATCACAGCTATGGTAGTCATGATGTTCAAACCAACATTTATGTATGATAAACTGAGCAATAGATTGCATAACAGGAATAATGAACACTTTTGAAAGTTCATCTAATTTTAGAATAATATCAGTTTAAGTAACGTTAGTGAGCTGGGGGAATTTGCATTTTTGAATGACCATGGATATTCTTCGCATTTACTACGTATTGGTTCCATCTTCTGTTGTTGATAGGATTAATGCAAATCTTTCTACATGCTTACAAAACCAAGAAATGAGATAATTCTTTGTTACAGACTCAATTGCAATTATTTAACCATTCTTTGTTGGTTGTGGCCACAGTTAGCTTTTCTACAAACAGTCTTCATTTTTAGAATTGAACAAATTTATACCCACTTTTATGGCAAGCAGTGAGCACAAAAGCGATGCTCAGGTCACTTCTCGCATTACAGACATCTCAATCCCATGTTCTGTATCTATGTAATACAGTATTCTAGTTGACTATATCACTGCAGTTTCATGGCAAGCACCTACATTTCTCATGTAGAAAATCCTAAATTACTTACACCAACCACATCTATGAGATACCTATACAGCTAGAAAATCTTTCTGAAAAATTAAAAGAATTTGGAAACCTAAAATCCTTATGTTACTAAGTTCTGTATATAAGGGAACTGTATCTGAACATCTACAAATACAACAAATAGACCTAAACATTATTATTTCATTATAAAGATATTTTCCTTTAAATGATAAGATAAAAGTAAGACAAGTGCACTTAAACAGTCTTGCAAACAAATATTTTACAAATTCTAATCCTATCCCAATTAATGCTTCCATTTCAATGTTGGAGTAAAAACAGTGAGATGTGAATTCATTGTCTCAGTTCACACTCAAAAGCCTACAAATATTCTAGCTATGTTGGAGAATCAGATCATACATGTGCCATAATTGGAGAACACTCTGTCACAGTCACTAAAACTATATAAATCTTCTGTACCGTCTCATATTATCAATTCAACAAAAAAATCCTGTAAGATTGACAAAATATGAAATTTTATAGCAAATTATTTACTGAGGTTGTATCACACTTTGAAACCCAGGGACAAACACAGGACTTTTTGATTCTCACAAACAATAACAAGCACAATAAAATTTTTAATATTTCGTTGGAGACCAGAGAAAATAGGTGATGATGAAGTGAAGATGTTCCTCGTTTTTCTTAGGTTCAACCTGCAAAGAGTGATACAAGAAGACTTTGTTCAGTTCCACAAAGAATGAATGGATTTATAGTTACAGACATGATCATATATAATAAACATAATCTATGAATAATATTTCAATCTTTCATAAATTCATTAGCTGTGATTCACAATTACAAGGAGAAACCTCCTACTTTGAGTGTGAATTTCCATTATAACAGCTTTTACAATTAGAATTTCAATATCCAGCATCGAATTTATTGACTAATTTTTTAATCAAGACACTGTGTACTTCATGAATAGATACTGGAAAAAGAGCAGATAAAAATTTAATTGTTAAAATTAAGTATAAGTATTTCACATACATGAACAATTTAATGTACAATAATATAAACTGTTTGTGGCTGTGTCAAATATACAATTGTAAACTGAATCAGTTATTAATTTTCTTCAAGAGGGAAAGGAATATCACATATTTGAACTTTTATGATTTTATGGCAGTTCTGTCAAATAGAATTGCTTATGTAACATAGTAATGAGAATGTATTTAATGATATGGGATATTGGGGAAAAATTAAGCATTTACAGAAAATAATGGTTAATCAGACATAAACAAACACTTCATTGACAAATGCACTTAAACAGATAGTAAAACTTGAGGTTGGTAAGATGGAGATAACAGAAAAGGCAAAACCGTTTACTGAAAGACAACAAATAAGAAAGAAAGAAATGTGAGAAAATTGTAATAAGAATATGAAATAATTAACAGAATTAAATACAATGATTTATAATTCCAGTCATAAGGGTGTGAGAAAACAAATTAAAAATGGAAAAAATTAATAAACACATACAATAAGGGTATAAACAAACTAAAACATAACGTTAACGTGATGGTAATTACATTATATCGGATTTCGTGACAAATAACAGACTGAATGACAGGTACACAATATGTGAATGGGAGACATTGTTGTTAACAAAATTAATGACATATTGTAAGTAATACCAGAGGAGATAGATAGGTATGACACAAAGAAAGGCTACAGGAAGTGCTTGTACTTCTGCCATTGATTGTGACCGGGCCAAATATCTCACGAAATAAGTGTCAAACGAAAAAACTACGAAGAACGAAACTTGTCTAGCTTGAAGGGGGAAACCAGATGGCGCTATGGTTGGCCCTCTAGATGGCGCTGCCATAGGTCAAACGAAAATCACCTGCGCCATCTTAAACAGAGCGAAGAAAGTGGTCCAATTAAAATATTCTTGAATATGTAATAAAAATGGGGCTTCCTATTTTAAAACAACGCAGTTTATGTCCGTTTAACCTATGGCAGCGCCATCTAGCGGGCCAACCATAGCGCCAGCTGGTTTCCTCCTTCGAGCTAGACAAGTTTCGTTCTTTGTAGTTTTTTCGTTTGATGCTTATTTCGTGAGATATTCGGCCCGGTCACTATCAATGGACCAGCCTGTATATGATTAAACCTGGACGAAATGCAAGGAGATGAAGTTGCAAAGCCATTTTCACAATGTCAACAAACCACGACAACTCCCAAAAAGTGGAATAATGCTCTACTTGCTCTTACATCACGTGAAAGGAGCCTGAAAACTTAAAAAAAGTATTGTTCCATTAGCCTTCACAAAATTATCATGCATGATATAGAAAACATAGAATTTTAGTCAAGCAAATGAATAAACTGGCTCTTATTGAAACTGATACTCTGAGAACTGTGAAAGTGATTGTAGAAGAAAGTAAGGAGTTGGAATTGCCGTATTACCCATTACTTATAGTTTACGAGCGCCTTTGAATAAGTTTCAATAAATTCTGTTGCCATATGTCCTTGTTTGCCATGTGTGAAAGTAGGTTTGTAACAGTCTTTTGTGAGATAATTTTAAAATAAATCAAGGTCGTTCTGCCAGTTAAGAAAACAATTTATTACAGTTGACTTCTGTGGTATTTTATGGGAGGAAGAGATTTCATCATTAAGTGTAAATGTAGGCTTCTGCGGACGTTGTCACGGTCAATAAAATCTTCTGGGTTTGAGGCCGCATTGTCAGCTATAAAATTCCGACTATTGCAAGGCGCCTTCCTCAGAGTGTATTGTTACTGCTGAACGAGCACTAATTTGTTTGCTTATGTACTATGGAGGAATGATGTCATTGGATATGAGGATGAGGAGGAACGGTGTTAGGTGTTCTTTTATTGGTCGTTGCATTGCGTGTTGTCATTGGCGGAAATACGCGTCTTCCAATGGAGTGTTCTTTATTGCTTGCCATTGGCGGAAATCGGCGAATAGGAATCTAAGCGGCGACCGCAGCGTAGCGTTGTTTACTAACTGCCTAGTAGCGACGAGAGCACGTCAGCACTCTGTGTACCCTCTGCCGCTGTGGCCTACAGCGCGACTGTAGCTTCGCGAGAGCTGTCATTCCTTATTAAATTTAGCCTTATTCACAACATTAAAATTTAGCCTTCTTTAATGACAGCATATTAGTTACGAATATTTAGTGGATTTATTTCAGGTGGTAAGAATATTAGATCTGCTATCAACAGATCCCTTTCATTAAATAAAGCAATGCAATAATGGCACTTAGTTATAACTTTTTGGGAACACATTCCTTGCAGAAAGTAAAGAGTTAAAGAATCTGTTGGCAGCCAAGACGCTGGAAGTCGGTAGCCGTCTTGTCTATTAATGTTGTCGGGTAGCCTGGTTATTTCTATAGCCTCTCTAATCTTCCTCCTCAGACTAAACGGCTGTTTCGCCAGTACGCGGGCCTCTCTAAATTCGATCTTCATCCTTCACTGTCCCTGGTTTTCTGCCAAAGCTGATTTGTCGTGTTATTTGAGACGGATATAGCTTTCGTGTTCTGATAACCTTGTGCTTATTGGACCCCCAGTCTCACCTACATACACCGTCCACGTTCGCACCTGATTTCATAAACCCCAGTGGCATGAAACTTGTCAATTGTATCTTTTGTCGAGCCCAGAACATCTTTTATTTTGTTGTTGCCAAGAAAAATAGGCTTAATACCTGCCCGACGGAGAATTTTGCTCAGACGTCAGTAGCCCCTTGTACATATGGTAGCAGGACGGTGTTCCGTGCTTCGTTCTGCATTTCCCTGAAAATGCGGCCTCGAAGTCAGAAGAATTTTACTGACTGAAATATCACTAAGGTTGTGGAAAAATGAAATGTAAATTAGTTTTCCACACAAATATTACGTATGCATCCCCTAACTAACTCTTTGGTTAGCCATTACTTTTGACATTTGATAACTTTCTATTTCTCGTTTCACCCTCTTAAGATTCATAAAAATCTCATCAGTTAATGTTTCGCCAATTAGCTTTATTTTAATACACTACCAATGAATTTCTTTGCTTTCATATAAAAGAGCTTTTATTATTTAGACAGGCTGATTAGTATTAGATAACAGCTGCAGAAATAATCAAATAATACAAAATGTAACATTAGCACTTACATTAGGTAATTATGATGAAAGCTTTGTAAAATTCCATTTTTTTGTTGTGGGTTCCAGATCATGCCTGCGCTTTACCTACACATAGCCACTTCATTAGGTAGATGGACAAAGCTGTCTGTATTATTACTATTACGAAACCTCATAAATGAGTCAAATTATCTGTCTGAATTCACAAAATTAAAATTTAGCCTTATTCACAACATTAAAATTTAGCCTTCTTTAATGACAGCACATTAGTTACGAATATTTAGTGGATTTATTTCAGGTGATGAGAATATTAGATATGCTATCAACAGATCCCTTTCATTAAATAAAGCAATGCAATAATGGCACTTAGTTATAACTTTTTGGGAACACATTCCTTGCAGAAAGTAAAGAGTTAAAGAATCTGACTCATTTTGTCTTAGGCTTAGGGTACAATAGAGCTTTGTTGCGCTATCTATGAACAGTCCAACTGGCCAATGGAATTTTTTTCTCTTAATACTATTTATGCAGTAGTCGACATATCCTACCTGCATAAAGAATGGATTATATGACATCCGCTATGAATCAGTTTTACTAAAACTAAGACTAATAAATTATTTACAAGAATATGTTTCACTCTAGAATGTTGTGCCGTATGAATGGAACACGAGGTGGATTCAAAACAAAACCGAACTTATGCTATAACATCCCTGCACAGCATTTTATGCACTGTCCCCCTCAAAATAGTCCCCTCTGCTGGCAATAAACCGTCCCCAACATTTCTTCGTTCAGAAAGCGTCATCGAACGCTTTTTATGGAATGCCTCTCGTGTCTCTTGTCACATTGTTCTGAATCTCCTATATTGTTTGGAACCAAGTCCTTTCATCGTGGATTTAAGTTCGGGAAACCAGGAAAATATGCTGGAGCTAAGTTGGGATAATACGGTGAATGTGGCACAACGGGAATGTGATGTTTCGCTTGATAACTGTGGATAAGGGATGATGCGTGTGTCGACGCACTGTCATTATGCAATGTCCACGTCTGGTTTTCCCACAATTCAGGCCTCTTCCTGCTCACAGCATTCCGCATACACACTAGCATCCGTCAGAAACTTCTCGAACAGTTAAACAACGATTTCCGCGAATCACAGCACGAATTCTGTCGACAGGATCGTCATATTCTGTTAACGAGGAAGGCTGTCCGGTCTTGGGATCGTCACAGAGTGACATTCTGCAATGTTTAAAACGCTTAAACCACTCGCAGCAGTGCTTGCGACTCTTACAATCCTTCCCGTGTTTGGCTAAGGAACTGCAATGTCTCCTTGAAAGTTTGTAGCAAAATTTCGCATGCACACACACATCGCACACGCTTGTGCAAGTGTTCACCTGAGCAGTTGTAGCTCGCTTACTAACGGTGGGTACTAAACGCTGCCAATGGCACTTTGTTATCTAAACCTGTCGAAGAGTGCGCTCCTTCTGCCGGCTGACGTGCTATTTCAAAAGTTCGGTTTCTTTTGAAACACTCCTCGTAATCCATATAATGTAACTTCTCACACTCACTCTTACCTGGGCATCTAACTGTCGTTTTTGATGCTCCTACTGGATCTACTGGCTTGTTGCAGTGTCCCTTCCTCTGTTGATTTTTACTTCCTATTGCTGTACCCGAGGCTGTTCTTCTGGCAGCACACGTCTGAAAGTGACAAATGTGTTCATGTAACAACAGCTGCTATGTGTATTACCTTGACACTTCACTGGTACTTCCAGGAGCAACATTTTTACTTATGTAATTAACAACAAATTCAGTTGTCAAATTTTGGTTAAACATCTACTGCCAGTTTTTATCAGTATACTTCATATGAGTGTTTCATGGTACGAGATTATGAGAAAAATGAGGTATTGTGGATAAAAGAACGTACATCCAGAATGGTTAGGTGCGATAGAGTTCAGATAGGCTATTACAGTACAAACTATTTCACCCTTGCAATGAACCACAGTAGAAATTATTCCTTCGCTCCCATCCTGACATGTATGCACAGACCTGCCTTTTAGCGGTTTCTCCTCAAATGATTGTATGATGTTGTTGGTTTTGCTGGTTCTGGACTCCTCTCTGTTTTCAGTCATCTACCAGTTTTTATATATATATATCGATGGAAATCTGTCCTTCTGATACTGTAAATGGATTTGTAGGTCAAAGGAGAGTACACTGTTTGTTCTGTGTTGGCTGACAGCCTTGCCAATGCTCATTACATTATAGATATCCACTTTATATGCACACCACACTACCACATACTAATCACAGATTTCAAATTCTGAATGGTCAACTTGCCAAAATAAGACAGGAAGAATGCCCATTCAGTAGACATCAGTGTGGCCTGCATCTTAAATCATTAAATATGAGGGGTGGATTTTGCTTAATTCATCTACTGGCAAATTTGCATAAGAAGACATAAAAGGTTATAGGCTGACTAAACTAATTTCAAAAGTGTCAGACATTAGATTATCGGTTCAAAAATGTGGCCCACAGAACTCCACGAGTGCTTGAAAGTGTGCATGTTGGTATTTTATGTAGCTCTTGGTATGCTAAAAATATGACAATGGGTTTTATACTTTCTCTGTGCAAGACTTCTGTGATAATCATACTCCACCATGCTTTGTGTGTCGATGTAGAAGCGATTTCCCTTGGGAGGAATGAATGTTGACGTGAATTAAGAAGGCCAAGAAGTGCTGGACTCACTAACGGTATGTCAGAAACAGTGCATGGAGTGTTAAGTGAAATTTATGATGCATTGTAATTCATGTAGACGACAACATGAATGAATACATCTGTAAAATTCTTTAGCTAGCAACCAAGACAGGCCTGTCACAAACGAACTGCCAAAACTATGACATGGACGGTATGAGCATCAACAGCTGATGAAGACGGTAGATAAAGCTGTAGTCAATCTACAAGGCATCACAGCCCTCCGGCAGCCACTTATTATCGTGTAAATAACGTAATAGTCACAATAAACCTCCACTTACACTATAAGCGCATGTCTCAAATAACTTCCGCGAATTCAGCCAGGTAACACTTTCAGCGACCGCCGATATTTCGGCGGGAGAACACCCCGCCATTTTCAAGGCAAACTGCAACGGACAGGCGGCGTACATGCAAATTTAATACCTCGGTTCTCTGACAGAGGCAGGAAAGATAACACACACACACACACACTGAACACTAGTGCCACCAAAGATGACCCAAGTCAGAGCTATCGATAGTGAGACTATGAATTCGCAGGTGAGGCAGCATCGACTCTGTTCCTCTGTTTTTTGACAAGGGAGAGAGCCGTATTACAAACAGAGTTTAAACAGAAACCTCCATCCCTGTTAACGAGGTTGCTCGCTAATTTAATCTTAACTGCCTCCCTAATGACACTGTCCCAATAGCTGGACGTGCATGCCAATATCTCGGTGTTATTATATAACATGGGGTGACCAGTATCCAAACAATGTTCGGCAATAGCAGATCTATTTGGCTGCTGTAATCGTGTGTGCCGTTTATGCTCAGTACATCTGTCCTCCACGGTCCTGATAGTTTGACCAATATATGTCATGCCGCAGCTACAAGGAATACGATATACACCCGCCTTACGCAGTCCAAGATCATCCTTAACGGAACTCAAAAGTGCTCTAATTTTAGATGGAGGTCGGAAAACACATTTCACATCGTATTTCCGTAAAACACGACCGGTCTTATTAGACGTGTTTCCTACGTAAGGCAAAAAGGCAGTAGACTTAGGTGTTGACTCAGAATTATCATCAATCACCCGATGTACAGTTGGTCGATAGCGCAACGCACGTTCAATCTGTCTATCACTATAACCATTTTGACGAAATGTAACTTCAAGATGGGACAGCTCAGCTGGCAAAGTCTCAGCGTCAGAAACGACATGTGCCCTGTGTACCAAGGTACGAAGTACCCCTTCACGCTGAGCAGTGTGTGTGTGTGTGTTATCTTTCCTGCCTCTGTCGGAGAACCGAGGTATTAAATTTGCATGTACGCCGCCTGTCCGTTGCAGTTTGCCTTGAAAATGGCGGGGTGTTCTCCCGCCGAAATATCGGCGGTCGCTGAAAGTGTTACCTGGCTGAATTCCCGGAAGTTATTTGAAAGTTGTATACGCCAGGAGAAAGTCAGGTCTCACATTGTTTACCTCTACGGGGAGGAAATGTATCGGTGTTTACGTAAGTTGGATAAACTTCGTAGCTGTCGAGTTAGACTGCAATGTGCTTTGTCGTTTTTATTGAGGTGTCGTGATGAAAATCATGTCCCAACATTTGCTAAGGTTGTGCACCATATTAATTCTCCTGCCGCCAATCGTATCAAGCGACGTGCTGGCTTGGCTCTTGTTCGCGAAAGGATTCGTTTTACTCGTCGACGTTTGGATTCTGTTTCCAAAGAATTGTATCGTTTTCATATAATGGTTGCATCTGAAGTGTCTGATTTCACTTGGGATTGGTTGGACGGTTCCTCATGGACCCAAGCTGACCGGGAGTACAACTCCGTTACTGCCCGGCATTTGGCAAAGTTTGAACGTTTTCATCGCGCGGAGTCAGATGTTATATCTCGACGTTGTGTGATAAATCTCACAGAGAAATCTTTTGACGACGCAACCTTATCCGTGCTAGGGAAGGGTTTAAATTTTGCACCCACTCCGAAGAATTTGCCGGTAGTTGATTTTATTAGTTCAATTGAACAGGCAGTTTGCAAACTACCTCCTGACGCTGCAGAGGAAGTTAGGAGGGAGGCATGCCGTGTTTTGACTAGGGCTCGTCCACCCAAGAGTAATGTAACAGCAGCAGAGAGGGCTGCTTTACGCTCTCTCAAAGTTGATCCCAGTATTGTTATTTTACCTGCTGACAAGGGCAATGCCACCGTTGTTTTAAATAAACATGATTATGTACAAAAGATGCAACGTTTACTATCTGATTCAGCGTATCGCAGAATCGATGCTGACCCCACGAAAAGTGTTGAGAGAAAGAGCAACAGCCTCCTGAAGAAAAGTGGTTTGTCGCAGGACACAATCAAGAGGCTTAACACCTATAGTGCCGTTCCCCCTAGGTTATATGGCCTTCCAAAGGTTCATAAGGAAGGGGTTCCTTACCGTCCTATAGTGAGTAACATCGGCGCTCCGACATATCGTGTATCCAAGCATCTTGCTTCTCTGTTGAGTCCACAAGTAGGACGGTGTGAACATCATATCAGGAACTCAGCTGATTTTTTACGTCGTTTGGAGGGACTGAGGCTGATTGACTCTGATATTTTAGTGAGTTTCGATGTGGTCTCTCTCTTCACTCGTGTTCCTGTCTGATTCGTTGCGGTTAATTGAAGCCAGGTTTGCTGCTGATTTAACTAATCTCTTTAGGCATGTGTTGACATCCACTTACTTTTTATTTAATGACCAGTATTACGAGCAGACAGATTGAGTTGCGATGGGTAGTCCGTTGTCTCCTGTGATCGCAAATTTATTTATGGAAGACTTCGAGAAACGTGCATTGGAGTCGGCGCCTTTAAAACCCGCCTGTTTCTTTAGATACGTTGACGATACCTTCGTTGTTTGGCCTCACGGTAGGGAGAATTTGAATGTCTTTCTAGAACATCTGAACTCGATCCACTCGAACATTCGTTTTACGATGGAGGTGGAAGAGGATGGTTGCCTTCCCTTTCTCGACGTGTTGGTTAGGAGGAAGGATGATGGATCATTGGGACATGCAGTTTACAGGAAACGTACTCACACCGACTTGTACTTACAAGCTAATACACTCCTGGAAATGGAAAAAAGAACACATTGACACCGGTGTGTCAGACCCACCATACTTGCTCCGGACACTGCGAGAGGGCTGTACAAGCAATGATCACACGCACGGCACAGCGGACACACCAGGAACCGCGGTGTTGGCCGTCGAATGGCGCTAGCTGCGCAGCATTTGTGCACCGCCGCCGTCAGTGTCAGCCAGTTTGCCGTGGCATACGGAGCTCCATCGCAGTCTTTAACACTGGTAGCATGCCGCGACAGCGTGGACGTGAACCGTATGTGCAGTTGACGGACTTTGAGCGAGGGCGTATAGTGGGCATGCGGGAGGCCGGGTGGACGTACCGCCGAATTGCTCAACACGTGGGGCGTGAGGTCTCCACAGTACATCGATGTTGTCGCCAGTGGTCGGCGGAAGGTGCACGTGCCCATCGACCTGGGACCGGACCGCAGCGACGCACGGATGCACGCCAAGACCGTAGGATCCTACGCAGTGCCGTAGGGGACCGCACCGCCACTTCCCAGCAAATTAGGGACACTGTTGCTCCTGGGGTATCGGCGAGAACCATTCGCAACCGTCTCCATGAAGCTGGGCTACGGTCCAGCACACCGTTAGGCCGTCTTCCGCTCACGCCCCAACATCGTGCAGCCCGCCTCCAGTGGTGTCGCGACAGGCGTGAATGGAGGGACGAATGGAGACGTGTCGTCTTCAGCGATGAGAGTCGCTTCTGCCTTGGTGCCAATGATGGTCGTATGCGTGTTTGGCGCCGTGCAGGTGAGCGCCACAATCAGGACTGCATACGACCGAGGCACACAGGGCCAACACCCGGCATCATGGTGTGGGGAGCGATCTCCTACACTGGCCTTACACCACTGGTGATCGTCGAGGGGACACTGAATAGTGCACGGTACATCCAAACCGTCATCGAACCCATCGTTCTACCATTCCTAGACCGGCAAGGGAACTTGCTGTTCCAACAGGACAATGCACGTCCGCATGTATCCCGTGCCACCCAACGTGCTCTAGAAGGTGTAAGGCAACTACCCTGGCCAGCAAGATCTCCGGATCTGTCCCCCATTGAGCATGTTTGGGACTGGATGAAGCGTCGTCTCACGCGGTCTGCACGTCCAGCACGAACGCTGGTCCAACTGAGGCGCCAGGAGGAAATGGCATGGCAGGCCGTTCCACAGGACTACATCCAGCATCTCTACGATCGTCTCCATGGGAGAATAGCAGCCTGCATTGCTGCGAAAGGTGGATATACACTGTACTAGTGCCGACATTGTGCATGCTCTGTTGCCTGTGTCTATGTGCCTGTGGTTCTGTCAGTGTGATCATGCGATGTATCTGACCCCAGGAATGTGTCAATAAAGTTTCCCCTTCCTGGGACAATGAATTCACGGTGTTCTTATTTCAATTTCCAGGAGTGTAGTTGTCACCATTCGGCTCAGCGTGAAGGGGTACTTCGTACCTTGGTACACAGGGCACATGTCGTTTCTGACGCTGAGACTTTGCCAGCTGAGCTGTCCCATCTTGAAGTTACATTTCGTCAAAATGGTTATAGTGATAGACAGATTGAACGTGCGTTGCGCTATCGACCAACTGTACATCGGGTGATTGATAATAATTCTGAGTCAACACCTAAGTCTACTGCCTTTTTGCCTTACGTAGGAAACACGTCCAATAAGATCGGTCGTATTTTACGGAAATACGATGTGAAATGTGTTTTCAGACCTCCATCTAAAATTAGAGCACTTTTGAGTTCCGTTAAGGATGATCTTGGACTGCGTAAGGCGGGTGTATATCGTATTCCTTGTAGCTGCGGCATGGCATATATTGGTCAAACTATCAGGACCGTGGAGGACAGATGTACTGAGCATAAACGGCACACACGATTACAGCAGCCAAATAGATCTGCTATTGCCGAACATTGTTTGGATACTGGTCACCCCATGTTATATAATAACACCGAGATATTGGCATGCACGTCCAGCAATTGGGACAGTGTCATTAGAGAGGCAGTTAAGATTAAATTAGCGAGCAACCTCGTTAACAGGGATGGAGGTTTCTGTTTAAACTCTGTTTTGAATCCGGCTCTCTCCCTTGTCAAAAAACAGAGGAACAGAGTCAATGCTGCCTCACCTGCGAATTCATAGTCTCACTATCGATAGCTCTGACTTTGGTCATCTTTGGTGGCACTAGTGTTCAGTG
This sequence comes from Schistocerca nitens, assembly GCF_023898315.1. Classification (NCBI taxonomy): domain Eukaryota; kingdom Metazoa; phylum Arthropoda; class Insecta; order Orthoptera; family Acrididae; genus Schistocerca; species Schistocerca nitens. The sequence continues at coordinate 403,293,129 of NC_064614.1, read as the reverse complement.
TGTGTGTGTGTGTGTGTGTTATCTTTCCTGCCTCTGTCAGAGAACCGAGGTATTAAATTTGCATGTACGCCGCCTGTCCGTTGCAGTTTGCCTTGAAAATGGCGGGGTGTTCTCCCGCCGAAATATCGGCGGTCGCTGAAAGTGTTACCTGGCTGAATTCCCGGAAGTTATTTGAAAGTTGTATACGCCAGGAGAAACTCAGGTCTTATAAGCGCATGGTCAACCAATACGTCAGGGGCCACTTTGTAGGTTTTTTACAGAACATTTATAAAATATCGATAGCTAGAAGTAATATCACTACACAAAAGAAACAGGCTTTACGGTATTAGCCCATGATACAGTATATTAAACATTTCAGCGTCAGATTAAAATACTCAAACAACAAACACTACACTCAGTAGCCTGGACAGTATCAAAGCAATCCTTCCAAACATTGTAGAAGTTTACATATTCAATTACCAAACAATGAAGAAGGTACAATTAGAAAGGACGAGATAACTTCGTGAAAGTAAGAAATATTTTCAGTAATTTTAAGCAAGATACCAGTACTGTCACTAAGAAAATTTTGCTGTTGGACAATCCTAGGTCCCTCTGGACGACGATAGATGATGTACGTGCTATTAGATTCAAAACACAGCGTGTACATGGGTTCCTTGGAGGGAAGGTATGTTAGGACATATTGTCGGCCGATGACGAAGTGATTAGTGGTGAACTGGGATACAATGTTGCCACTAGAGCCTTGCAGTCTTAGTATTGCACCGCTGCAACTGTCAATTGTTTGCTATATGAAGACAACAGAAATGCTGCAGTTGAAGAAAATGCAGTCAGCTATGCTGTAGTTCACACAGTGAAGGTGTTGAAGATACACCTTGGATATGTTCAAATGGTTCAAATGGCTCTGAGCACTATGGGACTTAACTTCTGAGGTCATCAGTCCCTTAGAACTTAGAACTACTTAAACCTAACTGACCTAAGGACATCACACACATCCATGCCCGAGGCAGGATTCGAACCTGCGACAGTAGCGGTTGCGCGGTTCCTGACTGTAGCGCCTAAAACCGCTCAGCCACTCAGGCCGGCCCTTAGATATGTGTTCGCCGTGCTCAGACTCATAATATACTCATTGCAAGTGAACAAAAACAAGTGCACTGTAACAGATAACAATAACAGAAGTCAAGAAGTTCCCACATCAGACAAAAATAAGCCCATTTCAAACACCACACTAATGCAGTACTGTAGCAAGATCTACTTGGACCTTTATATAAACCATAGGCCATAGAACGCATCTGTATCGAATGCAGTTGTCACATTTCTAACAAAATGTATTCAGAGTAAAAAATATCCCTCTTACGAAATAAACTGATTGACAGTAAGCTAAAGTGGATCAAACATTGTGACTGTGTGCTTTTATCGATCACTTTATTCTGGTGATATAAGGCTGGAGCTTTTCAGAGAAAACTGATAAAAATCGCCCATGTATTTCTAGGTGGTGGTGTAGTATTAGGGCAAATTTCAACTTACCAGCGACAGACAGGGAAGACCAAGTGATTAGAGTGGGTGTTAGAGACAGAGGTCCGTGTAACATTTCTGCCATTGTCTTAGATGAAAATTAGCTTGAGCAGTTACAATGAGAACCTCTTGGTGAAGGTAACATTTTAGATCTGCTGGTTACATATAGCCAAAACTTTTCGACCCTGTTAATGAACAGGAAACCAATGGCCAAAAGGCCATTATTGCATGACTAACTATTGGTGTCAGTAAGGATATTAAGAAAGGTAGGAACACATTTCTTGCCACAGTGGTAACACCGGTTCCTGTCAGATCACCGAAATTTAGCGCTGTCTAGGTTGGTTAGCACTTGGATGGGTAACCGTCTTGGCTTGTCCAGCGTTGTTGGCAAGCGGGTAGCATTCAGCCCTTGTGAGGCCAATTGAGGAGCTACGTGATTGAGAATTAGCGGCTCCAGTCACGAAAACTGAGGACGACCGGGAGACCAGTGTGCTGTCCACATGTCTCTCCATATCCGCATCCAGTGAGGTCTTTCTTCAGTGGATGACACAGTGGTCCGTCGGTACCTTTGGGTCTTCTGAGGCCTGACCGGAAGGAGTTTAATTCAGGAAAATATTCTGCTTACTAAGTGCTACAAGAAACAGGTTACTGGCACAGTTAACATCGTACAAGGGTGAATCAAATGAAAACCTTAAATATTTTTGCAGATATGGTACAAAGCTGTATCACTTTTCAACATAATCTCCCCCCACTCTCAAAGCAAGTCCTCCAGCGCTTACAAAGCACATAAATTCCTTTAGAAACAAAATATTGTGGTAGTCCGTGCAACCACTCATGCACCGCGTGGCGTACCTCTTCATCAGAACGGAACTTCTTTCCTCCCATTGCGTCTTTTAGTGGTCCAAACATATGGAAATCACTTGGGGCAAGGTCTGGTGAGTATGGTGGCTGAGGAAGACACTCAAAATGCAGGTCTGTGATTGTTGCAACTGTTGTATGGGCAGTGTGAGGCCTTGAATTGTCATGTTGCAAAAGGACACCTGCTGACAGCAATCCACGTCGCTTTGATTTGATTGCAGGCCGCAGATGATTTTTTTAGGAGATCTGCGTATGATGCACTGGTGACAGTGGTCCGTCTAGGCATGTAATGCTCCAAAATGACGCCTTTTCCGTCCCAAAAGAGAGTCAGCATAACCTTCCCTGCTGATGTTTCTGTTCTAAACTTCTTTGGTTTTGGTGATGAGGAATGGCGCCATTCCTTGCTCGCTCTCTTCGTTTCCGGTTGGTGGAAATGAACCCAGGTTTCGTCCCCAGTAACGATTCTTGCAAGGAAGCTATAACCTTCTCGTTCAAAGAGCCGAAGAAGTTCTTCACAAGCATCAACACATCGTTCACTCATTTCAGGAGACAGCTGCCGCGGCACCCATCTTGCAGACACTTTGTGAAACTGGAGCACATCATGAGGTGTGCTGACCCATGACTAATCTGTAAATATACTGCAATGTCAACCAGTGTCACTCGGCGGTTTTGCTTCACTATGGCTTCAACTGCTGCCATGTTCTGTGGACCTGGACGAGGAGCATCTTCCACTGAAGTCACACCATTTGCGAACTTCCTACTCTATTCGTAGACTTGCTGCTGTGACAAACATGCATCACCGTACTGAACCTTCATTCGTCGATGAATTTCAATAGGTTTCACACCTTCACTGTGCAAAAACCCAATAACAGAACGCTGTTCTTCCCTGGTGCAAGTCGCAAGTGGGGCGGCCATCTTTGCACTGACACTGCAACGGTATGTGTGCATCTGCACTATGCTGCCATCTACAGGCCATTCTGCACGCTATTTGTAGCACGCTTACCAACTTACAGGATAACGGCGCGAAATATCGATTTGTTATTACAAATTTAAGGTTTTCATTTGACTCACCCTCATACAATAGAGGAGAAGCAGCATGTTGCATTTGGGACAGGGCCTCAGTGGGGCAGATAGTTAACAGCTCCTGCTGTTGCTGTTTTGTACATAATAGCTGACTTTACAATTACAAATAAATTCTTATTTAATAAAATTAAAATAACTCCGTTACATAAACACAAGCTTAACGAAGTTATTTCGTCGGCTCACGTAAGAGAACACGACAGCAACTGCTGCGAAGGTATAGCCTGACTGTAAACCGTAAAGCGAGCAGCGCTCTTGGTGGAGGAAGTTACTTTTCAGGAAGGAATGCTACAGCTACGGTACAGAATGACTAAGAAAAGTATCAGTGTCCCCTCAGGCAATGTAGGTTAGTGTGCAGAGGTTTACTTATATTCTTTCCATATGCCTTTCTTGTGTTTGTGTTATTAGTAACTCATATCTACGGCGATCTACCTTCCCTCACGTTTCTACCCTCGATCCCCTCCATCTCCTATCTGTTACACCCTCAGAACACAATAATAATTTATCCCTTAATACTTTATCCCTTAATACAGCTCTGCTCCACTTAGATGTGGTATACATACATAATATTTGTTATTAACCCACTTCATTTAACATTAAACATTAATTTTATGCCACTGTTAAAAACATTGCTTTTTAATATTTTGCGATTTTTCATCCCTTCAAGGCGATAACTTAGCACTACAGAAAAACATCTACACCTACAGCTGCAAGATTACTCTGTAATTCACAATTATGTACCTGGAAGAGGGTTTACCGAACGACCGTTAAGCTACTTCTGTACCGTTCCACTCAAAAACAGCGCGCGGGAGTAATGACCACTTAAATCTTTCCGTGCAAGCTGTGATTTCTCTTACATTATTTTGGTGATCATTTATCCCTGTGTAGGTGGGCACAAATAAAATATTTTCACAACCTGAGGAGAATGTTGGTGGGTGGAATTTCATGAGAAGGTCCTGTCGCAGCGAAAACGCCTTTGTTTCAACGATTGCCACCCCGATTCCTGAATCATACCCGTGGCACTCTCTCCCCTGTTTCACGATAACACAAAACATCCTGCCCTTCTTTGAACTGTTTAGACGTCTTCGTCAATCCTATCTGATGCGGATGCCACGCCACACATCAATACTCCAGAAGAGGACGGACGAGTGTAGTGTAAGCCGCCTCCTTAGGAAACACGTCTCGTTTTCTAAGTGTTCTACCAATAAATCGCAGTCTTTGGTTTGCTTTTCCCACAACATTATCTACGCTATCATTCAAATTTAAGTTATTTGTAACTGTATTCCTTAAGTACTTAGCTGAGTTTACAGCCTTTATATTTGTGTGATTTATCGTGCAACTCAAATTTAGCGGATTCTTTTTAGTGCTCATGTGGACGACTTCATACTTTTCATGATTGGAGTCAATTGCCACTTTTTCAGCATACGGATATCTTGTCTACATGATTTTGCAATTATTTTTGATCATCTAATGACTTTACATCACGGAGAATGGTAATATCATCTGCAACTAATCTAAGAGGGACTGCTCATATTGTTTACGTGCATCAGGAACAACAGAAGGTCTGTAACACTTCCTCGGGGAACGACAGATGTTACTTCTGTTTTACTAAATGAATTTCCGTCAATCATTAAGAAATGTGACCTTTCTGGCAGGAAATCACGAAACTAGTCACACAACTGAGACGATACTTCCAAGCATAAACTTTAATTAGAAGTCGTTTGTGAGGAACGGTGTCAAAAACTTCCTGGAAATCTAAAAATACGGAATCAATTTGACGTCCCCCGTCGATAGTATCATTTCTTCGTGAAAGAAAGATATTTTCTAAATCCGTGTTGGCTATTCATCAATAAATCATTTTCTTTGTGGTGATCCATGACGTTCGAGCACAGTATATGTTCCAAAATTACTGCAAATCGACATTAGTAATATGGGTGAGTGTAATTCACCGGATTAATATGTTTCCTTTCTTGGGCATTAATGTAATTTGCACAACTTTCCAGTCTTTGAGCACAGATCTTTCTACGAGTTAGCAGTTGTATATGATCGCTAAGTGTGGAGCTATTGTATCGGCATACTACGGAAGGAGCCTGCCTGGTAGACATTCTGCACCAGAAGCCTCGTCTTCTTACGTCTTTTAAGCTGCTTAAGGGTCTTTTTTTGTACGAAATGTAATGCAGTTTAATTGTGACACATTTTCGTTAGCAACGGCGGTTTTCGTGTTATTGAAGAAAAACATGAAAACTGACCTTTAAACGCCCACTCCCCTCCATATCAATGCTGACATCCCACCGATGAGGAATTTTAGTATGTTGCTCATGACACTCCCTTTACGGCTGTACAATAATTTGCGATTACACGAATTTTTTTCCCATTTTCGTTCGTTGACTGGATTAACGGATAGTAAGCTTTCAGAGGGACAGAAAATCTACGCTTGTGTTCGAGACCAGAGCCACATCTCAAAGAATAGAATGCTAAAAATACAGGCGTACGATGTGCGCCAAAAAATTGGTAAACAAGAAGAATGATCAGTCAGAGACAAGAACTGTGATATATGGAGAACAATTTTAGCTTGAACACGAGGAATATATTGCTAAGTAAGAGATCGTGATTCGACATGTTCTACCAGCAGCGTTTAGGGGGCAAGATAAGGCACACCTTTACAGAGAGATTTAACAAACGTGACAAGGACCATAGAAGCTGTCTAAATTTGAGGTCAACATGCAGCAGACTGTAGTTGACACTAGAGCAGAAAAGGAAATCGATGAAAAACTGTCGAAAAACAGGCTGGCGTAGAATGATTTTTGCCATTAGCTAATTCAAAATGTAGGCGAATTTGTTAAGGCTGCCGAAAGAAGATTAGTAAAGTTGCCAAGAGAGGAAATAGAAAAAATCGAAGTCTGAATTGACTGGGAACTAGGAACGATTCGAGAAAGGGGCTTGTTAGTTAGTCCCATGCACACATCGGCAAAGTGGTTGTGCAAGATGTTCCATATAACCACAGATAATACGTAAGGAACTGAGCTACAAGCAGGAGTGAGGGTGAAAATGCAAAGGTGAGGCACATTAAGCTGATCATTCCAACAATAATTGCCTGTATGACAGTGAGCCAAGTGAAGTTGGACACTGCAAGACGCGAACTTTTTTCTCCATACGTGCACCTTAAATAGATACACATACAACCCTCAGCACTAACGTCAGTCTTCTGCATGTCAGCCAGCTTCATGGAGAGACGACACTTGGTAGCTAACCGCATTCCAGTGCGCACACAGCACTATGTAACGTTGGTTCCCATTAGATGGCACCACCTTTTGATAACTAGCGGAACTAATTACGGAGAAATGTAAATGGTTAATGCGTATTATGACAACTTTATTTTAGCTCTGATTCACACTGAAAACTACACTACTGGCCATTAAAATTGCTACACCAAGAAGAAATGCAGATGATAGACGGGTATTCATTGGACATATATATTATACCAGAACTGACGTGTGATTACATTTTCACGCAATTTGGGTGCATAGATCCTGAGAAATCAGTACCGAGAACAACCACCTCTGGCCGTAATAACGGCCTTAAAACGCCTGGGCATTGAGTCAAACAGAGCTTGGATGGCGTGTACAGGTACAGCTGCCCATGCAGCTTCAACACTATACCACAGTTCATCAAGAGTAGTGACTGGCGTATTGTGACGAGCCGGTTGCTCGGCCACCATTGACCAGACGTTTTCGATTGGTGAGAGATCTGGAGAATGTGCTGGCCAGGGCAGCAGTCGAACATTTTCTGTATCCGGAAAGGCCCGTGCAGGACCTGCAACATGCGGTCGTGCATTATCCTGCTGAAATGTAGGGTTTCGCAGGGATCGAATGAAGGGTAGAGCCACGGGTCGTAACAAATCTGAAATGTAACGTCCACTGTTCAAAGTGCCGTCAATGCGAACAAGGGGTGACCGAGACGTGTAACCAATGGCATCCCATACCATCACCCTGGGTGATACACCAGTATGGCGATGACGAATACATGCTTACAATGTGCGTTGACCGCAGTGTCACTAAACATGGATGCGACCATCATGATGCTGTACACAGAACCTGGATGCATCCGAAAAAATGACGTTTTGCCATTCGTGCACCCAGGTTCGTCGTTAAGTACACCATCGCAGGCTCTCCTGTCTGTGATGCAGCGTCAAGGTTAGCCGCAGCTATGGTCTCCGAGCTGTAGTCTATGCTGCTGCAAACGTCGTCGAACTGTTCGTGCAGATGGTTGTTGTCTTGCAAAAGTCCCCATCTGTTGACTCAGGGATCGGGACGTGGCTCCACGATCCGTTACAGCCATGCGGATAAGATGCCTGTCATCTCACTGCTAGTGATACGAGGCCGTTAGGATCCAGCACGGCGTTCCGTATTACCCTCCTGAACCCCCGTATTACCTTCCTGAACCCACCGATTCCATATTCTGCTAGCAGTCATTAGATCTCGACGAACGCGAGCAGCAATGTAGCGATACGATAAACCTCAATCGCGATAGGCTACAATCCGACCTTTATCAAAGTCGGAAACGTGATGATACGCATTTCTCCTCCTTACACGAGGCATCACAACAACGTTTCACCAGGCAACGCCGGTCAACTGCTGTTTGTGTATGAGAAATCGGTTGGAAACTTTCCTCATGTCAGCACGTTGTAGGTGTCGCCACTGGCGCCAACCTTGTGTGAATGCTCTGAAAAGCTAATCATTTGCAACTCGCAGCATCTTCTTCCTGTTGGTTAAATTTCGGGTCTGTAGCACGTCATCTTCGTGGTGTAGCAATTTTAATGGCCATTAGTATATTAAACTGTGGGTAATAAACATCAACAGTTAATAAGTACAATGTAGGGAAATGAAGTCCCAGGACAGAGCGTAGGGGAACGATGCGGGAGACCTGCACCGCCGTACTGGGCAAGGTCCAAATGGAGTTGGTTTGCCTGTGCTTTCCTTCAACCGTAATGAGGATGAATGATGATGATGAAAACGACATAACAACACCCAGTCATCTCGGGGCAGGTAAAAATCCCTGTTCCCGTTGGAAATCGAACGCGAGACCCCGTGCTCGGGAAGCGAGAAAGCTACCGCGAGACCACGAACTGCGGGCAGTAGAATGTATAGAGATAATGAAAGGTAAATACTGTATTTGTAAAAGCTTGAAGTTATGTGTGTGAGAGCGTCTTGCTATAAAATTGCTAGGATACACTATAAGACTAACTTCGCACGCCACATACACGCGAGAAATTTGGGAAATCTACGAACGAGGAGCATATTGCGAGCATACCGTTACGTAGATCATTTGTATTTCGTTCGAGTTGAGTGAGAACTACGATGCAGCCGCAAACAGCGGCCTGCGGACACAGTGCTGTCTTCAAATGCTCATTCTATATTGTTTTCAAATTGTGGAGAGATTTTAACACAACACGATGATAACTCATTGATAACCAATATTGTAGGATAGATCCATCGGCTGAAGATACACAGCCGGTTCCAATTAATTTGCGATTCATTAGAGAAGAATTGTTGGAACTGGGAAGAAATGGGTTGTGTGATAATTGTTCTGTACGATGGAAGCAGAAAGAAAAGATCTCGTAAGTTATTAGTTATCTGGAGTTCTGTGATGCGGTTACTGACGGCTTCAGTACTGGTGAACTACACTTCCAAGATTAGTAGTTTCGGTATATGATCTGTGTCGGCTGTTTTTCTTCGTAACAATAATGTATTAAAACTTTAATGGGTATTTTCCCGTATTGATTTTTATTCCTAATGATTACTTAAAAATTAGTCTCATTTTCGTTACTCCACAGTTTATTATACTATTTTTTGTGAATGTTAAATTAACAAAGTATATTATCCATTGAATGCAAGTAATAAACGATTATCGAGCTGAAATAAGGTTTATCTTAAAGCAGACTTAAGTGTCTAATGAAGCTACAGCAACTACGGTACAACAAAAAGGTAACGGTTTGTATTATAACATGATGTGAATTCAAGCTGTGGTGAAATCATTGAAAGTTAATACTGATTGTGCGCTACATAAATTTTACACAACAGACAGTACATTTGTTTGTAATATTTTCTTATTGCTCTAACGTAAGTTATTACTACTAGCACAAAGATATACAGAGGTTGCATTTGTTTATGTGTTTTTGACGTAAGATTGGTTCTCGCAAATAGCAGCCATCACATCAAACATTGTGCCTTCTGTACAAAGTGACAGCCTTTCAAACAGAATTTTGCTTCTTGTGTTGCTGTGACAGTTGTTACCGAGTGTTTTCTTATGTACTGTTTTGCAATACGTATGATCATATCAAAGTAGTTACCATGTCAGTCCTGTGGATGTGTCACCAAATTCCTCTCAGAGTTCCAACTCGTACAAACTCGGCAATCATTAAAGTGACAAGCTCCTTTCCCTTCCCTTCTCATTGCAGACTGTTTAGAATTTTTACTATCTGATCTGCATATAACTGTTACAGTGTAGTGGTATATACGTGCTGTATTCACATTACAGCAAATGTTTAGATTAACTCAATGATTGACCGTCACCCGTAATGGGGGCATTACGGTCCTTTAGGCCATGGTCTGTGCAATATTGTTCTTAACTGGAAAGATGAGCCAGGGGAAGCTTCACACTTTGGTGTTTCTAGGCAAATATCAATATCTTATATCCGCCTTGAAATCGGAAAGCAAAAGATTAGCTACGTGATTAGATACTTGAAAGAAGAAGCTCTCGCTTGGAGATCAGTGGAAACAGAATTCTGTTACTCTCATGCACTAGAAAGAAAATTTCTCGGAACTTACAGGACATCACCTATGTAGAATGTACTTCGCTTGGAAATTCCCCAAGGCTGTCATTTTGACAGCTTCAAGGAATTTTTCAAAGGCCGTATAGTTAAAGTCAGCATCTCTACGTTCAGTTTAAACAGGAAACTGTGGTGTTGATGTCCACGTCAAAGTTTCCTGACGTTGTTTTACTACCAGATAGATATTTAATCCCTGTGGCGTTATAAATTTTGGACTTATTAATCTTCATGAGTCACAGTGGTTGAAAATCATAACCAGTATTCAGGTCCACAGAAAATGGAAATGGCCATTGGCGAAAACACAAGATGATGAATGCTAGTAGACAAGGAAGGTGTGCCTGTAGTCGGAACGGAATGTATCCTAGTGCCCCGGACCATGTGACGCGACGTGCATACGTGGACGAGAGAGAAAGAACCGTAAGTAACGAAGATCAAATCTGTCGTACACGAGAAATGCTGAAGACAAGCAAATGGACGCTGTAGTTGGCCTTTGCTTTTAAAGACTGATCACTAGAAGTAAACATGCAGAATTTTCTGATAAGGTCCAGAATTTCCCTACTTAGTAATTTGTCATTCGTTGTTTACTGAGTTTGGTCAATTTATTAGAGCAATGGGAGCAAATGATAAAACTACCATGGGCATACACAATTAGAAAGAGGCAATTATCCCAGTCTCTACAGACTCGTCCTATCTTACAAAAATAAGAGACTGAGGTATTACCTGTAGGTAATTAGTATTATATTTAAAAAAGAGCCTAATGTGAGGCATTAGTGTTACGTTAAATGTTAGTAAGACAAGTAATTCGTTGAGAGTGTTAGTAATTTTATAATCGTAGTACGTGTTTCCAAAACGTTTTTCTTTTTTTCAGGAGGGCGCCATGAAACGAAATTAAATACAAATTGAAACAAAATAAAAAACATAACAGAAAAATCTAGATTGGAACAAAACAAAACAAATCACATCAATATGAAAAGGTAATTTGGGAAAAAATAACAGTATAGGTAATAATATACAATAACATGAAAGAATGCAATTAAATATCGAGGAGAATATTACTAAGGGAAGAAAGCGATTGTTTGGAACAATTACTGTGACAGTGACCCCAGGTTTTGCATAGTACAGTCTTTGGAGTAGTTCCCTTTCCAAGAAGGAGTTGGTGGGAATGCATTAGAAGCCATCAATTTGAAACACCATTCGATAGGGAGTAATGAAAGGGGACAAGCAAACACAGTGATTACTGTCTGACTAAACTGAAAATGGTAAAATGGGTTTGAGACAGGGGTCCAGACTTAAACAGTACTTCTTTGAGGCGCCATCTACCTGCTTAGCTGAGCAGTCAGTGCGCCTGATGTCATGCGACCTACCTGTGTTAAATTTCTAGTACTACCATGGTTTTTTCTTGATTGGAGGGCAGTAAGGGGGTGCACTCAACACCGTCAGTGCAACTTAGGAGCAACTCCAATGAGAAATAGCGGTTCCAAGGTTTGGTAAGTTGAAAATGGCCGTGAGAGCGGTGTGCTGACCTGACGTCCTTCTTATCGTATTCAACGAATATTACCGAGGATGATACGCCAGTCGGTCACCATTGCTTTGCCTTCTGGAGCTGGTTCACGATCATGTGTGCGACCGTGTGTGATTTTGTTTGTTTGTTTGTTTGTGTGTGTGTGTGTGTGTGTGAGAGAGAGAGAGAGAGAGAGAGAGAGAACAGAAGAGAAGAGAGAGTGTCCTCGCTAGAGCATATGAATGTAAAACAGTATTACATACCATACATGCTGAAATGACTCGTTGACAAGGGAAAGCCATTTTCTTTTGCCCACTGGCAAGCTTCTGTTTTTCAGCAAAATGTTGACACAGTCGTTCTAGGAACAGTTTCTCCTCTTTGACACTCTCCTCAAGCTGTGCAACTGAAATAAAATAAAACATTCAAATCCTTGTATTTCATTATGTCACTGATTTATATCCCCACAACGTAATTTAGAAAGAGAAAACACCCCAGAAAACAGGGATCACGATTTATGTATGTGCATTACCGTTAGAGATACATGAGGTTAAATATCAATTTTGAATTATGTAATGAAAAGGCGACTTTCTTTATATGACAGTAAGATCATCAACATAGTTATTATCAAATAATAGCGGATAAATTATGTACAAAAATACTGATTGCATACCCTATCGGATTTATTAGTAGAGATTATTGAAATAGTGGAACTTACAGAGTAGTGGCTAGATGTCATAACTAAATAAACTTATTCTGTTGGGAGAAGCCTGTGCCCCGAAATTACCACCTACGAAAGGAGAGAAGAACTAGGAAAACAATATTTTCAAGAAACTTTAGTTTAAAGAATCCCTTATTTCATCTTATCTTCATGTGTTAGGTTGAAGCTGATATTCCCAGAAAAAATAAGCAACATTGTAAAAAATACTTGCACTCATTTTTATCTTGATTTAAACAATTTCCTATTAGACTGAAAATGAAATGTCGTGTGGCGAGGGTCTCCCGTCGGGTAGACCGTTCGCCGTGTGCAGGTCTTTCGATTTGACGCCACTTCGGCGACCTGCGAGTCGATGGGGATGAAATGATGAGGATTAGGACAACACAACATCCAGCGCTGAGCGGAGAAAATCTCCGACCCAGCCGGGAATCGAACCCGGGCCCTTAGGATTGACAGTCTGTCACGCTGACCACTCAGCTACCGGGAGCGGACTCCTATTAGACTAAGAAAATAATAGTCTTTGGCATAAATTTTGTTTCTCCAGTGCAGCATTTTCTATAGAGGGAAGCCACTTTAGGCGAATATTTTTGATGACATTTGATGATTGTTTCCTAGGTTTTCTTGTTTACGTGTCCGCCTCCTTAGCTGGGTGGTAACAGGTTTGCCTCCCATGCATTGCACGCGGGCTCCATTCCCGACCGGATTGGAAATTTTCTCCGCTTGTGGACTGGATATGGGTTTCATCATCATCATCACCATTTTATCATCAGCGACACGCCAGTAGCCCATGCCTCCCAGCCAAAAATGGCACGAAAAGACTTGCAGTACTTTTACCACCAGTGAAGGAGATTCTCGAAATATGCAGTCGCTACTGCTTCATCAGGATACGATGGGAAACCTCAAATGAATATTGCAAACCCTGCCAATAGAGTTTTCGCTCTGAAATACGTATCACTAATAAAAACTGAGTTACGAGTACAGACAGACGACTAATTTTACTCGTAAAATGTACATCTTTGCCTCACTGTGTGCCACATATAACCATTTTGGAGCAATTAAAGTATTTTAGAAATATACCAGTTCTTATTTTGAATGTAGTGGAGGATTTCATATTTGAAATGCTACTTCATTAACAGATATATTTTGTCATATTATTGGGTTTATTTTCATAACTTTTTCCCATAAGTACACGCATACCAAAGTTTACTTTTCTTATTGTTTGACACAGGCTAGTCTAGATTCAGAAGGTTACTACTTATTGGCATACACTCGTATCCTTAACACATCTCTTCTTTTACATACTGCTACAAAATGATGTAACGCGACCCACATTTTGTCTGTTTCACACACAGACAAGTCAACCACATTCTTAAAAAAATCGTTCAAATGGCGCTAAGCACTATGGGACTTAACATCTGAGGTCATCGGCTCCTTAGACTTAGAACTACTTAAACCTAACTAACCTAAAGACATCACACACAGCCATGCCCGAGGTAGGATTGGAACCTGCGACCGTAGCAGCAGCGCGGTTCCGGACTGAAGCGCCTAGAACAGCTCGGCCACAGCGGCTGGCAACCACATTCTTAGTCCCACGCATAAAAATATAAAACACCACGGACACCTACACTCACGTAAAGCACAGTGCATATGCATGCGCCAATTGGACAAAGCACCTACATAAAAAAAAAAACCTAGTACACAAGAGGTTACTAGGGAACAATTTAGAGAGACATATCGTGAATAATCATTTAAACTATTTCGTCGTTAGGAGAGACCACATAAATGTCGACGGTGTAAAGTAATCCAGTTGGGTACTCTGTTAGTGAACCAGACTGAATCCTGGTGATGCCAAGTTGTGTTAGTCTAACTCATTTGAACGACTGTACAAGTGCTTAAGTCCCACCTGTCCCCAACCTCGGTGTTGTGTGGACTTACAGTCGTGCGAGGGGTGCGCGCAACGACAAGCATATATAAACAGAACAATATTCACCAGTAACCAATCAGCCATTGTGCTGATATATAAAGAACGTTGTCCCCAACGGTTGCGTACATAGTCCTCGGTTATGCCTGTGTACTTACTCTCCTGTCGAAACTGGTGTAATCCACTTGTACCCAACAATGGACTTAAGTCACGAGTTTTGGTTAAAACGGAAGCAGCGGAGATTCGCGAGAAGAGTCTCTGATCATAAGGAGACGGTGAGTATGCAGATGACGTCGTGGGACTAGATGGCGAATTTAACGCAGGTATTCAGAGCTCATTTCTGACCTCTGCCATGCAGTATTTCCACACCGATCACTCCCTCCCGTCATAATAATCTGTCTCTCAACACAGCAGCAGATGCTCGTACATTCTGAATTGCATCCCACCTACCACGTAACTGTGAACTAATCACGATATCTAACCTCTAACACACATCACAGTTACGCTTCTCGACCTCGCGTCAAATATCAGGTGTCGTCGTTAATAGACAGCTTCATGCGATCAATGAACCGCCGCAAAGATAATGCACGCCAATGCAGCGTCACCAGCGGCGCCAGTGCAGATTGGCTTTGAGCCACACCTTCCGGAGTTGCGAGGCTCCATCTCCGGCTGGCGGTTATGAACATGGGCAAGCAAGGAGTTCAGCTGGGTGGAGTTCTGCTTGTTTCCAGTGGATGAATACACTGAATCCTCGCGCTTACATCAAATTAGAGTAAACTCAGTGTCGAATTGTGTCCTGTGGAAAAGAGTTAGCGGTAGATGCACTCAGAGCATTCAGAGTTCGCGAACTATAGATTTTCTGTCTCTCGCAGCTCAATGTTTTCGGCTGATTCTTTGTGTATTAGTGACAATGTGGAGTTGTATATATAGCGGAGAGCCAGGCAAAGTGTTCATGACGGGCAAAGTGGCTATTGGGGTCCTGGAAGGGGGGGTGCTGCCATCGCACGGGAAATGCTGTAAGTATTCTCCACTGGGGCCCACTCACCCAGCACGGGAAATGCTTTAAGTATTCTCCACTGGGGCCCACTCACCCCATGAAGTCTGCTTGCCGTGACGCTCCTTGGAGTGATTATAATTTTTGTGGATTTCAGTTATAGTTATGTAATATAAGTGGTCAGTTTCTGAAACGTGACTTACCTCTGTTCAATGAAATTGTGTTGAAAGTGTTGTATCTGTACTCCATAATCGAAATTTAGTTCTTGAATTTTGGTCTTGTTGTGAGAAAGTATACAGCTTTTGTGTAAAGGTGTCAATGCGGGCAAAGTAACCATCTCGGTGACAGCTTCTTGCTACTTTGTGTAGGGGGAAAACGTGAAAGCAGCGACCGAAAGACGGACTTCATGGCAATACTTACAGAAATTCCTTATGACAGAGACTTACAGGCAGCAAGTAAGGAAAGGGAAGGAAAATGAAATAAAAGCAAGGAAAGCTGTTCTCTATACATCTGAGAATTCCAGATGGCTTTAGTTTCCTAATGGTTCATGAAGCAGTATACCATCAGTTTGAAATGTTGTTTGTCATGTTACTTAGCAAGTCAGAAACCATTAATATGTGAATATAGAAAAAATTCACAAGTATCTGAACTTTGCTTTTCCGAGAGCAAAATAATATGTTAAAATGTCGCTCCAATTACACAGTCTCTGTTACGTACGTTGTGAGTACTATATAGGCCAAAACTTAGTCTTCCTTATATATAGCTCGTTACAATGAAATGAATACCCCTAGCTGCAAACAGGCGGTGATGTAAGTCAATGGGGAGTGTTGAAAATACGTGCCCCGACCGGGACTCGAACCCCGGATCTGTTGCTCTGGCAGACGCTCTATCCATCTGACCACCGAGGACACAGAGGATAGTGTGACTGAAGGACTTATCTCTGGCATGCCTCCCAAGGCTCACCGGCCATTTGACCACCTTCTTCTGTGCGGATGCACAAACAGTGCCCGAACTCTTTTGGGAATCGGCAAAAAGCCGCGAGTAATGAGTATAATGGGCAGGGGCACTATGAATATAGTGCGGGAAAATAAGTAGAGAAAGTGGGTCTCACAGGAGGCGTGCCAGAAATAAGTACCTCCAGTCGCACTATCGTCTCTGTCCTCGGTGGCTCAGATAGATAGAGCGTCTGCCATGTAAGTAGGCGATCCCGAGTTCGAGTCCTGTTCGGGGTACACATTTTCAACTGTCCCCATTGACTTTTATCATCGCCTGTATGCAGCTAGGGGTGTTCATTTCATTGTAACTTGGTCTTCCTCACGAGACATAACCTCAATATCACGTACGACCAACTCTAGCCTTCAGTTCATCTAGGCTGAAAGTTCACAAGCTTATTCAGGTACGCCAGTCGTCGTCGATTAGATCTTGTAGGGTTACTAAGTGGATGGCTACGTTTCACCTGCGGTTACACAGACTCCCAAATACTTTCTATGCGACTAAATCAGGTGTACAATGGTGCCCGACTGTTAGTCATATCAGGAACGTATGCCTGTCAACATGAATGTTGTCCTTTTGGAAGAAGAAGGTTTTCACAGCATATTCACCGCAAGTATGTAGGAAAGAGGGCAAGAAAGGGGACAGCACTTGGTCACCTAGACCATTGAAATAAACATCTTGATTAATGTTCAAGCAAACATGAATAAGTGGGCCCAAGGCATGTTACAGAAAACACCTCCAAAATATCACAGACCCACCTGTAGCCTGAACTACTCCACATACTCACTGCAGGGAACTCAGCATATTGCATCATTTTAGGGAGTTAGTGCATAACTTGGTAGCGTTTTTTGGTAAGTTTAATAAACACAAAAACCACACAGAGACTTTTAGTCATAAAGAATACATTCTCCTTCACTATTTACAACAGTGAGGCAACTTTTGGGTAAATTTTAGATTCCATGACTGTAGAAACCACTTGGTTTTGAGCCGAAGAACTCGTCGAGCCACTTTAGGAGTACAATTTCATCCGGAAAGGAAGTTTCTTGAAATTTGTTCCACAGTGAGCGTTAAAGATGAAAATCTGAGAAATCAAGACCAGGTGAATAAGGTCGGTGGGGAACTAATTCTGAACCCAGCTTCTGCATAGTGTTTTTTGTCAGTCTACTTTAATACGGCCGAGTGTTATCGCGGAGTAGCATCACTTCATGCAATCTACCGGGTCATTGTTCTTGGATTGCGTCTGCAAGACGTCTCAGTCGTTGACAATAAATGTCAGCACTCATTGTTGTACCTCGTGGAAGCAATTCGTAATACATCACACCAGATGCATAATATTACCTTTTGTGGATGCGATCAGGTCTTTGAATGGGGAGTTGCTGCTGTGTTTTGGCACAACCATTCCTTTCTTTTACTTACGTTAGCATACAGACACAATTTCTCTTCACCAGTAACGATGCAGGATAGGAATCGTCAGTTTTTGAACCTTCCCCACTGCATGCATAAGTTGCATGATAGTGGAATGACTACAGCTCATCAGATCTACAAGTTCTCGAGTACTGTGACGTGGATCATTGAGGAATAATGTGTTTAAATGATCTTCGTCAAACCCTGAATGTCTTCCTGAACGTGGAGAATCACTAATGCCAGCAGATCCTCCTTAAAATGAGAAGGCCGCGGGGAGTGACCGCGCGGTTCGAGACGCCATGTCACAGATTGCGCGGCCCCTCCCGCCGGAGGTTCGAGTCCTCTCTCGGGCACGGGTGTGTGTGTTGTTCTTTGCATAAGTTAGTTGAAATTAGTTTAAATAGTGTGTAAGTCTAGGGACCGATGACCTCAGCACTTTGGTCCCTTAGGAATTCACACACATTTGAAAAAACGAGAAAACCGTGCTATTGCCGTGCTCTTTCCAGTGGCATTATTCCCAGACACGGCGTAAATGTTTCTGGTTGCCTCCACTGTTGCCACCTTTCTACTGCATTCAAACAGAAAAATATCTCTCTACTGAGGTCAGACAAAAAAATATGTGGGAGATGTTCCGATTTTTCCACTTTGCACTCTATTTTCTAGCATCCACAGCTCCACTCACTACCTCCAAACGACAAAATAACACTGTGTGAACTCAAATAGCAAAGGTAAACTTCAAAAATAATGACAACCGATAAATAAACTCATAGCGACCGCGATACCATCATGCAAAACAGAAGCGTTACAAACTCATGCACCAACATAATAAAGGAAGCAAAATCGCGACTCTCTGCACCAATCTACGAGCCTCCAATACTTGTAATACTTGTAATATTGTATACTTTGAGATTATATCTATGCTGTATATGTAGAACTTAGGTTTTATGTAATTTTCATCATGATTCATATTTTTTCTGAAAATCACAATTTTAAATGGAATAAAAATTATGCCATAATGTTCAGCATTTGCTTTGAAAATATTATTAGTGAAAATGTTAATGGTATCTTCAGTGGATAGCAGTGGCAAAACCTGCTGGCTGAGTTCCACGGCCGGCTGGTGTGGCCGAGCGGTTCTAGGAACTTCAGTCTGGAACCGCGCGACCGCTACGGTCGCAGGTTCGAATCCTGCCTCGGGCATGGATGTGTGTGATGTCCTTAGGTTAGTTAGGTTTAAGTAGTTCCAAGTTCTACGGGACCGATGACCTCAGATGTTAAGTCCCAAAGTGCTCAGAGCCATTTCATTTTGCGTTCCTCGATATTACACGACACAACGCTCCCCGTGACGAGTGACAGACAGCAGCCCATTACATCCTAAGTACGGCGTTGGCTTCAGTATTTTTTATTTAATTATTTGCCTCCACTTTTTAGACAACGGCCTCCATAAAACATAAAACTGAAGTCAATGAGTAACAAAAAGAGATTCAGGCCCATGTTTAATATATACGAAAACTGTGTTTATGCTCAATACATAAAATCAATCTTTGTAAAAGTTGTATTAATTATTGTAATGTTACTTTTATATACCTCCATCAAGAACAGACATTCGGATTCAAAATGGATCGCTAGACACTGAAATCCGATACAACGTTCTTGAGTTAGATGGCAGACGAACTCTCATTCAGAAAATAACGCAAACTTTACCGAATTATAAATGGTAAAGTAGTAAATATTTAAGGGATAACTTCGTGAAAGTAGTTTTCTATCACAATAATTGACGGACGTAGAAGTTATTAACGATTTTAAAAAGTAGAGGTCAATAGACATTACTACGCTACCTACAGCGCTCCACAGCTACCAGCGCGCTTCTTTAAGAGTGGTGACTGGTATTTTGGATTGGATTGGATTGTTTGGGGGAAGAGGCCAAACAGCGAGGTCATCGGTCTCATCGGATTAGGGAAGGATGGGGAAGGAAGTCGGCCGTGCCCTTTCAAAGGAACCATCCCAGCATTTGCCTGAAGCGATTTAGGGAAATAACGGAAAACCTAAATCAGGATGGCCGGACACAGGATTGAACCGTCGTCCTCCCGAATGCGAGTCCAGTGTGCTAGGTGACTGTTATTGTGTCCAGCAGGCTTACGTTTAGTGATTAACAAATACGTATTTGCGTTAGTTTTGAGCTTTCTTTTGTAAGAAATTGCACTTCGTTTTCTTCACTCCTCGGTCTTTCACGAAATAATGCACTTTAAGAATTGCCCTCCTCGTCCACTTTCACCCTCCCCTCCCCCTGCAGATCCACAGTTCAGATAATGAGTATTGTCTTGTGTTGATAGGCAGAAGTACAGTGTATTTTGAACAAAAGTGCTAAAATAATGGAAAATATGAAAAACAGATAAAGCCAAATAATATGTACATATTACCCTACTGGCTGTGGACCATGGTGAGAGGGGTTTGCTCTCCACTCAACATCGAATTTTTACTAAGAATAAGTCGATTATTACTCCACCTCAGAAATTTCCACTGTAAATGTTTGAATTACTGGTCATATTTACATTAAATGGCCTTGTTATGTCATATTGAATATTCGCATAACTAAAGTGAGCCATTTGCGTAGCATGTTGTTTTCCTCCCGCCACTAAATGGATTGAAGAATGGGTGAATGGGGGGAGGGGTGGGGAAGGGCAGGATGGGAAATAAAATAACAAAGCAGCCAAGTTCCGTAAGTCGCCTTCATTATTATTTTACAGCAATGTTTATCACGTGCGCAAGAATAAATATTATCTGTCTCTTACTATTGAATTTTTATCAAGACACAAAGAAATTAAATTCATTACCTGCCAGTGGACATTGATTTATATTAACGGTACAATTTGAAAATTTGGGCCTGATCGGGATTGAAATCTAGATATCCTGCTTAGTAGCCTGAATGCGGACCACTACGCCATACCGTTACAGTGGTCACAACAACCACACACCACAAGTCTACTTCTCGTCAGCCCCCAATCTCCTCCAGTGCTGACGAGAAGTCACGAGTAATAAGGCTAATGAGCAGGGTCACTGCATCAATAGTGTGTGGTATAATTTGAGAATTTGGGTCTGAATGGAGACGTGCTATCGTAGTCCGTGCGGTTGTGCTGTCCAGTGCGTCCAGATGTCGTACTTGGAAATTTTTTGGAAATTTTTGGTAGGGTCTTATGGGACCAAACTACTTCGGTCATAGGTCCCTAAGCCTACACACTACTTAATCTAACTGAAACTAATTTACGCTATGGGCAACACACACAAACACACTCATGCCCGAGGGAGGACTCGAACATGCCCCATTGATATAAAGCAGTGCCCGCTTCCAGGTAATGTCTTCAATTCCTTTGTGTGTTTAATTTCATGTCCGAAAGAACAGAAGCCGCAATCGTGATTTATTATAGTTTGCTACGCATCTTCAATTGATTTTGTGTCTTTACGGATTTTGTAAGCCCATTGGGCTTTATGTAAGCATTAGATGAACACACTAGAGGTTTTTAACTCAACTGCAGTGTCAAATGCTCTGCACATCAAGCACAGATACAGTATGTGCAGTGAGAGTTATAGTTGTGACATGCAGCTGACTTGAAAAATTACGCTCACGTTACATAGTGAGTAAATGTGGTCACAGTGACAGTGGCACAGTAAACTCAGTTACCCTGTTGACGTTCGTATGGGCGTCTTAGTTTTTCAACGACTGACCCGTTTACTACTATGTGTAGTGTTACATATCAGTTTGTTAAAGTGATGTGTTGAAAAGGGTGTTCAGGACTGATGAATGATGATCGTCGACTACTCAAGCACATTTATTTAATGTAGTTCGGAAAGCGGGACACGGGTGTTGAGCATGGGGTTTTTCTGTACGTGCACGTTGATTGTGTGATAAGGAGTATGGCGTTACTACTGGACCAGGCTACGCTGGCGGGCGGCAAGCTTATCGCCGCACTTGATGCTCCTATTGTTTGCTCCATGCAGCGCCTGGGAGTTGCAGCGGCTACCGTGGCAGTAACGCCGGGAAAGCGCGTAAGGCGGCCACGGAACAATAGAGCTTCAAGAGTAGGGTTGCTGTGAACTGTAGCTCGACCCGTTGCGAATGTTGTTGAAATATACTTGTCAAGCAGACAGAGAGTTCTTTGAAGTGCTTGATGTGTGTAAAAAGCTGTTACAATATATGTGGTTTCCGAAAGAAGAAAGTTTTCTCATTTAATAGTGTGTAAAGAAGTTGCCTGTTATCGAGTTTTCAGTACTCAGCAGCACGCCAAAAAGGAGTCAGTGATACGAGGTATCAACTTTGTAGCTGCACACCGATTTGGAAAGAGAGAGAGAGAGAGAGATATTTTGTAAAGTCAGGACACAGGCAACGAGAAAAAGACGTTTTGACAATAGCAGCCTAGACCACTAACGTATGGCACCACTTAGTGAATACTACCTCGGAGATATCCAGAAAACATTTCGCATCTATATACGCCTGGTTGCAGTATCTGTGTTAAAGACTGTTCATGTTTTTATAAGGAAACTTACTGTGTTCCGCTTAATATGAGTATGAGGCCACGTGAATTTTAAAATCGAATTTCTGTTGACCCGATGTGGAACTTTACTCAAGCTAAAGTTCGTCAAATCCGTGTGAGCTATCCATCAGCATTCACTCTGGCTGTTGGGACTGAAGTCACACGGATTTAATTTATATGCAAGTGTATCGCGCCCCTGTGTTGTAGTTAGGGAGGGATTGCACGAGTAGTAACAAAATCCAGTCTTCTCTCGACTTAGCTTTCTTTACCCCTAGTTGAAATCCGGTGGCAGCCTTCGCGTTTTAATACTTCTTGCTGATTATGCGTGCCTGATATATTCAAAGAGTTGGGCGTCCGGGATGGGAAAAGCTGTGCTAGAGCTTTATGCAGCAGATCTTGGACTGTTGGATTCCGAAGGTGCCGGAATCCGCACGCACTAGCATTGCTTCGTAACGGCATTATACTCCCAATATTGCTACATCCAGCTTATCCATTCATACATGTCACATGGAATCTGGTAGCACTACCTAGAGTCATGTGTACATCTGCAGCAACACGTTCGCTTTTCTCTTTTGTTTTCAGATGCGCCAAAAAATGAGTAGCAGAAACGTGTAGAGCCCCACTTATATACATAACACTTTACAAAGCACCAAGTATTGCACATTCGGGAAGACGACGGTTCAATTCCGCGTCCGACCATCCTGATTTAGGTTTCCCGTGATTTCCCTAAATCGCTCCAGGGAAATGCCGGGATGAGTCCTTTGAAAGGGCACGGCCGACTTCCTTCCCCGTCCTTTCCTAATCCGATGAGAGCGATGACCTCGCTGTTTGGTCTCTTCCCCCAAACTACCCAACCCAACCCCTGAAATATTGCATTACGTACACTGCATTTTGCTGCCCCATTATATTATGAAGAGTCTGAAATAAAGCTGTAATTTATCACAATTCGGACATCAATTAACTGCTAGTCAGGTACGAATTCTCCATTACCTGACCGAATATTAGTACTAAACTTCGTGGCAATTTATAGGTTGACATAGGCCCACAGCCAGACCTCAGTCTTTCAGAAGCATTGGTGTAGCTGTCCATCATCTTTCAAGACTGGAGTTACAACGTCAATCTGCTAATGGTTTTTTCCTACATCAGTGTCTCTAAGGAGTTCGTGCGGGAGACGATAGGTACTGATAGAACAAAATTTCCTGTTGCGAAAAATGAGCAATACTGGAAGCCTCTTACTGCAAGGGCATTAGCTGTGAAAGTAAATGGTCCGAGACTACGCTCTGGTCTGCCACGCTGCTTTAATCTGGTGGGAAATTTCGTAACAGACTGCACTCTGCTACAGAGTGAAAGTCTGAGTCAGGAATCACCAATACGTTTTGTAAAAGAACAGTATGGACGACAAATACTGTAACAATTACTTTGTATACTAACGCAAAAGAACAAATGCAAAGTAGTTCGTTAGAAATTTGCAACTCAACATTAGTAACCTGAACCATTTATTACTAAACGTAACTGAAATGTGCCATTGAACCTTTTCTGTTTCCCAACTTCTTTACGGTCCCACTTACCTCCTTTATGCACCTTTTCTTCCCGTTCTGTTATTTCCTTTTGAAGCTTCCTTCTGTGAGCCCTTATTTGCGCTTCATCTCTTGGCGGACCCAAGGCCGTACGACACTCAGCGCACAGTTTTTTGTGTAAATAGATGATTTCGTCTGAATGCAGTACCTTAACAGAAAGGAAAATACTCATAAAATTTTTCCCGTGTTAAATTTGTTCTGCATAAAAGTCAACAGGAAAATAAATATGAATATTAAAGAAATTGGTTGCAGATGTGGTAAAATAAATAGATGCTAAATATAGTGGACGTGGCGTGGTGCATGCACTGCAGACAACACAGAAAGTGTTGGCCTCTGTCTGCATCCTTTGACCACCTTATCACCCTCAAGTACTGCTAGCGTAGTCTGAGTTGGTTCCGAGATGTCCGTATCTTGTTCTATGGAGAACCACATTTGCTTACCTGGGACTGATTCACACTTATCATTCTCGAGCATATTGATAGTCTCATATTCGGTTTTTCAGCTCTAAGAATTTTGAAGAAAGAAACACTAGTCAAGTTTGCGGTAGAACTGACATTAGTGGGCTACTTGTAAAATAAATCATCTCTAATCTTACATACTGTACCAACGCAACCTCTAAAGTAAAATTAATCGGTGTATTCTTAAAATCTTTTCATAAACATCAGGCGCAAGCATCTCCACTCCTTTTCAGTGTGTTACTAGATAAGACCAAATTATGGCCGGAAGGGGTACCAGTAATAAATATCGGAAGAAAAGTAAAAAATAATCAGTATAAAATTTTTTGTCTTTGCCGATGCCCTATCAGTAATTACCAAGACTACATCTGAAGCGCTAGAGAAGCTTCATTAGATCACTGTGAAAACTGGCCACAAAATCTCATATCAGAAGCTACAGGACAGGCAGACCTGGGATCCTTCGTGGCGAGGTACGGCAGTATCACTCAGGTTCAACATTTCAGGTACTTGGTGGCGTTATCGGAAAAACTCTTAATGACAGCGAACAATAAAACTCTTGCAAAAAACTGCGTGATAGGCGTAGAATCTTCTCTCACATTTATAGCAAGAAATACCTTCCCAATAAAGACAAATTACGCCGCTATCAAACAATAGTTCCCACAGATGGACGTTAACAGTTGAGAATTAATCATTTACCATGAATGTCAGTGTCGTCGAGAAAATGAAGAGACAGATACCGTTGAAAATATTCGATCCCAAGGTCGAAGAAGGTATCTGGATGTGCAAAACATGGGAATCCTAGGCCATTGTGACCTATGAGAGCTGTTTAAGCATGATGATGTCTCTCGGATAGACAATGCAATTGCCGTAGTTGTACTTAATGTCTTTGATTTAGTGATGTTTCATGAAAGAATAAAGATATTAATTAGAAGAAAACTAATTAAAGAAGAACCCGAAACGGAATTATTTGCTATCAGAGCACTTAAACTTGAGCAGTGGTTCTAGATCTACAGTTAATCAAAAGTCATAGTTCACTACCATATTTTAAAATTAAATAATTATTTCTGAAATTAATTAACTCTGTTAATAAAATCGATGCGAGTCTCAGAGTAGTATTAACAGACATATCTCGGTGAGACCTATTTACAAATACATTCACTTGCATCATTCAGGTGTTTGCTTATCTGTTGGAAGTCTGTCACTAATTACTATATTTGACAAATCGCTTTTCAGATGTTCCTTAATTAACACATTTTTATACACAGCAGCATGCACTACTATTAAGACCAAGGTACAACGAGGAGTGTAAAAGTCTACGCTTTTATATAAGTTAACATCAAAATTAAACAATCCAAAATGTGTATTATTGTATCGTCAGTTTTGCGAAAGCCGGAAGTACCACGTAATTTCTGAGTCATAAATGGAAAGAGGGAGATTTTTCCCATAGAGAAGAACTCCTGCTTGTTGTATCAGCGTAAAAGTAATATATATTTTAACTGGTAAAAGATTCGTGCTTTGTGCAAATGGTCTAAATCACAATAACTCATACAAAATCTGATATACAGTTTTTAGTGTCAGTTCGTTCAGACATTAAATTTGTATGTCATGGCACAATTACTTCATAAATATCACATGTTGTTCAAAAGACATGAACTTTCCGTGTCTAGGGAATCAGGATAGTGAATGCTGGAGTTCCAGAAGGGGGCTGTAGTGCTTAAATTCTGAGACGCAACTGTGGAGAGAAAAGGGACCAGGAATAATTGTAGAGGACATAATGACCGATGCAAGTATTAAAATAGTAGGTGAAAAAATCTGGTATTTTTATGATTTGGTCTATTTGTGAAATGGTTAGCTGAGGGACAGCTTTAAGAAGAGGGATAAATGGAGTGAAGGAGATTTTACTAACAGTAATAGGAGGCAATATGATAATTCTTTAAAGATGATAATGGCGAGGGTAAGACAACTAAATAAACACTGTTTTTAGCCTTGTTTCACAATTTATTATCAATGTTATTGCACAACCTAGGTTTCGGGTTATAAGCCCATTTTCAAGTACATAACTTGAAAATTGGGTTATAACCCGAAACCTAGGTAACGCAATAACATTAATAATAAATTGTGAAACAAGACTAAAAACAGTGTTTGTTTAGTTAATTTACAATGTATCACCAGGAACCCAAAGCTGATTCAAATAAAATGGCAAGGGTAAGAATTTGAATGAGATTAAAATTGGTTTGCACTATATTGGAGACAGAGCCATTGATTCGACTTTAATCAGAAGGCATGGTTGAAGCATTCAAAAGCCAGAAAGACCACATAGTAAGCAACAGAGAGAACTGGCAGGTGATCACACTCAAGTTTCAGTAGATGGGAGTTATTTGATTGTTAATTGTGGACTAATTGATAATAATGAAAATATGTGTAATTTCATGGAACAGGATGAAGTTTTGTCGTTCTTGATAAAGAGTGATGAAGTTATTTTTCATGTATTTTCTCACAATGTTAATGATGTTATTGATGTTTGTTGTCCAGATGACAATGTTTCCAGGGATAGTGATGAATGCACGGCAGTGAATGATCATTACATGGAGAAAGATGGGAAGAAATGTGGTGCGAATGTCTGGATATCTGCTGCAAATATGAGCAAAATGTTGGTTACCAAGGAATGGGATACTATTCGAAATGGCGAAAGAGTCAGAGTCCTTAGGTATTTGTATGGACGTCAACGTGTCGTTTCAGGAAATTTTTTAGACAATATGATGAATTAGTGGTATATAACAACCGCACACTTTGAAGCGACAAGAGTCATGGATACCTCCTGATATAGTGCCGGATCTCCTTTTGCACGTCATATTGCAGTAACTCGAAGTAGATGGACTCAGCAAGGCGTTGGAAGTCCCTGAAGAAATATTGAGCCATGTTGCCTCTATAGCCGTCAATAACTGCGGAAGTGTTGCTGGTGCAGGATTTTGTAAACGAACTGACCTCTCGATTATGTCCCGTAAATATTCGATGGGACTCATGTCGGACGATCTGGCTCGGTAAATCATTCGCTCGAACAGTCAAGAATGTTCTTCAAACCAATAGTGAACAGCTGTGGAGCGGTGACATGGCGCACTTACATCCATAAAAAATCCGTTATTGCTTGGGATCATTAAGTCAATTAATGGCTGCAAATGGTCTAGAAGTAGGTGAACATAACCATTTCCAATCAATTATCGGTTCAGTTGAACCAGAGGGTCCACACCATTATGGAGCCTGCACCAGCTTGCACAGTGCCTTGTTGACACCTTGGGTCCACATCTTCTTGGGGTCTGCGGCACCCTCGAACCCTACTATCAGCTTTTACTAAATGAAATTGGAACTCATCTGAGCAGGCTACAGTTTTTCAGTGCTGCAGGCGATGTCCTGCTATTAACAACGGCACTAGCGTCGGTCGTTTGCTGTCATAGCCCATTAACAGAAAAATTTGCCGTACTGTCCTAATGGATCAGTTTGTCGTACACCCCACATTGATTTCCGCAGTTATTTCACACAGAGCTACTTGTCTGTTAGTGACAACACTACGGCAATGCCGCTGCTCTCAGTCGTTAAGTGAATTTCTTCGGCCACTGTTTTGTCCACGCTGAGAGGTAAGGCCTGAAATTTGATAGTCTCGGCACACTTGTGACACTATGGATCTTGGAATACTGAGATCCCTATCGATTTCCGAAATAGAATGTCCGGGCCGGCCGCTGTGACCGAGCGGTTCTAGGCGCTTTGGTATGGAACCGCACGACCGCTACGGTCGCAGGATCGAATCCTGCCTCGGGCATGGATGTGTGTGATGTCCTTAGGTTGTTAGGTTTAAGTAGTTCTAAGTTCTACGGGACTGATGA
Organism: Schistocerca nitens; assembly: GCF_023898315.1. Classification (NCBI taxonomy): domain Eukaryota; kingdom Metazoa; phylum Arthropoda; class Insecta; order Orthoptera; family Acrididae; genus Schistocerca; species Schistocerca nitens. Next base: position 403,264,889 of record NC_064614.1, on the reverse strand, counting down.
CCTCAGATGTTAAGTCCCATAGTGCTCAGAGCCATTTGAAATAGAATGTCCCATGCGTCGAGGTCCAATTACCATTCCGCGCTGAAAATCTGTTAATTCATATTGTGCGATCGCAATCACGTCGTAAATCTTTTCACATAAATCACTTGAGAACAAATGACAGCTCCGCCAGTGCACTGTCCCTTTTATACTGTGTGTACACGATACTACAGTCATCTGTACATTGCGTATTGCTATCCCATGACTTTTACCACCTCAGTGTATTTTCAGTTAGTAAGGGAGTGTACAGTGAAATGGAGATCGCTGGAGGAGGCAGATTTACAGAGACCGAAGGTACAAAAAGATACTTCCATTGTTTCAGTTAAGTATGCTAATGATGGATAACTTGATGGTGGGAGTGGCACATCCGGTTTGTCAACTTGATTTGTGTGAACAATAACATGTAAGGAATTGGTAGAATTTCCAGTGAATGGAGTTAGAATAACAACAGCAGCGGCGCTCAGAGAAAACAAATTAAAAAAGAGATTAAGTTAAATTTTGAAGCGAACGACTGCAAATTCTGAGCTAATTGCTGTGTAATACCAGTGCTGACCATGAAAGTAATATCAGTGATGCATTTTCTGAATGTGATTAATTTAAGGGAAATGTAACAGAATTTCATGATTAAGAGAACTGAAAGAGAATCTCTGTTAAATGATTATTGAAAGAAGATTCGGTTGCCCTTATTGTAAAAGATAATGTTGTAGACACGGAGGGTACAGAGCAGTAACACTGAATAATCTGAAAGTAATGTGGTGTATTAGTTGTTTAGTGTTTAATATGAGATAGTTATTTCATGGAATAATTTTGTATTTGTTTTTAGTTAAGAAGTTAACAATCATTTATTTCAGTAGCCAAATGTTATTTGTGATCAGTAATTTTATATTTTGGGAACGTTATACTTAAAATTACGGGAGCTAAAAAAAATGGCTCTGAGCACTATGGACTTAACTTCTGAGGTCATCAGTCCCCTAGAACTTAGAACAACTTAAACCGAACTAACCTAAGGACATCACACACATCCATGCCCGAGGCAGGATTCGAACCTGCGACCGTAGCGGTCGCGTGGTTCCGGACTGTAGCGCCTAGAACCGCTCGGCCACTCCGGCCGGCAAAATTACGGGGGTTATTTCAGTGATCTGTATTGTGTAATGTTATGAATGGAGTGCAGATATCAGTTCCTGAGTGAATGAGTTTGCAAAGGGGTGAGAACGCAGGATATAAGCGAAGGAACGGTTGTGGAAACATGTAATGAGAAAGAATGGCCAAATCTACTCTCATACATTGCACTTCATACAACAACATTTTTTTTCTCACTGATGTATCATGTTGGCACGGCAATTTTAATTATATGGAATCAAGGTAGTGCTGCTCAAGTCTGAATCACCGTGATTCATGATGTACTTGTTTCCATCAATATTCTAATCACTGTAATTGCAAATTGGTTAAAATGAGTATGTAGTTACGATTTTAAGAGTAACTTGTGTGCAAATGCTGACGATTGTCACATTGTTTAAATTAAAAGTGTGTATTTCTAGAAGAATTCGCTACGGTATTAATCAATTAAATCTTGGGCTAGGTAGCCATTGACAATAAAAATGTTTTGCCACTCATTTTATGCCACGTACATGGACTTGTTATTTTGTGTGGAATGAACAATTTTATAAGATTTAACAGATCCAATAAAAATGCTGTTTACAAGCGCAACAAATAACTCGTATATAGACTATTAACATACCATCTCACTGGGAAGTTACTATGCAAGGGTTGTCCTGGGGTCTGTTATTACAGGGTGTAACATAAAAGTATGGCCAAATTTTCAGAACTGATTCTTCACACGTCAACAAAGAAAACGCTTTATTTTCATGTTAATTTTATGACGTTTAGTTGTTCCATCACATGAACAACCTCAGGCAGTGAACCCAGCACAGACACTGCCTTCAGCTGGGCTAACTGGGGTCTCCAGTGCACAGAATTGGATACCTGCTCCAAGGGGTCACATGTTGAGTGGAGAAGCCCATCTGTCTGTAGTACTGACCATCCCTTAGGCCACTCCCAGTGCCCACACTTGCAGATGGGTCATGCAATGCTATGCACATGTGTGACCAACCACCAACAAACGCAGCTGTCCCTATGCCAAAGACTGAGTCAGACACAACACTGCAGGAAGTCATCGAGGAGAACCCCATGATTAATCGTTCTTCCTTACCCCCACCCTGTCGACCACAGTAATGTCTCAACCATTTCCAACGCTATGTGCCTACTAAAAGATAGAGTGTTGGTATCGTACTGAGTGACAACGCAGTCAGTTCACTCAGCACAGTTAAATGAGTTCACCTCAGTTACAGCAAATGTTAAGAACCGAAACACTATTACGCACAGTAACTTCTCAGCACATTCATACTGCATTCAGACACATACTCAGAACACAAAATAATTTCAACAAGCTTCTCTGTGTAATATAACGTGAAATATTGTTGAAACAAAATGCCTTCTGCGTAAGGCCAGAACAATGCGTAATAGCTCAACGCATAGGGATTGATTTTAATAATAAAGTTTGTAGTTAAGATTGAACATATAGATAACTGAACGTCATCTATATTGAGCCAGTTCACGTAGTTCACATTTACGAACATATCAAGCGTTGTCTGAAGCTGCAGGAGACAGCGGCAACGTGTTACTGTTTCAGCTGTTGTGTAGTGGTAGCAATCGCAATCTGCAGTCTAGCAGGTCACTGCTTGCTTAGACGCCGAAGCCGACCCATTGTATCAGCCAGGAAGTCTTGACGTGCCATAGGAAGAACTCCCACCTGCTTATCGGTCTCTTCCACTAACGTACTAATTAATGTTGTTACCCCAATAAAAAGAATAAAACAAAATAAAGAAAACAGAGTGCATTACAGGCTATGATGGAACAGGTCAGAGAACTGTCACTTTAAGATAAACCATAGTATCACAATGTGAAACTATTCTTAGTCGAACAAATTCTTAGTTGTATGGTAACAGGAGGTATTTTAACAAACAGAAAAGATAAGAAAGATACATTGTACCTCTTAAAATAACGTGTACTACGTAAGTTATCCAAAAAGAATGTCGCTTCTCAGAGGAAAAGCAACAAGGTAATGTTCCGCTTGAAAAATTGATGATGAAGTTGATATTAATGTCTATGGTAATGGCGGCGATAGTAAATAAGTTGTGTTATATAGGTACTTTTCTCATATAAAAAGACTAGTATCAATAAAAATATGATGCTTAATGATGACTTCCTCACCATTTACCGCACTCTTAATTCATCGTTTAAATTTTAAAATAATTAAAAAATGCTCTACTTTTTTAATTGAAATGTCATATTTTCGTTCATGAAACGAAAGCTGTTTCCTTCACTGTCTCATAATACTAATCACAGTTAATCAATAAGTACAGTCGTTCTTCATCGTTACCAAATGAGAAACTTCAAGTACCTCGTCTTTTACGCTGACTGAGAGAAGTCAGTTGGTTTCGTCCATCCAAACTTTTGTTGTTCCCAGGTTATAAAATGCACGCAGTACATTTAATACAAATAGACTGTCTATTGAGAAAAACTTCACAAACCTCAGGGCCGCCATGGAGAATCTTGTAGATAATCTTCACCAGCGGATGTTCCATACAGCGGCAGACACTTCCGTCACCTTCAAAAGACAGTAGTAATTAGAATATTAATTTAGTGTAACACGTTCTACCTCTACACTATATAACAAAGTAAATATTATGGTATCACCACCATCAGCATGCTATCAAAGAAAATCCATTACAAAAATCGCTCACCGCTCAGCTTATTTATATTTTACGAACCGGGAAGACAATGAGAAAGATATAAATCAGATCAAGTTCAATTTGTGGCTATTCTTCAAAAAGCAACTAAATTAAAGTGTGCTATAAAGAGTAAGTTATAAAACTTCTAAATTTTCCTTGGTACAGAATTACTTTACTCTTTTATTAGCAATTACTTTTGTCATCTTATCTTCGTCTAGGCACGAACAATGAAAAAACTTCGCTGCTGAAAACGCTCTTATTCAGTGCTGGTTGTTAAATCTAGATTCAAAAGTGTAGGAAGGGTTGAGAATCTTAAACTCAGTGTACTGACGCAGCAGACCAATGGTTGAAAATAAATAATTCAGGCAATGAGAGATACGTGAGTTGTGTGGTTATAATCACATATCTTTCATAGAAACATCTGCTTACTGTGATTTTATGCTTCCTCAGCGCATGATGATTTTGAAACGTTCTCAGGTATTTACCCGGTTGGCGTCGTTCAAGTGCTGCAATATTTCAGCAAGCTGATTGACACGATTTCCAGGCTCCCTGGCCCCTAACTATCTTCCTCTAGGCGCAGTCTTCTAAGACTCCTCCCTATCGCTGGCAAGGTGGAAGTCGCAGCCCTCAGTCCCACTGTCGCTGCCGCCCCCTGTGTCGGGATGCTTCTTTGGAAACGCTTTTCCTGCTGTTGCCTGACTAGTTTAGATAACCTCTCCACTTTGATCATTATCAGTTATTCTGGTTCCCAAATAACGAAACTGGTCTACTAAGTTTAGTATTTCATTCCCCAATCTAATTCCTTGAGTACTGTTTGATTGAATTCAGCTACATTCCACTGATCCTTTTTTTTTGTTGATGTTCATCTCATAACTACATTTCAAGACGCTATCCAGTCTACTGAGTTGCTTTTCCAAGTCCTTCGCTGTATCTGATAGAATTAAATGTCATCCGCCAACCGCGTGTTTTCATTTCTTCTTCATGAATTTCAATCCATTCTCCAAATTTCTCCTTCGTTTCCTTTACCTATTGAATAACGTCGAGGATACTCTGTAACCCTATCTCATTTCCCTCTCAATCGCTGCTTCCCTTTCATGTCGCTTTGAATCTTACTACTGCAGTTAGTTTCTAAACAATATGCATATAATAGTACGCTCCCCGTATTACGTCCCTGCCATCGTCAGATTACTGATGGGTGTATTCTAGTAAACATTGTCAAAAGCTTTCTCTATATCTGCATACACTATAAAGGGAGCTTTGCCTTTCCTTAACCTCTCTTCTAAGACAAATTAAAAGGTCTTCGTATATGCCTCCGCTTTCCTACATTTCTCCGTAATCCAAACAGATCATCCCCGATGTCAGCTTCATCAGTTTTTCAATTCTTCTGTAAATAATTCGTGTCCATATTTAGCTGCCATTACTTATTAAACTGATAGATCAGTAGTAATGACATCTATCACCACATGATCATTTACCACATGATCATTTTGGAAGTGGAAGTAGTACCTTTCTCTGGAAATCTAATGGTATTATGTCTGACTCGTGTATGTTGCACATCAGACGGAATAATTTTGTGATGACTGGCTGTCGTAATGATCTCAATGATTCTGAGGGAATGTAGTCTACTCCACGGGTCTATTTTCGTCTTACGTCTTTCAGCACCCCGTAAAGTTTTTCTCGCAGTGTCATATCACCCATCTCATCTTCATCTATTTCCCCTTTCTTTTTATAATATAGTCTTCAAGTTCACTATCCTTGTATGGCGTTTCAATATATTCCTTCCACCCATCGTTTTCCCTTTTTTGTTTAGTAGTGGCTTCGCATCTGTGCTCTTGATATTCATAAAGCTGTTTCACATTTTACCAGACTTCTCTTTAATTTTCTTGTAGGGGCAGATATTGTCGCCTCTCCTCGAAATCCAACATACGAACGCTGCATAAGATCCTAAGACCCATAGTGGCCTGATTACCAGTAAATATGTACTGCATGCCCATCACAATAACATTCTTTTACGAGTAACGTTTCTTTTTGGAATTCACATCAAAAGAGTGCATTTGGATATTTTAACTTTGTTTCCACCAAGCTGGGAGCTTCTTGCCTTGTCATGAAACTCAGAATTATATAAGTCCTGAGGAGGATTTAACGGAAACACAATACACGTAACTCTTAAAGTCTTTATTTTACTGTACTTTAGCCCATCGCGATGATTTTGCAGTTTAGCACATAGTGATAGTTCAAAGAAACGGAACTTTCACGGCTACTGAGTAGCAGTCTTCGTTAAACTCATTATTGTACTTTCCATAAAACTGGCGATCTACAACGTGATTCTCAAAGCTCTGGAATGTCATCAGATTTAGAAAATTTTTACGTGCCCTAATCTCCTTGTTCTTAAAATACTACATTAGTAGGAAAGCAATGGGATATTGAGGGCAAATTTGACCTTTGATCTTTGGATTGCTTACATGCAAAGGCAAGGGAAACTGATGATACCACTGAAATTTGGCCTTTAATGGATGACGTCACAAATGATCTTGAACGCACAATGTCATCACACCCCTCCCTCAGGGGCTCATCATTTGTTTGCTGGGTACGGGATTAGCGCCCCGGGATTCCCTAGTTCGGGACTGGTAAGCGCCGCCAGTCATCTGTCACAGTAAGCTCTAGGCATGCATCAGCGACCACTGTATAGCGCGATGGAGGAACGTTCTGTGCCACACGGAACGGGGATCTTGACTTGACTGCCCAAATCTACAAATAAAGAAAAAAAAAAAAAAGCTCAGCTTCAAGGTATGCTTCACGCTTGCTGCATGCCTCCTGCGGCGGAACAGTATTTAGCGGGCAACTCTTGAGGATCCTGCCGCTCCTCAGATGTATAAGGTTTACCCATGGAAGCGGGTCTCTGTCTGGACAGGCACTTAGTTCCCATACCGAGCAAGATGACGCGGTGTTTAGCAGACTGGAGTCGGGAAGGCGGCGATTCAGATCCCCGTCTAGCCTTCCTCATTTAGGTTTTCCATGATTTCCCTAAATCGCTAAACCGAATGTCAGATTCGATCCTCTGAAAGGGGATGGTCGATTTCCTTGCCTATTCTTTCCCATACTTATCTTGTGCTCCAGCCCTAATGCCCTAGTTGTTGAAGTGACATTAAACACTAAACTCCCTTCTCCATTTACTTCCATAGCTGCCCGTGGGATTTCCATTAAGTCTGACTCTCTTCCTTACAACCTCGGCGTTTCGGGAGGCCTGTTGGGCAGTATTAACACTCAAATCTCAAAGATACCTTGTGTGGCTTGTCCCCCTGAGACATCTGTACCTTCCAATGCATCCAGTCTTAGTAATGGTTAATAATGTAGTTATCGTTGAAATCGTATAGAAGGTTCATTTTGCAAAGTTTTGCATCAATAACATTTTAGAGAAATTTGCACGACACCGTAGATCTATCAAGACGCTTTGTAATGGCACACCATTTATCGAGATACTGCAAGCTAACCAAGTAAAATAGTTATTGAATACTGAATTACTTGGAGAATACCCTATCAACAATGAGCTCCATATTCAGTTGAGTTGTTGTAAAGAAGTTTGACGTGCCGCGACAGTATTGTTACGGATGCCAAAGAACTGCAACAGGAATGAGAAAGTGTGACAGCCACTGAAGCACAGCATTTTACAAACAACTTTAATTGTGAACTCCAGAACTTCATCTTTTATGCAAACATTCAGTTTACGGATGTTGCCTGACTATATTGTAGCCAGATTTCTCCGCCTTAATGCTCTTCTTTAACTGACAACGCGTAGTCATACGTGACACAGCGCCTCTCACACTCCGACGCGGAAAAGGCGGTTAAGGACTTGCAGCTGTCCGCTTTCGCCCGCTCGTTTGCATTATCACTGAAGGCCTCAGCATTGAAGCTGTCTTTGCAGAAATCTGGTGTTGGCACCCAAGCTCTGACAAGTCGATCAGGCCACCTCCACCTGCACATGTAAATGCAGCTGTAAGCCAACATCGCTAGTGCAACAACCCAGTCCACCCACCAAAGCGATATTGGTGGCTGCAGAGCCTACTGTCGGGAAGGATAACCTAGCCTCATGACAGATAGTAGACGAGACCTAGCAAACTGTTTCTCGTAAAACAACCTTGCGACTATCCTCAAAATCCAAGCTAGGGACGTAAACCAACGTGGAAAAACGTTAATGTCCGAAGGCTCCAGACTGTGCAACCTTAATCTTGTCTGACGGATTGAATGATGCCATATTACAATGGGATGGCCGTCGAGGTCTGCCAGAGGGGACTGGTGAGTCCTTCAATTCCTCCCCCTCATATGAAATCTCCCCACCACAGAGGAACAACAAGGGGAAAGACGGAGGAAAAGCTCACTGTTAAAATGACTCCTGTGCTGCAGTGAAACTGCATTGGTTCCAGGACACATGTTGAGGAACTGCATCTATTAACTCAGGATAAATCAAGTTTTCTCTGACTTCGAGAGACACATTTTTAAATTCTCTGACGCCCCTGAACTACACGGCTACTTTCTCCACAAGAAGGGCGACAGTGGATAGAGAGCCAAAGGAGAAGTGGCTATTTTCGTCAACAACGCCTATTACTCCTAGCTTCTCTCTAGCACAACCAACCACCAGCAGTCGCTTTATATGTCTGTTATCAGATGATGATATATTCACTTTACCTGCCCGCACATGAAGTGCTAGATGAAGAGGTTCTCTATGGCCTCCTTACTTAGATCTCCCACACCTTCATCCTGTGTGGTGATTTTATTGCATACAGTGCACTTCGTGCCTTTGCAGCTACCTTTTTCAGGGGTAGAGTAATTGACAGCTCCCTCTGGTCCTCATGTGTGTGTCTGTTAAACGTAGGGCAAAACAAGCACTTAAGCACTGTTTCAAGGTCATTCACTGCCAATAATCACTCGGCCTGCTGCCCATAACTTGTACACACCGCTCTGTGGAAAGTGGCCGATGACCTACTCCCAAGACACCACTTCCCAAACTATATCCATTCCTCAGTCTTCAAGCCAGCTGAAAAGGCAGCCTGTTCCTTCGTGGAGTGTTGAATAACGCATAGCAGTCAGGTCCAGAGGGGTGGCTCTGCATAGGTTCAAGTGCCGGCCAACTAGTGAGAACTTCACTGCCTTTCGGGTAGCGAGGGCGAAATGGCGCAGAATTACAGGAAGAGTCCCTGACCACCAAATAGTTACACTAAAATACTGTTGTAAGGGAAACCATCAGGAGTATTTCTGAGAGAGATGTGAGATGACCAGTGGCTGCTGTAATGGGGAATGAAGTCTCCAGATCACTCCGCGAGACATTACCCATGCTATGGCGCCCTATTTTTCCGCAGTTACCGCCAGAACCAGTCAAGAGCTGAGCTTCCTGGCGCTACAGAAAGGTTGCTGAGAGGGGAAACTGGGACTTTAGTTCCACCACTGATGAAAAACACAGCTGTTCTTTCTTCATGTGGGAGCTGGTTCTTGCGTTAGTTGCAGATTTGGCACGTCATCTGGTAACGATAATGTCCATTATAGTATGTTATGGCACCTCACAGAGCGTAGTAAAGAAATCTTCCACACTCTTTTTAATCTCATTTGCATGACAGGTCACTTCAGTTACTCATGGCGAGAGGATATTTTAATTCCACTTTTAAAACCTCGACCGAACATATCCCAATATTTATCATAGTGTTGCTCTCACTAGTTGTGTGGGAAACACCTTGGAGCGAATGTTCATCCCCCACCTTGTCTAGGACTTGCTAGACAGCTCCCTAGTCGTGTTTGTTGTTTTGCGTGGCATTATCACAGCACAGGCCTACAGAGATGTATTAAGCACTTTCTTGCTTCCCACTGTTGAAGAGCAATTCGGGGATATCGACTGCATTTTTCAACAGGATGGAGCACCTGTTCATAATGCGCCTAATGCGCCGTCTGTGGCGGAGTGGTTACACGACAATAACGTCCCTGTAATGGTCTGACCTGCACAGAGTTCTGACCTGAATCCTATAGAACACCTTCGGAATGTTTTGGAACGCCGGCTTAGTGCCAGGCCTCACCGGCCGAGATTGATACCTCTCCTCAGTGCATCACTCCGTGAAGAATGGGCTGCCATTCTCCAAGAAACCTTCCAGCACCTGACTGAACGTATGCCTGCGAGAGTGGAATCTGTTATCAAGCCTAATGGTGGGCCAGCCCCATACTGAATTCCAGCATTACCAATGGAGGACGCCATGAACTTGTAAGTCATTTTCAGCCAGGTGTCCGGATATTTTGATCACATAGTGTGCGTTGTTCATATTTATGTGTTATCTATTATATTTACGGCTTTCCTTTATGCTGCGTACATTGCGTTTTTACAAGGAACAAAGCTATATGTGAATCACTAAAATTTGAGATGGTGTTCTATAACAGTTATTATATTACTTAAATCATTCCCATTGCTTATACTGGGTGATTATAATTAAACTGACGCTGTTGTGAGTTCAGCAGTGCGTGCTGTAATCACAGGACGATGAAACGTCATAGGTGTGTTCATTAATCGGTGCACTCGAGGAGTATGCTGAAAAAATAATAGTTCCACTTTCTGCCACAAGGCGAAAATATGGCGCTTTAAGCAACTGTAATATAGACTGTTTCCTGTTTTGACGCTTGGCGACGCATGTTGATTTATTTTGTGAAGTAACTGTTGGTGTAAAGCGTCAAGGAGGTTGACGTTTTTCTTACGACGCACAACGGCTCTTGAGAAGAAAAGTCTTGCATTGCTGGTAAAGCTGTTTCATCAGAACGCAATAACAGCGCTGCGTTACGGGAATATAGCCGACAGAAACACCTGAGAAGAGGCCTCAAGTCAATAAATAGACTAAAGAATACGATCAGGTAAATTGCAGAAACAGGTGAAGTAGGTGGTGCAGCAGGGAGAGGGAGGTGGCCCATTCCGATGGCAGTTGTTGATGAAGTTGCTATATATGCAGCCGACCGTGCAGCACCTGCCGCAAATTCTGCAGCCAGTGCTCGAGCTGTGTCACAGGAATTGTTTCTTCCCTGGCCAACAGTTCGAAAGATTTTGCGGTGCATTTTACACCGGTTTCCCTACAAGATTCAGAACGTACACCAAATGAAGACCCAAGATAGACTACAATACCGTCACTTCGCTCTTCGTTTTTGGAACGCATGGAAGTGGAAGATATGTGGTCAGGAATTTTCTTTAGACGGACGAGGCCCGTTTTACTCTGCACTGTGCCGTGAATGCACAGAACTGTTGCATACTGGGCCCTACTCTGCCACACGTTGTGCAGCAACGTCCAATGTACCCTGCTTATGTGAATGTGTAGAGCTGTTTTGCAAGCTCATTCATTCTCAGGCCACTTTTCTTCGAGGAGATGGCATGTCGCGGGCCTGTTAGGTACAGTGACATCTTGTGGAACACTTGATACCAGCTTTGCAAGAGCGTAACTGTGTCCTCACCACTATTTTCATGCAAGATGGGGTAACACAATGTGTCGCTTGCCAGGTGAAAGATTTGCTTCGATATACCTGCCACATCCCCGACTTAAATCATTGTGACTTTTAGTTATGGGAATATCTGGAAGATCGTGTCTGTCAGGGATGTAACCCGACTCTTCTTTATCTGAAAGGTAGCATACGACGACATATCGCTTCGATTACACCTGATACGCTGCGAGCAACTGTCAGTCATGCCCTGTTGCGGATACTTCATGTTTCTGACTAGTGAGACTATACTAAACACATGTTGTAACGTGTCACCCATATTCTTATACTAATAAACACATCAGAACCACTGTTACCAAGTGTTTCATCTTTCCTCTACTTTTCCCGCACCCATCCTTGCACTGTTCTGCAAAAGGTTATCTGTTACATATATAAAGCGGAGTGTATATGTATCTGTCTGGTATCTCCTCCCAAACCCCTGAATCGATATGTACCTTATTTGGCACAGAAACAGCAGGCCTCAGTACTAGCACTGTGGGATTTATAAACTACCAACTTTACAAGGAGCAGAGACAAGGGCAAAAACTTGTTGTTTTTCAGCCTCTGTCATATACACTGCCCTGAATGAAAGGCATTTTGTGTGGAAATAGTATCAGCCTCCCAAATAGACCTGCTTTGCAGAGGAGCCTGTATGGCAGGGGCAACAAACAGTTTTTTGGGATGTGACATGTAGGCTGCCCTGCAAGGCAGGTGTGTTGTGTTCAAATAGTATGGGCATGCTTTATCAACCTGCTTTGCATGACAACCTGTAGTCAGGGGCAAATAAATGATTTTCAAGCCCCTGGTGTGGAGCCTGCCTTGTATAACAGGGATGTTTTGAGAGTAGTGTCACCATGTATTGCAGGAGCATTCCTTGGGACAGGTTGCAATGGGTGGAGGAGGGGATGGACAGAGTAACTAGGAGGAGGCACAGGCAGAGAGAAGGGAGGAGGGGGAGATGCATGAGATAGAAGCAAGGGGTAGTGAGCAGGTTCAAAAGGAAGAGGGGGAGGTGCATATAGAAAGAGAGAGGGGAGCAAAATATGGTCAGAAGGAGGGGGAAGAAGATATGGTTAGAACAAGGGGATGGAGGAAATAGACAAATGGGGGGGGGGAGGTGAAGATACAGACAGGGGGAGAAGGAGCAGACAGATAGATGTCAGAGTATGAGGTGGACGCACAGTGGAAGAAAGAGGTGGACACAGAGATATGGAGGAGCAGGTGTGTTCAATATATGTGTATCATGCATACATGGCTGAAGCCATAAGGGAAATTCTAGCATTTATGTAGTTGCAGATGTACAACCTCCTATGACAAAGTACCTCAAAAGTTGGTTATTTTGGAAGTGTAGTAGAATGTTTATTTGTTTCTCAAGATATAGATTAAAGTGTGAAAACCAAACTTAAGAGAAAACTTTGAAGGTGCAGATTATATATTTTCAAAATGTTTAAACCAAGAAGTAAATTGATTGAAAGCTCTGAATCTGATATACATATAAAAGATAATAACTAGCTAAGATTTGAACAAAGCAGTAACTGAATTTCTGTCAGTGTTTGCCAAAATATGATGAAACAAGTGGAATTAGAAAAAATCTTGGCCAAAATCATGCTTATTTACGCTATAGCTCTAACAAAAGTAGAAGGGATGCATTTCCTCCAATAGAAACGTATTTACTACCCTATTTATGAAATTTATTTGTTAGTAAGGGAACAAAATTGACTTTATAGTGGTAAATTGATTTTTGCAAAACATTTATTAATGTATGATATACATACCCTTCTTTTCACCTTCTGGTATTTTTGCTTCCAGTTTAGATTTAGACGTCATTTCAGGTTTTGCTTCCTTTTTAGTAGGAGCTACAGTTTTCTTTTTGGGAGCCACTTCTGGCTTTTTCTCGATTTCAATCTCGGTTTTACTGACTGGAGCTTCATCAACTTTTAGTTTTGATTTCTTCTCCTTTTTCTCTTTCTTTGGTTTCTTTTCAGGTTTTTCCTCTTTCACAGTAGGAAGTGGCTCAGACTTAGTCACTTCTACGACTACTTCTGATTTGGAAGACTTTAAACCTTTTAGTTTCTCTTTAAGTAAGTTTAATTCTTTTTGATACCCATCACAATCACCCATACACTTCTCGAGTTGTTTTTTTAGATCAGTAATTTCCTTGTTCATTTCAAATTTTACCGTATCTAGCTCAGCATTTTTTGCTTCTAAGTCTGCTTTCAGATTTTTAGTAAGCATATCATTTTGCTTTTGTAGTCTTGCAATTTCATCCTCGTACTCTTTTGCGTATTCGTCCTTATTCTTATCCTTATCCAAGTTTAACTGAAGTGTTTTGTCACTCTCTTGTAACTTTCCCTTCAGTTCATTTAGTTCAATCTGACATGTCTCCAAGTTTTCACGGTGTACCTGTAAATAATATTGCTATATGTGAATAATTACATCAAAAGCAAACTGTCGTCCCATGCTTACCGTTAAATAGCTAAACATAACTATATCCATACCATAATGAAACATAAGATTTAATGTCGTTCTTGTTTGCATTTAGGGCATTGAACGTCGGGATTATCGGACCCCGTGTAATACTCTGTTAACACGACTGAGCTACGAATTGGCAAAACTGTCTCAAAAAGACTGTATTAGTCATAAGATTAAATATTTGTAACTGGCAATACAACAAAAGTATCTTAAATTGTCACTCGGAAGTGTGTGACTAGCTGACCCAGTAATAACACACACACACACACACACACACACACACACACACACACACACACACACATAGTTACACATGTGTGTACCAGTAGTTTAAAACACAGAACATACGCATTTAGGCTTAAAGTCCAATATCCATGTTCATGTGACTGATTTATCACGAAACGTGATAAACCAACGTTCTATAACATATTTCATTCAATACCTAAAATGTTTGCAGTTCTGATGATTCATAAAATGGGGAAGAAGAAGCTAAAAAACTTCTACGTGACATTTATCAGTGAAACAAAAATATCTGATTTGAAGGCACACAAACAAACACTTTCAAAAAAATTAAAAAGGGCTGACAATTGTTCCATTATAACCTACGCCTGGGATAGAATGGAACCACATTTACAACTCTAATACAGCGTCAAGGCAATTAGTAATTTACACTTCCTTGTAAGTTTAATTTCAAAATCTAATAAAATTTGTTAAAATCAACAAAATCGCAAGTGGCAGAATGTTAGTAACTTAAGGCACAAAATTCATAGATGAGTACAGTTTCACTTTCTTCGCTGTCAATTCCTGCACGATAGTTGGGTGCCCGTAAATTGACACAAAATAGAAGCAACCCTTGTCTTCAGTAGACCTCGAATATAAATATGAAGATGGTACCTGTTCTTTCGGACATCTTCTTCAGTGCAGATGCACTCACATTGCCCGAAGTCTTACGGGAATCGTTAGATTTACAGCGTCCGTCTCGTATGCTCCACTTTCGACAATTTTTTTTCTTACTTTAAATTTTAAATACTTTTTGTTTTTCTCAGGCATAAATTTCTGTCTCCTTTTGGCCTTCTCATCCTGCCACAGCTACCTGCAGTTAATTCTCATAGGGAGAAAAAGTCAGAATCAAAGTCCGACCCTTCTTTGATTTTGTCCGTATCCCTACTACCGCCCCAGCTTTTGGAATGGCAAAGAAGTATTATGGAGAAACATGAGGAAATGTTGTGGAAATTAAAGTGGAAGCTGTTGCTTCAACAGGCCTACTTCTGTCTAGTTGCGCAACCTGTTTCGACAAATTATCAGAGACAGGAAATATTGCTGGTTCTACGACAGTATCAGATGTAGTTGATTGGCTCAGCGTCCTGTCTTCCATAAGCTGGTGCTGATGGTAATAAGTCCGCATCAGTGAAGACACGTTGACACGCCGAAGTCCTGTAGCCTGAAACCGTTTGAGTGCAGAATCACAGCAGCGTTTAGGAATTCCGAGCCAAAAAGAGATGCTACTTGACATAGAGTAACAACTTTTTCAGAATGTGTTCTGAATCACTTTCAAGTTTCTTGTTCGCAGCTGGAACTGAGGGGCTTTACCATGGACACCTCAAGGGGCTGTAGCCTATGAAAAGAATTGGCTGGAAGACATACCATGACCACACAATATTGTTTCGCCAAAGTCAGTGGCATGGAGTCCCTTATCTACGTTCAGTGACCTTCTAGAATCAATAGCACCACATTTTGTTTGGTCGACTTGGAAGACACTATGAATTTCTTGGTGGAAATCTCTGTGTTGACTTCTGTATTATTTACCTGGGGAGATCGATATAGGATGCACCGGCAGATGAAACGCATGTTGCTATTGTTACGGTTTCTCCCCTCTCTAATCAGATAAGAACGCCTACTTGACGTTCTACTCAGGGAACAATTAGCTTCGAATGCCCCTTTGGGGTTACACATATTCCAGTCTCGTGCAGTTATAAATGCGATCAATAGACAGCTTGATCTTGTCGTAAGTTCCTACCAAAAGTTCAAAAACTGGGAAACATTTGCACGATTGAAGCCTATTGCTCGAGCACCAGCCTACGGCTTTTTAATCCTCAGGTCCGGATTTCTCGAAAGAAACTGTGTCATCCAGTCTTCATACTCCATTTTCAGTCTTCATTAAAAGGGTGTTTCGGTTTGTTTTCCTTTGCCAAGTGGAGTTCTAAAGCTCTGAACTCGTTCATTGTCCATCGAAACAATCTGGTCTTTTAAATAACTGATAAGCTCTAGTTCTTGCTCAGTAGTTAAAACACGAAAAATTTTTCCCGTTGACTCGTCAATTTGAAAAATCTGATCTTGAAGTCTATTCTGAACTGCACTCTAAAGAGTTTCTTTTGGATCGTTGAACTGAATAGTGACTTTTCTAAGACCCACTTCCTTTTTCACAAAAGCTCTCACGGCCTCTTTCATATTTTCTGTATACCAACTTTGACGATTAGGTTTGTGTCCGTATCTTCTATCCAACAATGAAAACAGGAGTACCGTTACTAGCAACAGTATGGAAAACCTGAAAATATGGTACTGCATCATGCGAGTGTTAGACCAAACATGCATACTAAAAAGTAAACATTAGCAAAGTTTGGTTACGCTAGTTGGGGCAGGACGGAACTCCTTCCGTTATGCCCAGTTACGTTCCGTCCTGACCTTTGAGTTTACGTACAGTTAAAAACCCACAAAGCGCTTTGAAAAGTAAATATCGCCTAATCGTACTAAAATAATTTTTCAAACACGTTGTGAGATTTTAAGAAAGAAAGAAAACTAACAGATAAAGCGTTTTCGGCTACGTTCAGATGCGATGTGCAGATGGCATATTTGGCCGAGCTTGTGGGCAGTTCGGCTGCCTGGTGCAGGTCTTTTTATTGGTGCCACTTCGGTGAATTGCTCGTCAATGACGATGAAATGAAGACGAGGACAACACATACACACCCAGTCCCGAGCGGAGCAAATCATCGACTTGGGCGGGAATGGATCCCACAGCTCCGTCATCTACAGTCAGCAACCCTAAACACTGGACTACGGGCTACCTTACAGTTAAAAAGCTTCCTAATACTGCAATATGCACACAAAAAACAAGCGCCATAACGTTACTTTTGTAACAATGAAAGATAAATTCTTCTACCGTGCCTTCTTACCGCGCTTTTCGCTTGGGAAATAGTTCCTGAAAGTTATTTAACCCCTAGTTCTGCTGTGTCCCGTGGTTCCATCCTGTCCCGGCTTCCCCCACGGAAAGGTGAGTCCTAGCGCTGAATGTGGAAGTCACGTGTTAAAAGAGTACTTAAGCGTGTTAAGAGGATTTTCATCTCTTCTTCGCGGTTGCATTGAGGTAGCTCATAGTCATGCTGTGGGCTTCATATGTTGCATCTTATTTTCAAGCACAGCCCGTTACTTATTTTCCGATCTGTGCATCATTCTACGGCTCTGCAGCGCGGTAACAGCGCGCATGAGGACGGTACACGGCATCTGTGGTTAGCCCTGTGCAGACTTCCTCCGCCACTACATCAGAAATTTCGTTTCGCTAGATTCCTGTGTGGCTAGGTACCCAGCCGAACGCCTCTACTTTCCCTGTACCGAGTAAATGGTGTCCTTGTGTCTTTGGACAGCTTTGTCTGTTGAGTACCAGGGCTAAGTGGTTAGTATAGTATGAGATAAGGAGTTTTGTGCAACAACCATGTCTCAACAACTTCACTGTCTCCAGGATCACATAAAGTTCAATGTCAAAGGTAGGGAACACATCTGAAAGACGGATTCTAAAACACAGTCAAGGAAAACGGTGACGCGGTCAGTATTATCCCGTGCTCAGACTCCTCTGTGTTTATAACCCTAAATTTACTATTCTCGTCAAGGCTGGCCAAGGCCGCCCCTAGCTCACACTGAAAGGAAAATATTATAGTGTAGTCGGGTGTTTCTCTTTCAAGAAAATGATTTAAAAGTCGGTATTACGCAGGTTTTTAACAGGGTCGGAACTGGAACTTTCGTTTGACTACTTACAAGTCGTCAGTCGTCTTCAAAAATATTTAAAAAATACTCCATAACGCCAGTTCTAGCCCCCGCCCCCCTACAAACCATAATATGGGCAACGTTTATTCTCGTATATAACTACATCTATTCTCAGCAATCCACATTAAAGTATGGGGGAGACTGCTTCCGTGCTGTTCGATAAGCAACCCATGCCTCCCTGTCCGTGCCAAATGTCGAGCACCACAGGGCGCTGGGTACTGGTTTTGTGAAGCCGCAATTCCTCAGCTGGGAACTGATGAGTGCCACTAGTCTTCCGTTTCTGTAAGCTCAGTACATGCTTCAGAGACCATCACATGACGTGACGTTGGAATGTTGTGAATCACGAGGAACGAGGTACTTGGCTCAACCACACAAATCGCGAAGATGGTACAAACTTCTATGAAAATAACGGTAACCCCAAGATGTACTACTTTCTGACGGAATGGACTGCTGCTGAGGGTAAGCAGTCGTTAGCGAGCCACCTGCCAATCTCAGTTTTCAAATTGTTACCCAAAAAGTGGAATTGACTCTTAATTTCCTAGCTACTAGTGAGCCGCAAATGGATCCCACACTACTTTTTAACACGACCAGCGGTTCGGGTGGCCCATTGGGCAGTCATAACACGCAAAAAAATAGATAACTCTTGCCACTATTTCACCAGAGATATCTTCAAAGAACAATGTAAAAGATATTAGTAAGAGTCCTCTTTCAACGATGAAAGATTTATTTATTATTTATCAGAGGGCAAGAAATCTGTAAAATAGCCGATTTTTCACATGAACAAAGCTCAGAAGTATGCGCAGGAACGAGAGAGCAATAGACGCCGAAGCTAGCAAGTTGCTAACTCTTAAGTACCTACACAGTATGTGAAAATTATAGAGGTACACACAGCCTTAAACTGTAATAAAGGTGTAGTCAGCTGCCGAGCTGTAATCCATATCGACACCAAAGAACTAACAAGAGTGGGGAATTGAAAGTGTGACTCAAGTCATGGTAAGAGCACCAGATTTAGGAGCGATAATCAAGAATCTGTCGGTTTTTTAACTAACTCTTTCGTGCGTGGACTACGCTTCCTCCAGATACGTCCCATTAATTTCAAGTCTGGCGTCTGCCTTTCCCACGTTTAGTTTATTGAAGTTGGCTCGTTTCGAATCAGGCCATACACATCCTCCCAGTAATTTAATGGATGTGACTGTTTTCAGTGATTGATTTGTAATAGTGAAATCAAAGAACAATGATTATTTCCACTTTTGCGCACAAAATCCTGCTTTTTTAAGCTAACAATCAACTGCTAATACCTGCACTAAACGTCGATCTTCTGTAACCCGTTTGCGTTTACCACAGTTAGCTAACGTAGTGACTTCTGTAGATAAAACAGAATCATTCACCAACAGGCACAAGGAGATTCTAACGTTATTCCGAAGGTCACATTTAAGTAAACTGTGAACAGTAATTGTCTGTGTAGTAATTCCTTAGAGTAAGCTTCAAGATACTTTACATCGGAAGTTTTCTCTTTGTTAAGAACAACATGTTATGTTCTATTTTCTAGGAACTATTCCATCCATTAAAGCTGGTCCGATAATCCATAGGCCGGTATATTGTTTATTAGTCGTCAGTGCTGAAAGTTTCAAACGCCTTTCGTAAGTCAAGAAACACGACAACTACATGGGCGCCAATATCTCTGCCTTTGGGGTATCGTGAACAAACATCGCTAGCTGAGCTCTACATCTACATCCACATCCACGTACATACTCCGGAAGTATGGTGCTTGGGTCTAGGTACGTTGTAACATTACTAATTAATTCCCATGCTGTTCCACTTGCAAACAGTGAGAGGGGAAAAGACTGACTGTACGACTCTGAACGAGCCATAATTTTTTTTTATCCTGTGTTCGTGATCTTTACGCGAAATGTACGAGGATGGCAGTATGGTCATTCTGCAGTTAGCTTCAAATGTTGGTTCTCTAAATTTTCTCAATAGCTTTCTTCGGAAGGAACGTCGTCTTCCCTCCAGGGATTTCCACTTGGTTCACAAAGCATCTCCGTAATACTTGTGTGGTGAGCAAACCTACCGCTAACAAACCTAGCAGTCCTCGTCTGAATTGCTTCGATGTCTTCCATGAAGCCGACATGGTGGGGATAGCAAACACTAGAGTAGTATTCAAGAATGGCTTGGACTAGTGTTCTATATGCCGTCTCTTTTACAAATGAACCACACTTTCCTAAAATTCTCCCAATAAATCGAAGTCGTCTGTTCGCCTTCCTTCTCACTACAGTCCTTACATGTATGTTCCATTTTATATCGCTTTGCAACGTTACGTCTAGATGTTCTAGCTGACTGTGTTTTGTAGAACCCATATCGATTCCCACAAACGAAAATTTCGTCTCCAGAATTGTCATGATACGCGGACATTAAACGTTGACAACATATTGACTATAGTTGCGTGCATCTGTTCGACGTCCCTTGTTGGAAATAGAACTGATTTTCGAATTTTTCCATTCACTTGAAAAAGTTCGTTTGTTCAATAAGCTACGACAGATAATTGCCAGAAGAAGTACAAATTCTGTAGCATATGCAATAGAGAACTGTATAGGCGCCTACGAGGCTAACTGTCTTCACCAATTATTCATCATGGTGGGTATATGAATCGGGATCATCCTTTGAACTCAAGCGGTAGGCGTCGTTCGTACCAACATTAGCCGTGATTTGCGTGAAGCCTTCAACGACTACTGTAGTAGAATACTATCGAACCATCCCTCTCAATTTCCTGACTAGGTTCCGGAATTTTCGGAACCGAGGTAATGCAAAACTTTTTTTGATGTGTGTACTTGGCAGTTTGGGCCCACTTACCAGAATGACATTGCATCAAGTATGGCCCGGATTCATGGGCTGCTTCTGTTGGGGAGAGTGTAATAAGGCCGTTTTATCCTCTCCTGAGGCAAAATGGCCGACTACTACCGCTCCTTGACATCCTAGATGCTATCAATGGATGGGAGTTGACGTTCTAGATGGGTCCACACATGTTCGCGGACAGATCAGGGATCTTATTGACTACAGGAGTAACTCAACATAACGTGGACAGTTCATAGAGAACCGTGCCATGCGTGGATGAATATTGTTATGTTGAAAAATGGCACCATGAAGAAACAGAGATTACTGCATAAAAGGTGTAAAATAAAGCGTAGCGCTGTAGACAGTGAGATGCTGAATGAAACGTGTTTGGCCATCATGAGAGCAATGCGCCATGGCTTCACGGGCTACCGTAGCTGAATATTGTCACGTGATCTTTCACATAACCCAAAGAAATTCTGGTTGTATGTAAAAGCTCTTAGTGGCACCAAAGTCAGCGTCTAGTCCCTAGTGAATGAGACAGGAACTGAAATTGAGGGTAGCAAAGCAAAAGCTGAAATGATCTATTCTGTTTTCAAATGTTCCTTTACTAACGAAAACCCAAGACAATTGCCCCAATTTCATCCTCGTACCACTGTAAAAATGAATGAAATAGGTATTAGTTTCAGTGGTGTTGAGAAACAGCTGAAATCTTTAAAATTAAACACAACTCTAGGGACCGATGGAATCCCTGTCAAAATCTATACTGAATTTATGTCTGAATTAGTCCCTCTTCTAACTACAATTTATTGTAGATCCCTCTAACAATAAATCGTGTCCAGTTCTTGGGAAATGGCGCAAGTCACGCCAGTTTACAAGAAGGGTAGCAGAAGTAATCCAGAAAAGTACCGTTCAATACGTTCGCAGCTCGTGGTCTAGTGGTTAGCGATGCTGCTTCTGGATCACTGTGTCCTGAGTTCGATTCCCGGCCGAGTTGGGGATTTTCTCTGCCCAGAGACTGGGTGTTTGTGTTGTTCTCATCATTCCATCATCATCGTCATCATTCGTGACAGTGGCTAGATTGAATTGTGCAAAAATATTGGACTGTGCAAAAATTGGAACTTTGTACGGGTGCAGATGACCGCACAGGTGAGCGCCCTGCAAACCAAACATTATCGAACCGTCCTATATCCTTGAGATCGATTTGTTGTAGAATCTTAGTACATAAATCTGAGCTCAAACATGAGTGATCTTGTGCAGAATGACCTCTTCAATGAAAACTAGCATAGCTTAGGATCAAGACAGTCTGGTAGATGCAGTATTTCTTGATTTCCGGAAAGATTTTGATCAGTACAACACTTATTCTTATTGTCAAAAGTATGATAATATGAGGTATCAAGTGAAATTTGTGCTGGATTGAGGACTTTTTGGTAGGGAGGACGCAAAATGTTATCTTTGGTGGGGAGTCATCGTCAGATGTAGAAGTAACTCTGGGTGTGTCCCAGGGAAGTGTGCTGGGACCCTTGTTGTTGATGTTGTATATTAATGACTTGTAGATAATATTAATAGTAAAATCAGGCTTTCTGATGATTATGCAGTAATATAAAATGAAGTACTGTCTGAAAGAAGCTGCACAAATATTCAGTCAGATATTCATAAGATTTCAAAGTGGTGCAGAGATTGGCAACTTGCTTGAAATGTTAAGAAATGAAAAATTTTGCACTTCACAAAACGAAAAAAAAATTATTATCATATGACTCTAATACCAGTGAGTGACTGGAATCGGCCAACTCATACAAATACCTGGATGTAAAACTTTGTAGGGATATGAAATGGAATGACCACATAGGTTCCGTAGTGCGTAAAGCAGTTGATAGACTTTGGTTTATTGGTAGAATACTGGAGAAGCGCAATCAGTCTACAGAAGAGACTGCTTACAAATCGCCCCTGCGACTGATTCTAGAATATTGCTCAAGTGTGCGGGACCCATACCAGACAGGTCTAAAAGGAGACATGGATATTGAACGCATACAGAGATGGGCAGCACGAATGGTCACAGGTTTGTTTAATCCGTGGGAGAGTGTTACAGAGATACTGAAGGAACTGAAATGGATGACTCTTGAAGACAGACGTAAACTATCCCAAGAAAGTCTGTTAACAAATATAAAAAAATAGTAATAAAAATAATTAACGAATATTCAAGAACCGGCTTTTAATGATTGCCCTAGGAATATACTACAACCCCCTACGCATGCATAGAGGCCTCAAACAATCATTCATCCTGCTCTCCATATGTTAATGGAACAGGATGAAACCCTAAGAACAGGTACAATGGGACGTACACTCTACCATGCACCTCACGATGGTTCCCAGGGTACATATGTAGATGTAGATGTAGATTTCATGCGAGATAACACGAGAGGTTGCAGAATGTCCATGATGTACCATTGTACCGTAGGAGCTACTTCAGTCACTATCAGCCGTAACCTCAAGACACACACAATGGCTGTCAGAGCAATATTGCTGTCTCTCCACAAATTTGCAATAAGGTCTTCTCCCTGGGGTCTTCGCCGTATACGCCGACGATGGTCATCCGGGATAGTGCAAATTAGCGATTCATCGCTGAACACAATGAGACGCCATTTATCAGCAGTCCATGCTTCCACTTCAAGGCACCATACCAACCGCAGCCATTTCTGTTGTGGCGTTAACAACAGCATAGTGATGGAATGGTAATTCGCTATTTTGGCTGCTACTAGTCTCCGACCAGTGGTGTGGAATGACTGACTGCTGCAGGGCGTCCTTGCACAGTACGGCAATCCTGCCTCATGCTGGTAAAACGTGGTCGATCTGAAACTGGACGATGGGTATGTCTGCACTCAGGTTCCCATGCAGTCCAACATCGGGGCACTGTCACATCTAAATGCTCCAGAAATCTGGATGTTGTATGATTCGATCAGCTCGCTAAATCGCTAAATGGAGATCGACAACGAGGCCCCTTTCAAAGTCTGTCAGATGCTTATAACGCTATCTCAGACGAGTGCATGGCACCTCCGTGTCCTATTGATAATTCAACGTATGACGGCGTTCACTACCCTTGTATGCCCTACAAGGTCTGGTGAGAGCAGTTAACATTAACGGCTCTAATGCACTCTGGTTGGCGTTCTACCTGCTGACACATAATTGCTAATTATTTACGTACCCATCAAACGGTATAAACGAGTGCGTGTATGAAATTATGTTGACATCCTATAATGCCTCCAGGTCGCGTCACATTTTTGTGAGGTAGTGTATCTACACCACTCATCTTTGAAGTGGCTCAAGAATGAAAACTGGGCAGCAATCTTGTATCTTCCTTTTTAAGGCTCAGAGGTTACTTTTCTTTTCCTGTCCCTAGTTTCGCTTTCTGTGTCTTTCACTAGCGTTTGTACATTAACTTACATAACACATGATCAGAATCTCCTTGGGTTCTGTGGGAGGTCTTTCAATAAGATTTTTCTACGGTGTTCATCGAAGGCTTCACGCATTTCCCTTTTTATAGCCAAATTCACTTCATTTAGCATCTCCCTGTCTATAGACCTAGAATTTATTTTACACTCATTACGTACTAGGTCTTCTTTTTCTAGAAAATTTTTACACAGGCTGTATAACATGGATGGTTTCTCCCATCATTAACGTTTACACTAGATTCATATTTATCCAGCGATAGGTCAACTAGTCTAATAAATCTGAGCTTCAATCTTCAGATGCTCCATTTAGAGCATTTATTAGAAAAGTGACACAAACATTTGTATCTCTTTTTCGTGTAAATTTTCAAAGTAAGATACTTCGAACTAACAATGAGCTTGATGCTGTTGTCAAAGCGCCATTCATTCTTGCGTAAATCAATGACCTAGTAGCAGGCTTGGTGTTGGGCGAAGGCTAATAGCGTTACAAATTTGAAACGACTTAAACTTTTACTGACATGACAGTGTAACGGTACGCGTATGTAGACGAGCTAATCAGCTGCCTACAATTGGTACAAGGTAAGGTGAATTTGTTTGCGAAGCTGTGTGGTTCCATGACCGATAACACGACGCTGGATATGGGTCGCCGCAGCCGCTGCAGGCGAGCCACGTGATGAGCAAAGGACAGGATGTGGGGTAAACCCCAGAGTTGGGAGTTTGAACGACTGATGCTCGCATTGCCTTTGTGCAGAATATGTTCCAGAAACTGGCGGAGGGCCAGACGCTCTTAAAGATCACTAAGTTACAGTTCTTTAAGATTCGACAATAACGCATATCAACTATTAATGCGAATCTGAATACATTTGCGATCTCCGAAAAATGAGGCGCATCCCATGACACAACTCTATTTCAATATCTTTAAAACTACAGAAGGTTTTCACAGCGAATTAACATTTTCACAGCAATCTCAGATGATAGCATTGAGCTATAGCTGTCATCCCTGAAAGCTTCGGATCTGTATCAATTTGATTTATCGATTTACGACGTCCTTTATATCGCTTTCATTACGCAAATGTTTGTAAGAACATCCAGTTCTCCACATTTATACAGCAAATGGATGCTGCATTAGAACTTCATATGTTGTGACACTTGCGTATTTATTTACTGAACGCTTTAGTATTTTGCTAGTCACTTTATTTAAATGCTGATTGCAAGTGCTAGAAATAAACTGTGCTAGTTTAAAACGGGTCAGTCGCACGTGTTAGCGGACACCACAATTGAAAAGAAAACCGAAAGATACTTCTGTTAAGAAGGCATACATAATTGTTGAAATAATATTTAACGATAACCTGTAGCCATTTAACGAGAGCGCACTTGCATAAGAATCCTGGCTTATTTACTTATGGACAATCCTTCATTTATAATTATTGTTAGTTATCTAAGCGTGACAGAATATTTATAGCATTTACTTATTTAAATATTGTTGCAACCCATTAGTTTAGTCCAGTAAGTGGCCATGTTGAATCAAATCATGTCTGAGAGCCTGAGAACGATGTATCTTTTGTGGGGATGGCCTTCAGCCAATGAATGTTTAACAATGTGGAAAACTGCTGGAGTCAAGTGGAGGTTGGGAATTTTCGAGTGACGAGCTCAACGGAGCGATTCTGGGCACTTTTACGTATGTTCTTGAAGAAGACAAACTTGTCTATGATATACAGCTTCATACGGCGGTTTGGCTGATAGATTCTGGGTGGTGAACGGCCCCTACAATACTCTTGAAGGGACTTCATATTGCGGAAGGTTTGAATCTGCTCCGCTTGTATTAAGGAACTGAAAATAGACGGAGTATGGGTCACTGTTCATTGCATCACGTGTGCTAATTTGTGAATCATCATGCTGAACTCTGAACAAGTCTGAGCTGGTGAATCTTTCGTGTATTGTTATAACAAAATGAACATAGTTTTCGTGTATCTTCGATGAATATTTAGTTTGCGGACTTCGTTACCATTTTCATAACGCTCTCAGCGTAACTATGCTGCATTTGGTAAGAGTATTTATTTTCTGCGTTTTTACTGAATACTGTAGGACCATTTCCCGGTTGTTTCAAGTATCCTTTCTTGAATAAACATTATTCAACACAACTCTGTCGGATAATCAATTACAGGTGTACGAATAGAACCCTTGTTATTAAGTTATTCATTTAACTTCTATTTTGTATTTTTTTGTATTTTACTAACTCGCAGTTCTAGGCAATGCGTAGACTATTTGACTCCAGGATCACAGCTGCAAGTTATTAACTGCAGCAAATTAGATGACTTTGAAAAAGCAGACCTGTGCAGCTAAACCCTATGAATACATAGAGCTATTCTTTTAAAACAGAGCCGTGCGTAGCCTCATCGCCTAAAGTACAAGTAGCCGCATGTGAACATGCACCTTTTTTCCTCGTACAGAGCTATCTAGAAGACCAACTGCTCAGTAGTAACCGTTAGGTACCGTCGCAACACCAAGTAGCGTCGTTAGAGAGCGTGTGTTTCCAGATGACACTTAGGTGACGCCACTCAAACTAGCGACACTTTACGTCAAAATAAATGGAATACCTTAAATATGCAACACTGCCAGCGACACTTTACGTCAAAATAAATGGAATACCTTAAATATGCAACACTGCCGCTTGTTGTGAACAAATGAACAACCATGTTTTATGCCGTCAGAACAAAAGGGTGTGATGTAGGATAGCAGCAGATATTGCGTCTAATATCTAGGAATTCAAATTCATGGTAATAGAATAGACGTGCTGAGATTTTCTGATGATATAGCAGTGTTAAGTGGAGATGCAGAACAATCAGAAGCGATACTGGCCCAGGTGGAAACCACTCTTAGCTCTTAATATAATACGAAAGTTAATAACGGCAAACAAAAACTCTTTGTGGTGAGCAGACAAAACACCTTGCCCAAAGCTCACTTAACAACGAGCGATTGGAAGCCATCGAATCCTTTGTCTAACTAGGGAGTGAAATTAAATCGGACTGGACGTCAAGCAAGGATACTGTAAGGCGAATCCGCCAGCAAAAGCTGCTTTTAAACAAGAGAAGAAACCTTTTCACATCCCGTTGCATAGACAAACATTTCAGGAAAAACCTCAAACACGTTTGGAGTGTGCTGCTGAACACAAGTGAAACACGGAAACTCGAACAAGCAGAAAAGCATGAAATAACAGCCTTCGAAATATGGAGCTACTTCTGAATGCTCCAGATTTCTTGGGTAGACAAGACATCAAACGAAGAGGTGCTCCACAGATTAGAGGAAGAGAAGCCTTGTCTCCTGAGGGTAATGGAACACAGAAGGGACGCATGGATGGGCGATTTGTTGAGAAATGATGGAGTCATTAAAATTGTCACTTGTAGAGAACAAGGGGTTATTTTTAGGAAATATGGTGCGAAATTGTGATTTAGTGTGTTTCAGTGCACGATGCGGTAGCCTCACGGCAGACGGCAGACGGCGGCTAGCCAGTGCGTTATGAAGGTGACAGTTCTGCAACGAGCGTCAGTATGTGTGTACGTGCACGGCAGCCATCAGAACGCAGCATTAGCAGAATTACGCAGGCGCGGGCCGTGTGTGGCACGGTTGCATTAGCCAACTCATTGAGAACAAACACTCCGCCGCGTAACCGGCGGATTCAGCAGCGGTCTGCACTATTTAAGGGCATCAGAGGTGGGCGTCGGCATTCGGTTCGACCGATTGGGCGTTCGGTCGCTGTCACGTCGTCGACGTCAGTGACGCTGTCCCCGAGGACCGGCCGGCGGGGGGCGTTGCCCGCTGCTGCACCGGCGACTCCCGGCGTCGTCATGAGCCGCAGCGTCTGCAGGAGGCGTGCTGGGCCGGGCCTCGTACTGCTAACCTCCTACCACCTGCACAGCCGCTGACCAAGCGCGGCGTCGCCTTCTCCAGACTGTGTGCATCAGCACGTCTCCACCATGACACGAGTGGTGGGGCTGAGCTACCGGAAAATGTATTGGAAGAACCAAAATAGGAATATTGCTAAAAACAGCCACCTTCTTCTACCCAGCCACGCCCTACAACCCCGACCACGTCACCTGCTCCGGTCATCCTATTACACGCTGAAGGGACATTAGAAGGGAAAAATACAAGGGGCAGACCAGATCACGGAGGATGCCAACTACACCACCTACAGGAAGGCCGAAGACAGAAATGCATGGCGAACTGCTGCTAACCAACCTGATGATTGGAGACCTAAGAAGAGGAAGAACTACGAAATAACACCCAGCTGTTAATTTTTAGTAGTTGCAGCCAGAAACGCAATTAGCTAAGATTATACCGAACTAAGCTTTCAGAGACATGTTGTCTCAGCGGACATACAGTGTGACATAGTGTCATTATACGTTATTAAGGTCCCAATTTCAAAATCCTGTAAAAAAAAGAAACGCTGTCAGAAGGGTGTAAAATTTAAAGAAGGGGAAAACGTTTTGGAAATAAAAGATAACGAAAATTTTACCACGGGAGTGCACTGTGAGCGGCAGAGTATACAGAATAAAAGACGCGGGGTACAAGACTGTCCTCACTTTGCATGTGATTGTGAGACGCTCGGCATGATTGTCTCAATGCAGGATCGCATTCTGCTGGAAACGCTCTTTACAAGAACGGTGACTACGCAGTAGCTCCGCAGCAGCTGCAGACACTCAGGGGTATGAAAAAAGACGTTGGCCCGATGTCCGCCAAGGTTCTGGAGAAAACGATCACGAAATTCGAAAAGACAGTTCCTTTTGAAGTGCAGTGTGGCAATGGGAGCAAACCGATCGGTCCGACGTCAGTAAAATAAGTGGCGAAAACATTGCAAGACGGGTCGAACGGTGGTGTGCAAACATGCAGTGCACGGGGAACTGCCCGAACTTTGGACCTGCCTGTGAGCATGGTACATAACATTCTGCGAAATATGCTGCATTGCTATCCATACAAAATTACCCGTGTTTAGAAGCTGCTTCATGCTGACCAGCCAGTATGACAGACGTTTGCTCTATAATTTCGTGCATACATGCAAATGGACAACGAATGGCCTTGGAGAGAAGCCTATTTCCATGTCAATACAAAGAACCCCAGAACATGTGCAACGGAAAATACGCTCACACATCAGCCAGTACCGCTTCGTTCTGCAAAGCTACTCTGGAGTGCAGGATGACGGCATCGCTTATAACAGGGCCATATTTTTTAGTGGAGATTGGTCCTGTGGATCCTATTACCGTCACTGGTTAACGCTACGAGAGTCTTCGGTCCACCAACGTCATTCCAACTCTTCAACAGCGTGAATGTGTGGGTAGAATAATTTTTACACAAGACGGCATTCCTCCACACATTACACAGCCAGTGAAGCAGCTTCTCCAGAGGCATTTTGGAAATGCTAGCATTAACAGCTGTCATATTCCTACACCCTGCTGCTCCAGATCACCTGATCTTAATCTGTGTGACGTCTGGCTGTCGGGTTATCTGAAAGATGCTATGTTCAGTGCTTCGATTACAAACGTAATTGAACTGAAGGCACAGATTGCGGAACGCATTCTGACGTGATCACTTAGACATTTCGATCTGTTGTCGAACATACTGTTTTTCGATTTCAACTTGTGCTAGGAAACAGTGGACAGCATACTTAACACGTCCTGCGTCAGTCTGACGACAGCTAGAAGGGTTGTTTTTTAAGTAAGGGCCGTTTTTATTTTTAAAAAAAGATACAAATACTTTTGTAAAAAAACTTTTATTTTCTGATTCTACACACTTTTACCTATTTTTCTACATAGTAGCCTTGTTTATTTAAGCACTTGTCATACCGTACAACTAAGTTTTTAATTCCCTCTTCAAAGAATTCGGTCGCCTGCTCCGACAGCCAAGAGTTCACGGCCGCTTTCACTTCATCGTCGTCATTGAAGCGCTGCCCGCCAAGATGGAGTTTCAGGTACCGGAAAAGGTGAAAATCGCTAGGAGCAAGGTCGGGGCTGTATGGTGCATGGTCCAAAACTTCCCAGCCAAAAGAATCAATCAAATCCCGAGTCTTTTGAGAGGTGTGAGGCCTAGCGTTATCGTGCACGAGCAAAACTCATTTTGTCAGCATGCCACGCCTTTTGTTTTGAATTGCTCTGCGAAGCTTCTTTATTAGAGTTGCACAGTAGGCATCTGAGTTGATTGTCGTTCCTCGTGGCATAAAGTCCACTAGCAAAACACTGCGCCGGTCCCAGAACACAGTTGCCATAATCTTACGCTTTGACAGCGTCTGTTTGGCTTTGACCTTGACGGGTGAGGTTGTGTGTCGCCATTCCATCGATTGTCGCTTGCTTTCGGGAGTGATATGGGATACCCATGTTTCATCTCCAGTGACAATTTGACTCAACATGTCATCCCCTTCTTCCTCGTAACGAATCAAAAAGTCCAATGAAGTGGCAAATCTCTGCCCTTTGTGGTCCTCTGTGAGGAGTCTGGGTACCCACCGTGAACACAGTTTCTTAAAGTTTAGGTTTTCAGACACAATTTTGTACAAAACCGATCTTGAAACTAGTGGAAATTCCAAAGAAAGAGTGGAAATTGTGAATCTTCTGTCCTCACGAATCTTTGTTTCGACTGCAGCCACCAAATCATCAGTGATCACAGAGGGCCGGCCTGAGCGTTCTTCGTCATGGACGTTTTGACGGCCATTTTTAAACTCTCTAACCCATTGACGCACTTTACCTTCACTAATTGCATTCAAGCCACAAACTTCTGTTAACTGACGATGAATTTCTGCAGCTGACAGGCTTCTCGCGGTCAAAAAACGTATCACTGACCGTATCTCACACCTGGCGGGCGATTCAATAATCGTAAACAATATAAAGTAGCACAGCGATGCGTACACGTCAGCTACAGAGCTGCAACTTGCATCAGTGTGAACGGGAAGGATGTCGGCAAGTGGCGCGGTGGCTTGTTGCGGCGTCCGCGCGACCTACGGGACTATACGCGCGAACGGCCCTTACTTAAAAAACAACCATCGTAAAAACCAATTTCAATGCTGCTTTTTATGCTGTTTTAGACCTCAGGAAAGTTAAAAATCGATGTAGGTGTTGCTTTATATTCAGTTTTTTGGCCTAAGGGCTATTAAAAACCAACTTTTAACATCCATTGTGGTAAAACCCTGCCTGAATAACAGTACCAGAACTGTTGAATGCCAAATTTGTGCGGTCATGCACGTTACACAGTACCTTTAGTTTAATGTGCAATTCACACTATAGTGTTGTATTGCGATTCATTTTACTGTATGGCTCTTACGGCGCCATCCAGTGGGAAAATTTTCGTTAGGTTTTTTTTTTTTTTTTAATTTGTCGCCATTCTGAGCAGTAGTTCTTTTTCTTACAGCGCTATGAAACTGAAATTTTTATCATAATCACCCTGTATTCAGACTGGATCATCTTAAACATGCATCCCTTTTATTTCGTGAACCGTTCAAGACATATAAATGAAGTTCTCGGTAAATAATGGGTCGCAGTGTTGTACATTATTTTGTTGGAAGCAGGATGTTGAAGCAAATATTCCTTCTTCTGAAGGACTTTTTGTGGCTTCAGATAGCTCTTATCAATACACTAAGCAGATTAAGAAGGATGTAGGTTGCAGTAGGTACTGGGAGATGAAGAAGCTTGCACAGGATAGAGTAGCATGGAGAGCTGCATCAAACCAGTCTCAGAACTGAAGGCCACAACAACAACAACAACAACAACAGATAGCTCTTGAAACGACGAGTACAGTGATGTAACGGCTGTTAACGTCGATCTTGAAATGTCCCCTCAAAAGCCGGCCAGTGTGTCCGAGCGGTTCTAGGCGCTTCAATCTGGAACCGCGCGACCGCTACGGTCGCAGGTTAGAATCCTGCCTCGGGCATGGATGTGTGTGATGTCCTTAGGTTAGTTAGGTTTAAGTAGTTCTAAGTTCTATGGGACTGATGGCCTCAGATGTTAAGTGCCATAGTGCTCAGAGCCATTTCAACCATTTGTCTCCTCAAAATAGCCGAGAAATGTACTACAATTGTCATGCAAGATCGGCTGAAATCATCTACTGCTGTGCAAACACCGCATGTGAGGCTTTCAAGCTCGTCTCCGTCGTATCAAACTATTCGACTTTTCACTTGTTCCCACAAAACTGTACACTTAAAAGTTAATATGTACACACATTAAAAACAGTTCTCTTAAATTCCTTCTCAGAGACTAGAAGTTAGCATATAGTAGTTCCATTGACGAAGGTCAAACAAGAAAACTCCGATTCGTATATCATGTACACGCAACAGCAAAAAACGTGAGCCACCCCTGAATTCCACCGTGTAGGCCGCAGCTGACTGTATGCGACCAACATAGCATAGCTGTGCCGCAGCTCCTCTAAACCCTCTGCAGTACAGTCATTTGACTATACACGATGAGTAAAACAAGAGACTTAAAGAACACTGCTCTTTATGGCAGTCAGTCCAGATGTGAACTAACACCACGATACAACAAATATTAGAAAACATATTATTAGAAATGAGATAGTCTCTAACGCTTGTAAATGAAACTTCATTACAATAGGTTTTATCACACTCAATAATATGATGGGTCGTCGTCTGTGATCCAAATTTGAACCCACTGTTAACCAAACAAAGCTTGTGTATCTGATAGAGACTCAACTAGGCATAATGAAACGTAAAATGTCGAAGTGTTCACTAGTATCAGCTAACAAGGCCAAATGTCCGAACCTGGAAATAAATAACAACGCGTTTAGCACTACACGGGGAGCCCCACGAAACTTATGTTGCCCCCGAGAAGTAACAATGAAAGTTACGTAATAAAGTGCAATGCAAAAGTGTGAAGCGCAATAAGCAAAGTTGTGATGGACATGGACTAGAGCCCAGTACCTGTGTGAAGTGTTAAATAAGCACTGCTGCGCCACGAATAAGTACAGGCGTGGATTTGGGGAATTCTTGTAAATTTCGCGCAGCTATGGCTAGAAGGCAGTAGTTAAGGGACCGACTGACACATCGGATGGCAGGCGTGGGCGATGTCGGTATTTTGCAAACGATTCTGCGAGGTAGTTTTATGACACCGCTCGCAGGCTAGAAGGCACGGCCCGCCGGGCACTGTATACAAAAGGTCAAATAATCAGGGCAGCACAGGGCACCGATGTACTGTGAAGAACCCATACGTTGCAGCTACAGCAGCACCTAGTGACCTGGGTGTAGGGGCCGAAGCGGGCTGAGGAGAGCTGACGCTATCAAATAGCATTCCACTTGTCCCCTCCAGAGGAACTACGTCAGAGGCATAGGGAAAATAGGTATCAATAAGCGAGCCCGAAGGCTAAAAGCAGGCAGTCATGTCACCAATTTGGCCGTGTTTAGAACCAGAGAGAGAGACGATTGTTTAAGTTGCAAGCAAACCACAACGACCTTTTGGTAATGGATATCGGTGGCCAACAGGTCCGCTGAAACTACCCCCAACCTCTGCTGCACGGACGCGTCATTGCTGCGGCGGGGCACGTCGCACCTTGGAGCTACACCGGCGCGAGGAGCGAGAGGGCTGTTAGCCTCCATTCTCTGGGTGCCATCGTCCGCGGACTGCAAGCTGCCGTCCGCAGGGGCAGGCCCGGAGCACGAACTCACAGCCTCCCGGATGCAGCGCTGTCTACGGGCACTGAACGAGCTGCCGTGGCCGGTCGGGCAGTGCTGCTAAGGTTCACTACAACGACGGCAGTCGGCTGCTTCCCTTCGGCGCTCTACATGGAGTCCACGAGTCGCGCTTGAGAGAACCCTCAGCCGTGTCCGAACCACGGGCTCAGGTAACGCCCACTTAGCCACGGTGCTAGTAGGATCACCACGTCCGCAAGGCTGAGCATTGGGAGCAGACGATGCAGATTCCGGCGTTCGCGTTGGCGATGAGCCACGCACGCTGCGCGGCGCAATCGCCGAGTTCAGCACAGGGCCGGCTGTGTACCTTCGATATAATAAAGCCAATGATACACTTGCCTGTTTTTCTCTGCATGCTTCGGCGTGAGTCCCAAACCATACCTCTCAATCGTTGTGACATATTACAGCCCTTAACTTTAGGGGTTGTAACAGCATAATCAGATAGTAGTAGTAATAGTAGCAGTAGGTATTCTGCGTTACGGCAGGTCTTGTCATGGTTTAAGCCTCTTCCACTTTTGTCTGTCCATAGTCAGTCTTTTCATTTCTGAAAATTTGCCTCCTTTGATACTGTCCAGCATTTGATGTATTCTTTTCCCTCCCCAAACAATGTCCAATTAAAGTTCCGTTTTCTCTTTCTGATGACTTTCAGCAGGTTTCTTTCTTCTCCAACTATTCTTACTTCTCCAACTATTCTTACTTCTTCATTCCTTACTCGGTCTTCCCATTTCACTTTTTCCATTCTTCCCCACATCAACATCTCTAGTGCCTCCAATCTTCTTTCGTCTTCCTTCCTCAATGTCCAGGTCTCCGCACCATACAGTGCTACGCTCCAGATGTAACATTTGGCAAGTGTTTTCTGCAGATTTTTGTTTAGTGGCCCGCAAAGTAATTGCTGTTTCCTCTTGTATCCTTCTTTTGCCATTGCAATTGTTTTCCTAATTTCTGTTGAGCAATACACGTCATCCATCACTACACTTCCCAAGTAATTGAAGTTATTCACTTGCTTTATTACCTCTCCCCCTATTTTCATACAGCATTTTCTCCCTGTTCCTCCAGTTACCATGCTTTTCGTTTTCTTCTTATTAATCTTTATTCCATATTCTTCTAATTTTGTGTTTAGGTTATCTAACATTTGTTCCATCTCTCCTGCACCCCCTGCCGTCACAACCATGTCGTCTGCAAATCTTATACACTCCACTCTTCGTCCTCCTATACACACTCCTCTCCTTCCATCAAAACTTCAATTAATTTCCTCCAGATAGAAATTGAACAGTGTTGGTGATAAACGACAACCTTGTCTTACCCCTCTTCCCAGTTCAATTTCTTCACTCATTACATCTGCTATTCTTACTTTTGCTCTCTGGTTCAAATATAAATTTCTAATTCGCCATCTATCCCTCCATTCAACTCCATGTTTCCTTAGGATTACCATCAGTTTGTCCCACCTGACACAGTCAAAATCCTTCTCACGATCAATGAACACAACATACACCTTCCTTTTCTTCTCCATGTACCTCTCCCCTATCACTCTCAGTAGCCCAATGGCGTCTCTAGTTCCCATTCCTCGCCTGAAACCAAATTTTTCATCTCCTATTACGAAATTCAACTTTCCATGTAGTCTTCTGTTGAGCGTCCTCAGCAAGACTTTGCCTGTATGCGATATCAGGCTCATTGTTCTATGTTCCTCACACTTTTTGCTGTTCTTTTTTTTCTGTAGGATGATACTTTCTGTAAAGTCCTTTGGCCATTTTCTTGTCATGTATATTTGATTACACAATTCAATCAACTCCCTTTTCCCTTCTTTCTCCAATGACTTTAACAGTTCCGCAGGAATCTCATCAATTCCCATTGCCTTTCCATTTTTCATCTCCTTCATAGGTGCTTCAATCTCACTCGTTAGTACTGCATTTCCTTTGTCATCATCTGCAACTTTATCTTCTTCTTCTATCCCAAGCTCTTCTTCACATGGTCGGCTGTCTGCTGTGTACAGCCCTACAATCAGATGTCAGATATTAAATATGTTCACCAATAGCGTGGTACTGGAACCTGGAACGACGATACGAATGATTTTTGCCTGGGAGTGATCCGAATGCAGCAGCTTTCGCTGTTGTCTTATAGCTACAAATAGACATGAAATATTTATTGTTTCTTCACCAGTAACGAGATGTACACATGTTCGGCTAGGGGTAACGCAACGAATAGTTCTATGCTGCCCGCACATATCGTCGTTGTCGACCCAACACGCAACTGTCAAATTCTCCTTAGTTTTTTTATTTCCTGGAATGACAGAGAATGTTCTTGTGAGATCGACTAGATACATTCATGGTATACCTATCAAAGATTCTGAATGAATTCCAGTTTGGTGTGACATCGACTTATCAAGTATGTGTTTGCAGACTGGGTAGATTACTAATCTCGTTGTGTACATTGCAAACTATCTCTATCAGCCATCACAAGGGTAATGAGAAGACGATGAGCGCAGCATTTGGTCGTTTGCTCCATGAAAATTTCGATGCACTGTAAAGAGATAGTGGTAGTAGCTCTCAGTGCCAAACTGATGCGAGAGTAACATTTTACCTCCTTTGTGACAGAGCTACAAAGATGTACATAGAACTCTGAACGACATCTTTAGAAATTTTGCCATCGCAAGACGTCTCACTACGTTCAGTAACAAGTAGATCTAGAGGTAAGAAACATAAAATACTGTAGAACTGCTTCTGAAAATATACAAACTGTCAATTCTACCGTATCACTGAATACTCTGTTAACTGTTTTTCATTCAGCAACAACTCCAACAGCCACATTTTCGTATTTATGTTGGAGTCTGATAAAGTTACTGGAGACACTATTTCTATTAGTGTAGCGCATATTAATAGCGTTTCCCCTTAGGTTACTGAACAAAATGGACACAAATATCAGAGAACCAATCAACAATATATTCCATCTCGTTATCGAAAACCGTCTGATGATGCACAGGTAGCTTTCTATCCCATACAAGTAGCGACTTGTCGATTCTGAGTTAAGCCACGTTTAAAGCGCAATCATCAAAGCAAAACAAACAGAAACAAACAAAAGGAAACAAAAACTAACTTTCTTGGTGGTTGATCGATAGGGGCGAGAAAGGAAACGCAGGTGGGTGCCAAATTAGAATACATGCAGTAGGCGTGTTTGCCAAAGTAGCTTCTTGGTGCTGTCTTCCAGGTCGCGTTTGTTACTCTGCAATTGCTCTCATCTGCTGGCAACAGATGTCAGCTGCGAAGGACACATTCCTGTGGAGCACTTTGCAACACAAAACACCTTCTTCGTCCCATCAGAAGTATATCAATAACAATACATTTTGTGGGTGTTACAGGCCTTCGTTTGAGATACTGTTTGTTATGACTTACCCAATGTTTTCTCCTTATGAAGTTACCGTATAGTACTTCAAATCGCCATCAGACCGGACTGATTTAGGTTTACGGTGACCTCCTTAAATCTATTATGGGAAATGCCAGGATCAAGGGCACAGACGACATCGTTTCCTATCCCTCCCAGGTCGAGATCCTGCTTCGCGTCTATACATGTCTCCGATGAGATGTAATACAGCAATCGTCCTTCCTTTCTTTTAACCTCAGTATGACTACTGCAGGCAAGTATCGCACAAATGTTAATTGGTCATCGCAATTGCCGGTTATCGGATACACTGTCACTGACCATAGTAGTAAATCGCGGAAACGTCCTTCATCAATGCCTGTTTGTCTTCCAGAATGTGGTGATTAATTTATCTGAAAACCATCTTACCAGCAACGATAAAACTTGACTTTCTCGATAGCAAAAAAAAATGGTTCAAATGGCTCTGAGCACTATGGGACTCAACTGCTGAGGTCATTAGTCCCCTAGAACTTAGAACTAGTTAAACCTAACTAACCTAAGGACATCACAAACATCCATGCCCGAGGCAGGATTCGAACCTGTGACCGTAGCGGTCTTGCGGTTCCAGACTGCAGCGCCTTTAACCGCACGGCCACTTCGGCCGGCTTCTCGATAGCACTTACTCCATACAGGGAGCAGGTGTTTCGAATTGCCTCCACTGCTTTCACCCTTTTATTAAACACAGACAGAACATAATATCACAAATGTTAGACTTTGTTCTGGTTTAGACTCTGTTTCTGCATAAGTGACGGTCTTCATAACGTCAAAAATGAGAAATATTCAGGCTGTCATGGCACGAGCTATACTTCAAACTTCAACAAAATAGTTAAATACGCTTATAGCGACATGCCAAATAAAATCGCCACGGAGCATGATGAAATGTAGCACTATATCATGCGCAACATTACATGTTATACTTTCTTTCGAGCGCAGTAATGTCCGCTGGAGATCATAGGCTCTAAGCCCAATGTGTCGCAATCACTTGGGCAGACGTCGGTCTGTATCAAGTGGCCACTGGTTGATGGTGCTGAAAATGGTCTTACCATGACAGATACCCACGAGCCTTTCACAAACATGTTTCCATAACAGCGTTGTGTTACTGGCTGATTAGAAAATGAGCGTAACTGTCTCTGACCTTCTGTCAGCCTGATGTTCCTGGCAGACCGATGGATTATGGGTCACTTCCGTTTGTATTTGTGAGGCACCCCCCACGAAGGGACCACGGCAGTCTGTCCGCGGCGAGCGTCTGAAGTGGTAAGATCTCCGGCTAGGCGAGTCTCTGTTAAGTCCGTAGGACAATGGATTTCTTAAGTTCAGCCTAACTGGAAATTTAATCACCTTTATTTCAGGTTTTAGATCTAAAATCAACGCAGTGTAATTCGAATGTGAAGTTCAGAATATCTTCCAGTGGTTGCTTTGTCACTACTTTGTGAGTAAAGTGGAACCACATGTTGATGATCCGTAACTCTAACTAAGATCATCAATCTTAAATGCGAATGTGCGTGAGATTATAACGTCTCGTCTTGACAATATTTTCAATATAGCAACTTTTCTTTATGTTCAACCCACGTGGGGTGTACTTTGTGAGACCAGTACCACGTGCTTAAATTGTTTGACCCATCAGGTTAATAGTAAGACGTTAGTAACCAGTTCGAGGTTTTTCTTTTGTAAATTGCTTTTCGGTCTAATTAATTTTAATTATCAAAATTATTGTGGAGTTACACTCTTTGTGTAAACCAAGTTGACCACGTGAAGCATGTGGTGTAATCATCAAAGTAGCCCTCAGTTATTCTTTTCGGGGAAATTTCACAGAGAGTTAGTATGAATTTAGTGTACCAGTGTGTGGTAATTACATGACGGACAGGATTGCGCTACGAACGTAACTTCTTTGGCTCAAAATTGAATCGGTTGGTAGTGGTTAATTTCCTCTTGCATATGTTTCAACGTTCTACGTTTGTTATTTTATGAATGCAGTGTTGTATGCAGTCTCCCAATCTTGGCTCCATATTTGATGTGTTCTGTAAGATTACAAACTCACATTTTCACAATCCTAAATAAGGCACCAGTTTAGTTATGAATCAAGTTTAATATGCTGAGATATCAATGATCAATGTTAAAATATATTTCCAAATATAAACTGATTTATTTCTTTTTATTTAAATTCTCTTATATATATATGTCGATTCGCTACTGACTGGAACAGAGTTTGATTAGTTTTGGCCGCCGGAGGCAGAAGTTGCTGCTCGCAGGAACTCTGTCTATAGTAAGCTTTCTTTCACTAGTAATGTTATTTTAGTAAGATCATAGGACGTTCATTTGTTATTTTAGGTGACCTGGAGAATTTGACTGGACTGGGATTCGAGCTCCGATTCCAATTTTTCTCTGTATTTGAACCTTCGATGTGATATTGTCCCATTATTTCGTTGTTTTCTCATGATGCCAAAACTCCTCTAGGTCTTTATGAACGTTGTGATCCTAACTAGTAGTGAAAGAGAATTTCATAGTTGACACCTCTTCGTGTGGGGTCAACATCAGTATCGTGTGGGATTGGGGTCCCAGGCAGCACATTGTGTATAGTCAAACAACTGTGACCCACAATTTTTCCACATTTAGAGGACCTGCGACACAGCTACGTTATGTTGGTTGCATTCAGCAGTGGCCCAATTTTGCTGTTGTCAGGTGTACATTACGACCTAACTACTACTAGCTGATTGAATATCCATCGAAGTTTTGGCTGATCGTAAGTTGTTGGAAATACATCAAAAGCGGTAACTAGCTAAACTATCTCTCTGATGACTCAGTTTATACAAATCCTAATTTTATAAAACGACAACCCATCTACAAATAGATACCTATAGTCAATATCAGAGAATAGTTTACATTTTGCATGTTATACTTTACGTAGTTCATAGGAACTTATATAACTTTCACCCTCTAACTCATATTTACCGGTGTGTAAGCACACTTGATTTAAATTTTCATTAAAATCTGCAAGAACAATTTCTGGGGCAATGCCAAAAGAAACTGTAAATGCCTTACAATGCTTCAAAAGGAAAAAAAATACATATTTCACCATATGTTCCATACAGTTCCGAAGTTTTTAGTCACAACAGTAACTAATGGTCTTATGCTTTTCGAGTTTTCGAAATGTTATAAATTATACTACAAGCTTTCATCCATGTCTCCCTTTATCTCAAGGATAACTCGGATGAAACAAGCTTCATCACATAAGCAAAGTAATACATCAATAAATGTAAAATACAGGACAGTTGCAGAACACAGGTAATAATACAGACACCAATCATCAACGTTTCACCTAAATAATTTCGTGCATTTATTATTGAAGACATGGTAGGCAAGATTCCGAAAACAATTTCAGCAAATTTTCAGCATTCAGAATGATATACAAACACTCCTCTTTCAAATCAAATGAAAAATGAGTAAATAAAGGATGACGGTTAACAGTATGACATGTTAACACAGGTAGCGCTAAATAATGCTCGTCAGCCAGTCTACTAACTACCTCTCTTGTGGCTTTAATTCTATGTGAAAATCTGAATACTCCCAGAATTTACAATTTCTTCTTACCCTAACATATACCCACATCAATCTGTAGTAAGATGAATGACGACAGATATACAACTGTCCACATAAAGTACATTTAGTTACATATGTCTGCATTGGTTATATCTTGGAACCCCACAAACTAGAAACACTTATAACTTTCAATTTACTGATCAAATATAAACAGTAGCGCTTATTAGTTGTGTATCCACCAAATCTGCACATGAAATACTGCATTTTAGGCAGGATCTTACAAACTATGCTATACTGTCTGATTATGTCTTCAAATATTACCTGCTCACGTCGTTCCAGTTCCTTCTGGTGTTCACTCCTAAGAGCTGCGAGCTTTGCTTCGCATTCTGCTTCCATTTCTTGACGCAGTGCGGCCTCAGATGACCCACTATCTGTAAAAGTACATATGAGTCATTTTCACTGACCGAGCAGTACACGTCTTTTTAGACATTCAGAAATGAAATGTGGTCTAAAACATTAATTAGATACGTTTCTAATGTAATATTGGCCAGAAGGAACGACGTGGCTTACGGTTTTTGCGTGAGAACGAGGACTTTGTCTTACCAGACGACAAAGGAAATGACACTGATTCTGAACACTGACGACTTCCACCTGAAGGAGCTAAATTTATTCGAAGACGACGCGTACCGGAAGCTCAGTCGCGATCCGACATAGGCCATAGTCAGGAAGACAGGAAAGTTATGAAAAGACTGTGGTTTAGCAGACGAATTAATGCCTCGTGTCGACAGACCTCCCAGGCTTCACTGATTTCCGAAATATATGTAAGGAAAATGTCCCTCTTAGGCCCTTTGTTAGTACAATCAGTTCGCCCACCTACAGACTGGCAAAACATCTTGTAGGAGTAGAATGAGATTTTCATTCTGCAGTGGAGTGTGCGTTGATATGAAACTTCCTGACAGATTAAAATTATGTGCCGGACCGAGACTCGAACTCGTCATCTTGCCTTTCGCGGGCAAGTGCTCTACCACCTTTTTTTTTTTTAAATGTTGATCGTTGTCTTTGGTCGTTGCGGACGTCACATGACAGCCGTTCAAGTTGATCCTTCCACTCAGTTTTTTTTTTATTATTATTATTACAGAGGCCAACCAGCTCTGTGACCGAACACGCCGAGCTACCGTGTCGGCGCTGCGTCAACTATAGCTGAGCAGCCGGCCGCCCGGGAGTGTGTCCCGGGGGCCCGCGCACCTGAGCTACCCAAGCACGACTCACGCCCCGTCCTCACAGCTTTAATTCCGCCAGTACCTCGTCTCCTACCTTCCAAACTTCACAGGAGCTCTCCTGCGAACCTTGGACTTTGCCACAGCCAGGGGGATGTTTCCAGAATGAAATTTTCAGTCTGCAGCCGAGTGTGCGCTGATATGAAACTTCCTGGCAGATTAAAACTGTGTACCAGAGTGGACTAGCTGATATATACATATCAGTTGGTGTGTTGGCATCACTATCAGTGATGCAAACTAGGCGTTCCAGCATGCAACGTTTCCCTCACACCACTTGTCCCCACCCCACTGCCTGTGTGCTAGGGTAAGTCTGATGAAAAAAGTCAGGGAATCTTCTCTTCCTTCCCACTCCTCTCATGACATTTCAATTGTGTAATATGTATAGTGCGTAAAATCAAAGTTCATTCAACACGTTTTTACCCAAACAGTTCTGCATTTCCTCATTGTCGTAGGTCTACAGATTTACAATAATCTTACAAAATAATGTACAAACTATTTAAAAGATAACACAATTAAATCTGAAAAGGTTACGACTTGAAAACCAAAAAACCAATGTAAAATGAAAACACAAATACAACATAAGATATTTTATATTTCACGAAGTTATATATATATATATATATATATATATATATATATATATATATATATATATATATATATATGTGTGTGTGTGTGTGTGTAAAATTTAAAATTAGGATATATT
This sequence comes from Schistocerca nitens, assembly GCF_023898315.1. NCBI lineage: Eukaryota > Metazoa > Arthropoda > Insecta > Orthoptera > Acrididae > Schistocerca > Schistocerca nitens. Next base: position 403,222,179 of record NC_064614.1, on the reverse strand, counting down.
TATCTAAGAAACACTTAATAAACAACCCATGTGACAAGTGCCACTGAAGCACACACGTAATGGGCATACATAAAGCAATATAGAGATATTTCTGTCTTTTTTGACAAATATGTCTTTGGAATACCAGTTCATCATATATAACTCATTTTGATGTTGCTGTGCAACAGTCATATATATTTTTTAAAGAAACACACCGTCATTTAACTATTTTATTGCTTACTTGAGCACAGACAAGGTTTCGGCCTTTATGTCATTTTCAAGTATTTGGTTTTATGTCTTTAACATATATCGCAAGACGCTTAACAAGTTACTAAGCTCAAAGTGAGCCATAAATTAAGAAAAATATTAGCTCCGTACGAAATGCCAGACGTAAAATCATCATCTTGTAACAGATCGGCAAATAATCGTGCAACCTCGTCATATTTAGCACAATCAGGCTTACACAGATAAATAAAAGATGAGCACAAGACCTTAACACGTCTTAAAAAGTTTTACTATCATAGCAGAGTATTGTCAAATGATCTTTCACAGAACGCAAAGACATTCTGGTCGTATGAAAGGCTGTTAGTGGCAACAAAGCTAGTGTCCAGTCCCTAGCGAATGAGACAGGAACTGAAACTGAGGGTACCAAAGCAAAAACTGAAATGCTTAATTCCGTTTTCAAATGTTCCTTTACAAAGGAAAACGCAGAAGAATTGCCCCAATGTAATACTCATACCCTGAAAAGATGACTGAAATCAATATTAGTGTCAGTGGTGTTGAGATCCTTAAAATTGAATGAAACTCCAGGACCCAATGGAATCCCTATCAGATTCTATACTGAATTTGCGGCTGAGTTGGCCCGTCTTCTGGCTACAATTTATCGTAGATCCCTCAAACAAAAACCCATGCCCAGCTCTTGGAAAAAAGCACAGATCACACATGTCAACAGAGCGAGATGGCGCAGTGGTTAGCACACTGGTCTCGCATTCGGAATGACGACGGTTCAATCCCGCGTCCGACCATCCTGATTTAGGTTTTCCGTGATTTCCCTAAATCGCTCCAGGCAAATGCCGCGATGGTTCCTTCGAAAGGGCACGGCCGACTTCCTTCCTTAATCCGATGAGATCGATGACCTCGCTGTTTGGTCTCCACCCCTCCCCCAAACAACCCAACCCACACATGTCTACAAGAAGGGTAGTAGAAGCGATCCACAAAACTACCGTCAAATATCCTTGATATCGATTTGTTGTAAAATCTTAGAACATTCTGAGCTCAAACATAACGGGGTATCTTGAACAAAATGACGTCTTCAGTGCCAATCCGCATCAGTCATGTGAAACCCAACTCGCACTTTTCTCACATGACATACTGAAAGCTTAGGATCAAAGCAGTGTGATACATGCAGTATTTCTTGATTTCAGAAAAGCATTAGATCAGTACCACACTTACTCTTACTGACAAACGTGCGATAATATAAGGTATCAAGTGAAATTTCTACTGGATTGAGGACTTTTTGGTAGGGAGGACGCAAAATGTTATCTTGGGTGGCGAGTCATCGTCACATGTAGAAGTAACTCCGAGTGTGTCCCAGGGAAGTGTGTTGGGACCCTTACTGTTGATTTTGTATATTAATGACTTGCAGATAATATTAATAGTAAAATCAGGCTTTCTGCAGATAATGCAGTTATCTATAATCAAGTACTGTCTGAAAGAAGCTGCACAAAAATTCAGTCAAATGTTCATAAGATTTAAAAGTGGTGCAGAGATTGGCAACTTACTTTAAATGTTCAGAAATGAAAAATTTTGCACTTCACAAAACGAAGAAAAAGTAATATCATATGACTATAATATCAGTGAGTCACTGTTGGAATAGGCCAACTCATACAAATCCCTGGATGTAAAGGCGGGTCCACACAGAGCACGCCGTGCTGCGCCGCGCTGCTGCATCCCGCGCACAGCTGTAACAGAGGGGAGTGCGCCGTCCGCGACCCGCCGCGCCGCTCCGGGGCGCGCACTGTGTTCCAGTTGGAGCGCGGGCACGGTCTGAAGATGGAGCGAGCCGAAGCCCCGTCTAAACTGAGCGCGCGCAAACGCGCCACTTCCTTTGATGTACCGACAACGGCCGGGAAACTGCGCGGCGCGGTTCGCCGTCCACACTGAGCGCGCAGAGCCGCGCAAGGCCGTTTTGCGCAGCGCGGCGCGCTCAGTTGTGGACCCGCCTTAACGCTTTGTAGGGATGTGAAATGGAATGATCACAAAGGTACGGTCATGGGTAAAGCAAGTGGTAAACTTCGGTTTATTGGTACAATACTGGGCAAGTACAATTAGCTCTACAAAAGAGACTGCTTATAAATCACTCATGTGATGGGATCTCGAATATTGCTCATGTTTGTGGGACCCATACCAATTAGAACTAACAGGAAATATTGAACATATACAGAGAAGTGCTGCATGAATGGTCACAGGTTTGTGTAATGCGAGGGAGAGTGTCACAGAGGTACTGAAGGCTCTTGAAGAGAGGCGTAAACTATCCCGAGAAAGTCTATTAACAAATATTACGAAACAATAATAATAATTAATAAAGTTTCAAGAACCGGCTTTAAATGATGACTCTAGCAATATACTACAATCCCCCACTTATCACTCATATTGGGGTCGTGTGGATAAGATTAGAAAAATCTCTGCACGCTCAGAGGCATTCAGTCAGTCTCCCGGCCCTCCTTACGCGAATGGAATGGAAAGAAATCCTAGTGAATAGTACAATGGCACATACCCTCTGTAATGTACGTCACGGCGGTTTGCAGAGTGTAAGTGTTGCTGTAGATGTAGATACTGGAAGCCTTCAGTCACATTACTTCATCGTCAGCCAGAGATTCCCAAATCAGATATTGGACTGTAAGCCACACCCACGATCATATATAGACTCAGATCACAATTTGGTAATAATGAAGAGTAAGCTGAAATTTAAGAGACTAGTCAGAAAGAATAAATGCGCAAAGAAGTGGAATACGGAAGCACTAAGAAATGAACACATATGCTGTAAGTTCTCTGAGCCTGTAGATAATGCGATAATGAATAGCTCAGTAGGCAGTTCAGTCGAAGAGAAATGAGTATCCCAAAACAGAGGAATCACGGAGGGCAGAAGGAAAAACTTACATGCAAGGAAGGTAACTGTGAAGAAACCATGCGTAACGGAAGAAATAATCCGTTTGATCTACAAAAGGAGGAATTACAAAACTGTTCAGCGAAATTCCGCGGTACAGAAATACAAGGCACCTAGGAATGAAATCCCCCCGCCCTGAACCATGGACCTTGCCGTTGGTGGGGAGGCTTGCGTGCCTCAGCGATACAGATAGCCGTACCGTAGGTGCAACCACAAGGGAGGGGTATCTGTTGAGAGACCAGACAAACGTGTGGTTCCTGAAGAGGGGCAGCAGCCTTTTCAGTAGTTGCAGAGGAAACAGTCAGGATGATTGACTGATCTGGCCTTGTAACACTAACCAAAACGGCCTTGCTGTTCACGGCTGAAAGCAAGGGGAAACTACGTCCGTAATTTTTCCCGAGGGCATGCAGCTTTACTGTATGGATAAATGATGATGGCGTCCTCTTGGGTAAAATATTCCGGAGGTAAAATAGTCCCCCATTCGGATCTCCGGGCGGGGACTACTCAAGAGGATATCGTTATCAGGAGAAAGAAAACTGGCGTTCTACAGATCGGAGCGTGGAATGTCAGATCCCTAAATCGGGGAGGTAGGTTAGAAAATTTAAAAAGGGAAATTGATAGGTTAAAGTTAGATATAGTGGGAATTAGTGAAGTTCGGTGGCAGGAGGAACAAGACTTCTGGTCAGGTGAATACATCGTTATAAACACAAAATCAAATAGGGGTAATGCAGGAGTAGGTTTAATAATGAATAGGAAAATAGGAATGCGGGTAAGCTACTACAAACAGCATAGTGAACGCATTTTTGTGGCCAAGATAGATACGAAGCCCACGCCTACCACAGTAGTACAAGTTTATATGCCTACTAGCTCTGCAGATGACGAAGAAATTGAATAAATGTATGATGAAATAAAAGAAATTATTCAGATAATGAAGGGAGACGAAAATTTAATAGTCATGGGTGACTGGAATTCGTCAGTAGGAAAAGGGAGAGAAGGAAACGTAGTAGGTGAAAATGGATTGGGGGTAAGAAACTAAAGAGGAAGCCGCCTGGTAGAATTTTGCACAGAGCACAACTTAATCATAGCTAACACTTGGTTCAAGAATCATAAAAGAAGATTGTATACATGGAAGAAGCTTGGAGATACTAAAAGGTATCAGATAGACTATATAATGGTAAGACAGAGATTTAGGAACCAGGTTTTAAATTGTAAGACATTTCCAGGGGCAGATGTGGACTCTGACCACAATCTATTGGTTATGAACTGCAGATTAAAACTGAAGAAACTGCAAAAAGGTGGGAATTTAAGGAGATGGGACCTGGATAAACTGACTAAACCTGAGGTTGTACAGAGTTTCAGGGAGAGCACAAGGGAACAATTGACAAGAAGGGGGGAAGGAAATACAGCAGAAGAAGAATGGGTAGCTTTGAGGGATGAAGTAGTGAAGGCAGCAGAGGATCAAGTAGGTAAAAAGACGAGGTCTAGTAGAAATCCCTGGGTAGCAGAAGAAATATTGAATTTAACTGATGAAAGGAGGAAATATAAAAATGCAGTATATGAAGCAGGCAAAAAGGAATATAAACGCCTCAAAAATGAAATAGACAGGAAGTGCAAAATGGCTAAGCAGGGATGGCTAGAGGACAAATGTAAGGATGTAGAGGCTTATCTCACTAGGGGTAAGATAGATACTGCCTACAGGAAAATTAAAGAGGCCTTTGGAGGAAAGAGAACCACTTGTATGAATATCAAGAGGTCAGATGGAAACCCAGTTCTAAGCAAAGATGGGAAAGCAGAAAGGTGGAAGGAGTATATAGAGGGTCTATACAAGGGCAATGAACTCGATGACAACGTTATGGAAATGGAAGAGGATGTAGATGAAGATGAAATGGGAGATACGATACTGCGTGAAGAGTTTGACAGAGCACTGAGAGACCTGAGTCGAAACAAGGCCCCGGGAGTAGACAACATTCCATTAGAACTACTGATGGCCTTGGGAGAGCCAGTCATGACAAAACTCTACCATCTGGTGAGCAAGATGTATGAGACAGGCGAAATACCCACAGACTTCAAGAAGAATATAATAATTCCAATCCCAAAGAAAGCAGGTGTTGACAGATGGGAAAATTACCGAACTATCAGTTTAATAAGTCACAGCTGCAAAATACTAACGTGAATTCTTTACAGACGAATGGAAAAACTGGTAGAAGCCGACCTCAGGGAAGATCAGTTTGGATTCCGTAGAAATATCGGAACACGTGAGGCAATACGGGCCCTACGACTTATCTTAGAAGCTAGATTGAGGAAAGGCAAACCTACTTTTCTAGAATTTGTAGACTTAGAGAAAGCTTTTGACAATGTTGACTGGAATACTCTCTTTCAAATTCTGAAGGTGGCAGGGGTAAAATACAGGGAGCGAAAAGCTATTTACAGTTTGTACAGAAACCAGATGGCAGTTATAAAGAGTCGAGGGACATCAAAGGGAAGCAGTGGTTGGGAAGGAAGTGAGACAGGGTTGTAGCCTCTCCCCGATGTTATTCAATCTCTATATTGAGCAAGCAGTGAAGGAAACAAAAGACAAATTTGGAGTAGGTAATAAAATCCATGGAGAAGAAATAAAAACTTTGAGGTTTGCTGATGACATTGTAATTATGCCAGAAACAGCAAAGGACTTGGAAGAGCAGTTGAACGGAATGGATAGTGTCTTGAAAGGAGGATATAAGATGAACATCAACAAAAGCAAAACGAGGATAATGGAATGTAGTCGAATTAAGTCAGGTGATGCTGAGGGAATTAGATTAGGAAATGAGACAATTAAAGTAGTAAAGGAGTTTTGCTATTTGGGGAGCAAAATAACTGATGATGGTCGAAGTAGAGAGGATATAAAATGTAGACTGGCAATGGCAAGGAAGGCATTTCCGAAGAAGAGAAATTTGTTAACATTGAGTATAGGTTTAAGTGTCAGGAAGTCATTTCTGAAAGTATTTGTATGGAGTGTAGACATGTATGGAAGTGAAACATGGACGATAAATAGTTTGGACAAGAAGAGAATAGAAGCTTTTGAAATGTGGTGCTACAGAAGAATGCTGAAGATTAGATGGGTAGATCACATAACTAATGAGGAAGTATTGAATAGGACTGGGGAGAAGAGGAGTTCGTGCCACAGCTTGACTAGAAGAAGGGAACGGTTGGTAGGACATGTTCTGAGGCATCAAGGGATCACCAGTTCAGTATTGTAGGGCAGCGTGGAGGGTAAAAATTGTAGAGGGAGACCAAGAGATGAATACACCAAGCAGATTCAGAAGGATGTAGGTTGCAGTAGGTACTGGGAGATAAAGAAGCTTGCACAGGATAGAGTAGCATGGAGAGCTGCATCAAACCAGTCTCAGGACTGAAGACCACAACAACAACAACAGGAATGAAATAAATAGGAAGTGCAGAGAACCTAAGGGTACATGGAAAATGTGAAGAGAAAAATCATAACAACATTCAGTGAAATTAAAAGCAAGTACAGTAACATTAAGAGTGCAATGGGAAATGCAGTGTTATCAGCAGAGGAAAGGTGGAAACAGTACATTGAGGGCCTTTATGATTTGATGGGTTGACGTAACAGCTGTCGATAGGGAAGAGATGGGAAATCCAGTATTAGAATCAAAATTTAGAAGAGCTTTGGAAGACTCAGAATCAAATAATGCTGTAGGGATGCATATTTTTCCATCAGAATTTGTGAAACCATTGGGGGAAGTGCCAACAAAACGATTTCTCACGTTAGTGTGCAGAATGTATGAGACTGGCGATATACCATCAGATTTTCGTAGAAACATCATCCAACGATTCTCAAGATTGCAAGAGTCAACAAGTAACGAGAATTATCGCACCCTCTGCTTAACAACTTATGCATCCACATTACTGACAAGTATAATAAATAGAACGGAAAAAATTGAGGATCTGTTAGATGACGATCAGTTTGGCTTTAAGAAAGAGAGAGGCACCAGAGAGACATTTCTGACATTGTGGTTGATAATCGAAGCAGGACTGAAGAAAAATCGAGATGCGTTCATAGGAAATGTCGAACTGGAGAAAGTGTTCAGTAATGAAAATGATAAAAATAAGTGTAAGCTATAGGGAGACAGGGGTAATACACAATATGTACAAGAACAAAGAGGGAACAATATGAGTGGATGACCAACAACGAACTGCACGAATGAAAAAGGATGAGAGACAGGGATGTATCTTTCTCCCCTACCGTTCAATATACACGTCGAAGAAACAACGATGGAAATAAGAGAAGGTTCAAGAGTGGGATTAAAATTCAAGGCGAAAGGACACCAATGTTCAGATTCGCTGATAACATTGCTATCCTCAGGGAAAGTCAAGAAGAATTACAGGATCTGTTGAATCGAATGAACAATCTAATGAGTACAGAATATGGATTGAGAGTTAATCGCAAAAGACGAAAGTAATGAGAAGTAGCAGAAATGAGAACAGCGAGAAACCTAACCTCATAACTGGTGATCATGAAGTAGATGAAATTAAGGAATTCTGCTACATAGGCAGCAAAATAGCCCATGACGTACGAAGCAAGGAGGACATATAAAGCAGAGTTCCACGACAAAAGGGCGTTCCTACCCAAGAGAAGTCTACTAGTATCAAACACAGGTCTTAATTTGAGGAAGAAATTTCTGTGACTGTACGTTTGGAGCACAGTACTGTATGGCAGCGAGACATGGAATGTGGGAAAAACGAGCTGAAGAGAGTAGAAGCATTTGAGATATGGTGCTCTAGAGGAATGTTGAAAATTAGGTAGACTAATAAGGTAAGGAATAAGGAGGTTCTCCATAGAATCGGCGAAGAAAGGAATACATGGAAAACACTTACAAAAAGAAGGAACAGGATGACAGCCCATCTGTCAAGGCGAATAACTTCCATTGTGCTAATGGGATCTGTAGAGGCTAACAACTGTAGAGGAAGACAGAGATTGGGATACATCCAGCAAATAATTTGGGAAGTAGGTTGCAGCTGCTACTCTCAGATGAAAAAACCTGCACAGGAGGGAGTAATCAGAATGCGTTGTAGAAGCGGCAGGACTTTAATGCTAATGGATTTGGATGTAACAAAAAATTATGCTGAAATCAAAGAATAGAAACTCCTGTTTGGATTATCAACAATAAAAGGAAAGAGATAGATTGTTATTCGCCATAAAGATGACACATTGAGTTACAGGCAGGCACAACGAAAGGACTGTTACACATTTAGCTTTTGGTCAAAGCCTTCTTCAGAGAGGGAAACACACTCATTCATTCACAAATATGACTGCCATCTCTGGCAGCTAGGATCAAAATCTGGAGTGGGTGTGGTCGGGAAAGGGAAAGCAGGGTACTGGTGGGGAAAGGGAAGAGTGTGATCTGGCGGAGAGTGCGTGAACTAGAGAAAGCCATGACAAGATTGCCGCCAGGCATTGGTAGGGAGGAACTGGGGTAGGGAAGTGGGCAGAGTGGAAGGGATGGGGAATGGGAAAGGAAAGGAGGAAGGAAGAGGAAAGACAGATGGGTGAATTGCCAGAGGGTGGCACACAAAGGTGGTGAGGGAACGTGAATAGGGAGCACGTGATAGGACAGAGAAAACTGTGGGGTAGAGGGTGTGGGGCAGTAGGTTACATTTGGCTGAAGCTAGGATAATTTTGGGAGCAGTCTTTACGTTTTGCCTGTCTGCAACCCAACATGTAATCTTTACTGTAAGTAGAAATCTATCTTTTTCCTCGTACAAGATTATGATAAGGATTTTTAACTTGTGACTGTCTAACATTTAATTGCGATCTTCTGTGTGCAGTAAAGATGACAACTGGGTAGAAGAGTAATGTTACTGTAAACAAAGATAAAGTTTGGTAACAAAACGCTTTGCTACTGTGACATATAGTAGTACGTACTCCTGTTTACATTATACTTCGGTCACGGGAGGCATGGAAGATGGGGGAGGGGGAGATGTTTTCATTTACTATAAATACTACTGGACAGCTACCACATGTTGTTGTACTTGTTGAAAACATGGCTTTGAAAGTTAGCATTATGTGTTGACTGAAGTCTTTTTCTGGGCGGACATTTGGAAGAAGAAGAGGTAAACGTAATCTTGGAGGAGGAGGAGGAGGAGGAGGAGGAGGAGATTAGTGTTCAACGTCCCGTCGACAACGAGATCATTTAGAGACGGACTAGGGAAGCATGGGGAAGGAAATGGACCGTGCACTTTCAAAGAAACCACACCGGAATTGGTCTGAAGCGAATAAGGGAAATCACGGAAAACCTAAATCAGGTTTGAACCGTCATCCTCTCGAGTGCGAGTCCAATGTGCTAACGACTTCGTCACCTCTCTGTGTCATAATCTTGCAGACACGTTTTAGACTATCTGGCGTGGTGGGTGGATGCGAATCATTGTTGAATGCTAAAGAAACCTGGAAGGGTAAGCAATAAGATCAGTTAATATTTTTATACATTTACATATAGTGGGAAATACACTGCTGGCCATTAAAATTGCTAAACCACGAAGATGACGTGCTACAGACCCGAAATTTAATCCACAGGAAGAAGATATTGTGATATGCAAATGATTAGCTTTTCAGAGCATTCACACAAGGTTGACGCCGGTGGCGACAACTACAACGTGCTGACATGAGGAAAGTTTCCAACCAATTTCTCATACACAAACAGCAGTTGACCGGCGTTGCCTGGTGAAACGTTGTTGTGATGCCTCGTGTGAGGAGGAGAAATGCGTACCATCACGTTTCCGACTTTCATAAAGGTCGGATTGCAGCCTATCGCGATTGCGGTATATCGTATCGCGACATTGTTGCTCGCGTTGGTCGAGTTCCAATGACTGTTAGCAGAATACGGAATCGGTGGGTTCAGGAGGGTAATACGGAACGCCGTGCTGGATCCCAACGGCCTCGTATCACTTGCAGTCGAGATGACAGGCACCTTATCCGCATGGCTGTAACGGATCGTGCAGCCACGTCTCCATCCCTGAGTCAACAGATGGGGACGTTTGCAAGACAACGACCATCTGCACGAACAGTTCGACGTCGTTTGCAGCAGCATTGACTATCAGCTCGGGGACCATGGCTGCGGTTACCCTTGACGCTGCGTCACAGACAGGAGCGCCAGCCATGGTGTACTCAACGACGAACCTGGGTGCACGAATGGCAAAACGCCATTTTTTCGGATGAATCCAGGTTCTGTTTACAGCATCATGATGGTCGCATCCGTGTTTGGCGACATCGCGGTGAACGCACATTGGAAACGTGTATTCGTCATCGCCACACTGGCGTATCACCCGGCGTGTTGGTATGGGGTGCCATCGCTTACACGTCTCGGTCACCTCTTGTTCGCACTGACGACGCTTTGAACAGTGGACGTTGCATTTCAGATGTGTTACGAACCGCGGCTCTACCCTTCATTCGATCCCTGCAAAACCCGACATTTCAGCAGGATAATGCACGACCGCATGTTGCAAGTCCTGTACGGGCCTTTCTGGATACAGAAAATGTTCGACTGCTGCCCTGGCCAGCACATTCTCCAGATATCTCACCAACTGAAAACATCTGGTCAATGGTGGCCGAGCAACTGGCTCGTCACAATACGCCAGTCACTACTCTTGATGAAATGTGGTATCGTGTTGAAGCTGCATGGGCAGCCGTAACTGTAAAGGCCATCAAGCTCTGTTTGACTCAATGCCCAGGCGTTTTAAGGCCATTATTACGGCCTGAGGTGATTGTTCTGGGTACTGATTTCTCAGGATCTATGCACCCAAATTGCGTGAAAATGTAATCACATATCAGTTAGAGTATAATACACTCCTGGAAATTGAAATAAGAACACTGTGAATTCATTATCCCAGGAAGGGGAAACTTTATTGACACATACCCGGGGTCAGATACATCACATGATCACACTGACAGAACCACAGGCACATAGACACAGGCAACAGAGCATGCACAATGTCGGCACTAGTACAGTGTATATCCACCTTTCGCGGCAATGCAGGCTGCTATTCTCCCATGGAGACGATCGTAGAGATGCTGGATGTAGTCCTGTGGAACGGCTTGCCATGCCATTTCCACCTGGCGCCTCAGTTGGACCAGCGTTCGTGCTGGACGTGCAGATCGCGTGAGACGACGCTTCATCCAGTCCCAAACATGTTCAATGGGGGACAGATCCGCAGATCTTGCTGGCCAGGGTAGTTGACTTACACCTTCTAGAGCACGTTGGGTGCACGGGATACATGCAGACGTGCATTGTCCTGTTGGAACAGCAAGTTCCCTTGCTGGTCTAGGAATGGTAGAACGATGGGTTCGATGACGGTTTGGATGTACCGTGCACTATTCAGTGTCCCCTCGACGATCACCAGTGGTGTACGGCCAGTGTAGGAGATCGCTCCCCACACCATGATGCCGGGTGTTGGCCCTGTGTGCCTCGGTCGTATGCAGTCCTGATTGTGGCGCTCACCTGCACGGCGCCAAACACGCATACGACCATCATTAGCACCAAGGCAGAAGCGACTCTCATCGCTGAAGACGACACGCCTCCATTCGTCCCTCCATTCACGCCTGTCGCGACACCACTGGAGGCGGGCTGCACGATGTTGGGGCGTGAGCGGAAGACGGCCTAACGGTGTGCGGGACTGTAGCCCAGCTTCATGGAGACGGTTGCGAATGGTCCTCGCCGATACCCCAGGAGCAACAGTGTCCCTAATTTGCTGGGAAGTGGCGGTGCGGTCCCCTACGGCACTGCGTAGGATCCTACGGTCTTGGCATGCATCCGTGCGTCGCTGCGGTCCGGTCCCAGGTCGACGGGCACGTGCACCTTCCGCCGACCACTGGCGACAACATCGATGTACTGTGGAGACCTCACGCCCCACGTGTTGAGCAATTCGGCGGTACGTCCACCCGGCCTCCCGCATGCCCACTATACGCCCTCGCTCAAAGTCCGTCAACTGCACATACGGTTCACGTCCACGCTGTCGCGGCATGCTACCAGTGTTAAAGACTGCGATGGAGCTCCGTATGCCATGGCAAACTGGCTGACACTGACGGCGGCGGTGCACAAATGCTGCGCAGCTAGCGCCATTCGACGGCCAACACCGCGGTTCCTGGTGTGTTCGCTGTGCCGTGCGTGTGATCATTGCTTGTACAGCCCTCTCGCAGTGTCCGGAGCAAGTATGGTGGGTCTGACACACCGGTGTCAATGTGTTCTTTTTTCCATTTCCAGGAGTGTATATTTGTCCAATGAATACCCGTTTATCATCTGCATTTCTTCTTGGTGTAGCAATTTCAATGGCCAGTAGTGTATGTAAAAAGATGGGAAACGTAAAAGAAATGTAGAAAATAAGAAAAATGTGGCTGCTGATGAATAACGAAACTTGATGCTGATAACCACGTCGTAGCTGCTTTCCTTGTAAGTCTCTACGGCCCTGTAGAGGGATAAAACAGATCAATAAGGACTAGAAAGATGTACCGAAGTTATACCTCAGCTGGTAGCGTGTTATATAACACAGCAAAATAATAGGATATCTGCACTGCAGAACCCCCAACGGCAAAATATTCAAATAATTTCATGCAAAACCATAGTTTAGTATTCCATAACAAGCTAGGCTGTAAAGAATACACACAGCCACATTCACGTCCATGGCTTATATTTACGATACAAAATTGATTGATTTCGGTACACACATAGCTTGATATAAAGCTGATTGATTTTGGAGGAAAATGATCATATGTTGGCGTACTTCAATAAAAGTTTACGCCATAATTTTGACACGAGGGACATAGAAGATTGCTGGTGTTTTGGATATTCTGCATAGTTTACACTGCATTAGATACACACATCCACAGATTCTAGAACCACTTCCTTGCACACAGCTCGTAACTGTGCTTGCCTGATCACACCGCTGTGCTGGTGGGTCAGGGGTGTCGTCGCTAATCCGCCAGAACCACAGCAATCAAGTCTTGTCCACATCACAGAGATGGCACTATCCGTCTAACAGAAAATGAGCATGTGTCGGTGCCCCTATGTTTAATGTTTAACAACTACCACAGTGCCTTATTTAAAAAAAAAAAACAAATACACTCCTGTGTACTCAGGCTGACATTAAAAAACTGAGGGATTGTGACGGATCATTTGTGTTGGCCTTTTGCAACAGCTTCGTCTGGATAACTATCGCCTTTGACGACACAAGTATTACACATTACTGCCAAATAATTAAAGCTGGAGAAACATATTTTTGTTTTTTCGAACCATTTACAGTACTTACTCTTTCATAAATGGTTCAGAGGTTATATACCGGAAAGTGATTAATTCCCTGAAAAGTGGGTACACAGAGGAGGTCCTGTTTCATTGTCAGCATTCGAACCTGATCTCACCGCACTTTATATCTTCTGTGGGACCATGTGAAAAGTCCTGTGTATGAGACGCGTGTCAAAACTGAAGAAGATTTAGTGGCAACAATTATCGGTCTGTGACACTGTTGAGACGATACCGGGGATATTGGAAAGGGTACGACAGAACTTTGTGCGATGAGGCCATTCCTTTACTGACGCTGTGGGATGCCATTTTTTACAACTATAATAAATGTTGCATCCTGTGAAACTTGTGCAGGTAAAAGGGAGTCATCATAACTGTTCTGTAAACTTACGATTTTAGGTGTCTCTGACAGCAAGTTACGTGCGCCATTCGTAGTCCATAGACAGGGATAATTATCTGAGATTATTGGGGAGTATTCAGCGGAAATTCCGTATATCATGATCGTGGTTCGGAAACTGGGCCAGCAATTTGAGAGCTACGTGAAGATGAGGTGTAACCTGTATAGATTTTCACTTATATCTTTCGACCAATCGTTTCTGGACTAGGGCCTGTGGTGTCAAATTGATACATTTACTCTTCTACATAGAAGGCTGACGGAGCACGATTGCCTGATGATACAAAGCTGTTACAAGATCGTTCATAGGCCCTATATCAATTACACAGAGGTATTACCGGTAGTACTTTGTCAGAATCAGTATCCAAAGAAGAAACAGAGGACGTAATACAAATCATCCCGAAACAGTCGACCCTAAGACTAGACGGTGTCCCCTGGGAATTGTATAAAATTTTCGGGCTAGTCATCAAAAAATTCTTCACGCAAATAGTGAGGGAGAAACAATGTTGTGCACACGAATACTCTGAAAAAATCCATAGAATAATTGTTCTCGTTCAAAAGTACAAAGAAGCCACAAAGAATAGCACGTTTCAGGCCCATAGTATTATTATGCACAGACCCGACAATAATATCTGATGTCATAACGGCGAGATTAAAACAAACCCTTCCAGACCTCCTCAGCCGGAAAAGACGTATAGCGTTAGATTAGATTAGATTAGATTAATACTTGCTCCATAGATCATGAATACGACACTTCGTAATGATGTGGAACGTGTCAGGTTAATAAAAGATGTCTGTACAAGATATTACATCACACAAAATATTGCATGACACTAATCTTTAAGTTTTTTCCCCTTAATTTATATCTAAAAATTCAGCCAATGAGTAGAAGGAGTTGTCATCTAGAAATTGTGTTAATTTATTTTTAAATGTTAGTTGCCTATCTGTCAGGCTTTTGATGCTGTTTGGTAGGTGCAGCATAATTTACCCCTTTCTGTGCCAAAGTCAGATTTAACCCTGCATAGTGAAGATCATCCTTTCTCCTCGTGTTATAGCTATGCACACTGCTATTGCTTTTGAACTGGGTTGGATTATTAACAACAAATTTCATAAGTGAATATATACACTGTGAGGTTACTGTGAGGATCCCTAGATCCTTAAATATATGTCTGCAGGATGACTGTGGGTGGGGTCCAGCAATTACTCTGATTACACGTTTTTGAGCAATGAATACTTTTCTACTCAACGATGAATTACCCCATAATATGATTCCATACGAAAGCAGTAAATGAAAGTAGGCATAGTAAGCTAATTTACTGAGATTATTATCACCATAATTTGCAATAACCCTAATAGCATACGTAGCTGAACTCAGACGTTTCAGCAGACCATCAATGTGTAGCTTCCAGTTTAACCTCTCATCAATGGACACACCTCAAAATTTTGAAAATTCTACCTTAACTACAGACTTTTGTTCAAAGTCTATATTTATTACTGGAGTTGTGCCATTTACTGTACGGAACTGTATATACTGTGTTTTATCAAAATTTAAAGAGTCCGTTTGCTGAGAACCACTTAATAATTTTGTGAAAAACATTATTTAAAATTACATCACTTACTTCTTGGTTTTTGGATGTTATTACTATACTTGTATCATCAGCAAAAAGAACTAACTTTGCATCTTCATCAATGCGGAATGGTAAGTCATTAATGTATATCAAGAACAGTAAAGGACCTAAGACCGAACCCTGTGGGACCCCATACTTGATAGCCCCCCAATTTGAGGTATCAGCTGTTGTTTTAACATTACCTGAACCACTTATTTCAACTTTCTGCATTCTTCCAGTTAAGTATGAATTAAACCATTTGTGCACTGCCCCCCTCAAACCATAATGATTTAGCTTATCTAAAAGACAAGCTTTGTACATGGAATTTGCTGCTTAAGAAACACTGCCTTCATCTCATGCCAGAATCATGTGCAATCATTGGAGCTATTGAACATTTACTTAGAGAAAGCTATCGATGAAATCAGTCATCAGTAAATAACAACTGTTACATCATTTCATATTTCCACAAACAACAATAGATTTGTTGCTACGAAATCAGTACCAAATGAGTTGAAAAGTGCAAATAAACATACATCTTACGGAAGTATTCCCAATCCAACATTCTGTCAGACAGGGTTGCACTTTATTAATGATACTGTTCATCACCTGTTAAGAACCATTAATCCATATGGTAAACAACTTCATATCAGCCGTACATATTGATGCATAACGGTCCATCATCAATGCCCATGCTAATCATCAATGTCCGTTTGTGTATGTCTACTTCCTTTTCCCTCTGGCAAACTACCTTTAGAATTATGTAAGTTTCATTGGCCTCCTTGTATAATTCATTTTAAAAATCGATACGTAAGTTTTTACTTTCACGTATTAATTTAATATTACAATTGCTCAGTAAACCAAATGCATTATCATTATAAATGTCCACATTACTCTCCCTCTCTCTACGCAAAAATTGTGTATCTTGCTTCGCATTTTTCACTCCAAACTGTCAGCGTTTTCCTTCTAGCCACAGCCTAAAACAACCATAGTTTCCGTGTAACACTTTTTCTGAAAACTGTCTTGAGCAGCTAGCTCCACAGCCCACACCCAATGGAAATATCTTAGACCTTGTAGCTATAAACAGGCCGTACCCTATCGAGAATGTCATTGTAGAAACGGGCATTAGCAATCATTATGTCATTATAGAAACTATGGTTATGAAAGTTAATAGATCAGTCAAGAAGCCTAGGAGAGTGTTTTTACTGGATACAGCAGATCAGCAGTTATTAGAATCTCTCTTAGACAGTCAATTGGCATCACTCGGTTCCAGCAAGATGGATGTGGCGGAATTATGGGCAAAGTTTAAGCAGATTGTAAATCGTGGTCAGGAGAGTTATGTGCCTAATACATGGATAACGGATGGAAATGACACAACATGGTTTAATAAGGAAATTCGGAGGATGCTAAGGAAGCAGAGGCTGTTGCACACTCGGTTCAAAAGGGAACATACAATTGACGACAAGCGAAGGTTAGTAGAGATTCGTGAATCTTGAGAAAAGATCTATGCGCGAAGCATACAACTGCCACTGTCACACCTTAGCAAAAGATCTGGCAGAAAACCCAAGGAAAGTCAGGCGTTAGGTAAAATCCCTAAGCGGGTCTAAGGTTTCCATTCAGTTACTTGTTCACCAGTCTGGAGTGGCAGTTGAAGACAGCAAAACGAAATCCGATTTTTTTTAATTTCACGTCCAAGAAATCGTACACACGAGAGAATCGTACAAAAATACTGTCAACTGACCTTCAGACAGACTCCTATTGGACGAAAAAGTAATAAGCATTCCTAGTTTAGACAAACTGCTGAAATAACTGAAAGCAAATAAATCACCAGGTCCAGGTGGAATACCAGTTTGATTTTACGGCACTGGCCCCTTACCCAGTTGCATTTATCGTGAATCTCTCGCTCAGCACAAAGTCCCAAGCGACTGGAAAAAGGCGAAAATGGCTGTGGTACATAAGAAGGCTAAAAGAACAAACCTGCAAAATTACAGAGCAATATCCTTAGCTTCTGTCTGCCATGGAATCCTTGAACACATTTCCAGTTCGAATACAATAAACTTTCTTGAGACTGAGAAGCTTATCCCACGAATCAGCATGGTTTTAGAAAGCATCGGTCGTGCGAAACTCAGCTTGTCCTTTTCTGACATGGTATACTGCGAACTATGGAAGAAGGGCAGTAGGCGGATTGCATATTTCTAGATTTCCAAAAAGCATTTGACACTGTGTCCCATTGCAGCCTGTTAACGAAGGTACGTGCATGTGAAATAAATTCACAAATATCCGAGTGTCTCGAATACTTCTTAAGAAATAGAACCCAGTGTGTTGTCCTCGATGGCGAGTGTTCATTCGAGAGAGGGGTATCATCAGCAGTGCCCCAGGGAAGTGTGATAAGACCACTGTTGTTCTCTATACACGCAAACGATTTGTCCGACAAGGTGGGCAGAAATATTCAGTTGTTTGACGATGATGGCGTCGTGTACGGTAAGGTGTCGAAGATGAGTGGGTGTAGGAAGATAGAAGGTAGCTTCGACAAATTTCCGGCTGTGGTGATGAATGGCAGCTGGCCCTAAATGTGGAAAAATGCAAGTTAATGCGGATGAGTAGGAAGAACAAACCAGTAATGTTTGGGTACACTATTACAAGTGTCCTGCTTGACATTGCCAAGTCGTTTAAATGTCTGTGCTAACACTGCAAATCCATTTGAGACGGAAAAAGTATGTGAGAACTGTGATAGGGAATACGAATGGTCAACTTCAGTTAATTGGAAGAATTTTGAGAACAAGTGGTTCACCTGTAAAGGAGACAGCATATAGGACGCTGGTGCGACCTATTCTTGAGTACCGCTCGAGTGTTTGGGATCTGTACCATATTAGATTTAAGGAGGACAGTGAAGCTATCAGAGGTGGAGAGGTGGGCTGCTAGATTTGTTACCAGTACCTTTGAACAACATTTAAGCGTTATGGAGACGCTTGGGGAACTCAAATGGGAATCCCTAGAGGGAAGGCGAATTTATTTTCGAGAAGTACTGTGGAAAAAATTAGAGTACCGGCATCTGAAGTTGACTGCAGAACGATTCTACTGCCGCCAATACACATTGCGCATAAGGACCATGAAGATAAGATACGGGAAGGTATATAGACAGTCATTTTTCCCTCGGTCTATTTGCGAGTGGAACAGAAAAGAAAATGAATAGTAGTGGTTCAGGGTACCCTGCGCCACACACCTTATGGTGGCTTACGGAGTATGAGGGTAATCCCAAAAGTAAGGTCTCCTATATTTTTATAACTACATAGATCTGTTTATTTTTAAAATGCTTTACATCAGTTTACATATTGAACATTTAGATATTTCTCTATGTAATCATTTCTGTCGATGCATTTTTGTAGACGCTGTAGCAATTTTTGTATGCCCATGTCATAGCAGCTCGCCGCCGTGCTGTTCAGAAGGTTATGAACCTCTTCTGTCACATCATCAGAGCTGAATCGCTTTCTGGCCAATGTTCTTTTAACTTAGGGAACAGGTGATAGTCACTGGGCGCCAAGTCAACTATAGGGTGGGTGGGTGATTATGTTCCACTGAAACTGTTGCAGGAGAGCAACGGATTGCTGAGTGATGTGTGGCCGAGTGTTGTCATGGAGAATGTGTACACCCTTCCTCAACATTCCTCTTTTCCAGTTGTGAATTGCCTGTCTGAGTTTTTTCAGAGTCTCACAGTACCTGTCAGCGTTAATTGTGGTCCCAGTGGGCATAAAGTAAACCAGCAATACCCCTTTCTGATCCCAAAAAACAGTTGTCATGACCTTACCGGCAGACTGTGTTTGTTTGAATTTCCACGGCTTTGGAGAAGAAGGATGCTGCCACTGGCCTGATTGTTTGGCTCTGAGCACTACGGGACTGAACTTCTAAGGTCATCAGTCCCCTAGAACTTAGAACTACTTAAACCCAACTAACCTAAGGACATCACACACATCCATGCCCGAGGCAGGATTCGAACCTGCGACCGTAGCGGTCGCGCAGGCCCAGACTTTAGCGCCCAGAACTGCACGGCCACTCTGACCGGCGCAGAGTTATTCAAAATGAAGAAATAAATTTAAAAAAATTAGGAACTTACCTCAAATTTTCTGTTAATTGCAGCAAACGACAACGGAAAATATGTGACATAACGTCGCTAATATACAACGTTATTTACAGACTTCCTTACTACGTTATCTTGGTTTCCATTGCTGACAAAATCATCGATCTAGCAGTTGTCACATTCATCCTGTTTACATGGAACAGCCAAAACTGGTTTTTGTAAACCGGTTTTCCAACACCACTTCTGAGTGATAGTCACCCCATTTACGTGGGGCTCCCAAAACCATAATTCATAAACAGATTTCCCAATACCGTTTCGGGTGGTCATGTAAACACTTCAAAATCGATTCTGCAAATCAAATTCCGCAATCGATTTTCGCTGTCATGTAAACACAATCGGTTTTGGAAAGTGATTGGGCTGTCAGATTTCGTCTTCTTTTAAGAAATTTTCGGATAATACGGACGGTGTGGCTTTTTATACTGTTAAGGATGAGTAGAAATATTAGACTCAAGATGTTTACACCTCTCATTGAAGATAAATACCGATTGTCTGACTAAATCACAAACTGTGACATCTGTTTTCCAAGCGCTATATTTAACTGGGCTAGCAAATCCACGACAGCGAAAATCGGTTTCCGAAATTCGGTTTCCGTCTTTCGGAAGATATGTCGCATGTAAATGTAGTGACTGTATGTGCCCGATATGGTTGCGTTACTACAAATGAACCAAATAAGCATGAACGTCCCTAGAATACGATTCCACTAAACATTGTTACTTCGGTGTGTCATTTCCACCATGGAACCTGCTTGGCATGCAGAGCAGAAGTTGGCAGCACTTCATCAGTTGACGTTCAGTTATTGGAGATTTTAATGAGAGATAGGGAAGGTATAATATCAGCGTTTCAAATATAGAAACATCTACTTCAATTTACCACTCTTAATGCCTACATACACATATTATTTTGCCTTTGTGTACGTCTAGGGCAAAGTACCTATCGAATTATATAAGTTTAATTGGCCTTCTTGCACAATTAGTATTAGGCCTAGAAATCGGCACTATATTTATTTATTTATTTTGATCCAACATCAACTGATTACAAAAACAGGTTTTTTCTTGTTCCAGTCTTCTGCACCTCAATTTTCGTGCTCACATACTAGTATTACCGGTATGATTAAGACAATACATAAAAACACACTGTGTGCTTGGGACCAGGTTGTGCACCTTGTCGATGTCTAAATAAGACCAGAGTAAATATTTACAAAATAGATCGTCGTTAAAAAGTACAAAAACAGCAAGATCTTTGCTATCAAAGCGACGCATCAGGATCACTGCACCCAGCGACACTAACAATAGGAAAAGAACCAGGGAAATCCTGAGACATATTACAAGGGTTACTACCAAGTACGACAAGACAAGATGAAACCGGCTTCAAATGGCACCCTTTGACGTGGGACCTCATTAAGCCAAAAATAGGGTAATTATCGTTTCACAATTGTTTAGTTGTGAAATTTGTATTATTATAGTGACTTGTGAATTTTGCTGTATAACTAATGTGATTTGTATCTTCTGTTTCATTGTTTTATGTACCCTACTGTGTGTGAGGCATTGTAACTAAACGAGCCCATTAACATGAACTCTAAAAGGAATATTCCTGCAAGGCGATATCCTAGTCTGATGTATCCAGCTATTGATAAGGTAAGGACGCTTATATTTGGTCGGTTCTTGCCTTGTGAATTAAAGGATTTCTGCCTGAACATTTCTACCATTGAAATTTTAACAGAGTTTTCTAATAATTAATAAATTAATTTTGAATAGTATTCATAGATAAAACCAAGGCAAGATATTCACACATTTTACTATTATATTTTGTGTGTGACATTCTTTCGTTGTGTGAATAAAGGCAGTTCATTAGGAAGTGATCTTTAGTACGGATATAATTAGTATTTGTGTTCTAAAACGTTATATTTTTCTTGCAAAGCTAATTCAAGTGTCATGGTGAAGAAAGCTTATAAAGCTAAAATGGAAACCGCGAATGTGTTAGATTATGGGTCTCACGACAGTCTCAATGAACTGGATGATTCGGATGTCGAGAATTTGTAAATAAGCAGATAGGAATGGCTGACATAGAGTGTTATACGTCATTTTTAACTAATAGTGGCGATGCGTCTGGTCACGTTTCGTCAGATTTTCAGGAACTTTCATGGGAAAAGGCCCCAGTGGTAGAAACCACGACTGAATCACAGGATACATTTTCAGAATTTCTGAGGAGACTGGATAGAGGGATCGGAAACGAGACGAAAAATTTGCCGCCGAAGAAGCCAGATGTGAGAGGAAACAAGTGCTTTAGAAGCCAAAATGCGAAAGGAAACAAGTAGAGTGAGATAAAATAATTTTGGAAGACCTACAGCAAATCAGATATGAATTGAGTGAGCTAAATGAATAGTACAAAGGCCTGCCTGATTTAGTAAATCAGGTGAAAGCAAAATATAACAAATTAAAACGGCTCAGTCCTAAAAATCTCGAAATAAATAGAAATACACTGATGACTATTTGGTCATTCAATCTAAAAAATGGGAAGAAGAAATGTCTGAGTGGATTGAAAATAAATCCACTGAGATAAACTAATGTGTTACTTCACCAATTTCCTCTGCAAAAACCATATAAGAATCGAAGACAACTGATGGCGATTCTGGTGAAAGATTCAGAGAAGAATTTCTGTAAGTAAAAGATAAAGTCCTGACACAAACCTAAAAGTGGTAGAAATATACTACTTTCCATGTAAACAAAATTGAAAGTGATGTGATATGTCTGTTCAGGGTAAGCCTGAAACAGATACTTAGCATAGAGATGAACAGCAGCTTAGGAGGGGAAATCTTATATTTGCAAATAAGAATGATTAAATGGCTCTGAGCACTATGGGACTTAACTTCTGGGGTTCAAATGGTTCAAATGCCTCTGAGCACTATGTGACTTAACGTCTGAGGTCATCAGTCCCCCAGAACTTAGAACTACTTAAACCTAACTAACCTAAGGACATCACACACATCCATGTCCGAGGCAGGATTTGAACCTGCAACCATAGCGGTCGCACAGTTCCAGACTGCAGCGCCTAGAACCGTTCTTCCACTCTGGCCGGCTAACTTCTGAGGTCATCAGTCCCCTAGAACTTAGAACTACTTAAACCTAACTAACCTAAGGACATCACAGACATCCATGCCCGAGGCAGGATTCGAACCTGCGACCGTAGCGGTCGCGCAGTTCCAGACCATAATAGCTCCTAGAACTGCTCGGCCATGCCAGCCAGTCAAGAATGATTATGGAAATGAACTTACTACCTCGTATGGCTCATGTTCTAATCACATGGGTGATATGCAGAGGGATTTTTCTGACTTATTTGCATCCAAATTAGAAAACAGCGTTATGAAAAGCAGACAGTTTCAGTCATATTCCGCTGAAAAGTATGAACCGCCAATAAATAGTTTCAGAAATGTGTTTCTGCTATCTTGATCAGAGCACTATAAGACACAATTTCTTGTATCCCATATAACATGGAGGAGCTGCTTTATGGGCAAAAGAAATTTCCACCATGCGTGATAACTGTAAGGAGCAACTTAGAAAACAGGTTTATAATCCTGAATTCTCGAACCCGAAGAAATGAAGCTTGAGGAAATACTTCGAGTGCTATATTAATAAAACGAGATATTGTGATGAGCCCATATATCTGCATGAAGTTTTGAGACTAGTAAAAGCAGAAATTCCAATTTCTTTGGGAGAAAAACTCGTATATGTAACGGACCACAACCTGGATTTATTCTTTTTTCCATTCCATGGACATTATCCAGGAAGACATTAAAAAGTTTGCAGGCTAACAAAAAATGAGTCCTTACTTTTGGGGTATGAATACGGACAACGATGGTCAAAACGGAAGTGGTACCGTAATGGAAGTTATGACCACAACAACAACGGTAATCACATTCGAAATAATAACAACAATAATTGTTCATGAAATGAACACAGCAGTGGAAATATTCCTTTCGATCAAGGGCAAAATAATAACTACAGTTATGATTACCAGAACACCAATGGCAGTGAAATAAATTAGTAATCATGTGAATCAACCTAATAACTGACAGAATGTTAACCGTAAGACGAAGTATAATGTCAACATTAATGTAAACGAAAATCACGAACAGAACAGAGGACCACCACAAAAATCAGTGGTAGAGCAAGCAAGCAGCGAATGTAAATCCAAATTCTTGACTACCACCTACGGTGCCGATTCCACTGCCAGGAGCAGCACAAAGTAATGACAGAAACGTACCTAAATAATGTAAATGAGAAACCCATGAAAGCTGCTGCGAGACCCTGGTCACAGCAAGAGCATTGTTGATGGGACAAGCAAACACCGAAATGAAGCATTGGCATCTTTTCAATGCCTTCCGTTACTGGCAGGTGGACGAGGGGAAGGCAGAATTATTGAAAACGTTTTTGGGATGTTCCATTATAATAACAGAGACATATTCACAAGGAGCTAAGCGATGAACTAAAGCCCTGCAAATCTGGACCACGATCAGCGTAATGAGCCAGTCGTTTCTTAGATCAATCAGTCAGAATAGAAAAATTCCAACCTTGCCGGTTCAGAACTGTAATGTTACATGAATCCTAGGGGTTCAGTCACAGACTGTCAAATTTCAGGCTAGTGTGGAAGCAGTGGCAGGAAAGGAAGATCTCAAGTGCACATTCCTTATAGTGCCTAAGCTGTCTATTGTCTGTATGTGGGGATGGGATGTCCTGTATGAGAGAATGGCAATAATTAACTTCTCCACAGGAGTCACGAAAGCTTGTAGAGACTGAGTACAGACATGTATTAAATGTCAATGTAGCAATGACAGCAGACATATGAACATGCCAGTAAGCAGCTTTTCGGATACAATAGCTCGATTTGTACAAGTTCATATTGATGTGGCCAGCCCCCTGACCTCCACCTAATGGCCAACATTATTTATTAACAATGACAGACTGCTGCACCTGTTGGGCATAAGCCACACCAGTAGACAATATCTCGGCAGATATCTTAGCTTCCACCTTTGTTTCTATATGGTGTCATGCTTTGTCTGCATTCTCATGTTGTCAGTTTGAGTCGAACCTTTTCACACAGCTGACTAAATTCTGTGGCACTGTGCTTCATAGAATGATGAGCTATCACCCCATAAGCAATGGGATTCTTTTTATAGAAAATAGACAGGTAGCTGATCAATTATACAATACTGAAGACACTTGACTCTCTCAGGAAACCCTTGCCTCAAAGACTGAGACATTCATAGGCACGAATCTAGCAAACGACCAGCTGACAATTGCAACATGGACCAACGATAGTGATGACCATTAATTGCCATTTTTTTGTAATCAGTAAACCGAAGAAGCCAAGAGCATTCATAAACATGTCAGGACTTCTTGTTTATTACGAAGTTAAAACAAGTACTTGGATAAATGGTTATTTGTTTAAAGAATGGTTTTTAATCAATTTCTTCCGACTGATAACAGATACTTGAACTCAAAACACCTATTTCCCCATTCAGTTTTATTGCTAAACAACATGACAAGCCACCACCACTGTGTCTGGACTTCAACAAGGTTTGTTATGCTTCTACATTTCTGCCCTGCTATATGACTTCAGTAACCAAACCAACTGGCCAGGTGCAATTTACACAGTTGTTCAAGCTCAGGAGGAAATTGAAAAACCACTCTACAAATATCATTGCAGAAATTTGTCATAGTACAGACAAAGAGCAAGAACATCCAGAATCTAATGAGTCAGACGCTGTGACTTTAATCACTGATTTGGAAAATCCTTGTAATGATATTTAGCAAGCTGATGCAGAGGAATAGCTAACAGAAGGTGGTGTTGCTGCTGTTACCAACGAAGAACGTGTAGATGATAATCTCATTGACCTTTTCTTGCAACATGCGCAAGAGGAGACAGATAATGATGAAAAGAAAGAGGGGTGCAGCAAATGGTCCATTCAAGACTACCATCAAATATTTTGAATAACAGTCAATTGCTACAGCTATGGACACACTGTGAGCAAAGACGTGACAAGTCAAGTTTAAGAAACTGAAACAAAAAAGAACATGTTATACTTCTTTAAATAGATTTTCAGTGTTTACAATTTTCTGTTATCCTTTCTCTTTATTAGAAATGTAATTTTTTACTTAATTTTGATATATTTCATCATTTTGAGCTTTTTAAAAGACCTTGTTTCGTTCTCTTCTTACTATCCAACCTTTTTAGCATTCCAACCATTGCACAGTCCAAAAAGTGGCGAATAATCAAGGTTCTACTATACCGGAAACTTTTACTTACCATGTATCAGCATTATTAAGAAGCTTAGATCTGTGATATAAAAGTTCACAACTGCATCATTAGGGAAAGATCAAATCATTTCATTTTGCTATTACGAACATGTTTCTTCTTGTATTTTCTAATCAATATCACATGAATATTGTGCTTAAACAATAAAATTGTTTTGCTAATAACAATATTTTCACTTTTTCACAGTATTCCTTCCTTTAATTTTTCAGAATAGATATCTTTTGCTTAGATATTTCAATTATATACTGTTCTTCTCTTGTAGTCCTTTATCTTGGACAGATTTAACAATTTTTAGACATTTATATGAGGACATAAAAAAGGTATGGTTTTTATTTATAAACACATTTTTCAGTTATTCTAATATTTAAATATTTTAATTTTAGTTTTTGGTTCTACAAGCCATATAACTTCGAAGAAGTAAACTTTTGAGAAGTTGTAAAAAAATTTCAAATACAACTGTTCAATACATTATTACAACAATTTTTGTCAACTTTGAGGTGATCCACCCCAAAGTTTCAAGCATGTCACTCCACAAAATTTTGTCAAGTAAGGGTTAAGGTAGTGTCCCTTAGGTCCTTTACTTTGATAATAAGTGCTTTGCCTATCAACACATTCATGATGTTTTTATATTGTGGTAACTTCTACAAAAATTGTTGGATGAATTGATTAGTTGTGGGCTTAAATATTGAAAAATGATAATTTTGGTTTCATCTAGCTAATTGACAGTTATGACAAGATCAAGATGTTAGATTAATCTGAAAGTTTCAAAGGCGATTTCCTACTGTAAATTGATATTTGCTCTTACCTGCAATGATTTGATGAACAACAGTTACACAAATAAAAAGTTAAATCTGTGGACGGAAGTGGCAGGAACTTTGTACAAAGAAATAACAATACCTTTAAGTTTTTGGTTTTCAGATTTAAGGGCTTCAAGTTCATCTTGTAAGGCCTTTGCTGCGTCATCACCACTTTCATATGTCTTTAATTTGTCTTCCAGAATTTTGTTCTTTTCTATATAATCTTTTAGTTCATTTTCAAGTTTCTCTTTTTCTGACAGAAGTTGCTTAATTTGTTCTGTGAGAGATTCTATTTCCTTACTAAGGTCTGGTTTCTCACTAGCTTCTTTTGACGCAATTTCCAATTTCTTCATCTGTTCTGCTTTTTCTTCAACTTCCTGCACAACAGAAAATACTTGATAGAACATCATATCTTCAAACAAAAGACAGAAGAATCCAAACAATTGTCTGCCTTCGTGAAATATTCACCAAGAAGACTACAGGCATCATACATTTTACGTGGAGCACAGAGGCGTGTGCTGACATAAGTAGTATTTCATAATAAATCCTTTATCACAACAAGCATCTGGAGATAATTCTGTTCAAAATCACCTTCAAACTCTGTTTGCCTATTTAGCCTTAAAGGACAAAAGAGTGGTTGCTAGTGATTTTAAGATATATTTTTTTCGAATATCTCTTCATGTAAAAGTTTATTTCGATTGGTAATATTGTCACAGAGCTAAATTTCTACTCTAAACTTACCAGGTAGGGTAGCTAATTGCCCTAAAATGGTCATTGATAGCACCTTGACAAAAAATTAAAATGGGCTCTCAGACCATGACATTTTGTTCATTATTTGAAATTTTAATACTAATCCAGGTATAAAATGTACTAAAAATTTTAGTTCAGTATGGTGATCAGAAAGCCAAAAATAGATTATTTGTGGAAATTCATCAGACACATGAAGAGAAGTGATGTATACAATGCTCATGACATGAATACAAAATACGAAAACGTTATTAATAAGATCCTTACCCTCTTTGAAAGCAGTCCCTCCCCCCCCCCCCCCACTCTCCAAAAGAACCACAGATTAAAACAAATTTTAAAAAAACATTAAATACCCAAGTAGCAAAAACATCTTGTAAGACAAAATACAGAGGGTATCTCTCACTCAGAAAGAACTGTGATGTTGATGCTATAGCTCAACAAAAGCATTGTGCATGATATTGATAACAGTAATACCAATGTCAAAGCATATGTATCAGAAGTAAAATATGTCAAAACAGACAGCAAAATAAAGACAATAAGGGTTGTAGGAAGAAGGAGATTGGTTGAACCAGAGATAAAGGGGTGCAGAGAGCATTAAATGTAAGTAATACTTTGGCAACAAATGTATCACTGTTACAAAACTCTATAACAAGCAAGTCATAACTGTTACTCAAATAATGATTGCTGTGAGGTTCATCAGATGCAGCCTTTGCTTATCTCTTGTCACCCATTACAAATAATTTCAACAACAGTTTGTATCTTGAGGGCCTAAGAGTCATATGTGTCTTGCAGAGACATTATAAATAGAAATTTGTATTTCTCTGCTTATAATTTTGGTAATGTGAGGATGACTCTCACTACACCTGTTGAAGTAATGGTAACTATACAATCCTTATGAACATGAGTGGTTACTATAAAATAACTAAAGAAATTCATTAAAGGCTGTTGTTTACGTGTGTTCTCAACCTGTGAAGTTTAATTTTCATTTCTCCTCTCTTTCCAGGCACTTTACTTTTCTTGCATATGTGTGAAACCAGTCATTTACCACTAGAATACTTCCTGGTTAGCTGAAGTATGCTGATGTAAATCCTCTGTAGAAGAAAGGGGATAGAGAAACACCATCAAACTTCAATGTTATTTCACTTTTCCAGAATTCTCAAAAATTTTATAGATGATGCACAGGCAACTTCTTAACTATCTGATTTCAAAAAACATGTTTTCAAAGTCATAGTTTGTATATCTAAAGCCTCCTGATACCAAGAAGGCTGTTTACACATATAGCAAGAAGGTACAGTTTAGATTAGATTAGATTAGTTTTTCGTTCCATAGATCCATGCTGAGGAGATCCTCGTGGATGTGGAACGTCATTTTTTTTAAGCTGAAATAACAATACTAATAGTATGAATATATACAATACATCATTTGTCTCTATTAAAAAATTCGTCAATGGAGTAGAAGGAGTTGGCCACTAGTAAGTCTTTCAGGCACCTTTTAAACTGATCTTTATTTGTAACTAAATTTTTTTATGTTTACTGGCAAATTATTGAAGATGAGTGTTCCTGAGTAGTGGACCCCTTTTTGAACTAAAGTAAGTGCTTTTAAGTCCTTCTGCAGATCATTTTTGTTCCTGGTATTGTATGTATGAACTGAGCTGTTTGTTGGAAAAAGAGATATATTATTTAGGACAAATTTCATTAATGAGTAAATATACTGAGAGGCAGTAGTTAGTATACCCAGTTCTTTGAAGAGGTTTCTACAGGACGTCCGTGAATTTACTCCACAAATAATACGTATTACACGCTTTTGGACTCTGAAAACTTTTGTTTGATTTGAAGAGTTACCCCAAAATATTATACCATATGACATTATGGAATGGAAGTAGGCAAAGAATGCAAGCTTTTTCATTTTTATGTCGCCTATGTCTGCTAACACTCGAATTGCAAATACAGATTTGTTAAGGCGTTTCTGCAGTTCTGTGGTGTGCTCTTCCCAACTGAATTTATTATCAAGTTGTAATCCCAGGAATTTAAGACTGTCAACTTCTTCTATCTGCTCTTCTTTGTATTTTATGCATATGCTGGGTGGAAACCTCTTACAGGTTCTGAATTGCATATAGTGAGTCTTATCGAAGTTTAATGTCAGTGAGTTGGCTTTAAACCATTTATTAATATCCATGAAAATGTCATTAGCAGATCTTTCTAGAACTACACTTGACATGCTATTTATTGCAATACTTGTGTCATCTGCAAACAAAACGAACTCTGCTTCTGGCAGTGTAACTGATGAGAGATCATTAATGTACACAAGAAAAAGCAATGGCCCTAAGATGGATCCTTGTGGGACATAACATGTAATTTCTTCCCATTCTGATGATGACTAATGACTTAATTCACTAGTCCCTTGCACTGACACCCTTTGTTTCCTGTTAGTGAGGTATGACTTGAACCATTTTGCAGCACTGCCCGTGACACCATAGAATTCTAATTTACTTAAAAGGTTGTTGTGGTTCACACAATCAAATGCCTTTGACAAATCACAGAAAATACCTGCTGCTTGTAATTTGTTATTTAATGAATTAAGTACATTTTCACTATAGGTGTAAATAGCCTTCTTGATATCAGAACCCTTCAGAAATCCAAACTGTGTTCTTGATAATATGTTACTTGTGGTCAGATGGTTGAGCAGCTGCCTGTACATTACTTTTTCTAAAATTTTTGAAAATGCTGGCAAAAGTGAAATTGGTCTGTAGTTTGATGGTATCTCTTTATCCCCTTTCTTGAATAGAGGCTTAACACCTGCATATTTTAGCCAGTCAGGAAATGTCTCAGTTATAATTGACTGGTTACAAAAGTAACTTAGAATTGTACTAATCTCACAAGAACATGCCTTAATTAACTTTGCTGATATTTCATCGTACCACTAGAGTGCTTTGTTTTTAAAGATTTTATTATGGAAGTTATTTCTTTTGGTGAAGTAAGTGATATATTCATGTACTTGAAGCTATTTGTGAAGGCTAGTTTCAGATATTCAAGGGCATTAGTTACTGATACTGAAAGTCCCATTCTATCAGTAACAGATATAAAGTACTTGTTAAATAGATTTGCCACACTATGCCCATCAGTTACTAATGTGTCATCTACCCTTAGTGCTATTTGCTCTGTTCCTTTCTGATTCTACCAGTCTGCTCTTTCACTATATCCCTTATTGTTTTTATTTTGTTCCCTGACATTGCTATCTTCTTCTCGTAGTGCATTTGTTTAGACGTCTGAATTACTTTTTTCAATGTTTTACAGTATTCCTTGTATTTAGCTAAATCATCAGCATTGGAGCTATTCTTGGTCGACAGATACATTTTCCTTTTTGTCTTACAGGAAATCTTTATTCCTTGTGTAATCCATGGTTTTATTATAGACTTATGTTTAATTTGAGTAACTTTTAGAGGAAAACAGTTTTCAAACATGGTACTGACATTGTTCATGAATGTGTTATATTTTTCATTCATGTCATGAGCACTATAAACATCTTTCCAGTTCATATCTTTGAGCAGTTTTCTAAAACACTCAATTTTTGGTTGATTAACTACTCTCCTGTACTCAGATTTAGCAGTCTTCATAATCTGCTTAGAATTTACATCTAAAACAAGGAGCTGCATGTCATGATCTGATAGTCCATTTATAACAGGTTTTATGATATGATTTTGTTCCTTTGATTTGTCTATAAAAATGTTATCAATGGCTGTCCTTGAGGATTTAGTGATCCTAGCTGGAAAGTTTACAGTGTGAGTTAGATTGAAAGACAACATTACTAACTGCAGTGAATGTTTACTGGAAGATTGCATTAGAAAATCTGTATTAAAGTCACCAGCAATCAAAATTTCTTTGTTTCTTCCTGTTAAATAACCCAAAAGAGCTTCTATATGATCTAAGAATAGATTATAATTTCCTGCAGGTGCTCGGTAAATAGTTATTATTATATAGGATCTGTTATGGAACTCTACTTCTGTTGCACATGCTTCTAGATGCTGCTCTAAACAGAATTTATTAATGTCAATGTTCTTGAATTTATGGCAGTTTTTGATAAATGTGGCAACTCCTCCTCCATCCATATCTACTCTGCAGAAGTATGAAGCTAGCTTAAATCCTGAAATGTCTAACATATCTATATCAGTGGTCACTTGATGTTCAGAGAGGCAGATTATGTCAATCTGGTTAGATGAATTCATTTCATCGATACAAATGAGTAGTTCGTCAACTTTATTTCTAAGTCCCGGAATGTTCTGGTGTAATAAAGATAACTGATACTGCATACTAATGGGATGGTAACTGCTTTGGCGAAGATGAACTGGCAGTTTCTGATTACTTTCTGTTAAACACTGTTTAAATGGAGGCTGTATGATAAAATCTGACTCCTGTTCATCTGTTTTCTCAAACAGAGTGTGTCTGCCAATCTCTTTTAACTGAGCTACTGCCATATTCTCCAAACTTTCAAACACTTTTAACTCTGTAAGTGAGCATATCACTTTCAGTAAATTACAATATTGTGATGTAATAAGAAACACTAGAAAATGACTCTATTCATGTCTCCTGACATTAAACAAAGGTGTCTGTTGGAAAGAATCCTGTTATTAAACTATCAGTCATTATCCAACTCAGAGCTAATGAATAAGTTTTTGTTTTAGAATTCTTATTTTTTTCTTGGATATGTTAATGGCCTGCTATCAGTTAACATTACCAGATACCAAGTTTGCTTTATTTACAAATGATTCAAAAATTTCAGTAAATGCTAAATGAAGTATAGTTGTAGAAATATTGGTTAATATAAGTTTTGTGAACATTAATAATGTTTCATAGGTAGTTCTTTGTCACTAAACTATGAAAGGACACACTGAGCTGCTGAAGCAATCTGAATATTGTCAGACACAGGTGATATAAAAATGAAAACTCTGGCATTAATTGTTTACTTTTATTCCACAGTGTCATTTGGTATCATATTTTGTGGCAACACATCAGGCTGAGCTAGAGTCTTCCCAGTCCAAAAGTGTGAAAATGAATTATTTGTGGTCTGAACTCAAAACCTACCTACAGAATTTAGTGTGACAAGATATTGGAAGTTTTATGTTGCTGTACATGCCATCAAAGCACTTACAGGTGAAAGTCTTGGTGATAATATAATGTACGTTATTGCGATGAAATATGCATTGAAATAACTTTGTTTGTTAGTTGCAGTAATATGTGAAACATACTTACTTACAGATGTCATTTAATTTCTGTTTCAAGTTGAGTACACAAGCAGCACATTATGATGTCAGTATTTTCAGTGCAGCAGCTACAGACGATCAGCCAGCCACCACCACATTTATGCAACAGTCAGCAGTTGCAACAAGACCTTATCATTCAATGTTGCCAATGGTGCCATTGTGTTAATCAAAATTGAACTGTAATACTCAGAATATCTAAATGTCTGTCACATATCACTTAGTATGTCATGTTGAAACTGGTTACAGCTTTCTCAGCTATAGTCAGAAAAACATGGACTTATTTCTTACATGTGATATTTCTCTTTGCACATCTGAAGTAAATAAATGATGTTACATGGGGTATAGTTACATGTAAATGATATTACATCACATTAGAAGATGTAAATTGTTTTCTTCAAATGAGTGACATGGGGCAATGCAGAGCTAAACATATAAAATAAATTTTATGATGAGTGATCATTTTATTGAAAGGAATACTTATGAACAAGCCTATGAAATGCTCAAACTAAATGTCTGAAAAATTTCAGAAGTGTTCTTGAAGAGAAAAATGGAATAATTCAAACCATGCACATAAGAGATTAAAGGGAGTCTTCTTTACTGTTCCAATGATTTAACAATAGTTAATTCACTACATTACTTATTATGTAGAGAAGATGTAGATGAGGATGTTACAGGCTAAATAACGGAGACTGTAAATAGTGTGACTCTATACTTTATTACTAGGTGGACACACATCATGGAGTATGTGTAAACCACAGAAGCTCGCAATGGACCAGCTCAAAGACTGTCCTGTGGCAGAGATGGAAGAAGAGGGGAGAGGGGAGACTGCTGCAGAGACATCGTCTTCAGCAGGTGAATGTGATCAGCCATATCATGGCTGGCTGCTACACAGTGGCACACTTGAACTGTTTCTCACTGTGTTCAGTAGATAGAGAGTGAATAATCAATGCTAGTAAAAAATATGGTTTTGTGTGAGGTGAGGTTGTAGCCGGTAAGGTCATCTGAAACAGGTGGCAGGGTTGACAAGTGGTGAAGGCTGAAGTAAGGAACGCAATAGGTCACAGCAGTGCATGTCACTTGCTCCAGGGGCAAATGCTGGAGCTGAGCAAGATTTTTAGCAGCCATGACCATGAGAACATGAGCACCTCGTCAGCAGAAAATGTGGGAGTGATGGAATTTGGATCAACATCCTATGGGTGTCTGTATCCTCAGGAGAATTTACCTGGGTGTGTGCCATTATGGACACATTGCTCATCTTGGTGTCCCTCTCTGACAAGAGGATCATAGATTAGTCTGCATGAGTTCTCTTCATGTCAGAACTGGTGGAAGTCCACTCCCTCTATAATTTTGTAGTCATTCCGGTCAACATGCGGAACGTCATCTATGAGGTTAACGCTACTTCCAAGCATGTTAGTGGCAATGAACAGGGCCCAACTCACTTTAAGTCTGTTGGCTGTAAAACAGTCAGTTTGTTATGCAGTAAAATGTGAGATGTGCTGTCGGTCTATCTAACCACTTTGTGGGCCTGAGTACAGCAGGTGTAATGCTCTTCGGACAGTATCATCTTGCAGCCTATGTGGTTACAGTCCTGCAGGGCTTCGAGGAGGAAGATTTTCTGAGAGCCTTGCACTTTGGGGGGTGGGGCATGGGGGAGGGGGTGGGGGGTGTCTGCAGATGTGCAGTGTATTGCGTAATTCGTGGATGATCTGCACCAGTCCTATATCTGTACGCAGTTGGGATGGCTCTGTGAAGTCAGCCAGGTGATGATTGGTTCTCCATAAAGGAGGTCCACCAGAGATGCATGGAGATCTTTATAAGCTGAACCTAAACCTAAAACAACTCACAGCAGCGTGAAGATATTCATTGATGGAGTAGAAGGAGTTGGCCAACAGGAAGTTCTTTAATTCACTCTGAAACTGATCTTTATCACTTATAAGACCTTTGGTATGCTCTGGTAAGTTATTGAATATGTGAGTACCCATGTACCAGTTCATTACTTTGTCAATGCTAAGCTGTTGTGTGGAATCCTGAACATCACTAAAGTGACTGTTTGGTAAAAATTGCTGACTCAAATTGTCTACCCTGACTTGTCATTATTGTGGGAGGGCAGCCAAAGCAGGAAATCCATAGACTGACATACACTTTTTGCAGTACTTTCAGCACTGAAGTCTGGAATTGGTATAGCCTTGATCCAGATTGTTAGTCTGCTGATCATTGAAAGAATACACTGATAACCAGTTGAATTGGGGAGAAGTATGATGAGGTCTAAATGAATGTGCTGAAAATGGTCCTTACAAACAGAGTAACAGCCACACTGTGGTCATGCATGTCATCCTATTTTAGCGAATTGGCAACCATAAAATGATAATGGTCAAAATTTACAAACGTCCTGGCATTTAGCTGTATGAAGGAGCCTGTGACAAGCTTCATTGTAAGTTAGATCCCAGGTTGAGAGAGCCCAAATAAGTTACAAAAAATTGCTAACCTCATGGTTAGTGAGACTAGTAGATGAAGGCAGTTTTGTGAGATAATGCGTAGTACTTGTATTGAAGAGTGGTGTTCAATGTACAATGCTGTTGTGTTTTGATGGAGGAGTTTGTGTAATTGTGTGTCCTGAATTAGCACTGTTGCAAGACTATCAAAATCAGTATCTACTGAGAGAACATTGATCTGTGAAAGGAAATCAACCATTACACTGTCCGTTCTGTGAAGCTGTCGGACATCCGTTGTAAATTGCACGATGTGCCAGTATGTCAGCTGTGTTAGGTCGGTGTCTATGGTAAAAATTTCTTGTGCTAAGAAATTGGCAATTGGCTTAATTCACAAAAGGTCTCTGGCTGTGGTAGGTGACCAATGAGTTTGGCACATTATGGTGTAAGCCACATACCATCATGACCAAGCAAATGGCTGAGTTAGGTAAGCTCAGACTGTCTCAGCTGACACCTATAATCATTGATGACAATGCCAAGTCTTTGTAAAACATCAAAAACTAGTTTGAGATGCTCATCATATTCATTTTGGGAAGCAGAAGAGACTAAATTATCATTCAAGAAAGTGTTTCCAAAGGGAAATTTGAAAAGAACACTGTCTACAATCATACCCCAAGTCTGTGCTGCATTTTTAACTCAATTTAGCATATAAAGGAACTCATAAAGTCTGAAACGGGTGATGACAGCTGTCTTTGGAATTTCTTCTGGGTTCATAAGGATCTAAAAATGTGCTATCTTACAATACGACATACTGATACCCTGCCAAATAATGTACAAAGTCTTGAATATTCACAACAGGATAACTATCTGGTTTCATGCGGGAGTTAAGAACATTACAATCACCACACAGTCTATAGGTGTGGTCTTTCTTTGGTGTAAGCCAGGCATGGAAGGCCCAAGGACTAATAGAATGCCTAATAAGACCAGCTGGCAATTGACTCCTCTACAACCAATTTGGCTTGATGGAGTTTATATGGAGCTAACCTACATGCCCTGAGATGGACTGGCAAACCTGGAGCAGTATTTGTTTTGTGGCTTCTTCCATTACTAATAGCATACTGTCTGAACTGCTTGCATGAACCTGGTGGGGAAAACATACACAACAATTCCATGGGCTCCAAAACAATTATGCATTTGACTGACCTGTGCTGTTAAGGCTATTGCAGATTGCTCTGATGGTGTGTGGGTATCTGCTGCTGGATGTCCTGTATCTGCTGATTCGTTTGTGATGAGATAGCCACAATGCTGAGGGTGCTCCCAAGTAAGTATGTGCAGTGATGAGCTTGCCTCTCAATGTATGAATCTTTTCACATATAGTGTGATTCTTCACATAGGCAAAGCACTTCTTTCCAGTTGCTGAAGTATTGCTGAGTAATTCGATGCAGTTCCAGCAATGATGACAGACAGTCTTGTTGTATATTCTGACAGTGTATGTGTCAATGGAATTGACAGTCTGCAAGCTGGGGTCCATAGTCATTGGGTTCATGAGGGAAGGTGGAGTACCAATGATTCCAGTCTCAAGATGTCTGCTGCTATGACGTAGAAGAATTCCATGAGCCAAATTGGCAGAGAGATAAAAATGTGGTACAAAGTCAGCCTCCCATAGTGGCTCATTGATGTCAGTGATGAAAATTTTCCAGGAGAATGTGTCTTCTAAGCCAAAATCCAAGGTTTGAGGTGTTGTTTCGTACACTGCAGCATGTGAAACATTTGCTGCATGGACATCAAATGCAGATAAATTTTTTCCTGTTAGTGGTAGTTCATGTTGGATGATGCTTACATCATATCCAGTGCCATTGAGAAAATGTAGCTTGCAAGAGAGATACAGGATATAAAGTCTGCTGCAAGATGATGGCGTGCAATGAGATTGGCTCACATCTCAAGGCACTTGGTGATTTGAAGTGCTGCAATGATGCAGAGCTCCTATTGTGCATCTTTCATTCTGTTTGTGTGCTTGCAGGGTTCAGGATTGTGGGGTTCATATATCACGGCTGTTGGTCGAATGGCGACAAAGGACGAGATCAATTGTGACAGCCATAGTATAGAAGGGAAACTCAATAGTGTATAAGTCACTACTGTGTTGTATTTGCTTGTCTCCAGTGCTAAGGTTGTGAGAAGGCTCCAGGTTAAATAATGGAGATCACAACTACTGCAAATTTACACTTTATTACTAGGCACAGAACACATACAAACAAAAACTCACAACAGACCAGCTCAAAGTTTATCCAGTGTTGGAGACATAGCATTGGCCAAAAAGTTTCATCTGCATCACATGACAACTGCTAGGTCTCCACAATTATTTCAAACCAAGAAATACACTCCTGGAAATGGAAAAAAGAACACATTGACACCGGTGTGTCAGACCCACCATACTTGCTCCGGACACTGCGAGAGGGCTGTACAAGCAATGATCACACGCACGGCACAGCGGACACACCAGGAACCGCGGTGTTGGCCGTCGAATGGCGCTAGCTGCACAGCATTTGTGCACCGCCGCCGTCAGTGTCAGCCAGTTTGCCGTGGCATACGGAGCTCCATCGCAGTCTTTAACACTGGTAGCATGCCACGACAGCGTGGACGTGAACCGTATGTGCAGTTGACGGACTTTGAGCGAGGGCGTATAGTGGGCATGCGGGAGGCCGGGTGGACGTACCGCCGAATTGCTCAACACATGGGGCGTGAGGTCTCCACAGTACATCGATGTTGTCGCCAGTGGTCGGCGGAAGGTGCACGTGCCCGTTGACCTGGGACCGGACCGCAGCGACGCACGGATGCACGCCAAGACCGTAGGATCCTACGCAGTGCCGTAGGGGACCGCACCGCCACTTCCCAGCAAATTAGGGACACTGTTGCTCCTGGGGTATCGGTGAGGAACATTTGCAACCGTCTCCATGAAGCTGGGCTACGGTATCGCACACCGTTAGGCCATCTTCCGCTCACGCCCCAACATCGTGCAGCCCGCCTCCAGTGGTGTCGTGACAGGCGTGAATGGAGGGACGAATGGAGACGTGTCGTCTTCAGCGATGAGAGTCGCTTCTGCCTTGGTGCCAATGATGGTCGTATGTGTGTTTGGCGCTGTGCAGGTGAGCGCCACAATCAGGACTGCATACGACCGAGGCACACAGGGCCAACACCCGGCATCATGGTGTGGGGAGCGATCTCCTACACTGGCCGTACACCACTGGTGATCGTCGAGGGGACACTGAATAGTGCACGGTACATCCAAACCGTCATCGAACCCATCGTTCTACCATTCCTAGACCGGCAAGGGAACTTGCTGTTCCAACAGGACAATGCACATCCGCATGTATCCCGTGCCACCCAACGTGCTCTAGAAGGTGTAAGTCAACTACCCTGGCCAGCAAGATCTACAGATCTGTCCCCCATTGAGCATGTTTGGGACTGGATGAAGCGTCGTCTCACACGGTCTGCACGTCCAGTACGAACGCTGGTCCAACTGAGGCGCCAGGTGGAAATGGCATGGCAAGCCGTTCCACAGGACTACATCCAGCATCTCTACGATCGTCTCCATGGTAGAATAGCAGCCTGCATTGCTGCGAAAGGTGGATATACACTGTACTAGTGCCGACATTGTGCATGCTCTGTTGCCTGTGTCTATGTGCCTGTGGTTCTGTCAGTGTGATCATGTGATGTATCTGACCCCAGGAATGTGTCAATAAAGTTTCCCCTTCCTGGGACAATGAATTCACGGTGTTCTTATTTCAATTTCCAGAAGTGTATATTGTTTCCTATATTCTGGAAGAAGTTATTGTTCTGAGTACAGTAAAAACAAGAAAATGAAATCTTCAGTTAACCGAGCATAGCATATCACCAGTATGCTAATAAACATCACAATGTTAAGTTAATGCAACATACCTTTTCAGTATTAATGATTTTTTATGGAAAATCACTTCATTTTGTACTGTGTACTGATTAATTATGGCGGTGTCTGCTATAATGTGCATGGAAAGCATATCATTCTTATTGCTTGATTCACCTTCTACTGATACAAACTAGTAGAACACTCACAAATCAGTAGAGTACTTACAATATGAAAATCAGTGTTTGTCAACTTATAGTGATTGTATGTTAATGTTTTTTCTCCATCAAATGGACAGGAGGTAGATACTGTGCAATGAATGTATTGTTTACTGGCACTCACAAATGAAAGTGAATTGGCAGCAGCACAATACCTATTCTTCAGTTAAAAGTACAAAAGTTATGTTGCAGCAAACATTAATAAATGTTTTTAGATCATACAAAATAATATGCTATTATATATTATGTTGAAACTACACTCATTTGATTCTACATCTACATTTACATACATACTCTCCAAGCCACTGTATGGTACTTTGCAGAGGGTACCTCATACTACTGCTAGTCATTTCCTTTCCTGCTCCACTCACAAGCAGAGCTACGGAAAACTGACTGTCTGCATGTCTTCATATGAGCCCTATTTCTCTTATCATATCTTCATAGTCCTTATGTAATATAAACATTGGTGACAGTGGACTCGTTCTGCTTTCAGTTTCAAATTTCGGTTCTCTAAATTTTCTCAGTAGTGTTTTGTGAAATGAGTATTGTTTTCCCTCCAGTGATTCCTTTTTGAGTTCATGAAGCATCTCCATAACACTCACATATTGATCAAACCTGCTGGTAACAAATCTAGCAGCCTGGCTCTGAACTGATACAATGTCTTCCTTTAACTGGACCTGGTGAAGATGCCAAACACATGAGCAGCGCTCAAGAATGAGTTGCACTAGTGTTCTATAAGCAATCTCCTTTATGGATTAGCTGCACTTTTCTAAAATTCTCATAATGAACTAAAGTGGGCTATTTGCCTTCTATATTACTGTCCTTATGTGCTCATTCCATTTCATACTGCTTTAAGTTATGCCAAGGCATTTAATCAATATGACTGTGCCAAGGAGCACACTATTAATGCTGTATTCAAAAAATTACAGGACTGTTTTTCCTACTCAGCTACTTTAAATTACATTTTTTCTACATTTAAACAATGTGCCATTCATCACACCAACTAGAAATTTTGTCCAAGTCATCTTGTATCACCCTACAGTCACTCAGTCACAACACATTCCTGTTTCTGTCTTCCTTTAACACTATGATGCTAAAGTTGCATCAATGAAGTAATACTCTTCACTTTACAGGGAAGACATGCACAGGGAAAGAATGAATTAATAATATTAAGGTTGATTAGTGCTATGGGCTTATAAATAAGAGTGGTATAGGAGCTTGGAGGATGTTGTGTGGAGGTTGGTGTAATGAGCTAGAGTTAGAGGTATGATGTGGAAGAGTATGTTAAGAAGAGTATCTGAGAAGTCATGTGAAAAGGTGTGGTAGGAAAGGATAGCAACGGAGACAGAATGGTCTTGATATGGGTAAGATTAAGTAGGTTTCATTAAAGTTGATTAGAGGGACAGAAGTTTGAACAGAGTTAATTATCTAGGATTGGAATCACTTTATGCTTCACTGCTTGATGATATGGTGTAACATCAGGGTAAAGTGTCACTACAGACCAACTAAGAATAAGTTTGCAAATTAATAGACACACATTTAGGCTTGGTGTTATGAAGAATTCCGCTAACAGCTGGTAAAATTGTTGTTTATGAAAACACAATCAGTTTCATGGCCTAAAGCCACATGGTAAAAAGCTAAGTAGAATGTCACCACATTTGCTGAATATTAAAATTAATAAGAGAATGTCTAAAATATACTCCCAACATTAAAGGATCATAGGCATACCCATCACTCCTAAAAAAATGTACTATTCAGTGAATATTGTCAACACTTTGGGGGCAAAAGGTAATGAGGACATGCTCCATTCTTTAAAATTTGCCTGAGTCAAAAAAAAAAAAAAAAAAAAAAACAGATAAGAAAAATATTTTATAGTGAGCAGACACTAAAAGCTTTTAAGAGGAACCAGACTGGTGATAAAAAATTGTCACTGTTAACGTATTAGTGGTGATACCAAACAAATTACTATGTGTAGTGTGTTAGGTGGCAGCATGTTACTGTTGTGACAGAAGGGTAACTCAGCACTGGGATAAGCAAAGTGGCCACACAAACAACAAAGAGAGACTAGTTGGCTGGTGGAACAGTGTTATAATGCCAAGTTTAACACACATATTTCAGAATGACACAACACATATAAGTCACAGAGTAAGTTGACAAGCAAGACATGTGTACACATTAGCATTCAAATGAGCACTGAGTCCCAGTCTAGCGGCCGCTGCTCGGCTGGCCGCTTAGGTGGCGCAGCTGCTGCATGGCTGGCATACAGCGCCGCATGTAGAGGACGCGCGTAATTGTGTGGCGGCGCTTTGAATGATCGGCGAGTCACAACACTTTTCCCCCCTTTGAAATTGTTGCACTGGTCTTGATGGAGGTGTCCTGGAGATGGCTAACGTCCATAGGCGTTGTTTGACTCGCCGTAAAGTCTCGAGGAGGAGGCTTCCCGTACGGACGGAAGTGTCCCCGATGATAACGGGTCGAGATGACAGGAGACGTAGGGGTCGAATCTGCTGGGGCCCCATGCACCAATCTGCCCATTGCGGCAAGTCCAGTAGATATGACAGGAGACATGCGCGATGTGTCAGCGTCCATTGGAGGAGGAGGCGAGTAGATTCGCTCTGACAGAGGATGGTCATCCGGTTCCTGTATGGGCACGTCTCCTGGTGGCGTCCGTTCTTGTGCTGGCATCGCAATGACGGTGAGAGGGCTGCGTTGTGAGTATTGAGAGATGCCAAGATCCTGAGCGTCAGGTAGAGCCGAAGGTGGTGTAGCGGCATTCGGAACAGGTGTTGCCGGCACACGAGGCCGAAGCTGGTCCGAATGACGCACTGCAACACCCGTGTCTATCTGGATTTCATACAGGCGTCTGCCACGGTGTCGTAAGATGCGGCCGGGACTCCATTTTGGCCGCCTGCCATATCCCCGTACCCAGACAAGGTCGTCGGCGGTGAACCGGCCAAGTGAAGGCACCCACGGCCGTGAGGCGGAAGGCCGCAGAAGATGAAGTAGCATGCGGGGCTGTCGGCCACGTAAGAGCTCAGCCGGGCTGTGGTCGCCCATGGGGGTGAAACGGTAAGACACCAGAAACTGGAGAAGCGCATCATC
The DNA here is from genome assembly GCF_023898315.1 of Schistocerca nitens. Taxonomy (NCBI): domain Eukaryota; kingdom Metazoa; phylum Arthropoda; class Insecta; order Orthoptera; family Acrididae; genus Schistocerca; species Schistocerca nitens. The sequence goes on along the minus strand of NC_064614.1, from coordinate 403,179,873 downwards.
AGCAGTAGAAGAAGTCAGAAGTTTCCGCATCTGAGCCTTAAATGTGCAGACCAGTCGTTCAGCCTCACCGTTGGATTGTGGATGGAACGGCAGGGCCGTGACATGCATAACGTCATGACGAGCACAAAAATCCGCAAATTCGGAAGAGGCAAATTGCGGACCAACCATTATCAGTAACAAGAGTAGAGGGGAGGCCTTCCAAAGAAAAAATGCGGGCGAGAGCACTGGTGGTTGCCGCGGTGGTAGGCGATGTGCAATGGACAATGAAAGGAAAGTTAGAATAGGCATCAATTACGAGGAGCCAATAAGTGCCTAAAAAGGGTCCCGCAAAGTCAGCATGAATGTGGTCCCAGAGCTTCTCAGGCGAAGGCCACGGTGACAAAGATGACTTCAGGGCAGCGGCCTGTGACGCACAAGGGCCGTAGGCAGCGACCATGTGTGCTATTTCAGAGTCGATGCCAGGCCAGTACACATGACGGCGCGCCAGAGATTTTGTGCGAGACACACCCCAGTGCCCTTGGTGAAGGAGGCGCAAGACCGAAGCACGCAAAGACTCAGGTACCACAACACGCAGCGAAGCATTGTCAGTGGAAAGGAGGATAACATCATCCCTAGCCGTGAGGCGGTAGCGCAAAGCGTAGTAGTTCCGCAACGGATCAGAAGTCTTAGCGGATGGGTGATCTGGCCAACCCTTCTGAATACAGCTCAAAACCAGGGAGAGGGTAGGGTCAGAACCCGTAGCAGCCGTCAGCCTGTCCCCAGTGATGGGGCACCCTTCCACAACCCGCTGCTCGGCAACATCCAGGTGGAAACACAAAAGTTCGTCCCTATCGAATGCCTGATCAGGACCCATGGGAAGGCGAGACAGAGCATCAGCATTTGCATGTTGAGCCGTTGGCCGGAAATGAATCTCATAATTGAAACGAGACAAGTAAAGAGCCCAATGCTGGAGGCGGTGGGCAGCCTTGTCGGGAAGTGACGTTGATGGATGAATCAAGGAAACAAGTGGTTTGTGATCCGTAACAAGATGAAATTTTGAGCCATAGAGAAAAACACCAAACTTATGAAGAGCATAACTAATGGCCAAAGCTTCTTTCTCAATTTGAGAATACTTTTGTTGGGCATTCGTGAGCGTTTTGGAGGCATAAGCAATGGGTTGTTCCGAACCGTCAGAAAAACGGTGCGCAAGGACTGCACCGACCCCATATTGAGAGGCGTCTGTGGCAAGAACAAGATGTTGGCCAGGTTGATAAGTAGCCAGGCACGGGGCCTGTTTCAGCATAGTCTTCAATTTCTGGAAAGCCGCATTGCATGACACGGACCAGTGAAAAGGCACGTTTTTATGCAACAGGCGATGCAATGGCTGAGCCACCGAAGCCGCAGACGGTAAGAACTTGTGATAGTATGCTATTTTCCCCAAGAAGGCCTGCAGTTCCTTAACAGATGTAGGGCGAGGAAGGGCATCAATCGCAGCGACAGTTTGCTGAAGCGGACGAATACCATCCCGAGAGAGTTGAAACCCCAAGTACGTGATAGATGCCTGAAAAAATTGTGATTTCTGAAGATTACACTTAAGACCGGCAGTCTGTAAGACATGAGAAAGTGTGCAGAGATTTTGAAGATGTTCTTCAGTGGTGGAGCCAGTGACAACAATGTCGTCCATGTAATTGATACACCCAAGGACAGGGAGCAATAATTGTTCCAAGAATCGCTGAAAGAGAGCAGGGGCGCTAGCAACCCTGAATGGCAAGCGTTGGTATTGACAGAGGCCGAAAGGCGTGTTAAGGACCAGAAACTGCCGGGAAGCAGCGCCGAGAGGAAGTTGATGATAAGCTTCTGACAGGTCAATTTTAGAAAAATACTGGCCTCCAGCAAGTTTAGTGAACAGTTCTTCAGGACGGGGCATAGATTAAGTGTCAATGAGGCATTGAGCATTTACAGTGGCTTTGAAATCGCCACAGAGATGAATATCACCATTTGGCTTAGCAATGACAACAACACGAGAGGACCACTCACTGGAAGTGACAGGAAGCAAGACCCCTGAAGTAGTGAGATGATCCAACTCCCGTTTTACCCGATCACGAAGGGCCACAGGAATGGGCCGAGCCCGAAAAAACTTAGGCCGAGCAGTGGGTTTGAGCGTGATATGAGCTTCAAAGTCGTTTGCACGGCCTAACCCAGGAGAAAAAAGGGACAAAAATGTCGTCGACAAGGAATCCAGTTGAGCATAAGGAATAGCATCAGAGACAATATTGACAGAGTCATCTATGGAGAACCCAAAAACGCAAAAGGCATTGAACAAAAAGATTTTCTGCGTTGCTCTGGTCGACCACAAATATGGGAACAGTGCGAACGACGGATTTGTAAGATACCTCACCATGAAACTGCCCCAAGAGAGAAATCTTCTGTTTATTGTACATCTGTAATTGCTGAGTGACAGGTGACAGGAGTGGAGAACCCAACTGAAGATACGTCTGAGAATTAATTATAGTGGCAGCAGAACCGGTAACCACCTGCATGCGAACATGTCGACCAAGGATTTGGACAGTGAGGAATAACTTCCCTCCTGAAAGGGAAGAAGTGCAATTGACAGACAACACAGAATCAGAATCAGCGTCATGTTCATGAACATCATGTATGTGGTCGGATTTGCAAACGGAAGACACATGAGCTTTCTTTTTGCAATTGTGACACACAGCCCAACGTTGGGGACAATCCTCGCGTGAATGTTTCGTAAAACACCGCAGACATGAAGGAAGTTGCCGGGGGTTTTGCTGCAGTTTCTTAGTAGGTTGTTTACCGTTAGGCCGAGGCTGTGCGTGGGAGCGCACTGTGGCCATGTCAGCCGGCGGGGATGCGCCGCATGCATCGTCAACAGCGCACAGAGGTTGTATTTCCCCCGACATCATCCCACGCCTCTATTTGCGCCCCAGCGGCGCGAGAAATTTCAAAAGACTGCGCAATGGAGAGAACTTCATCTAGAGTTGGATTTGCCAACTGAAGGGCCCGTTGCCGAACTTCTTTGTTGGGCGCCGACTGGATAATAGCATCCCGTATCATGGAATCAGCATAGGATTCTTTGTGAACGTCAGTAACAAATTGACACTTTCAACTGAGGCCGTGAAGTTCAGCAGCCCAAGCGCGATAGGATTGATGTGGCTGTTTTTGACAATGATAAAAGGCAACATGAGAGGCTACCACATGTGTTTGCTTTTGAAAATAGACAGACAGAAGTGAGCACATTTCAGCAAAGGACAAAGACGCAGGATCCTTCAAAGGAGCCAATTGCGACAACAACCAATACGTTTGAGGTGAAATCCAGGAAAGGAACAGAGACTTACATGGTTGTTCGTCCGTGACATGAGATGCCAAGAAGTGCTGTCGAAGAAGTTTTTCATAATCAGACCAGTCTTCCGCCGTCTCGTCGTAAGGAGGAAAAGGAGGTATAGCCAATGATGAGAAACGCCCCGCATTTGACGCCGCGTCGAAATCGCGAATCGCCGCTGTTAGAAGCGTTTGCTGTTCAAAGAGATTTTGCAATAGTTGCTTGACAGTAGCCATGGAAACCTGTGGGTCAACGGTGAAAAGGAAAAATCCACTACCTCGTCGCCAATTGTTATAACGTCAAGTTTAACACATGTATTTCAGAACGACACAACACATATAAGTCACAGAGTAAGTTGACAAGCAAGACATCTGTACACATTAGCATTCGAATGAGCACTGAGTCCCAGTCTAGCGGCCACTGCTCAGCTGGCCGCTTACGTGGCGCAGCTGCGGCATGGCTGGCAGACAGCGCCGCACGTAGAGGACGCGCGTAATTGCGCGGCGGCACTTTGAATGATCGGCGAGTCACAACAAACAGAAGCTATCCATGGGAGTAGTGTGGTATCATTTACTTGTGACTAGGAGTGCTGATTTGCTACTTTTACAAGTGAGAATAGCACAGAATTTTATTTTGTACTAATACCTAACTGTATAAACAACCAAAATTAACCAGAATGCTATGGTACTTTAATTCTAATTGATTATTTGACCTGAACTGTGCATCTTCATTTTTACATTTAAAAATTTGTACTTCATCTAATATATTCAAAATATGGTATTTTTCTTTTTTATGAAGTATTTTTAAATTTTCTGAAGGGGTGCTGTGCTCCTCTTCATTGTAAGTGTGCTGTTATGCAGAGCATGGGTTATTTAAGTTAAGGTGTTCCTGAAACCTTATTGAAAATGATGTACCAGCTTGCCCTATATATATATGTCTTAGGGCAATCATTGCATGTAATGCAGTAGACACCCACAGCTTTTTGCTTGTGTCTGAGTTTTCTGCCTGGGTCTGAAAATGTAAAATACACAGGAATCATGTTTGTAGTTTTCATAAATGTGTCAGACTTTTCAGATACTGCATCCAACTATGACAGTCTACAAAAAAACAGAATTTCTTTTGTCTGCTTGGCTGGTCTAAGCATTATAAAATCTGTCTCTGACCCACTTTGGGAAGGAAGATTTTTCATTTTCTATATACTTATTTTAATTGTGTTAACAAATCCTAGATTGTGGCCATTTTTATATGCTATATACTGAATAACCTCATTTTCATCCACTCACTGTAGAAGCAGCTGTAGGTGTCTAGCAGCTTTGAAGAAATTGGTAGGCTGAATGTGTCAGATTTTGGTAGGCTGAACATGTCAGATATGCCAATGCACGATAAGTGTGTAATGCTAAAATTGTATGCATAGAGTGGTCAAGTGTAGAATACAAATTCTGTGTGTAATCCAGTATTACATCTGTAAATAGATGGCATGACCTACCTCCAACAAAACTTGTAACTTATGAGTCTTATAAGTAAATTTAATGGTAGCTGAGGCATCTAATGAGACTTCTGTTGCTACAATTTTCTTGCAATAATTAATAACAAATTATTATTTTGTAAAGAATATTTTGGATTCCATTTAAACTTTACTTGGGAATAATGTTTAAACTGGTAGTAAAATTGTTAGAGTTTATTATATGATTATTTAGTTACTTTTGAAGAATACATGAGTATGCATATTTTGGTTATAATTTGCAGATGTGTATCCAATTCTATAGTGAGAAGTGCACCTACATGGACATAAATGTGTTATCCAGCATAGTGAATTTCTACAGCAGTGATGAGGTTGTGCTAAAGGTAAAAAATGTGAACTAGTTTCTACATATTTTATCAATCAACAATGTAAACCTTGTGTGTTATGTGGTCAGTACTGATGTGCAGTCAGATCAGGAAACTATAAAAAAATAGATAGGTTTTTAATAGGTTGGGAGTTTTCAAACCATATTACAACAAAAGTCACACAATACAGATTTGTGTTGCAAGCTGCCAATGTTCAGATCACTTCATTAAAAATAGAACGCACCTATCAGCTATCATAATATAAAATATGTTGGACATTAAACCTTATCCCAACTTGCAATTGCCTTTTTCCTGTTCTTTTGACTAACCTTATTGCAAATTCTATTTGTGCAATGTTCTATGTCTTTTGTTTGGGTCTTGGTTCTGATCATGTTAACTTCATAGCATTTCCACTGATAAGCAATAATTGTACACTGCTGTACTTGCATAATTACTGTATGTGGTGCTCTAATTAGTGGTTACTTGATCTTTGTTCAGTTATAGATCAGCAGTTTGGTTTCCACAAAAATCCACATTTTACAAAATTTCAGAAGCATTTAATATACATGACAGAATGTTGTATCTTCGAATTTTGTTTCAGTTTACTGTAAAAATATACTGTGAAGGTTTCTGTGGTGCCACCTCTTTAATTTTTTGAGTTATTAAGTAAAAAAAAGGTTTTTGGACTAAAATTGAGAAAATCATATAGATTAACTAGCCTTTAGAAATACATTACAATGATGAAACTATATTGTTATGTTTATGCAAGGCTTAGAGCCTGCTGTGTTGCTGGCATAGACTGTATAGTTTTCTTATTTTTCTTTAATTGAATTTGTATGTCGCTCTGCCCATTGCTCATGTGCAAATCAACACCTGTGCAAACAGTGTATGTAGTCTACAAAACTAGACCACACACTGGGTATTAACATTTAATAAAGGAATTCTTTATATAAGATTTGCAGTTTTATTAAAAAAAATTAACTGAATTTATATATTCTTATGCATTGGTGGTTGTACTGTTTTGTGCCAAAATCACCTGACTGCTCTTGCATTGACTCTTGAACACGACGACATGGAACTGCTCATGTGAGAAGCAGTCCTCCTCCTAGTCAATGCCTACCACTTTTAATGACTGGCCCTAAGATTTATTAATCATCAGTGCAAAGATGACTTTAAGGTGGAACTGCAGTCAGAAGGTCGAATCAGTACTCACAGTATGAATACTGGTTCAACCTGAGCACATACCGTAAGCAAGGTGGCCTCAATAATGTCTCTGTAGAGATGGTTACTTGCAGTCTAGTACCACTACAGAGTTCAGCCGGATTAAGTTTGGGCAGTAGTATAATTTCTGTACCAACCTTAGCAGGATCTTGTGAATAGGAAGATGTAAAGTAAACATGTTGTCCATTATGAAGATGGACAGAAAGACAAGTGACTGTAGGGTATCTCTTAACGAATTGGAAAGAGAAACATTCTCCAAACTGCCTCAGAACTGCTGTGTAACAGACCATTCATATAATTGTACCTCATCTTTATGGTTTTCCAAGGAAAATTCGGCCTGATCATTACATTTTTACATATTTACAAATTTATTGAAATAGATTGGATTTGCAATACTTGATGTTAATGTGAGCACTGAAAGCATGTTAAAGTACTAGGTTGTAAGGTACGATGCAACTGTTATCTAGGTTCATATTTTTTTAATTTTTACTTTAAATCCCTCATCATCTGGTGACCTCCTTCGATACTGTGGATACCCATCTTCACCCATTTGACTGTCTTTAATAAATTGTCTGTGGTACTCTCTGTTGCAGTTGTTTTCTTTCATGCAGGGTAAATTTGGGATTAAACTGCAACATGTTCCATTGATCCTTAAGTATATCATATAGAATCTGATCTTTTTCAGGCTCTGGTATTTCACCAAAGATTATTTTATCCATAATGTCAGGGGTTCACAAAAGTATGTGAATATGTGCTAAGCCCCACTGTTGCCACTCCCAGAGATTGTAAAACGTTGCACTGGCTGAACAAATTTCCTTTAGTTAAGAGGTCCTGCATTTTCTTAACCTTTAGATGGTATGCTCTGGCTATAATATTGCAATGGTCATGAGAATTCTGATGGGAAAATATGCATCTGTAAAGTCAGTCCAATTGGGTTATAAGTGAATGTGATAAATAAATTTGGATGGCCATAATGGTGGACATAGGTCAATGCATCCTGAGTGCATTCATGCATATAACGTGGACCAACAGTAGAAGATAATGGTAATTCTACCATCTGACCAATATGAGTAACATTGACATCCAATTTCCCAACAGCATCTTTGACGTGTATGTAATTACCCACCCTCAGTTACCAATAGTTATTTCTAATATAGCTTAGCCTTTCAGTTTCTATTTTAGCGTACATGTCAACTAAGTATTGCCTGAATAGAAACCTACAGTGCATTAGGTGGTTGTCTTATCTCCTTTCCTAGCCATTATGTGGTAAGAATAGAAATTTGTAACAGAAACAGTATTTTTGAGTGGCAATTTGGTCTCAACATCTAACTCGGCAAATCTTTAGAGTACCCATTTTCATCACGATAAAACATACAAATATTGTTGAGGATCATATGATGGATGGTCTACCCTGAGACACTGCAATCATCTATCAGGGCTCTGAAGAAAGATGTCTCACTGCTACCGTTGTCAACCAATAATCACCAACACTATCTCAGTTTCAGTGGTTGCATTACAGTGAACAGGATAAGCATCACTGGGTTTTCATGAGGCACATATCATAAATTTATCTCTCTCTCTCTCTTTTTGTTGACAATGTATAACATAATTTCTACAAATTTCACTTATGTTTGATTCACATCAAGAACCTTTCTGCATCTCAAATGTACTTCTCTTTTGTTCTTGCTCACAAAATGTATTTGAAAAAACTGTGTTTCCCATTCAACTTCTCATAAAAGACTTCCTACAAAATGACATAGTAGCCCTTGAACCTTGAAGTTGGTATAAAATTGTCTTCTGTAATTTTCTTGGTACCGGGTGAAGCATCCATTGCACTTTCATATATGATTTATAAAATGGACATGTTCTGGATGCTCACCTATAAGCAGATGTTACAGGGGCCTTGGTAAACATTCAGAGGACCAAATTTGCTCCTTGCCAGCATGGCTGTTCATTGCAGGAGCCTCTCCCTTCCACTTTAGGGCTTTCAGTAGTTGCACTCATAGCACATACCACCTAAAACCATGTTACTATTGACCTCATAAACTTCTCCTGGACTATTTGTCATGCTGGAGTTAGCTGAGGTTTTCCAGGGATGAGCATGTTCTGTAGCTTTTCTTCCAGGATTTTTGAGGTCATATTTTACACTCGCTACCCTATGCTTTTTTGGTGCAATTTCCTGGCATCTTATTCCGTCAGCACATTTTCTAAAACCATAGTGGGGAGGGTAGATGGAAGGTGATGTCTGTAAATTAGGTACAGTTGAACCAGATGAAAGGTGAATGAAGTTTGTAAATAGGGTCTGACAAACTAAGGTTGAATAACAGATGTTGCAATAGAAAACCCTTCATTTTCAGGTAAAACATATACATCAAAATGACCGCTAGAGATGTTAAGTGTAAAGTGCAGCCTTTCCACAGAGTTACCTTCAATTCCAAATTTCACATACAGCTCTCCATTTCGATAAACTTTGAATACAAACTAAGGAAGCTTCCCAGCTGCCACTAATACCCACCATATGTATGAGGTAGTGAGTGATATATCAGCAAATAAGCATCGGTACTGCTGTGGTTATTACCATCATAGTCATGTGGCATGACAGAAAATTCTTCCCAATTCCTTATGACATGATCTACAATTTGATCATTAACTTCCCTAGCTAATAACTGATTGTTGTACATGACATACAAATGTGCCCAAAATAGGCAGGCTCCATCCCTTGCAATATTTACCACAGTGTATGGCAGCCACTCATCATTTATATTTAAAATCTTCATATCCAACTGAAGAATACAAAAAACCAAAATCTTGACAGAAGTATTACTTCATATAAAGTTTCCAATCATGCAACAAACAAAACAATAAAAACTACCATGTGCAAACTAAAGAGTCTTCCCCCTTTACATGGTTGCCAGTCTTTGTATCTTTAAAAATATCAAACAGATATTTTTGGGCCACACATAATATAATGGTTACAATAACCATGGGAAAAAAATGGTATGGAGCAACGAGAGCAGAGCTAATTGAAAATATTCAATTTATCCTAACTTTATATAAATGGAACTTTTTGGATCATATTATTAAATGACTAAGACTTTCATTAAACATCATGGTTCCTGACTCCTCTTGATTGTATTTAGAGAGTTAGAAAATTTTATTTGATACAGTGCACTGAGTTGTGTCCTTGTAGATTGACTGAAAATTGTGGGCGGCATGTTCTCCATCACTTTCTGGCTGTTTGAACAAATAATTATCAGTGTCTTGTAAAAGGCTGTGGTATTTAGAAATCACACAAACCTTTAGGAACTAAAATACAATGAACCATAACCTGAAATGAAACCTGCCACTCTACAAAAGGATAATGAAGTGAAACATATAGAAGCAGGATATGAAGCCTATACGGTGAATGCTATCCACAGGGACTTTGAATGTGATGAGGAGATGGAAGACAATGTTATGTAATGGCCATCGTGGCACTGAGTGTAGAACGAGACTGCACATGATTCTGGAGATGTGTTGGTCTACAAGGTGCAGTGTGCACTTACCAGTGTTGGCCCCACATGGTGGTACTTTAGTAGGTGTACTCACCATCATAGCCACTGCTGCTGCCTGCATTACATTGTGATGCATTGCATCACAATTGCTGGTACACCACACCAGCATAGCTCATCAATTTCAAGCAGATACCTTAAGTTGAGAGTACTTAAGGTATTTGTTGATTGCTTCTAACCAGTTATCAAAGATGGAGCCTACTGAAAAGGGTGAAGTGATAATTAAACTACAACCAATCTCTGAGAATAAAGGGATAGAAATAGAAATTAAATCAGAGATGAAATGTTCTGTGGGAAATCAAGTGAAAATTAAATTGGAATGAGTCTCTGACAAGGTCAGGGAAGTAACAAAAATTAAAAATGTGGATTTTTCAAAAGTAAAATGAGAACTAGAGGAAGTATCAGATATTGAAATGGAATTTGATGAATGACGGGTTCAAATCAGTCAGATAAAGCAAAATAGTGCTTTGAAACCAGTTACAGTGCACAGAGGAGAGATACAGATGCTACATTGAGTCCAATTTCTCTTTGCTGAAATGAAATTCAGTAATAATTAACGAAAGAGTAATTAAAAATATGAGTTGGAATCTTGTTTAAAGTGTGAATTGCACTCCAATTATAAAGAAACAAGTCTTAAAATTGAGTCCAGTAATTAAAGAGTTGAGAGATAAATTGACTTCAGATTTAACCACAAAAACTGAAGCCATTCGCGATGAAATGAAATCATACATAGATATTTCAAATTATAAAACTTAGTCTAATTATCATGATCTGAAAATCAAAACAGAGCAGCAGTTATCCAAACTGCATAACATTTTAAAGCCAACATTGGTAAGGTTCACAGGCAATTCACAACAGAGAATAAGGGGTTGGGGGTTGTTTGGGGAAGGAGACCAGACAGCGAGGTCATCGGTCTCATCAGATTAGGGAAGGAAGTCGGCCGTGCCCTTTCAGAGGAACCATCCCAGCATTTGCCTGGAGTGATTTAGGGAAATCACGGAAAACCTAAATCAGGATGGCCGGACACAGGATTGAACAATCGTCCTCCCGAGTCCAGTGTCTAACCACTGCGCCACCTCACTTGGTCAACAGAGAATAAGCTGTTATAAAGTAAGTTAACATAAAGAATAAGCAAGGAATCTGAACTTTCCTTATAAAAAAATTCAAACACTGATTATGTCGAAATATATGAACAAATCAACAAATAGATTTCTGAGAAAGCAGAAATAGTAGGACACCAAGTAGAGAATTTAAATACTAGCATTACTAACAGAGAAAGTAGGGTAACCAATGGGAATTTGTGTAGCATGTTGCTTCTATTGATGCTGCTGTTATTGGATGGTGGAAATTTTTGCATTTTATCCAAACTGTCAAACGCCCGATAAGAGATCGGGATTGCTTGTGAAGATGTGTTGCCAAATGGGTGGTATGAGTATGAGAAAATTTCTTTTATTAGAAGTCATTTGACAGTAGATGGTATACACTGATCAGCCAATGTTATGATACATTGTCAAACATTATCAGAGTTCAAATTAGGTTTCTTGAGAGAACACTGGCTCCATGATAATCATACTAATGTATTAAGGGAATTTTGGCGCAAAAAAAAAATAAATAAATAAATAAATAAATAAAATAAAATAAAAGATGATGTGACTTACCAAATGAAAGTGCTGGCAGGTCGACGGACACACAAACATACACACAAAATTCAAGTTTTCGCAACAAACTGTTGCCTCATCAGGAAACAGGGAAGGAGAGGGAAAGACGAAAGGATGTGGGTTTTAAGGGAGAGGGTAAGGAGTCATTCCAATCCCGGGAGCGGAAAGACTTACCTTGGGGGAAAAAAGGACAGGTATACACTCACACACACACACACATATCCATCCGCACATACACAGACACAAGCAGACATTTGTGTCTGTGTATGTGCGGATGGATATGTGTGTGTGTGCGCGAGTGTATACCTGTCCTTTTTACCCCCAAGGTAAGTCTTTACACTCCCGGGATTGGAATGACTCCTTACCCTCTCCCTTAAAACCCACATCCTTTTGTCTTTCCCTCTCCTTTCCTCTTTCCCGCTGAAGCAACAGTTTGTTGCAAAAGCTTGAATTTCGTGTGTGTGTTTGTGTTTGTTTGTGTGTCTGTCGACCTGCCAGCACTTTCGTTCAGTAAGTCACATCATCTTTGTTTTTAGATATGAATCTATCAATAAATTCTCTGCACAATGGGTTTTGTGTCTGTTGCACTTGAAAGAAAAGATGGAAAGGGAAACTAATTTCTGTCTGCAAGGAAACTGGATCACACCAGACAGACAACAATAATACAGCTAGTAATCAACATGCAGGACAAAGCAGTAAATCAATACACATCAACTGATGACAGGAATGATTTTTGATGGCATCTACCAGGACTGATAATTTGTTCAACCATACTAATTATACAACTGGCACCATTTTGGACACATAGAAAAGTGCGATGAGCTTGAAAAGAAAACATTATTGACAGAGAAGAGCCAAATAGCTCATATGTAACATGTGGTAATAAAAATGAAGTAAATGCTTACATTTAAAATAATTATGGTAATCTGCAAGTTAAAATTCCTCTCGAGGATGTAGATTCAGTGCTGCAAAATACTGAAGAGGAGGCGCTATTAGATGAAGACAGTAGCAAATATAATAAAACTGAGGATACTATGACCTGTTCTAGCTTGTCAAATGAAGCAGAAGCAGATGATGAGTTACGTAACAAAGAATGCAGCGGAACAATGTTGCTCAAAAATTTTAGCTGATGCACAAAAAACAAAGGGAGCAAAAGCTGTCAAATACTTTGATTTAAAATTAGTGGACAGGTTAGAAAAGGGAGCTGCAAATGAGAATACTGGTAACCCTGTGAATCAACTGCATATGTAACTGCAACAGAAAGTGACTATTTTAGCTGGAGGCAGACTGAGAAAAATTTGCTCAATGAATTTCATGAGGCACCTGTACAATTTAAAATAAGCCACCCTATTACAGATATTTCTGACATAATGGTGCACTCACTTCTTGGTACTGGCAATGAAGCAATTGCACTGCCCCATGCAACATGTTCCATATTGCATGTGAATAAGTGGTTTATGAACAGTAAGACCTACTAGAAAAATATCTAGACTAGTAAAGCAAGAAACTTTGATACCAATGGGTATAAAAGAAATAATTCCAGATCATCCTTGTTTTATTGTACCAGGTTTAAAAGTGAATATGTTAATTGGTACAGATTTATTATCAAAGTGCCAAGGAAAGACCGACTTGAATCACAGCCAAGAAGTGCTTTGTCAAACTCTGATGTAAGTACTGTGCCTTTCATGGTAAATCATATTGTTAATAATATTGAAACATGGGTACTACCGATCAAAATACTGAAAAATAAAGGGAAGATACTGAACTCAGTAGAAATACACAAAATACTGATGAGAAAGAAAAATGTATCATGGAGGAAATGGATTCTAAAATACAGTCAAGAGAACAGATTTCTACATCTACATCTGTACTCTGCAAACCACCATGAGGTGCATGGAGGATGGTACACCCCACTGTACCAGTTAGTAGGGTTTCTTCTTGTTCCATTCACATATGGAGTGTGGGAAGAATGATTGAATGCCTCTGTGCATGCAGTAATTATTTTGATCTTAGCTTCACAATCCTGTGTGAGTGATATATGAGGGGGTTGTAGAACATTCCTATAGTAATCATTTAATGCCAGTTCTTGAAACCTTGTTAACAGACTTTCTCGGGATAGTTTGCATCTATCTTCAAGAACCTTCCAGTTCATTTCCTTCAGTATCTCTGTGGCATGCACAGAAGTGAGCAATAAGAATTATGTGTGGAGTACATCCTAGGCACTCGTGCAGGGATCTGTTCAGAGCTCTACAAATCCTTACAACACCTGCCCAATATATTTTTTCCCTGATGTGCTTTGTTTCAAAAAATAGCAACTTATTCAAAATCAATAGCTCATACCACAGTTATAGCACCTGAAAGAAACTGGATATCCATTATGAGTTAAAAATGAAAAGCATGGTCCAGAAGGGGGTTTTATACAATGGCACCAAGATTTTTAACACCCTCCCACCGCACATTAAAGAACTGGTTGGAAACATGCCAAAGTTCAAAGAAAATCTGAAGCAGTTCCTTTTAGATGAATCTTGTTACAGTATTGATGAATTTCTTAGCAAAAATGCATAGAATCTCTTGTTTGTGCTTAAACCTTACTGTGTGACCTCTGCAATTAATTAATCATAATCTGTAAGTACAGTGTAACTTACTACAATACCCAGATCTATGTATGTCTGTATATGACACCTGTATAACTTAAGAACAATACTCAAATTTATGTATGACTGTATATTCTTTCAGATGTCCTGTATCTTAACTAATATGTAAGGGTATATGCTAAACTTTACAGTTTCCTTAATCTAATGATAAGATCAACGTATCTGTGCACAAAATAATAATCTGTGAAAAACCTTGACTCATTCTATATCCAGGGATATGTTCCCATATGGATCTATGGAACATGAAATAAATAAACTCTCCCAGGGATTAAATAAACCTCTGAACATTCATGCTGCCCTTCTCTGTATATGTTCAATAACCCCTGTTAGGCCTATCTAGTATGGGTCCCACACACTTGAGCAATATTCTAGAACCAGTCACATGAGGGATTTGTAAGTAATCTCCTTTGTAGATTGGTTGCACTCCTCCAGTATTCCACCAATAAACCATAGTCTACCACCTGCTTTACCCATGACTGAACCTATGTGATCATACCATTTCATATTCCTAAAATCTGCAATTCCCAAGTATTTGTATGAGTTGACTGATTCCAGCAGTGACTCACTGATACTATAGTCACAGAATACTAAGCTTTTTCATTTTGTGAAGTGTAATATTTTACATTTCTAAACATTGAAAGCAAGTTGCCAATCTCTGTACCTCTTTGAAATTTTATCAAGATCTGACTTAACATTTATGCAACTTTTTCAGATAGTACTTCATTACAGAAAACTTCATTCTACACAAGGCCCAATTTTATTATTAATATTGTGTGCACGGTCGTTTATATATAACACGAAAAGCAAGGGTTCAAACACAGTTCCCCGGCGTGCACCTGAAGTTACTTCTACATCTGATGATTACTTTCCATCCAAGATAACTTGTTGTATCCCCCCTACCAAAATCATATGGGGTATCAAGTGAATTCTGTGATTGGATTGAGGAATCCAGTCACAAACTTCACTTCATACCCCATATGATCATACTTTTGACAATAAGTGGAGGTGTCATACTGAGTCAAATGCTTTTTGGAAAACACAGAATTTAGAAAAGTGTTAACCAGTCTTCACAGTGTATTTTTGAATAAGTGAGGTGTGGTAAAAGTTTATGAGTGTCATTTTAATGTAGAGCCTGGGCAATTTTTTTTTTCCTTCTTCAAGAAACCCTACCACATACATGTTGCTATACAGAAAACCATCAAGAAAGAAATTCAACATATTGTGGAGTAGGTAGTAATTAAAAAAGCAATTAGTGAATTTAATAATCCCCTTGTTGTAGTACTTAAACATGAGAGTAGTGCCAAATTAGTGTTGGATACATGCCAGTTAAATGAAAATATCCCCTAAAATGTGGATGAGTTACTGGACTAAAGTGTCTCACTTCAATGTAAATAACATGTCAATACTGGAATTTGCCTTTTATGACAGAATCTCATAATATGCAGAATTTTTATGTGAGGATGTTTGCTAGCAGCATAGAATAGTCCCTTTTTGATTAAATACAGGGTGATTCAAAAAGAATACCACAACTTTAAAAATATGTATTTAATGAAAGAAACATAATATAACCTTCTGTTATACATCATTACAAAGAGTATTTAAAAAGGTTTTTTTTCACTCAAAAACAAGTTCAGAGATGTTCAATATGGCCCCCTCCAGACACTCGAGCAATATCAACCCGATACTCCAACTCGTTCCACACTCTCTGTAGCATATCAGGTGTAACAGTTTGGATAGCTGCTGTTATTTCTCGTTTCAAATCATCAATGGTGGCTGGGAGAGGTGGCCGAAACACCATATCCTTAACATACCCCCATAAGAAAAAATCGCAGGGGGTAAGATCAGGGCTTCTTGGAGGCCAGTGATGAAGTGCTCTGTCACGGGCTACCTGGCGGCTGATCCATCGCCTCGGGTAATTGACGTTCAGGTAGTTACGGACAGATAAGTGCCAATGTGGTGGCGCTCCATTCTGCTGAAATATGAATTGTTGTGCTTCTTGTTCGAGTTGAGGGAACAGCCAATTCTCTAACATCTCCAGATACTGTAGTCCAGTTACAGTAGCACCTTCAAACAAAAAGGGACCAAAAACTTTATTGGCTGAAATGGCACAGAAAACGTTCACCTTAGACGAGTCACGTTCATACTGAGTTGTTTCCCGCGGATTCTCAGTGCCCCATATACAGACATTGTGACGGTTGACTTTCCTGTTAGTGTGGAAAGTTGCTTCATCACTAAACACAATCTTTGAATCGAAAGATTCATCTGTTTCCATTTGAACAAGGATAAAATAACAGAAATCGATTCTTTTAATCTTATCAGCTGCAGACAGTGCTTGAACCAATTTCAGACGATAAGGTTTCATAACTAACCTTTTTCGTAGGACTCTCCATACAGTTGATTGTGGAATATGCAGCTCTCTGCTAGCTCTGCGAGTCGATTTTCCTGGGCTGCGAACAAATGCTTGCTGGATGCGTGCTACATTTTCATCACTCGTTCTCGGCCGTCCAGAACTTTTCCCTTTGCACAAACACCCATTCTCTGTAAACTGTTTATACCAACGTTTAATACACCACCTATCAGGAGGTTTAACACCATACTTCGTTCAAAATGCACGCTGAACAACTGTCGTCGATTCACTTCTGCCGTACTCAATAACACAAAAAGCTTTCTGTTGAGCGGTCGCCATCTTAGCATCAACTGACGCTGACACCTAGTCCACAGCGCCTCAAGCGAACAAATGTACAACTAAATGAAACTTTATAGCTCCCTTAATTTGCAGACAGATAGTGCTTAGCTCTGCCTTTTGTCGTTGCAGAGTTTTAAATTCCTAAAGTTGTGGTATTCTTTTTGAATCACCCTGTATTTCTGTGTATGCCTTTGTAAGAGCGATGACTCTTGTATTGGAAAAAGAACTGTTAAAGCAGTTGACAATTTTTGTATATTATATACTGCAAGTAAAATTAGTTAGATGACAGGATACATGTTTGCCTACCATGCAGCGAGCCCGGGTTCGATTCCCAACCGGGTTGGAGATTTTCTCCACTCATGGATTGGGTGTTGTGTTGTCATTATCATCATCTCATCATCACTGATGTGCAAGTTTCCCAATGGGACGTTACCTGAAATAAGACTTGCAACCTGGTGGCCGAACTTCCCCAGACGTAACCTCCTGACAAAATGCCGCACGATCATTTCTTTATTTTCTTTCATTGTAAGTAAGTTCCACGTGCATTAGGGAAGAAACTAGAAAATATTAGTCTGCTAGACAGAGTACTGGAACCAATAGGAAAAGGTGACATGAAGTTAGAAGAGACTGAATGTGTCAGAGACAAATTAAATTTCTTGAGCCATGAAATAAGCAGGGAATTCATATTACCAGATCCTTCCAAGCTGTCACCTATTGAGAAGTCTGAAGCAGCTAAGAATAAAAAGCATCTTAGATCTATGTTTGGATTATTCGAGTTCTACCAATGTTTTGTAGGTGGTCAGTTGTTGCATGCACCATGTATGCACTGATTATTAAAAAACGGTACCGCTTGGGTTTGGACTAAACAGTGAAAGTCCACTTCTGAAGAAACGAAAAACTGTTTGATAAATAGTGTGATACTGCATCATCCAGATTTTGGAAAGCCATTTTGTATGTCAGTTGATGCAAGTGGTTATGGTACAGCTGTATAGGTGTTTTAGATGGAAACAGTCATTGGCTGTAGTGTTTGGTATGCAGAAATTTGAACATTATTTGTTGAGTCACAAAGTGATTGTACATAGTGATCACAAGGTTCTTACATTCTTAAAAATGAACAAGATGAGACATGCAAGACTGACAAGGTGGGCCAAGTACCATCAGCAGTTTGACCTTGAAATTAGAAGTATACAGAGAAAGATAATCTGGTAGCTGATGTGCTACTGAGAAGTGCTGAATTGTGCAAGGAATCTATAATTCCTTTGACAGAGAAGGGTGAGGTGCAGACAACCTAAAATATGTCAGTAGAACCCGAATAATCCAGGGTGGATCTAAGTTATTTTACTTCTTGGTCACCTCAAACTTCTCAATGCTGAAGCTGAAGTGTTTAAGAAGACCAAAAAACAGCAAAGGTTGTCAGTCTCATATCCACCCCCACTTCCCCTCTCCCTCCCCCCAGACAGAAATAGTGTACCCATATACATGTGTAGGGAATAAATTCTGTGTACAAGTATGAGAAACTGTTCTAAATGTTTGCAATACAATACATAGGGTGGCTGGCACACTGACCCCATGTTGTTAATTCAAACCAGGGTCAGCATACCTCCCCATACCAGAATCAGTCACATTAACACATGAAGCTATTTGGGTGGGTTTTTTCAGTAATTGATAGCTTGGATGAATCTTTTAATATACCTACCCTGCTAATTTCATGGCCCAAGAAATTTAATTTGTTTTTAATGCATTCCATCTTTCCTAGCTTTAACTTCATGTCTCTTTTTTCTATTGCTTCCAGTCTTACATGCTTTTTCCACATGGGACTTGCTAATGGTGTATTATCTACATAAATTGTCACCTGCTTTAACCGTTATTTTTGCAGTAACTTGTCCACACTTTGGGAACAGTCACACACTTTCTTATTGCCACTTCATTTAACAAATGTGTATCCAACCCTAATCTGTTGCATCCACCACTTTCATTCTGTACTTATTCAGCTAACCTTGCAGAAGTGGGATTTTTTCCACTAACCTCATAACCAATGAGAACATATACAAGGCCCAGACAACAAAGTTGAGTTTCAGTTACATTGTTGCCATGCTGCAGAATTTTACTGTGTAAATGTTAGTTAAATCTATCCTGTTGCAGAATAGTTCATTCTGAATATTTTGTCAGTGAAAATAATAGTGGTTGTCAATATAAATAACATGGACAGCAAGCTGAAGTGTCATCTTTAAAAATATTGTGGGCACTAAACAGGAACTTGACCTTGGACACTGTTTCAAGTGTCTTAAGTTAAGTCCATGTCTAACAATATCTCACATTCCAATATTGTACTCCGTGAAATGAACTAATAGTGTTTACAGCTATGATCAATTACACTGTGATTCTGCAAATAATGGCAGTCAAATATTTTCACATGGCTAATCTACCAGTAGCATTAGAACACATTAAGCAGGAATTAGAGGAGGAGGATGAGACAGAATTACATGATATAACAGCAGAAACTCTTACATTACATCAATCAAGGGTAGAGCAAGCAGGAACAAGTTAGGTTAATACAGAGCAAGCAAAATTGGGTCAAAGTGGAAGTAGTAAGGAATATGTTTGCAGGAGGTATATTTCAAATTGTAAATAGATTACTGTTACATGTTTATAGAATCAAATGGTCGAATTTCCAAAGAACTTTGTGAAATTGGTGGCAAACTTTCAGAAACAGACAGAATGAGTTCTAAAATGACCAAGAAGACTTCAGTAGCAAAATCTAAAATAGTTAATGAACTAAATGCTCAAATTGCTAAATTTAAACAAGTGTTAGGTGACCAAATAACAGCCATTAATAAACAGGTATGAAAAAATAAATGAAAAAGTTAAAGTTATAGAGGAAAGGGTAACTGAAACAGAATCCAGAACTGATAAGATAAAACTTAAAGTGACTGATGTATAAAAGTATCTTAGAAATGAAATGTTCATTGTAGGAACTGAAGTTAAGAGTGGAACTGAAATTAATAATAATCAAAATTTCATTACATTAAAAATTTGAATGATAAAATTGAAGAGGTAAAGAAAAATGTAACTGAATCAGACGAAGATTGAAAATCTAATGTAACTACATTACAAGAAAATGTTATTGTTGTTCAAAAAGAAATACAGTTATTACAAAAACTTTCTGTAATGATGGGTACAGTAACTGATCCAATATGACTGTGAAAAGTTTCCCTGGGGATGGAGATTTTCTCCCTGTAGATTTGATGCAGCGGAGCTAGGATTAAGAGTGAGTTCCTAAACATGTCACGTTACAAACAGCAGAAGGAAGGCATGAAAGAATTCTCCAGAGCTCAGTTAAAGAGGATAGTTCATTTGAGCCAATGTTTTGGTGGGGTAACTTAGAATAGTGCCTTAAGATGGAGGTTGCCTGAAAGAGTACAATGGGGTTAGGACTGCAGACTTGATGACTCTATTGATCATTTGCTGAAGTATGTAGGCAAGCTGGATATGGGATTTGAGACAACAGCTAGAAAATTTTTTTGAATAAGTGAGAGGAAGTTGTGGACATAACAACTACAGTAATAATAGTAATAACTAAGAAGTTGTAGCAGTAATACCTGGAATTATTACCCAGAGAGACAACACATGCAAGGTTACTCGAAGTTCAATGTGCTTAGAAATGATAATAGAGTGTTTGAAAATAGAGGCAGACCACATAAAGAGTACAATCAGCCACAACAACCCTTTAGATCTAATGATGGGGAGAATGGCTTGTTAAACAGCAAACCTCTTCATTGGCAGCCCAAAATGTGAGAGCTTACAATAATGTCAATGCAGGGACCACTGATAATGATCAATGTTTAAATCAGAATTCTGATGATAATAGAGGTGTACCAAGCAAATACAGTTGCCATTGGTGAAGAATGTTAAGAGTGGGATAAGAAAAGAACACTTAACCACAGCAGTAAAGAAACACTGTTTGACAAGTTATGTTCAGAAGAATGGGTTTACACAATTTGTTCAGCCAAGAATTTGGGGATAGACTAGAAGGTAAAAACAATGGAGAAGTATGTATATATTAGCAGAAGTATGAGGACAAGATATATATAACAAGGTAACTGACATTTTTCTGAAGGGTAATACTGTAAATGAAGATATTGGAGAGTTGAAAGGTGCAGACGAAAAATAAGTGAGCTGCTTTGTTAGCTTAAGTGAATATATGTTAAAAGATGAAGAAAATTAAGTTTTGGATATTGTGAAACTTTGAGATGTTATGAGGAGTTTTAAAGAAGATTTCAGCTACCTGAAAACTGCATGTTGGAAATGACTGAAAATGCTCAGTGTATCATGGAAATGGGGATGAAGACAATTTAAATACAGAACAAAATTCACAGTGTGTAAAACCAGTTGTTGCTATGGGAAAAGATGAAAGGTTTCTTTACAGTATTTGAATGAGTTTTAGTATAAGTACTTGTACCATGTTTTTCTGGGAAAAATTGGCAGCAAAAATAAATAAATGAATAAATAAATAAAAATGTACACACACACAACTATATCCAAGACAGTGGAAAAAGTATCAAAAGGTATTTTGTAACTATTTCACAGAAAGACAGTAATAGAAAGTAAAATTCAATTAATGTAGAGACGCTGTTTGAAAATGGCAGTGGAGAGATGAAAGGTCACAGTTCTGAAGAAAGTATCAAATTGATTAAGCGAGTAGCTTTTGTCAGTGGATGATACAGCATTGATTTTGATGATATGGAAAGAGACTTATTAGAAGAAACTGTGCATAAAGCAACCTGTAAGAAGTTAGTAGGAAGCCCTTTTGTCAATATAAAAGTTGGAGCATGGAAGGGAAAGTGTCTGATAGTCTCAGGGAATAAAATCTCTGGGACACCAGAAGTACTCTGAAAAGAACTTCTTTAAAGGACCAGATCACATCAAAATACCAGTGATGAGAGTGAAAGCCAAGAGAGCTATAGGTAGACACAGAAAACAAAATAAATATCAAGCATTGATTATATTTTATACCAGTGAGTCAGTGCTTAACCCTCTGCACACCAAGCTAAAAAACTTTCATGGTATACCAGGAGGGGGGACCAGGGAACCCACAAAGCAAAATGTACTGTTATATGTGGTAAATCTACAGAAACAAAAATAATCACATAGAATAACAAAGTATTGGAAAAAGAATAATCCTCTACACTGTCAATGTTATGAAGATATAATGTATCTCAAGTGTAGTAATAAAAAATTACGTAAATTATTATTTCTTTTTCAAATATAGCATCTATTGGTAATTACACACTTTTCAATTTGAATCAATGCAATTTTTGCACACTTTTTCCATTTTCTCAACTAGCATGTTCACTACACAAAAACAAATACTGTTTGACACATTTTGGTTTCCTCTCATCTTTCTTTTTGCTAGGACACAGTTTGTAACGTCCACCACTGCCATCACTTGCAGTGGTTCAGTTAAACTTGGCTACTGTGTCAATGGACTTGCATCTTCACCAAACAATAATGACTTCATTGATGTTCTTCTGTTTGTGCCATTTTGTTCTGATTCTACATTCTTGGCTTGTCATATGGCTTTATAAATTCATGTCCTAGGCTTAGCAAATATTTTCTCCTTCTGCTGAATGCAAGAGCCTTCCAGTTAGGATTTTCTGTCTTCCAAATAAAGTAGGCATTAATGGCTACTGTATCAGTCATGTTCAAGAATAGCAGAAATGGCCATAGTCATATTACATGAATACTTATTTATCACTTTGTCCATTTTTCTGTGCTGCAATTGTCATCATGATGTTCAGAACTCAAAAGGATTGCTGCCTTGTTCTTTTAGGCATGTATGATACTAAGACTTTTTGAAAACTGTTGTTTCAGTGGTACTGGCTGAAGTTGAGATGTTGTTTCAACCTTGTTTTCTCAAGGGGACCAGTCAATGTTAGCCCTTGTTTCAGGAGCTCCTGTGTAAGTGGAACACTACTACAAAAGTTTTCTGTTATAAACACCATATCCAGTTCCTAAAGGAGATGCAAGCCCCACTACAAATCTAGCACCTTGATTCTTTTCCATAGATCCTTCTTTCCCTGTGTATACCTGCAATTTGAAGGCATAGGAAGATTCAACATTGCAGAGGGCCCAAATCTGTATGCTGTATCTATCTTGATTTCATGTAAACCCTAAATGGATGTTTCCCTAGGAAAGCTACCAACTGCTGATCCACTGTCCAATAGCTACTTGGATAATAGTCTAACAGCATTCTTATTAGAAAGCTGTAAATATTTCTCTAAATGCACCAGATTTGTCGATATGTCTCCATTCCTCTCTTGTGGTCATGTTGTCATATGTGATGTAAGATAGAAGTTCAGAAAACCTATTTCTCAGAAATGAAGCTTGAAATATTTTCCTTTAGTACACAGTGTTTGTGCACCATAACATAGAAAGTTGTTCTCATTTAACTTTTAGTGCTAACATACAGTAGTTACAAGGAGCCCTATGAAATGAAAAATTTCTGTTGTACTTGTTGGCATCCACTTACAATTGTTAGAAGGATGAGTCACTTTTCATATATTATAAACTGTCTCTGCTTTGCGTATTTTATAGCTTTGTCGACTATTTTAGATGTAATGAGACCAACATGAAAGTCTCCACAATCAGAGACACAATCCTGGAAGTAATTGTGAGACCCCTAGGTTTAGGCAAAGTACCTTGTTTCTAACACCTACTTGGGTTTTTGTACATTGAATGCCATATCATTCTATTTTTGTTAGTGTATGTAGGTCTTCGTGGCCTTAGAATCACATTAATCAGCTTTTCATTGTCCCTTACTTTAATAACATCTTCAATCATATCCTTTGTTTGTGCATTGTCTTCTATTTCTGGACAGGCAGACTACACATTACTGTCTCCTAATTCTGCTTCTGCTTCTGTTGTTTCCATTACTTCTTCTACATCTCATTAACCATGTAAATCATATTTCTTCAGTAAATTCAGATTTTTAGACATGTTTGTTTCACAACACAATGTGCTATAGTAACAGAACTGAAGGAATTGACTAACAGTGAAAAATATGTGATTGAAAATTAATACACATAACAATGCATTAAAATTTAAAACATTCATTTCACACCTGTACCAACACAGCTTTCTGCAATATGCAATATGTGTATTTTCATCTCATGTGGAGTCCCAGGTTGGGTAATGAAAGGACCCCAATAAAAATTGCAATTATTATTTAGTATGTAGATAAATTTATTTAAAAAATTTAATGGTGGTAGTATTTAGTACAAAAAACTGAACAATGTCACATAGTCTGAAAAATATAAACTACTAAAATATAAACTAGCCCTGAAAGAATCAATGATCTGTTTCATAAATTTCAGTGTATAAACTAGTTGACCAGTCTGGATCAACAACAGAACTCTACCAAATACCTTTAGCTCCTGAGTCAGGGAATTACACAGCTTTCTTGTACAATGGAAAATGTTACCAATGTCAAGTTGTTCCATTTGAACTGACTGGTTCACTAGCAACATTTCTCAGACATTTGGACTCTGTGTTAGGGCAACTCTTGAGGTCTAAATTAACAATCTATGTATGCAATATTGCTGCATGTAGTCAGAACTGGGAAGCCCATTACTGGCTCATAAAATTCTATGTTCACCTTTTGAAAACATCATAATCTAGTAAAGTATTTTATATTTGAAAATTTTGAAAAAAATGTTAATTGATTTTAATTATTTCTTATACCACATTCTGCAATTGTACTAAATTTTACAATAAATTTTAAGCCAAAAATGTATGTCTAAGTAGTCAATGTGTGTTTGCGCAACAAATGTCATTTTCATATTTTCAGATTCAGGACCATTCTTACATGTCAATATATCTTTAAGAAGTAGGTTGGTGAATAAAAGTCAAGGTAAATTGATTAAATGTACATTTTTAAGGATTTTTTGTAGTGGTCGTGAAGTCCCCCTCTCCTTGGCGTACACATTATGGAAAATGTGTTGGTATTGATAAAATCATGCTAAAGTATAGTTTCACATTCTTTGTAGTGCTTCGAGAATTTCGAAGTAAATTCTAGAACCACTCAGCCTTCCACCGTTTCGAACATCTGATATTTTAGAGGGAGGTGAGGGAGGTGGGAAGTGAGTGGGAGAAACGAATATGCCCTAATGCACGTTGCCTATTTGTATGTGCAGGGGAAAACAAATAATTGGACACAGCAGCCGAACAGTGGCAGACAAGTACCTGCTGTACATTCCACAGTCTCCATGTACAGTTCAAGAAGAACAAGGGAACTTTATGTAGTATTCTGTGCTTTTTAGTGTCTCTGTTGAGTGCAAAAAAACTAATGAAGAACTGAATATAAATTTCTATGTTCATTCATGTATTGGACTCATTTAAGACTAGAGACTTTTTAATTACTTCAAGTTCTGGATATGAATGAAGTAAGACACATGTCTGCTATTTGAATATGTGTAAATGAGTCTAATGCTTAAGGAATAAGTTAGCTTGCAGAAGTTAATGTCTGTGAAAGTTGAAAATATATAGTGATTGAACTGAAAAGTATTTTACGAGTACAAAATTATTTCAAGGATAGAGAAGTATTTTAATAAATTCCTTTAACCAGCTATAGTCTTCAGAGAAGAAGCTTTTGGGAGATCAACGTAGCTAATTACCCAGAGAAGAGGATCGGCTACACACAACATGCAAGTTAATTGAATTGAGACACATGTCTGCCTTGCAACCCAATACCACACTGTCTCTTGTCAACTAAAAATGTTAGATCTTGACACATAATTTATATCAAGAAAGTAATTGATTTTTATAAGATACACTAATTTTGTTTGGCAATTGCTGTTGAGTTGACTGTGATTGTAACAAGAAGCAAACCAATGCTTTTCATTGACACTGGGTGTCTCATGAAAGATGTGATAAGCTCTATTTGTTTGGCCTGATTCCAGTTATGCAATGAAAAAATTAAGTCACAAATATCTACTGAAACACCTGAGAAAGTGCACCTTATGACTCTTGGGACAGACACCTAGTGTGTGTGTGTGTGTGTGTGTGTGTGTGTGTGTGTGTGTGTGTGTCCCAAGAGTCGTCAGGTGCATTTTCCTGGGCGTTTCAATAGATATTTGCAATATTGTAGTTGCTTTATCTAGCCAGAATTAACTCAAATAAATAGTGTTCATCATTTTGTTTATGCAATGTACAGTGTCAATGAAAAGCATTGGTTTGTTTCCCCACAAACAAAATTATTTTTAAAGTGGAATTCTACATGCCAACTCTATAGAGATGTCCCAGATCAGTCTAGGTGATGTTTGTTTTATTGATATATATTAACAGCGACAGCAAGACATGTACTTTGGCAGTGACTCAGTAGTGCTTGATGATAGCAGACACCCCAGGCAAGGGCGTTAGTGTTGATGCTGGAGCACTGGTTATTTGCTATGTTTTACTGTCTCTGATAATATATATCGATAAAACGTATCACGCAAGACAAATCTGGGAGCACTACATCTTTTGGGCACGTAAAACTCCACTTTAAACATCATATTTTTTGTAGTGGGAAACAAACCGACACTTCCTAGAAATGCTGGGTGTACCATGAGGAAAGTGATGAGCAGTATTTGTGTGGACTGACTCCATCTACACAAAGCGAAAATGAAATTGCAAATATCGACTGAAACACCAGAGAAAATGTGCCTGGTGGCACATAGGAGAGAGATCCTGTGTGTGTTTGTGTGTGTTATGTAAGCTGACTTTGATCCCTTTATCTCTGAATAGTGTTAATAATATGTTCATCATACTCTTTCTTACTACAACCTTTTTCTTAAATCCTAGGAACTTACGGGATTCTGGATATGGATCGTAATATATGTAATAAACAGTTCCCAAGTTTTCTATATACACATATATTTTATCATAAAGGCTGATACACATGAACACTGCATGAAGTACAAAGGCAGACTGAATTAAAGATGGCGGCTCGTCAGAGCACTTAATATTCCAAAGATTGTAATTTGAGTGGTCGATGTGACCTACCGATGCCACACAGCCCCACCCCCCACAGTACAGAGTACAGCCTCTGAGACCTGAGGGGGAGATCGTGCGGGTGTCAGCATCGGCGTGAGTGGTGGTCCGTCGGGTCAGCATGCAAAGGTGTGGAGGGCAGCCACTGGTGCAACTCGTAATCCTACGAGAACCAGCGGGAGGGGTGAGGGGGGGAATGATGCTCCAGCCAACTTGGGAGTAGCGGTATGGGAGAGGAGGCAGCGTGTCAGAGTGCCTTCCCCGAATCCAGACTGAGCCGTCTGAAGAAATGAAAGCTCGAACACATGATGGGTCGCACTCTTGTGCCAGGGACAAGCTGTGCACTATCTTGACGTTGAGTTCCTCGGTGAGGGTTGGATCTGTGCTGTCGGTGAGCAGTACAAGCACACAATTATCTAACACAATAATCGACACGTCATCAACTCGGTCAGGTGGTATGTTGCAGCGAGGACGGGGCGTCCGCTTCTCTAGTACCTGACATGTCTTCAAAACCTGTGAATGGGGATGATGATGACAGGCTTCAGGAACCTGCAAACTGTGGTGGTGAATCATTGGACAGAGAAAACCCAACCATAGATTGGAAGGACTCGTTAACGGGTTTGTCAAAAGAACATGTGCTTGGGCAGTCTGACTGGGATGGCAGAGGGGTGTCAGAGTCTACAAAGGCAGGCTTGAGCCTGTGCAGAGAAATGGTTTACGGATGATCTTTTATCATAATGTCGAACATTGTCTTGCCCCTCCAGAGTACTTTGAAAGGGCTGAGGTAAGGGGGTTGTAAGGGTTGTCTGATAGTCGTCCCTGAGCATGACGTGTGAGCAAGAGTTGAGTGCGGTGGGCACGTAAGTGTCAGGTGGGGAATGGTTGACAGGTGGGTGTAGCCGGGTGTTTCTAAAGTGTGCACGCATCCTTCTGATAAAGTCTGGGAAGGAGGGGGAATCCCCGCGACCTTGGGAAAGAATTAGTTTCCCAGGTAAAACTGGGTTTTCATCGAAAATGAGCCGGCCGGTGTGGCTGAGCGGTTCTAGGCACTTCAGTCTGGAACCGCGCGACTGCTACAGTCACAGGTCCGAATCCTGCCTCGAGCATGGATGTATGTGATGTCCTTAGGTTAGTTAGGTTTAAGTAGTTCTAAATTCTAAGGGACTGATGACCTCAGATGTTAAGTCCCATAGTGCTTGGAGCCATTTTATTTGAACCAAAAACGAATTCGGAAATCGTCCCTTGTAAATCTGGTTTAAATGTAGAACGTAGTCCCAGCAACACCCAAGGAAGTGCCTCAGACCAGAGACAATCACGGCACCCGAGTGCGGTTTTAATTGTGCGGTGCCATTGTTCCACCAAGCCATTGCTTTTCAGGTGGTAGGCTGTTGTATGGATCTTTTTAATACCGCGAAGATTACAGAAAATCATAAAAGGTGCAGATTTGAACTGTCGACCCTGGTTGGTTCTGATGGTGGGTGGACAGCCGAACCTAATGATCCAAGAAGAAACAAAACCTTTGGCCACAGTTTCTGCTGTGATATTGGGTAAGGGGACAGCTTCCACCCAACAAGACATTTGATCTATTGTGGACAGAATATACCTGTAGCCCTCCAACGAAGGCAGAGCACAGATAAGGTCAATATGTACATGACGGAAACATCCCTTAGGGATGTCAAACTTGCCGAGTGGTGGAGAGGTGTGACGTCCTATTTTGTTTTGTTGACAGGAAATGCAGCTGCATGCCCATGTTTGACAGTCCCATTTCACATTTCTCCTCACAAAATTCTTGGTGACGAGATGAGTGGTGACTCGTATGTTGGGGTGGGCGATATTATTCGAGGTGTCGGAAACCTGTCCGCACAGTATGGGCAGGAGCAAAGGCCACAGAATGCCCACAGAAGAGTCGCACCACACTTCATCAGATATGCCAGGAAACTTAGCCTTGGTGAACACTAGCGAAGACTGTGGGTCCATGAGCAGAACCTGAGTGTCCTTGTCCGAAGCCTGTAGAGCGGCGAGGTCAGATAAATCAACAAAACTTGAAACGGCATTGATCTGTGAGAGGAGATCAGTGGGGATGTTCTCCATGCCTTTGATATAGCGTACGTCCATAGTAAATTGAGAGACCAGGTCGAAGTGGCAGAAATGTTGGGAGGGAGGATCCTCTGGTGGGTTGCAGAAGCTGTCCGCCAGCAGTTTGTGATCAGTAAGAATGAAGAAAGGACGGGCCTTAACATCAGTGCAAAAATGTTTGATGGCCTCATACACCACCAGAAGCTCTCTATCGAAAGCAGAATATTTCTTTTGTGCTGTAGACAGTTATTTGGAGAAGAAACAAAGTGGTGAAACTGTGTCACTCCAACCGCAATGTCGCTGGCGTCCGTAGTGATGAACAACTCGGCAGACGGATCCGGGTGGGCGAGTATCACTGCATGAGCTAAAGCTGTTTTAAGAGCCCTGAAAGCCTGTATCATGGGTTCAGTCCAACAGATTGGTTTCACGCCCGACGTTTGTTGGCCAGAGATCGTGTCCGTCAGCGGGGCCTGCACGGTGGCGGCAGAAGGTAGATGACGGTGGTAGTAATTTATAGTACCTAGGAAACATCTGAGTTGTTTGTACATAGCTGGGGGTGGCAATGATGTGATAGTCTGCCCGTGGGATTTGGGAGGTTGTATTCCGTCTGCGGAGACAGTGTAACCCAGAAATGTCACAGAAGACTGACGCAATTGGAAATTTTCGTTGTTGACCTCGACATTGTTGGATGCCAAAGTTTGGAGGACCTGGGTTAAATGATCTTCATGGTCTTTATTGTATTTGCTAAAAACGAGTATGTCATCCAGGTATGCGAAGCAGAACTCGAATCATCGTAAGACTGAGTCAATGAAATGTTGCCACATTTGTGCCACATTCTTTAAACCAAATGGCATGAAGTTGTACTGGAACAAACTGAGCAGTGTGATGATCACAGTCTTTGGAATGCCTGCTGACGGTACAGGAATCTGGTGATAAGCACGTTTGCAGTCAATCACACTGAAGAGTGTGGCGCCCGATAACAGATGAGTGAAATCATTTATGTTTGGCTCGGGGTAATTGTCCATGACCAGTGGTGGCTCTGAGCAGGTCATAAGTCCCCTAGAACTTAGAACTACTTAAACCTAACTAACCTAAGAACATCACACACATCCATGCCCGAGGCAGGATTCGAACCTGCGACCGTAGTGACTGTAGCGTCTAGAACCGCTTGGCCACTACGGCTGGCATTGTCCATGACAGTCGAGCATTTAAATGTCTGTAATCACCACACATTCGAAAAGAACCGTTATTTTTGGTGACAAAGTGAACTGGTGAAGACCAATTGCTGTGGCTGTAGAATGCCTGCCTCCAGAATTTCGTGAATTTGCTGCCAGGCCGCGCGCAACTTAATGTGGTTGAGGTGTCTAACCTTGTGTCTTATAGGAGGGCCAGCAGTGGTAATTATCTTGTGTGTTGTTCTGTCAGAGATGGAAAAGACTGAGAACTGCACACGAGGCTGAGTAACGTTCTGACGTGGAGTTTTGGGATGAGTGGCGCTAGATGAGGCATAGCCGGAAGTGCGAGTGGGAGAAAGCAGCACGAAAGTCACATGCCTATTACACGAGCGCGGTGTGCGCTTGTTTGTAGTGGTCAGCTGTGCACACAGCATGGAACAGAGTGGGGCACACAGCGACTGTCTGTTTTTAACTTTGCCTTGGGTAACCGGCAATGGGTGAGAGAGGCCCTGGCATCGCTCGAGGGACAGCGATGGCCGTCGAGTTGCTTGGCCAGCATGTGGGAGAGGGGGAATGTTTCTCAACAAGAGGGGCAGCTGCCTGCATAGTGGATGTGGTCCAGCTGTACAAGCGATTGTTATTAGAGACACTGTTTGAAACACGAGGCACTGTGCGTAGTGGGCGCTTGGGCGGTGTGGTGGTTACTGAACGCAAATTGTTACATGTAATGAATGTTTTTGAACTAACCCGATATGTGTCTGAACTGATGCTTGGCAATGAAGTTCGATCCGGTGAAGGAACTGCGGACTGTAGTTTCAACAGCGAGGTACAAGCCACAGTGAGCTCGTTATAAGTGTGAGCAATGTGTTGTTTCAGCTCGTCATCCTCCAGGTGGAGGTGCATCGCTGAGTCATATTCTGAAAGTAGGTTAGTGACAAAGGTCACAACCTTGCCTGTGAGTGCAGAACACTCGTGAACTAAATCCCATGTTGCGGCAGAAATGGAACGAGGAGTATGGGTGCCAGAGCACGGTATCTGACTGTTAGACGGGTGGTGTAACACTGAACACTGGACTAGGTTCGGGGAGAGCTTGTAATGGAACAAAAAATCCATATCGAGAATACATAATAAACAGTTCCCAAGTTTTCTATATACACATATATTTTACCACAAAGACTGATATGCATGAACACTACATGAAGTACAAAGGCAGACTGAATTAAACATGGTGGCTCATCAGAGCATTTAATATTCTGAAGATTGTAATTTGTATGGTCAATGTGACCTATCGAATACCATTTTCATCATTTCCTTACATGCTGTAACCTTCTGATAAACCTATGAGCTAAACTGAAGGGAATTTTACCATCCTAACACCGAAGTTTATTTCTCATTCAACAAATCTGATCTTGGAGTTCCTTATTTAAATTCATTCGTGGATAAAATCTTAATTTTTCAGTCATTTTTCAACTAAAAAGGTACCATAAGATACTTTGTATGTAGTTAAGACAATCTGTGTTCTGTAGCTGAACTAGGATTTCATGGATTTATGGCAAAATCTTGTATCTTGGGAAATCAACATGAAGTTGATGCACCATCCAATCCAACAAGAAAGAAGAGAACAAAGGAAGATACACAATACCAGGAATTGTGAAGTTTCCAATGCCATTGCCTCAAAAAACTGTAAATGCCCAAGAGGGGTGAAGGACAATACACGTGAAGAAAAACAACACTTCCTTTGTATGAAGGAACAAACAATCAACATAATGCACACTGAATATCTAACATGATACTCCTTACACAAAGTCAGACTTTTAATATCAATTTAAATAGTTACTACCTTTTTGAATGTTGCATTTCACAGCTTGTATTTCCAAGATACAGCAGTCACATTATTAATCTATGCACTCATTTACACTTGTTAGCTGCAGTACAGAGATTGTAAGATAAATTTACTAATTTTAAGTACCATTTAACATGGTAGTGACATGAATAAAATAGTTCTAACTTAAATCTGGGCAAATTTGTTAGAATTCTATCCAATGTGGAATATGAATGGAATCCTATTGTAACACTTAACACACGATATTGATACTTTCACTTTATAATTGGTCATGGAGCAACGAAACTCAATTGCCTAGGTATTGAGAAATCCAATTTTTATTTTTACACTCATGCTCATAACAGGAACAACTTCTTCTAAGCTATTTGAGATGCTGACATGCACTTACTAATATAATAGATGAATTAATTTCTTCCAGTTAATAATATCTGATGACAAGCAAAAATCCTTGCATGACTGACACCCCATAATAATGCTGTACTAATAAAGAGCAAATAAATTTAATGGGCAGTCATTCTCTATCTATTCTCTACATAACAATAAAAGGTACTGAAACAAGGAAGAAACATTGAAATTCAAAAACTACATAATTTACAAAATGTTGTATTACAAAATTATTTATCTTCCTTGAAATTTATGTCTCATTAGAAAGCTCAGGTCCTGGAAAGTATGGAAAAATTTTCACTTTCCATCAAACTTACTGTATTGATAGCTATTTTAAATGAGCAACTGTAACACTATATCGTCAAAACACAATTGCTTCATCTTTATGTGAAAACTTAAATTCCATTTATGTTCTTAAGATGTTAAAATAATTGAACAGCATAAAAAAAATCACAGCTTTAAGTACCAGTAGCTCAAAATCCATGAACTGTTAACAAATGAAATCTTAAAAACATGGCCTTTTTTCACAGTTAACATCATTTAATTTATTTACAAGAAGCAGTCATATATGTTCTGTTTTTAACACCAATATTGTTTTTTTGATAAATGGCTGTGTAAGAAAGTGGCACTATAAGAGATAATTTGATACTGGAAGTTTTTCAAAGACTTTAAAACTTTCTAAAGTAAAGCTGGCTTGCAATGCGCAAAAACTTGAGTGCAGACATGTTTCTATCAATATGTCTCAAATGAGTTAGTGTACAATGTATGCACTGGGTAGCTGTTAGCCAATCAGTGAATAAATGAAGATATTTACCAGAATGAATGACCTTTCCACTTATTTAAGAGACAATAGAGGACAGCAATACCTCTATACTACATGGAACATTGAATCTGAGAGAACACAAGCAATGGTACAAGGTGGAGAAGAACAACACAATGAAAATTAAGTTAGAAAACATTCATTTTATACAGTTTCAGCTAAGTCTGCAGAAATGACTTAGGAGAGCACCTATGAGTTCCATACAATAGAGCTGTGTGTCAGTTACAATACTTATCACTAAAAAAATCCCATTACAGTAAGAGCTCTGAATACACAAGGTTTTTATTGAACATACTATACGAAATTATATTTCTCAGCAACTAAAATCAAGTTTTTAAATTAGGAACAAATACCATCTCTGATTTATAAAACTGCTCTCACAAATGATATTTCAAAACTAGTTTTTTCTCTTCACTGTGGCTTGCACAAGGCTTTACAGTAAAGAACAGCTACAAAGTAAGATATGGGATTTTGCCATTTCGTAGGGAAATCAATAATCAGCTGAATGAAAGAAAAAAAAGAAAACTTATTTTTTGTTTTACTAATAAGCTAATAAGAAAAGGTAAATTTTAAAATCTCTTACTTCAAAAAATATATATAATGAGAAAACTTACATTCTTAAGTCGTTCATTTTCTCCTTTCAATTTCTCAATCTCATCCAGCAAATTCTGATCCTGTGCACCTGCTTGTTGTTTAGCTGCATCCAGTTCTGCTCTCAGAGACTGCAGCTCCTACAAACAAAATTGTCATAAAACTAAGTATAAGACAATAGAAGTGAATTTAAAGATAACTGTGTTCCTTATGAATGTATAATTGCTTTCAATTAAAATACATGAAAACCAGATCCTTTTATGAAGCTACAAAATGTAGTTGAAAAGAGCATTGGCTTGATGATCAGATAAAGTTGAATACTGAAACTTCCTAGCAGATTAAAACTGTGTGCCAGACCGAGACTCAAACTTGGGACCTTTGCCTTTCATGGAAAAGTGCTCTGGCATCTGAGCTACCCAAGCAGCTTCAATTCTGCCAGTGCCTTGTCTCCTACCTTCCAAGCTTAACATAAGCTCTTCTGTGAACCTTGCAGAACTAGCACTCCTAGAAGAAAGGATATTGCAGAGACATGGCATAGCCACAGCCTATGGGATGTTTCCTTTCTCCCAGGAGTGCCTTGTCTCCTACCTTCCAAGCTTAACATAAGCTCTTCTGTGAACCTTGCAGAACTAGCACTCCTAGAAGAAAGGATATTGCAGAGACATGGCATAGCCACAGCCTATGAGATGTTTCCTTTCTCCCAGGAGTGCTAGTTGTGCAAGGTTCGCAGAAGAACTTCTGTGAAGTTTGGAAGGTAAGAGATGAGGTACTGGCAGAACTGAAGCTGTTATGAAAGATTGTGAGTCATGCTCGGGTAGCTCAGATACTAGAGCACTTGCCCGTGAAAGGCGAAGGTCCCAAGTTCGAGTCTAGGTCCAGCACACAGTTTTATCTCCCAGGAAGTTTCATATCAGCACAAACTCTGCTGCTGAGTGAAAATCTCATCCTGGAAACTTGAATACTGTTCCAAATGCTATATTTATGGATGTCTTTATGTATGAGTTTATTACCAGTGTAAGATAAATTGAATCCACAAATCATAATTACCTTACATAGTAAGGAGTATCTTCAAAGATATTGTGGCGGCAGCACCGTCCAACGCACGAAGGGCTGAACTATGGCACTGCCGACACTAGTAGGGACAGCTGTACCGTTACGCAGAATTTCGGCAACGGTGCGTCGCACACCGAACCGCACGGGGACAAAAGCAGGCGGTCAGTGCGATCTAGTCGACGCGACGCGACACACGTCTCTCAGTTCTCCTGCCGCGGACCACGTGCGTCGAGTCAACATGACTCCGCCGTAAATGCGTATGCGCGGTCGTAAACACAGTCGCCGTTAAAGTGTCTTTCGCTCCTTCGCGGATGTTACGGCGCCTCCGGTCGCACCAGGAGCAGAACATTCTGTGACGCAGCCTTTTGTCTCGCTCGATCCACGCGGTCGCGCCACGGCTCATCACTGGAGTGTATACCCTCCGGTATCGGTGATCGAGCCGTGCCGCCAGTGCAACACACCTGTATTATGGACGGACATTAGCGACGAATGCTGTTTGTCATTTATCATAACGGTAGGAAGAATAAATGTGTCCTGTCCCGAAACTGCTTAGTCGTTTTTGTCACCAAGCCTCTCCCTTGAGCATAGTGCGTGGGCCCGGCGATAAAGCTGGTTCACTGCATGTGAGTGACTGTAAGCAGGGAAACCACACGTTCCCGCTTCACTGGTGACCCCGACGTGATCTGAGGCTAAAAAAACACGTGGTGACGAACGTTCGTCGGTACGAGAGACGTGGAACCGTGAGTAGACTTGCGCGTATACGCCCGCGCCGAACAGTGATCCGTAGTAAAATTTTTTTTTCAACAAAATATTTTTTTTGTATTGTTTTTGTGCACGTATGTTTTGATCGCAGACTGCTTAGTGTTATTCTTTTTTGCGTGTGTTTCATTTGTCGTGTTATTTTCACTGTGTTCTTTCCTCTTGTACGAGGCTTCGACTCTGAACTAAGATGGCGACATTAGAGGAGTTGCAAAAGACAGTTGAAGAACTGTTCGCACACAGCACGAGGCTAGAGAGTGAGCTACAGGCACGGACTACACGCGCGGACACCGCGCAGCCACATACAGCTCAGGACAATGTTGGCGCGCAAATCCCCACCACACCGACGCCTCCTACGACCGCCAGAATGCTGACGAGCACTGGACGGGCACTGATCAGGCTGCCTCCCTTTTGGCCGCGCGACCCTGTAATGTGGTTCAGCCAAGTTGAGGCGGTATTCACGAGCAACCACGTGACCTGCGACCTGGCGAAATTTGGGCACGTAGTGAGCCAGCTGGACCAGAACTATGCGGCCGAAGTGCAGGATATAATCACCGCCCCGCCGACGCAGTCAAGCTACAAACGGCTCAAGGAAGAGCTGATCCGGCGGATTTCATCGTCTGAGGAACAACGGGTGCACCAACTGCTGCGGCAAGAGGAATGTGGCGATCGGAGGCCCTCGCAGTTCCTGCGCCACTTGCAGAGCCTCGTGCAGTCCGATATGGTGCCAGATTCGCTGTTATGCACTATCTGGGCGCGCAGACTCCCAGCTCATGTACAGGCAGTGATAGCCGCACAGAGAGAGATGCAGCTGGACGCCGTCGCTAACTTGGCCGACAGGGTGCACGACGTGCTGACAACGGCGCCTAGCACCGCGGCTGCGGCAGCTTACGACTCTGTCCCCCCACCTCCGTGGCGGCACCCAACTCCCACAGCCGCATCGGATGCCAACCTGCACCAGTTAGTGCAACACTTGACCACACAGGTGGCAGCTCTCTCCACGCAAGTCGATTGGTTGGTGCGCTCGCAACAAGAGGGCAGCACGCACCGGAGCGGCAGCAGACCGGGCGACAGGCGGCGCGACTCGCGCAGCCGGCAACGCAGCAACAGCTGCGCGGTGTTCAGCAAGATAGACTGCGCAAAGGTGTACACCCAAATTCCGGTGGCGCCCGAAGACATTGAAAAAACAGCCATCGTAACGCCCTTTGGGCTTTTCGAAAGCCTGTTTATGACTTTCGGTCTTCGGAATGCTGCCCAGACTTGGCAGCGGTTCCTGGACGGTGTCTTGTGAGGCTTGCCATTTTGTTTCGCGTACCTCGACGACATCCTGGTGTATTCCAAGTCGCCCGAACTCCACTGCTGCCACTTAACGACCGTCTTTCAGCCCCTGAGTGAAGCCGACATCGTTATTAACCCCGCTAAATGCGAGTTCGGTGTGACGGAAATCGAGTTCCTCGGCCATTTAATTACGCCCACCAGATCGACACCGCTACCGGAGAAAGTGAAAGCAATACTGAACATGCCGCATCCGAAGACGCACAAAGAATTCCGACATTACCTCGTCATGTTAAACTTTTATCGTCGACACCTGCCCAACGCCGCAGCCGTGCAAGAGCCGCTGACTAAGGCGTTACAAGGTCCTACCTCAAAAGGAAAGACCCTCGTGAATTGGACAGATGCAATGGAGCAGAGCTTCACGGACTCAAAAAGGAATCTCGTGGAAGTGACACTGCTCGTGCACCCGGTACATGACGCGGACTTAGCTTTAGTCGTGGACGCCAGCCAGGCCACCATCGGCACGGCGTTACAACAGCGCGTCGGCGGGAGTTGGCAGCCTCTCAGTTTTTTCTCTAAAAAGCTTTCCGATTCGCAACGTGCTTGGAGCGCTTATGACCGAGAGTTGCTTGCAGTGTACGCGGCGGTGAAATACTTCCGACCGTCCATAGAAGCCCGACAATTCGTCATTTCCACCGACCACAAACCCATTACCCACGCGTTCGAGAACAACCACACTAAGTGTTCACCGCGCCAACTCCAGCAGTTAGAGCACGTGTCGCAATTCACGACAGACATTCGACACATTTTGGGGATAGACAATATCGTCGCCGATTGTTTGTCCCGAGCGTGCGCCGTTATTTCACCCCCTGTGAACTTTGAGGACGTGGCCCGCTTCCATCACGACACTTCCAGTGGCCTGCAACTGGAGCTGGTGCCTGTCCCCGGCTCCGCACTGAAGATTTGGTGTGACATCTAAACCGGCACGCACTGACTGTTCCTCCTGGAGAAATTCCGGCGCAGTGCCTTCGACCGTGTCCACGGACTGTCACACCCCAGCACCAACACCACTGCGACGCTCGTGGCTGCACATTTCGTCTGGCCCGGGCTTTGGAACGACTGTCGCGAATGGGCGCCCGTCGCGGACATCACAGCCAAGACCGTCGCCACCGCATTCGTCAACACCTGGGGGGCACGCTTCGGATGTCCCAGTCATGTGACAACTGACTGCGGCTGCCAGTTTGACTGCGCGTTGTTTACACACGTCGCCAGACTATGTAGCACCCGATTACACAGAACAACCAGCTACCATCAGGCGCTGTATGGCATGGTCGAACGGTTACACAGGACTCTCAAAGCCGCTCTAACCTGCCACAACACCTCATGGCCAGAGGCGCTCCCACTGGTGCTGCTCGGCCTGCGAGTCACGCCGAAGGAGGAGATCGGCGCGTCACCTGCCAACCTCGTTTACGGGCAATGTCTGACAATCCCGGGCAATTTTGTCGAAGATGTAAGACTCCCATGCGACGCCATGGCACCCACTCTGGCAGAACGTCTGAGCACTCACATGGCCGGCCTCCGAGCGCACGCACCGACGTGGCACGGCACCGGAAAGATATTCGTCCACGCCGACCTGCAGCACTGCATGCATGTCACGTTGCGTACCGACGCAGTACAGCCACCTCTCCGACCGCCCTACAGTGGACCGCACCGCGTGATCGCCCGAGGAGACAAAACGCTGGTGATCGAGTACAACGGGAAGCCGTCGACAGTGTCAGTCGACCGCGTCAAACCAGCCTACATCTTGCCGCTCCGTCAGCCACGCATTTCTTCGACCCGGCAGAAGATCTGATCACGGACGACACTCCCCCTGCCAGCGGTCAGACGGAACCCACACCCGGAGCTGCTGGTGACGCACAGCTGCAGCCTGCTGTCATCACGCCGCCACGTGTGCCTCCCACCACCATGTGCAGGCAGCTGGCACGGCCGCTCGGACCGCGCCCACCACAGGTGCACCGGTCGCCCCCACCGCAGCCGCCAGCGGACTACGTCATGTGCGCAGGCCGCCGCGTCCGATTCCAACAGCTGTGCTGCATCGCCACGACACCCAAACCAGCAATCACGTGCCCGAGCCGCCGAACGCCGTCAGAATCCGGCGCCCACGAGCCGCAGTCTGCTGTAGATACCCGGCCTCCAGCTGCAAGTGCCTTCGCCCGGTAACTCCAGTCGAGCCCCGGACACCGTCTCCTGTGTTCGTCGCAGCTCCTGGACCCGCGTTCGCGTCACTTTGCCTCCACCGCATCGGGCGTTGAGGCCGGATCGGCATACACGCCAGTTTACCACATTCGCTTCGCCGTCGAGCTCCGGACATCGCGCTCCACACCGCCCGGCTTGTCCGTAGCAGCTCCCGGACCCGCGTTCGAGTTCTGACGGTGCCGCACTCGCGCAAGTGCCTTCGAGAAGTCACCACCAATGACCTGCAACACGCGCCTTGATGCGCATTGCTACAGACAGTTGCAGCCAGTGCCTGCTGCCACTGTCACTAGCCGACAGCGCGAGGACATGCCTGCCGCACGCTCGCCGGTCCGGTGCACTGACGTCACGGGCCACCGCCCTTCCAACGCCGACCGACCCCCACCAACACTGCC
Organism: Schistocerca nitens; assembly: GCF_023898315.1. NCBI lineage: Eukaryota > Metazoa > Arthropoda > Insecta > Orthoptera > Acrididae > Schistocerca > Schistocerca nitens. The sequence continues at coordinate 403,140,298 of NC_064614.1, read as the reverse complement.
GCACTGCCATCACGCAGCGCGCCAACTTTAAACACATGCGCGCCACCGAACGATTGCTGCGTTTTCGCAGCTACGGAGCTCCGCTCTCCAAGGGGGGATCTGTGTGGCAGCAGCACCGTCCAACACACGAAGGTCTGAACTACGGCACTGCTGACACAAGCACGGGCAGTTATACCGTTACTCAGAATTTCGGCAACAGTGTGTCGCACACCGGACCGCATGGGGACAAAAGCAGGCGGTCAGTGCGAGCTAGTCGACGCGACGCGACACGCGTCTCTCAGTTCTCGCGCCGCGGACCACGTGCATCGAGTCAACGTGACTCCGCCGTAAATGCGTATGCGCGGTCGTAAACGCAGTCGCCGTTAAAGTGTCTTTCGCTCCTTCGCGGACGTTACGGTGCCTCCGGTCGCGCCAGGAGCAGAACATTCTGTGACGTGGCCTTTTGTCTCGCTCGATCCACGCGGTCGCGCCACGGCTCATCACTGGAGTGTATACCCTCTGGGATCGGTGATCGAGCCGTGCCGCCAGTGCAATGCACCTGTATGGATGGACATTAGCGACGAATGCTGTTTGTCATTTATCATAACGGTAGGAAGAATAAATGTGTCCTATCCCGAAACTGCTTAGTCGTTTTTGTCACCAAACCTCTCCCTTGAGCATAGTGCGTGGGCCCGGCAGTAAAGCCGGTTCACTGCACGTGAGTGACTGTAAGTGGGGAAACCACACGTTCTCGCTTCAATATCAAGATTCTCTTTCATAATCCACAGAGAATGAATGGATCAAAGCAAACGTGATTAACTATCAAGGTATGCTGAATAGTTTTGTAGCTTTATTTCAACATAAGTTGGTATCCTTACTACTCATCATCAGGAAAAAATTATTGTTGAGTGTAGCAGTGTTATAAAGAAAATGACTGTGGCATCTAAAATAAATTATCACTTTCTACACAGCACGCACTTCACACAGCAGCATATAACAGTAAATACAATGCACTGAAACAATACAGTTGTTAAGGAAACGCAAGCTACAAAAACACAGCTTACAGGTGCAGGACATAGTTTGAGAAATAAAGGAATTGAATTATAAAATTAAAGAAATTTTTGATTTTGTTTGAAACAGCAGATGTGCTGCAGGCTTGATTGGTCTACACATGGGTAAGAAGGAGATTCAAGTAAAGATGTTCTCAGTGCTTCACGCAAACAGCCACTATGTATGGCAAAAATGAGAAAAATAGAGATGAGGTACTATAGCTTAAAATATCAACAGAATGCATACAGAAATAATCATAAATGGATCAGGAATTTTTGAGGGAATGTGCACCAATGATGACCAGTCCTTACATCTGATACTAAAAAAAAGAATGTAAAATATATGGTTTCCTGCAAAATAATGGTAGAGATAAACTATTGAGTTTGTAGGAGTACCATACTGTAATCAAAATTAGAAATTAAAAATACTTTTAATATTGTGTACACTAATGAGGTGATATCGGACAATGGGTAGCAAAATTTCAAGTTAATAGTTTTGTTTGTATTGGATATGTTGAAGCAGATACCATACTTTTGAAACAGTGGACAAATGTTGGGATAGTAAATTTTGTAAGAGAAGAAGTGGAATTTTCAAAACCTGTGTCAACATATTGCTCAGAGTACGTTGAAGATTTTACTTACAAGAAACTGACTAACAAAAACAAATTCTTGTTAGGTATCATAGCTCCCCAGATGGTAATTTAAATGTGCACCTGGAAAAAGTGTACATGGTGATTCAGGAGGAATGCCACATAATTTGTAAGGAATTACATCTACATGTGAAAATAAACTGAAAAAGTCCTACACACGTCCATGAATCATTATGAAGACAAGTGTGAATATTACTTACTGAAATGCTGTATAGGCACTGTGGTGGACATAATAATAGTGGGACAGATTACTGATTCATGACAAAACGTTCCCCGTCCATCTCAATCCACTTGTCAACATTTTGGTGGGTGTGTTGTGTTTCACATCAAACATAATCTTGGTGGGCTTTAATGTGGGCACCAACAACAGTGTTGTGAGTTGCAAGGTCATCACAGGTACTGTACACAACCAGTTTTAACCAGCTACATAAAAAGAAAGTCTAATGGGGGTAGGTCATGTGATCTGGCATGCCAGTTAATGGATCCACCATGGCAATTCTGCTGTTAAGGAAATGTGATATTCAGAAACTGGGATAATTATCTAGTACAGTGAATCAGTGATCCATCGTGTTACACAAAATTTGCCATTGTTGCTATAATATCACAGGTTTCCAAAAGTGTAGGTAGGTCTTCTATCAGAAAATACATGTATGCTGTGGTTGTCATGCTATCTGACAAAAAGGCAGGCCGTTGCACCTGGTCATCAGGCATACCACACCAGATGTTCTATGAGAACATGTGTTCTAGTGTAATGGGGTTCACCATCATCTACATATGAGAATGTGTGTGTTCATGATACCATTGCTTGTAACTGTAGCCTCAACTGTAAATAAAGTGTACTGCATGACTCACAAATTTGTTGTCTGCTTATTGAGTCAGTTGGATGCAGATGTTGTACAGGCTGCACATGAAATGCCTACAAGCCCTTGGAATGTAATGTATGACACACTCACTTTTGTGGAATATTGAGTTGACAAGTATTGTGCCATGTACTGTTGGTGTGACTCGGTTGTACCATAGCAATAATGTCTTCCCTTTCCTCAATTGACTGGATGGCACACATTATGATATTAAAGTGTACACTGTGTAGTGCATCTAATGCATGTAATATTTGATGAACCCTGGAAAGTACCTTGACACAGGGAAAAGATCTCTGGTGTTCTGTTACAGCCAAACAGGCACTGCCAACGCAGTAGCTGTACCAGACAACATGTCGGCATATACTGCATTGGTTAATGTATGTGGCATCTTGGTATTCACAGATAAATGGACTGCTCAATTAAACAACATCTGAGCATGACATACATAGACCTCATGACTCCTCACTGGTACAACCCATGATTGCACACTAGGTACACTTGCAACTGTCACCTCTGAGTGAAGTCAGAGTTATATCATCTGTTGCAGAACCACCACACCACTTGTAGAATGGATCAGTCATCTATATTACCATTATTCTGTCCACAATAATGCCAACATAGCATTTCAGTAAGTAAATTTCACGTTTGTCTTCATATGCATTCATGAATGTGCATAGTCATCAACACACTCTAGTTTCATAATGATCGAAAATCAGACTGAGATTCACAGGATTTGTTATTATTATGGCCGGCCGGTGTGGCCTTGTGGTTCTAGGCGCTACAGTCTGGAACCGCGTGACCGCTATGATCGCAGGTTCGAATCCTGCCTCGGGCATGGATGTGTGTGATGTCCTTAGGTTAGTTAGTTTTAAGTAGTTCTACGTTCCAGGGGACTGATGACCACAGATGTTAAGTCCCATAGTGCTCAGATCCATTTGAACCATTTTTTTGTTATTTTAATGTGAAGTTACTCCTGAATCACCCTTTATTTTAGAAATATGAGGAACTGTATTTATTGATTTCAATAAAGGAATAGCAAATGTAAATGTGAACTTCAATTTATATAAAGATGATTTGACTCTCACAACTGGAGGTGGAGACTTTACATATATGACCCTTTTCTCTCGCACTTTATATTTGCTAACTGGTGATGGTGCATATACAGAAGGAATAGCACATTATGCAGCTACAGATGCTTTGAAAGGATGACACTTAAGACTGTTAACAGTTTAAGTTGTAAAACTGTGAATTGAAACGAAAAAATGACATCACATATTCTTGTTCACTGGTAAGGAGAATCAGAAGAATGGAATGTAAAATAAAACTGTATAACTGATACACAAAACTGAAAAAAATAGGAAAACTTGCTGATGTTGCATGAATGCCTACATGGAAAGAACTGAGCAGATAGTAAATACCATTGTATAAAAAGGAGACCACTCCCCAAAGAGCAGAAGCATTGAGTTGTCGGTAGGATCACACAAAAGAAAGAAAATGCAATACTTTTACAGTTATCCTTTTATGAGCTAGAGTGAAAAAATACACACTCAAACACTCACATACACTCACCTATGCAACTACATTGTGCTGGCTGGATTAACAGTGCCAAAGCTATTTTTTGCCAGGTGGATGGTTGTGATGTTGGTGGGGGGCAATGGGGGTAGTGTCAGGTGGTGTGGATAGAGTGAGAGGTATGCAGCAGGCACGTGTCAGGGAGGGGTACTAAGGGAGGAAGTGACAGACTGGAAGAAAGGGCAACTGTTGGGTTGAGAGTGTGGGGACAGTGGTTTATCTGAGATTGAGGCCAGGATGATTATGGGTGTGGAGGATGGTTTTAAGGATAACTCCCATCTGTGTAGTTTAAAGAGGCTGGTGTTGGAAGGAAGAATGCAGATGCCTCAGGCTGTGAAGCAGCCACTGAAACTGAGCCTATCGTGCTCACCTGCATGTAGTGCCACCATGTGGTCACTTTTGTTATTGGTAATAGTTTTGTGGTGGCCGTTCATCCAGGTGAACAGCTGCTTGGTAGTGACATAAAAGGCTGTGAAGAATCTGCAGGAGAGATGGTAAATTACACGACTCCTTTCACAGGTGGCCCGAGCTCTGAAGGGGTAAGATAAGTCTCTGACAGGACTGGAGTAGCAGATGCCGGGTTGATGATTGGACAGGTCTTGCACCTTGGTCTGCCACAGGCATCTGTGGAGTGGGAGTGGTATAGTGATGAATTGGGATTATGTGTATTTTGGGAAGGTGACAGAACACCAACTCTGGAAGAGTGGGAAGGTTCTTGGGTACAATGTCTTCCATTTAAGGATAGCATACGAGATAATCAAAGCTCTGCAAAGGTTATGGGCGAGTTGTTCCAGTCCAGGGTGATATAGGCTGATGAGGGAAGGCACTCATTTGTATCTAATTCTTGATTGTGGTGAGAGGATTGGGCAATGAGAGGATATGGCATGTGAAATCCGTTTGTGGACTGGGTTTGTGGGATATTGCCTGCCTGTGGAGGCCTCTGTGAGTCCTTCAGCATACAGGGCAAGGGAGAGTTCATCACTGCAGACACGTTGCCCATGGGTGGCTACACAATTTGTGAGAGATTTTTTTTATGTAAGAGGTCTGTAAGCTCTCAAAATACAAGTACTGTTGCTGGATAGTGGGTTTAATGAGGGCAGATACGTCAATGGAGGTATCAGAGAGATGGAGGAGAACATTCAGGAAGGTGACACACTGGGTAGATGAGGACAAGGTGAACCACATAGGAGAGAAGCTGCTATAAAGGAATGTGAACAGGGTGTCTTGGCCCTGAGTCCTGATAATGAAGATATCATCAAAGTACCTGATCAGACTAGATGTTGGGAGTCTTGGGAGGTTAGGTAAGTGTCTACTTGATGGCCCATAAACAGGTTGGCATTGAACGGTGCCTCACAGGAACCTTGTCTGTGCAGCTGATTTGTTGCATACCTTCCCTTGAAAGGAGAAGTAGTTGTGAGATAGGGTACAGTTGGTGAAGTGTGTATGGAAGGATGTCATGGATTTGCAGTCAGAAGGACAGAGAGAGAAGTAGTGACCAAAATGTTCAAGGCAATGGCCATGAGGGTATTATTGTATATGGAGGTGGCATGAACAGTGACAAGTCAGACACACCAATTATGACACCTTCCAGTCATCCCACCTCACAATCCTTCCCATAGAATATTTCACTTTTCCTTGTTTCTTCTCACATTTAACTTATTAGCGATCAAATATCTTCATGCCACAAAATCATCCTATTGCTCCCAGGACTATTTATTCCACCCACTTCCCTCCATGCCCACATACTGTATCACTCAGTTCCCCTTTAACCATTTAACACTTTCACCTCCTCATTTCCTGTGTCATTTAGTATTTCCTAACATCATCCATGCCCCAATATATCCCTGGTTCATTTTTCTGCGCCATATGAGAAGATTATCCCTCTCTCTAAGACACATGTAGTTCCTTAAATGCTCTTGAAACCATGGAAACCCCACTATACCCTAACCACAAAAAGTCCATTCTCTGTATCCCAACCACCTATTCACAGAGATCTTCAGCTTCTCAGATTGTGCCAGTCCCTATCACTCATGAACACGGTACTGCAAAAGACCTGTCCATAGTACAGGCTGCCCAGAAGCACTTCTACTCCCTCCTCAGGGTATTGTTACTGTGAAAACCTCACTGCATATACAACACATCTGAAACAGAAGCCCTTTTACTCCAGAACCTGGAGGAGCATTACAGACACTACCTCCATAAATTGTCCAACTTTTGACAGTTGGAATGACATTATTCTTGTTGACATCTTATGTTTACAGTTTACTCTTGTTGAAGCTTTATAGTTACAGTGTCATTCAAAATTCCAAAGTATTTTACAAAAATATTCTATACAAACAAAACACACATGAGCATAATGATCTAGCAACAAATAGATAGTCGACAGTTTACTCACTGATGCAATATGGGCATCTATTCCAACTAGATGTTTACCTGAGAACTGCACTATAGCCAAAAGAAGTTTTTAGTAAAGAAGGAGAATTATTGATTAAACCATCTGCAGTTTATATGGAATTGTTCACTACAAAGATTTGTTAATAATGTTACGTAATAGGGACAATCTTCAAACATGTTATGATTATCTTTCTTAATGCAATCCAAAGAGAATGAATGGATTAATATCACATGATTAACTACCTCTGTATGCCGAATATTTTTGTGCCTTCATCAAAAGTTGCTATCCTTATGACTTCCTATCTGACCAAAAATTATTGTGAGAGTACCAGTGTTCTAAACAATGTCATTGTGGCATCTACATTAACTTATGACTTCAAATATTAAAATATGAGTTCCTGCTTTTGTTCATTTCAGTACAGAAATACCAAATGTGAATAAGCAATTCTCAGAAACTTTTTGAATATTTTAAAGTAACTTAATTTGAATTGTATAAATAAGATTGCTACTTGTAAGGGTGCCTGCTTACACAATATAATTCTGAATATCTATTAAGACAATTAGACACAGACACACCAATGTTCAAGTCTCATTCATAGCAACCTTCCAACCCCCCCCCCCCCCCCATCCCCCTCTTCCCTCAGTCAAAGCATTCCAATTTTGCATCTCCACAGTGTGATATTCTACATATTTTCTTCTGTTACTGTTAACCTTGTTTCATCATTAAGACCTGTTACCCTTGTGTCAATGTTAAGACATAACATGAACTTCTTACAGATGTAAAAGACCACTTTGCTTCATCTATGACACAAACAAAGCCAATAGAAAATAACAGTGGGTACAATAACATCATCTGTATCCAGTTAGGTACAAGAAAAAACCGTATTCAGCAGATTGCACATTATGCTACACACAATAAATCTGTGGTGACTATCGACCAAGGCATGTGTAATATCTTTGTTTGGCCAATTTCTTTGCGGCAGTCTGTGACCATGTGCAAAAGTTTACACACGTGTAGAGAGACCAACTGTATATGTGTGCTTCCGAGTAATAAAATAGTTTTTATTACATGTGGTATAGTGTGCATCATTGGATTCTGCAGTCCTACAATACTAAAACCCATACTGGTGACCCTGAATTTTGTTCACGAGTGCTACAACGAACTTTCATACCATTGAGCAGTACACAATGGATCACTTGCCACCTACCAAACCGCACAAGTGCCAACTAAGTTTCCCAATGGACACTTCAGCAGGGTTTTCCAATTATCCACCATGTGTTCATAATAGTTTGATGCAGTTTCCGAACACACCTATTAGCAGTACACAACAGGACAGTGCTTCTGCATTCCCACAGCCACGCATCAGGTACGAACAATATCTTTCCATTATTGTACATGAGTCAGCAGTCGTGTGGCAGTGTTCCGTACCAACAGAACGTTTTTCATGCACAAAACTTTGAATACGAATGTTTTACATCGAGTATGAACTTTCCACGTGTTCCGAGTGCTCAACAATGGCCGACACAATGTGCTCAAACTCCAGTGACTATGTTTACAGGTTTCCTAAGTGCCAGTGTGAGCTTTCCAGTCGAATCAGTGGTGGTACAAATCGAGCCGGACACCCAATATGGGAAATTTCATGTTTATCCCGGAACTCCACAGTTTGCCTTGGTCGGCCACCTCCTGTAGCTACACGGTGTCGCCCATGACAATTCGAAGTTCCTTTGCCTACCATGTCACCTCCATGATGAACTGAACCTGATCTGCGATATTGTGGTTTCGCCTCCCACTATGGACTAATATGCATTCGCCCGACATACCATCCTCGAGTGACTATCCACATTGACACAGGAAGCTATCCGTCTCATCAGTCACAAGTTGCTGGGTTCCAGATCCCCGTCACAGCTCTGGCGTCATCTCCACACCATGATAGACACACGTCACATGCCAGATGTTACACTTTGATACATCTGGTTGCTCAAACTTCCTCCGGAAGTTCAAATTCAACTTCTCCATGTGACTTCAGCCCCACTAGATGACAAACTAGTAGTTAGTCATCACCCATTCATTTGGTGCCCAAGAAAGATGACACTTTCCACCTCTGCGGTGATTATCGGGCACTTAGCACCAAAACAATTCTAGATAATTATCCCATCCCAAATATTCAAGACTTTGTTTCCCAATTGCACGGGGCACGAATTTTCAGTTTAATAAACTGTCACAATGCATTCAGCAACTGCCAATGGCACCGGAGGATGTTGAAAAAACCGCTATCATCACCCTGTTCGGGTTGTTCAAGTATTTGTTTATGCCGTTCAGCCTTAAAAATGCTGCACAGATGTGGCAACGGTTCATCAACTCATTGGTCAGAAAACTGGACTTTGCATATGCCTACCTGGATGACTTGCTAATTTTTTCTTCCTCCCTTGAGGAACATGAACTCCATTTAAACACAGCGTTCCAACTATTAAAAGCAAACGGTGTCGCAGTGAACGATGCTAAGTCACAACTCTGCCGCACTAATGTCACATTTCTGGGCCACGGGGTTTCTACCGACGGCATCCACCACCTACCTGAACGGGTTGAGGCCATTAGCACGGTGCCTTTGCCTAAAGATTTTCAGGGCCTCCGCCACTTCCTTGTAACTGTAAATTACTACTGCAAGCACATCCCCTCCGCCGCTGACATACAAGCCCCAGTGATGGATGCTCTAGCAGGAAAAAACACTTCAGGGACTCGGGCGGTCATGTGGACTCCAGATATGTGTTGCGCATTTGATAACCTAAAGTCAGCCTTACAGAAAGCCGTTACGCACACTCACCCCATTCCTGATGCTCCCATCTCGCTTACTACAGATGCGAGTGATACAGCAGTGGGGGTGGTACTTCAGCAATCCATGGGTTCTGTTGTACAGCCACTCAGATTTTTCTCCCACAAACTGTCTGCTTCCCAACATAAATGGCCGACCTACAACTGGGAACTGTTTGCGCATTCGCGCCACCACATGTCAGGTATGTGCACGTTTCATTTGGCCCAGCATGATAAAAAAATGTCGCAGTTGGGATTGTCAGCATGCAAAAGTAGGATGTAATGCACAGCACCCCATGGGTATGTTCGATGTGGCAAAAAGAAGATTTCAGCACATACACATCGATACTGTTGGGTCCTTACCCCCCTCGGGCCTCTTCTGTTACATACTGTCCGCCATTGACAGGCTTACCCGCTGGGTATAGGTAATTCCTCTTACTAGTATCACAGCTGACGCAGTGGCCCACTATCAAATATTTCCTGGTCGATATCGAAGGTCGCCATCTCATGGTATTTACCAACCATGAGCCATTGGTATATGCTTTCCATAACCTAGGCAAGGACTCGCCCCCGAGATGTTTTCATCATATGGACCTCATATGTCAGTTTAAGAATGACATACGTTACATCAGAGGGGCAGACAATGTCGTTACCAATTTTCTATCTCATGTGTTGGTTTTATCTTCACAACTGGACCTCAGTGAACTGCCTAAATTGCAGACAGAGGATACTGAACTCACCGCATTGTGCTCCGATGTTAAAACAGGACTCAAACTAGAGTTACAGACGCTTCCTTGGTTTTCACCACCCACCTGGTGCGACATTTCAACAGGACACATACGTCTGATGATTCCTGCACCTCTACGCCAGGACATTTTTAATAGTATTCATGACTTGGCACACCCTGGCATTTGCGCCACTACATGTATGGTGTGTGAACGTTTCATTTGGCCCGGCATGATAAAACAATGTCGTGTGCAAAAGTAGGACATCATGCACAGCCCCCCATGGCTAAGTTCAATGTGGCAAAAAGAAGATTCCAGCACATACAGATCGATACTGTCAGGCCCTTACCACCCCTTGGGCCCCTTCTGTTACATACTGTCCACCATTGACAGTTTTACCTGCTGGGTAGAGGTAATTCCCCTCACTAGTATCACAGCCAACACAGTGGCCCGAGCCCTTTTATTAATGTGGATCTCATGCCTCGGCTGCCCGGTTTCTATCACCACTGACCAGGGCCACCAGTTTGAGTCCACCCTCTTACAACAGCTTTGTGACTGTGTGGGGTTAAACGATTTAGGACCACAGCATACCACCCCCAGAGCAATGGGCTTGCCAAACGCTGGCACCGAACGCTTAAAGCTTCCCTGATGTGCCACAGAGGTGAGTGGGTCACCGCCTTAACTGTGAGTAATGTTAGACATTTGGGCCACATACAAAGAGGACCTTGACACATCCCTTGCAGAAGTACTGTACAGAGGACCTTGGCACATCCCTTGCAGAAGTCCTGTACAGAGAACCCCTCACACTCCCAGCAGAGCTAGTCAAGCCTTCACTCCCTCCAGATCAAATATGCGACTCGACATTCGTTGGGCATGTTAAGGAGTTAATCGCTAACATTTGCGTGCCTCCACCTCGACCGCATTCACCCCCTCCCATATTTCTGCATATGGACTTGGCGTCACGCACTCATGTTGTGGTGCATGATGACACTGTCGGACCGGCACTCAGACCTCCATACTCAGGCCAACACAGAGTCATATCGGGGTGTACCAACATGTTCGAAGTGCTCACTAATGGCACACCTCAGACGGTATCTGTTTACTGTCTCAAACTGGCATGGTCTCCGGGAGAACTACCTGATACCCCACCCAGTCAGCCCTGACTCCCTGCTACACCCGCCTCACACGTGGCATCTACCGACTGTCCGCGGATGAGTAACGCCCATTCCCGCACTTGTGACGTTACCCACTCCAAGTCGTGTGACAGTGCCACAGGTGCGTGTAACATTCCCATACAGAGTGATGTGTGTGATGACTCCCCCTCCTACAGGCAGCCCCCCACCTCTCCCCTCTTAGGATTCAGTGACGTATCAGGGGCCAGCCTCGGAACAGGTAATGTTGCCGCCGCCGACTCATGTGGAGATGCTGTCAACCCGTACACAGGAGTGGTAGTGAATGTCAACACAGATTTTATTTGTGGCTCTAAAGTGTTTTTTGTGATGCAGCCAGATAATGTGTGTATCTTCTATGAATGAGCCAGCTCCCCCAATGACAACTTAACCCACATTCACCTCCTCCAGTCTGTCCCCTTGCCTGCTGGTACTGACCCATCCATGGTAAAAGTACTATGTACTGCAACAGGCATTCAGGTCTGCTACCCCGGCTCCTCACAACCCACAGTCCCCTTTCCGGATCCCTTGACTGCTGTACTAGGATTCACCTGGTCAGGCAGGACCATCCGGCCCCCTCGCTGGCTTGAAGTCTTCAATTACTAATGTAATGTAAGGTATGGTTTCGGTTTAAACACCCTCTCCCTCCTCCCTGGGTGTTTCCTTTACATGTATGCCCCAATATTTATGTTTTGTGCTCCATACTCTTTGAGGCAGGGGGCGGGGGAGGTGGGGGGGGGGGGGGGGAGGGCAATGTTGTGACTATCGACCAAGTTGCGTGTAATATCTTTCTTTACCCAAGTTCTTTGCGGCAGACTGTGGCCACGCTTGAAAGTTTACACACGTGGAGAGAGACCAAGAATGTATCTAACTATATATGTGTGCTTCTGAGTAATAAAATAGTGTTCATTACATGTGGTATAGTGTGCATCATTGGATTCTGCAGTCCTACAACACTAAAACCCATAAATCCATTCTGTACATTGGATGCCCACATTGGATGCTTCACAGAACCAGTTTGTACACATATGAGCAACATTAAATTTCCAAAAGATTTTCAGAGCAAACACATTTCATTTACAAACAAAGAGCCACTCACTGGATCATACTTTACTGACAGTATGCAACACCCCTGCAGCTTTTTGTTTATTCACTTAGTCTTGCAGCAGTCTACACAGTTACTCAGCAGCTCTATTCCCTTAAAACATTCACCCAAAAAACGAAATAGAGCGTAGAAAATATGGAAATCACAGAGGTTAGACAGACAGTGCTCTTTTTACAATGAGTGATTTTGAAAATTATTTGTGCAAGTAATTTCTTATTGGATATATTTTGTTATAAATAGTGGTGTGTGAGATACAACCATGTGAGTGATGATGCATTGCTCACATTCACAAGTGATGTGCTAACTGACCCATGAAGCTTTGTATTTACATCTTGAGAGAATGCTTCAGCCAGACCCTGCCATATTGCTGTATGAACAACACCACCCTCAAATTAACATGAGGAGCTATTCACTGTGATGCTAATGAACTCTCAAAAATTGTATAGTTTATGTTGTGGTCCAATTTTAATTTACACCCCAGAAATCACACTGACCAAAAATATTCCCCATGCACCAAAACTCGCTAGCAGAAGAATCTTCCCAGTTACTGTAACAAATGATTACTAATACACTTATCTAACATAATTTCTGTATTTTGCCAAGGTTTCTGAGCTCTTTTCTTCTATCTCAACACTTCCATTCACAGTCTCTAGTGTAATATAGATTAAAACTGGATGACTAGCAGTTTTTATTGAGTCCCTTGACAATTTGGTGAATTTAAGCACGGACTAGTATCTAACCATATATTTATCTTGCTGCTGCAAAATAAAACTATCACCATTCAAATTCTGCCTTTACTACTGCCTGAACAACAATGAGTTTTTTGATGAAATTGCCCTTCTTTATAACCCTGTAGCAATAAGCATACATGCTACGTCACCAAGAGGTAAACATGTCTACAACAAAATTGGTTTTTTATGCAAAAAAAAACCTTATTAATATTACAACAGGTCTTTCTGCCACACATTTCATAGTGATTTACCACCACTTGGTATACTCAGGTACATTGTTCTCTACTGCTAATCTAATTTTGAGATTCTCATGCTTAAGAAAAACATCTCTGAGTATGTAGGATATTTCACATTACACATTACATGGAATTATTTTTCTCAGTAACAGAATCAAAATAGAAACAAATTCCATTTGTGACCATGTCATCTTGAACCAAAGTCATTACTGGAAGTGGGTATGATGGGGCATGTAGTAAGCACATGACTCTCCCAGGCATTGTCAGGTTTCATCACTGGAACTACTACTTCTCAGTCAAATAGCTTCTCAGTTCACCTCACAAGGGCTGAGTGCACCTCACTTTCCAACAGCAGTTGGAAGACCAGAACAGGCACCCATCCAAGCATTTGAGAAGCCAAACAACACTTAACTTCGATGATCAGGTAGGAACCAGTGTTACCAATGTGGCAAGGCTCTGTCATTTCCTAGTGAGCTAATAAGATAATATTAGTTTTAATATCTCATTCTCTACAAAAATTTATAATGGAGAAAACTTACATTATTGAGTCTTTCATTTTCTTCCTTCAGTTTTTGGATTTCATCCTGCAAATTCTGATCCGCTGCACCTGCTTGTTGTTTAGCTGTATCCAGTTCTGCTCTCAGAGATTGTAGCTCCTGGAAACCCAATTGTCATAAAACTAAGTATAAGGCCATAGATGTGAATTTAAACATAACTTTGTTCCTTATGAATGTATAATTGCTTTCAATTAAAATACGTGAGAACCAGATCCTTTTATGAAGCTACAAAATGTAGTTGAAAAGAACAATGGCTTGATGATCAGATAAACAGGAATATTCTTCCAAATTTTATATTGTATGGATATGCTTGCATATAAATTTATTAATAGTGTAAGATACACTGAGTCCGTAATTCATCATTATGTTACATAGTAAGGAGAACCTTCAAATAAATCATGATTCTCTTCCATAATCCACAGAGAATGAACAGATTAAAACCACATGATTTTATCACTGTATGCTGTATACTTTTGTGGCTAAGTTTCAAACAAAGTTGGTATCCATATTACTGACTGTTAACTGCGAATTGACGCATGGTGCAGGAAATGGCAATTGAATCTCAATGTAGACAAGTGTAATGTGCTGCGAATACATAGAAAGATAGATCCCTTATCATTTAGCTACAAAATAGCAGGTCAGCAACTGGAAGCAGTTAATTCCATAAATTATCTGGGAGTACACATTAGGAGTGATTTAAAATGGAATGATCATATAACGTTGATCGTCGGTAAAGCAGATGCCAGACTGAGATTCACTGGAAGAATCCTAAGAAAATGCAATCCGAAAACAAAGAAAGTAGGTTACAGTACGCTTGTTCGCCCACTGCTTGAATACTGCTCAGCAGTGTGGGATCCGTACCAGATAGGGTTGATTGAAGAGATAGAGAAGATCCAACAGAGAGCAGCGCGCTTCGTTACAGGATCATTTAGTACTCGTGAAAGCGTTACGGAGGTGATAGATAAACTCCAGTGGAAGACTTTGCAGGAGAGACGCTCGGTAGCTCGATACGGGCTTTTGTTAAAGTTTCGAGAACATAACTTCACCGAAGAGTCAAGCAGTATATTGCTCCCTCCTACGTATATCTCGCGAAGAGACCATGAGGATAAAATCAGAGAGATTAGAGCCCACACAGAAGCATACTGACAATCCTTCTTTCCATGAAAAATACGAGACTGGAATAGAAGGGAGAACCAATAGAGGTACTCAGGGTACCCTCCGCCACACACCGTCAGGTGGCTTGCGGAGTATGGATGTAAATGTAGACTATCTGGAAAGAAATTATTGAGAGAGAGCAATGTTCTAAACAACATCGCTGTGGCATCTAAAATAAATTATGACTTTCTACGCAGCAAGAACTTCACACTGCAGCATATAACAGTAAATATAATGCAAAGAAACAATATAGTCATTAAGGAAATGCAAGCTACAAGGACACAGTGTACAGATACAAGACATAGTTTGAGCAGTACAGTAACTGAAACATAATATTAAAGAAATTTTTGCTTCTGCTTGAAATGGCAGATGTGCTGCTAGCTTGATTGGTCTGCTTATGGATAAGTAGGATATTCGAGTAAAGGTGTTCTCGGTGCGTCACACAAATAGCCACTTTGTACAACAACAATGAGAAAAATAGAGGTGAGGTACAATAGCTCAAAATATCAACAGAAAGCATACAGAAATCAGTGTGGGGGGACAAAATAATCATAAAGAGATCAGCAATTTTTGAGTGACAGAACCAACAATGACCAGTCCTTACACTTAATACTAAAAAGGAAGAATATAAAATATATGGTTTCTTGCAAAATACGGGTAGAGATAAACTGTTGACTTTGTTGGTGTATCACACTGTAACCAAAATTATAAATTAAAAATACTTGTACAAGTAATATTGTTTACATTAATGAGGTGATACTGACAATTGGTGTCAAAATTTCAAGTTAATACACTCCTGGAAATGGAAAAAAGAACACATTGACACCGGTGTGTCAGACCCACCATACTTGCTCCGGACACTGCGAGAGGGCTGTACAAGCAATGATCACACGCACGGCACAGCGGACACACCAGGAACTGCGGTGTTGGCCGTCGAATGGCGCTAGCTGCGCAGCATTTGTGCACCGCCGCCGTCAGTGTCAGCCAGTTTGCCGTGGCATACGGAGCTCCATCGCAGTCTTTAACACTGGTAGCATGCCGCGACAGCGTGGATGTGAACCGTATGTGCAGTTGACGGACTTTGAGCAAGGGTGTATAGTGGGCATGCGGGAGGCCGGGTGGATGTACCGCCGAATTGCTCAACACGTGGGGCATGAGGTCTCCACAGTACATCGATGTTGTCGCCAGGGGTTGGCGGAAGGTGCACGTGCCCGTCGACCTGGGACCGGACCGCAGCGACGCACGGATGCACGCCAAGACCGTAGGATCCTACGCAGTGCCGTAGGGGACCGCACCGCCACTTCCCAGCAAATTAGGGACACTGTTGCTCCTGGGGTATCGGCGAGGACCATTCACAACCGTCTCCATGAAGCTGGGCTACGGTCCCGCACACCGTTAGGCCGTCTTCCGCTCACGCCCCAACATCGTGCAGCCCGCCTCCAGTGGTGTCGCGACAGGCGTGAATGGAGGGACGAATGGAGACGTGTCGTCTTCAGCGATGAGAGTCGCTTCTGCCTTGGTGCCAATGATGGTCGTATGCGTGTTTGGCGCCGTGCAGGTGAGCGCCACAATCAGGACTGCATACGACCGAGGCACACAGGGCCAACACCCGGCATCATGGTGTGGGGAGCGATCTCCTACACTGGCCGTACACCACTGGTGATCGTCGAGGGGACACTGAATAGTGCACGGTACATCCAAACCGTCATCGAACCCATCGTTCTACCATTCCTAGACCGGCAAGGGAACTTGCTGTTCCAACAGGACAATGCACGTCCGCATGTATCCCGTGCCACCCAACGTGCTCTGGAAGGTGTAAGTCAACTACCCTGGCCAGCAAGATCTCCGGATCTGTCCCCCATTGAGCATGTTTGGGACTGGATGAAGCATCGTCTCATGCGGTCTGCACGTCCAGCACGAACGCTGGTCCAACTGAGGCGCCAGGTGGAAATGGCATGGCAAGCCGTTCCACAGGACTACATCCAGCATCTCTACGATCGTCTCCATGGGAGAATAGCAGCCTGCATTGATGCGAAAGGTGGATATACACTGTACTAGTGCCGACATTGTGCATGCTCTGTTGCCTGTGTCTATGTGCCTGTGGTTCTGTCAGTGTGATCATGTGATGTATCTGACCCCAGGAATGTGTCAATAAAGTTTCCCCTTCCTGGGACAATGAATTCACGGTGTTCTTATTTCAATTTCCAGGAGTGTAGTTTTGTTTGTACTGGATACAGTGAAGCAGTGGTTGAATGTTGGGATAGTAAGTTTTGTAAGAGAGGAAGTGTAATTATCAAAATGTGTCAATGTATTGTTCAGAACAAGATAGAGATTTCACTAGCAAAAAACTGACTAACAAAAACAAATTCTTGTTAGGTATCACAGCTCACCAGATGGTAATGTAAATGCATATATGAAGAAAAATATACATGGTGATTCAGGAGGAACATCACATAATTTGTAAGGTGATTCTAAATGTGAAAATAAACTGAAAAAGTCCTACGAACACGTGTCCAATTTTCAGTCATTACAGAACTGGTGATAAAGCAAACTGGGTTCTCTTTAGTTCCTCTCGTTTTGACATCCGCTCCTTAAACCCATTTTTTTTCCCCTTTTCATTTTCGACTAATTACGATTAACATACATGAGTGTAATCTGTATTTTTATAAAAGAGAAAGGATGGCCCTCAGGTGTAAAAAATATACCATCGGGTCTAATTTTGTGCTTATTTTTGTGTATATAAATGATTTCCTAATTTATTTTGACTATTACTTGTTCATATCTTTTGTTATAGGGTAAAATCAGTTATTGTTTCATGACTTGAATTCTATTGTTGACTTATAAAAAATATAAATTTTGTGATAATTGTAAGCATTTGGATGATGGACCACTAGTATTCGTCAAGTATTCATTTGGCTATATTCAAAAACATGTTAGCAGAACTAGCCCTTGATTAATTCCAAAATAATTACCAGGTTTGTCAATAGTATTGTTTATATAACTATATCTCTTAATTTAATTATTTAAACAAATAATTTGGCCTAGCTTTTGTGGTAGAACAAACTATTAAAAAGGAGGAATTTTTTGATATATTCAATTAATTGAATGAGTTGTGTTTTACTTGTAATTACTGTAAATTAAATATTGGACAATGTACAGTTTCAGCTCCTATTATAGTGAGGATGTATAAGGAGCCAAATTTTGGTCCCAAGACAGTCAGTCCATGGCCAATTTACGATGGGAAGTCTGTATCAGTTAAAGTAATAATAATCTAGTGAAATAAATGTAACACAAATAGGCCATGAGTTAAAACAATGACAGTGTCTCTTCAATTTATTTGAGAAATAGTGTCACACATACCTGATTGTTCCGCAAGAACTGTGAACTGTGTGGTTAGGGTATTTACTGCTCATAGATGTACAATAGCAAACTATTGTAGCAGTATGCTGATGTTTGTCTGCAAGCTATTAATGAGGCTTATCATTAACCAATAGTGAACTTGCCATATAACTATGTAATATGTGGGGGTTGTGAACACCGAAAGTAAAGAACTGTGAAACACAACTGTGCAACTGTCAACTACATCATTTACAGTAGTCAGTGTTGAACTTCCAACCCCCACTCCCTATTTTTCAGACAGTATAACATTGCAGTACGTCAACACTGAGGACTATCAACGAAGAAATAAGGTAGGTGAACATTGCTATTGGGGCCCTTTCAGGTGATGATTATTTATCTGTACACAGTAAACAAGGACCCACAAACATTGAACAGTCAATTCAAGAATGGTTTACACTACCGTGATTTTAACAAAGTGCGCATATGGTACATGTGGTATTGGAGTTTTGTCAAAGACAGTGAACAGACAATATTATGAAAGTGTGAAAATCAATTATTTTCAAAATATCAGAGTTGATATAGCTGCCGTTAAACAGGGAGGTGCAACAGCCAATCAGCACATGGCTTTCATAGCCACAGTATGACAGCAGCCATTCAGCGAGTGAGTTCTATGGAGCAGCCACTGAGTACAGGAGCAGCCAATCAGCACACAGATGGACACAGCTGATCGGGATAAACAGTACACATCACTGAGAAAATTACAAATTGCTGCAGCCTTGCAGTGGACAAATCAAGATGACAACTCTAGCAGCAGCAGATGAATGAATAAAAATAAAGCAATTCATAGCAAAAGCAATTTTATATTAAGTGATACATAATGAGTGGCCTTAATGAACAAGACAGTGTGGTGGGGGAGAACAGACAGCAGGGGAGTGATGTGATTGATAACAAAGCTCTAGAGGTTAAGTTTTTAAATGAACAGAAAGACTCAATCGAGGATGATTTGCAGGATGATAGTGATTATGGAAAATCGGAAGTGACATTAAGGCAAATTATGAGTAATATGTATACGAAAGGGTTAAACTTGAGAACCAAAATGATCAGATTAAAAATGATTTAAAAATGGAGGTAGAAACCAAGTGTGCAGTATTGGTAGAGGAAAAAATGGTAAAAGTAAATAAAAATGTAAATTCAAAATTGGAAATCTAAAGCATAGAGAAAGTGACAATGGGTCTGATTCTGACAGTAGTTGTAATGATGATAGCAATGACAAATCCAGTAGTGATGAGGACGAGGTATTTGAATTTATCATTGATAATGATGGCAATGTATTAAGTAAAGAATGAATGGAGGAGGATAGCAGTAGGCCTACCTAATGAAGAGTTAGGGCTTAATGGAAAAGTAAGGAGGAAGAGGACCATGCTATCTGTCATTTGACTGTGTCTGATAGTTGTTTTGGTAAGCAGGATGATGGCATTTCCAGGGAACGTATTAATGAGGATTTGTTGTATGAAGAAGATCACATGGTAAGTAAAAAGGAAGTGTGCCACTCTGTAATAACAGCAAGTGTACAGGGTATATATGTTAAGTGTTTACTGGACCATGGTAGTGATTAGAATGGCATTTCACAGGCAGTTTTTGAATCTATTAAGATCACAGAGACTTTAGTAGTGATTCACGTATCTGGAATAAAAATTATTGGTGCCACTAGTAAACTATCAAAGAGTGTGAAATGAGAGGTATTATGAAATGTGAAATTGGCAGGACAGCTGTTAGAGTGCAGTTTCATGGTGATTCAAAATCGCTGCATTGATGCACTATTTGGGACTTCTTGTGCAATTAGCAAATAGGGGATTCAACACTCGGTGTTGAATTCACAATGTGGCGATAATGCTTACCCAGCTGTCTGTCTCATATTTCATGTTTCCTGAGGCAGTCAAACTCTTCTCCTATCCTATCTGTAGTATATAAATGAATCAGAAATATTCTATCTACGATTTTTATGTGACTTCGTACAGTAAGATACTTCAGATATACATACAATGTTGTGTTAGTGATAAGTGATGCTATCATAAGAGGATGTGAGAAAAGGCAATTAAAAAACAAAGGAAAACAGTGGTATCTGGTAAAAATCTGAGATTATTAAATACTAACAAAGAGGTAGAGGGGCTGGCCAGTACTTACCTCAGCTCAGTACAGCCAATAGATACACAAAACAGAACAGAAAATTTACTTATCCTACCTTTCAAAACTTTGTTCCTGCATCAGGGAGGAGAGAGGCGAAAAAAGGGGAAGAAGGGAAAGAGGATTCAGTTACTCAGAACCCAGGTTATGAAGCAACAGGGGAAAGGTAAACAGGGGGGGGGGGGGTACCAAAGATGGAGGCATGGGTGTCAGAGGGAAGCCAAAGATATTCTGCTGTAAGTACTGTGCTAGAATCAAACCAAAGAGGATGCATACAGAAGTAAAGAGGTATATAGTATAAAGATAAACACAACTATGTATAATGAAAAGATCCAGGAATGCTAAAGACGAAAGGGAAAGAGGAGAAAACTGAAGAGTAAATGGGAGTGAGGTTGATTAATGTAGGTTCAGTCCAGGGGGATGGCAAGATGAAAGGATGTGTTGGAGTGCAGGTTCCCATTTCCGCAGTTCTGAGGGACTGGTGTCGGGTAGGAGAAGCCAAATGGCACATACGGTGTAGCAGGTTCCTAGGTCCCTCGAATTATACTGGAAGGCATGCTCTGCAACTGGGTATTGGACATCTCCAAGGCCGACAGTCCGTCTGTGCTCGTTCATGCACTCAGCCAGTTTAGTTGTCATCATACGAATGTCAACGGCTGTGCAGTGCAGGCATGTCAGCTGATAAATGACATGTGTTGTTTACATGTGGCCCTGCCTTGAATTGTGTATGTTTTACCAGTAGCAGGGCTGGAGTTGGTGGTTGTGTGGGGATGGATGGGCCAGGTTTTGCAGTGAGGTCGATTACAGGGGTAAGAACCACTGGGTAGAGAAGGTGGTCTGGGAATATTGTAGGGTTTGCCAAGGATGTTATGCAGGTTAGGGGGCAACAAAAGGCAACTCTAGGTGGTGTGGGGAGAATATTGTCAAGGGATGATTTCATTTCAGGGCTTGACTTGAGAAAGTCATATCCATGGTGGAGTAATTTGTTGATGTATTCAAGGCCAGAATAATATTGGGTGACCAGGGAGATGCTCCTGTGTGGTCTGGGGGTAGGAATATTGTTATTGGACGTGGAGAATGTATTGTTTGGGAGATCTGTTTGTGTACAAGGAGTGCAGGATAATTTATGGAGAGGAAAGCACTGGTAAAGTTATTGGTGTAATTGTTGAGGGATACATTACTGGAGCAGATACGTTTGCCACAAATACCTAGGCTGTAGGGAAGAGAGCATTTGATGTGGAATGGATGGCAGCTTCCAAAGTGAAGGTACTGTTGTTAGTTTGTGGGTTTGATGTGGACAGAAGTGTGGGTGTGAGCTTCAACAAGATGAAAGACAACATCCAGGAAGGTTGCTTTGGTTTTGGAGAAGAACCAAGTGAAATTCAGATTTGAAAAGGAGTTGAGGTTATGGAGGATATTAAGGAGTGTTTTTTCACCATGAGTCCAGACCACAAAGATGTCATCTATAAACCTATACCAGGCCAGGGGCAGCACCTGTTGGGTCTTCAGGAAAGCCTTTTCCATGCGGCCCATGAAGAGGTTGGCATAGCATGGAGCCATTCTGGTTCCCATGGCCATTACCCTGATTTGTTTGTAGGTCTGGCCTTCAAAAGCAAAGTAATTATGGGTGAGGATGAAGTTGGTAAGTGTGATCAGGAACTTGGTTTTTGGAAGATCTTTGGGTGGGCGTTGGGAGAGGTGGTGCTCAAGGGCAGAGAGTCCATGGGAATGTGGGATGTTTGCGTAAAGGTATGTAGCATCTACGGTCACAAGAAAGGTTTCAGGTGGGAGGGGAGTGGGAATGGATTTGCAGCTTTCTAGGAAGTGGTTTGTGTCTTTGATGTAGGATGGGAGTCTGCAGGTGATAGGTTGGAGGTGTTGGTGTACCAGAACTGAGATACGTTCTGTTGGGGCTTTGAAGCCTGCCACAATGGGACGGCCAGGATGGTTGTCTTTGTGGATTTTGGGTAATAGGTAGAAGGAAAGGCTATGTGGCTCAGGTGGAGTGAGTAGATCTATAGAAGCCGCTGTGAGGCCTTGTAAGGGACCTTGGATTTTTAGGATTATCTGCAGCTCAGACTGGATAAAGGGAATGGGATCCTGGGTAACAACTTTGTTGGTTGAGGTGTCGGACAGTTGACGCAGTCCGTCTGCCACATACTCCACATGGTCAAGTACCACAGTTGCGGAGCCTTATCCTCCGGTAGGATGACAATAGAGCGGTCTGTTTTCAGCTCCTTAATGGCATGGCATTCAGCTATGTTGATGTCTGGGGTTGTCGGGATCTCCTTCAAGATGAACTGGAAGGCAACACTGGTTGTGAGGTATTCTTGCCATGTCTGCAAGGGATGGTTTTGGGGCAGGGGAGGTGGTGGAAGTGTTCTAGACAGGGTTCAACACTGGGTCTAGTATTTGGGGGCTGTGTTTGGGTGGTGAAGTGATATTTCCAATTGACATTCCGGGTGAGTGATTGGAGATCTCTAACCAGGGCAGTGTGGTTGAATTTAGGCGTGGGGCTAAAGGGTAAGCCTTTTGATAGAACAGATGATTCTGGAGGAGAGAGGGAGCTGGATGAGAGGTTTAGAACTGAACTGGGACTGGGTATATGTGGCATTTGACTGTGGTTATAGTTGAGATTTGGTCTGTGTGGCATATGTGCTGGGATTGGGAGATTGAGTAGGGTGGCTAGGCTAGGTTTGTTGGCTACGAGGGGGGTTTGTTGAAGGTGCTTTTGTGGTTGGTGTTTGTGAGGGATAGGGATAGGGACCCCACTTCTTAGATGTTGCACTAGCACTGAGGATAGTTTTTTCAGGTGGTGTGTGGCATGGAACTCAAGTTTACAGCTGGCTTCTAGGATGATGTTCCTGAATGTGCTCTCCAAGCTGAAATTGAGAGGTAGAGGAATTTGAAGTGAGATAGGAACTGTTAGGAGTGTTGGTTACACAAAGTAGTGTAGAGATTCAGGACAAGTTGGGTAACAGCTAAGGATTGAAGGTTCTGGAAGTCCAGGAGAGACTGGTGGAAGGAGGGATTGCACAGAGAGAAGGGAACTTTGAAGGTAAGTATATTAGCGGTAATTCCAAAGTTTAAGCAGCACCGGAGAAAAAGTATGTGGGATTACAGCGTGGCTACGGTGAATGCATGTTTCCAGAATGGATGTAAATAACGTGGTATAGGATTAGGGTACACAGTGGGTAACTGGTGGGAAGGGAAATTAAATAAATAAAGTTGAAATAGTAATAATAAGAAGGAATAAAATAAGGAGGGAGAACGAGAAAGAAAATTTGTTGGTAATGTTCAATACCAGAGGAAGACCACTAAATAAGCAAAACACGATACAGTTGATGCAGTCCGTCTGCCACATACTCCACATGGTCAAGTACCACACATATATATATATATATATATATATATATATTTTTTCCCCCTACCCACCAGTTACTCACTACGTACCCTAATCATACACCACATTATTTATATTCATTCGGGAAACATGCATTCACCATAGCGAAGCTGCAATTCCGCATACTTTTCCTCTGGTCCTACTTAACCTTTGGAATTACCCCAAAAGGACTTACCTCAAAAGTTCCCATCTCTGGGTGCAATCCCTCCTTCCACCAGTCTCTCCTGGACTTCCAAAACCTTCAATCCTTAGCCTTTCTCATTCACCCAGAATCTCAACTGGAGATATAACTTGACCACCCAAACACAGCCCCCAAATACTAGACCCACTGTTGAACCCTGTCTAGGACACTTCCAACTGCCTTCTCAAAGGGATTTACCTCCGCTCCCCAAAAACCATCCCTTGTGGACATTGCAAGAATTCCTCACATCCAGTGTTGCCTCCCAGTCCATCTTGAAGAACATCCCGACAACCCCCAACACCATCCTAGCTTAGTGCCGTGCCATTAAGGAGCTGAAAACAGACCGCTCTATTGTCATCCTCCCAGAGGATAGGGGCTCCACAACAGTGGTACTTGACTGTGTGGAGTATGTGGCAGAAGGACTGCATCAACTCTCTGAGACCTCAACCTACAAAGCTGTTACCCAGGATCCTATTCCCTCCATCCAGACTGAGCTGCAGATAATCCTAAATCCCTTGACAATATTCTCCCCCAACGACCCAGAGTTGCCTTTCATTGCCCCCCTAACCTCCGTGACATCCTTGTCAAAACCTACAATATTCCCAGACCATCTTCTCTACCCAGTAGTTCCTACCCCTGTAACCGACCATGCTGCAAAACCTGCCCCATGCATCCCTCCACAACCACCACTTCCAGCCCCGCTACTCGTAAAACATACACAATTCAAGGCAGGGCCACATGTGAACAATACATGTCATTTATCAGCTGACATGCCTGCACTGCACAGCCTTTTACATTGGTATGACAACAACTAAACTGGCTGAGTCATGAATGGGCACAGACGAACTGTACCCAGAAGCAGAGCATGCCCTCCAGCATAATTCGAGGGACCTAGGAACCTGCTACACCGTATGTGCCATTTGGCTTCTCCTACCCAACACTAGTCCCTCGGAACTGCGGAGATGGGATCTTGCACTCCACTACATCTTTTCATCTCGCCATCCCCCTGGACTGAACCTACATTAACCAACCTCACTCCCATTTACTCTCCAGTCTACTCCTCTTTCCCTTTCCTCTTTAGCCATTCATGCATCTTTTCATCCTAAATAGTTTTGTTTATCTTTATACTATATACCTTTCTACTTCTGTATGCATCCTCTTTGGTTCAAAGCTGTCATAGTACTTACAGTAGAATATCTTTGGCTTCCCTCTGACTCCCATGCCTCATCTTTGCTACCCTCCCAGTTTACCTTCCCCCTCTTGCTTCATAACCTGGGTTGTGAGTAACTGCATCCACTTTCCCTTCTTCCCCTTTTATCCCCTCTCCTCCCTAATGAAGGAATAAAGTTCCAAAAGCTGGGATACATAAATTTTCTGTTCTGCTTTGTGTATCTATCAGCTGTGCTGAGCTGATGAAGTACTGGCCAGCCCCTCTATCTCTTAGTCAGTCTTTGTATTAAAAACTAAAAACCCACTTCGATTGCAAAAATAGCACCTAGTGTTAAATGTTAACCCAGGTTTCGGCGTAGATAACGACACCTTCTTCAACACAACAATAAAACCCCCAAGTGCCTAAGAAGACCTTTGTCAATGATTAAATGAACACCATAGCTATACATTTATAAACGAAAAAGGAAAGGAAAGCACAAAAAGTACATATGTACAAAGTCATAACCACTACTTAACTTAATGGTGTACGTTCCACCTCACATCGGCCTAAGTTCGATGGGCCATAACCTGCCATAAACTGCAGCTACAAACGGTCGCTCACTTACAAGCCTGACCCACTATCTATGCACATGCACAAGACAGAGGAAGTTACTTGAATGTGCATGCGCATACGAATACGAGAAAGTTTATACATGGGTCGGGGCTAAATAGCCCATATATTCCCAACCGTGGATAAACGTATATCAAAAAATGAAATAGATAGAACAAAGAGACGAGCTAAATAGGAGATGAAACCTAAAAATAACTGCACACAGTTGCTTATGCTAGTAAAGAAACTTATATATGAAGCTAACTATGACAACAGGAGGAACTCTTAAAAACTATACCTAAAGCCAGTAGTTACCCTGGAGGTGGGGGTCGCTGAGGGGACAAAATCTAAGGACATTGTGGTAATAAAGGTACAGGGATAAAACGTGAGGTGTTCAATGGGCTATGATCACCTTCATCATAAAAGGAAAATTAGGATAAACAGAAAGAAGATGAACAGCTTGACCAACTGCACTCGCCAATCAGCACGCGGATGTGAAATCCCCAGATCATCAGATTTACAAGTATGAAGATCAAAGTAAAAGTGCGAAATCTTCAAAAAATTTTCTATTTCTTAGTAGGAGTGGGTCATTGAGGATATTGTCTTTAACATGTTGCAGATGCTTAAAGATCTGCATTTCTTCCAAAACATCCAGTTTTAAGCCCTTAAACTGGCACGAAATAACTCGATATTAACTGGAGGGCTCAGCACATGAGCCGTTTACACAAGGTGTTCCGCATAAGTAGAGCCCATAGTACAATCACTGCTTCTAGTAGGAATATGTTCTTTATACCTGAGACCCAGAGCTTGCCCCGTTCACCCAATGTAAAATTTTGGACAATCCCCGCATGTAATTTTACCTACTCCTGATTGGGAAAGTTTATTGCTCTTACTCTGCAAGGAGTGAATTAAATTCCTATGTAAACTATTATTAGTAGAACAGGTGACTCTGAAATTATGGGCTCTGAGTAAATGCCCCAGTTTGTAACTTATATTGCCTATGCAAGGGATAGCTATCATTGCCACCTGTTTGTCATTTAACGCATCCCCTAGGATGGAAGACGTAATATTATTTTTATTTATTTTCTTGTTATACATCTGTCTTACCAACTAAGGCCTATAGCCATTATTTAGAGCAATATTCTCAAGTATGACCAGTTCAGTTTCTACCACCTCTGGTGCAAGAGGGATAGCTGTAACTCAATGAAAATTAGAATGAAAAAAGGCCATCTTGTGGGCATACGGATGGGCCGAGTCTGCAGGTATAATATTGTCAGAAAACTTTTTTTCCGAAAAATATTAAATTCAATGCGGTTGTCAACCACAGTTAAACTAAGGTCCAAAAAATTGAAGGACCTAGTATTGGATTCTCACTCAATTGTAAAACTGATATTATGGTGAAGCTCACTAAAAATTGAAAAAATATGGTCAACCTCATTTTGAAAACCATCAATGATTAATAGAATGTCGTCAACATATCTTTTGTAAAATTTTATTCTCCTAAGAATCTCTCTGTCACTGGCAAAAAAAATCAGACTCTAAGAAGTTCATAAACATTTCTGATAAAATCCCAGCTAGGGGGCTTCCCATACCCAAACTTGTAGGTAGTAAGTAAAATCTCCCATTAAATGTAAAGTAGTTGTGTTTTAAAATGATCCATAGCAGCATTATCAACTCATTGACCTCTTTATCCAAAAGTTTTTTATGGTGATGTAAATTGCACTCTAGTATTTGCAGTGTGTGATCGACCGGTACATTAGTGTATAAACTTGTCATGTCTAATGATACTAGTTTTAGCATTTGTTTCACATGTTTATATGAGATTTTCCATTAATCATTTAGATCACCTATATGGTCCACATCATTCGTTGATTTGTCCCTTTTGTTAGCTATCACTTACATCTGTCATCTAAACACTTTCTCTTCTTCAGTGTTTTATATATATATAAATATTTTCGTCACCAACTGTGCTAGTTTCATTTCCCCCCTCCAATTATCTTCTTCTGTTTATAGGCCACTTCTCTTTATATATTTATTGATTTATTTATTTAACATTCCATAGTTTTAACATTCGTTATTCGCTGTTCTACAGCCAATAATCACTGCCAACAATCTTTGTCTAACAAATTTCCACACCTACCAGTATCATCCATTTCCGTCGATTTCATGTTGCTGGCGATCTTTCTGTGCTATTGGCTATCTTTCTCTGCCACAGGTAAATTTTTTGCCTCACCTGCAATCTTTTTTGTGACACTGCTGATATTTTCTGCGCCACTCGTGATCTTTTCTGCGCCACTCGCGATCTTTTCTGCGCCACTCGCGATCTTTTCTGCGCCACTCGCGATCTTTTCTGCGCCACTCGCGATCTTTTTTTGAGCAACGTGTTCATTTCCCCTGATCTGGATATACTTGCTTGTTCTGATCAACTTTTATCCGCACTTTTCCCTTTTTCCTTCTTTTTTTTATTTACTTTTTTTCTGTAAAGTGTTTTTCTTATTTAGTGGTCTTCCTTTAGTATTGAACATTACCAACACATTTTCTTTCTCGTCCTTCCTCCTTGTTTTATTCCTTCTTATTATTACTATTTCAACTTTATTTATTTACTTTCCCTTCCCACCAGTTACCCACTATGCACCCTAATCCTATACCACGTTATTTACATCCATTCTGGAAACATGCATTCACCGTAGCTAAACTGCAATCCCACATACTTTTCCTCCGGTGCTGCTTAACCTTTGGAATTACCCCTAAAGGACTTACCTTAAAGGGTTCCCATCTCTGGGTGCAATCCCTCCTTCCACCAGTATCTCCTGGACTTCCAGAACCTTCAATCCTTAGCCCTTACCCAACTTGTCCTGAATCTCTACACTACTTTTTGTAACCACCACTCCTAACAGTTCCTGTCTCTCTTCAAATCCTCCACCTCTCAATTTCTGCTTGGAGAATACATTCAGGAACATCATCCTAGAAGCCAGATGTACACTTGAGTTCCATGCCACACACCACCTGAAAAAACTATCCTCAGCGCTGGTGCAACACCTAAGAAGTAGGGTCCCTATCCCTCACAAACACCAACCACAACAGCACCTTCAACAAACCCTCCTCATAGCCAACAAACCTAGCCTAGCCACCCTACTCAATCTCCCAATCCCAGCACATACGCTACACAGACCAAATCTCAACTATAACCACAGTCAAATGCCACATATACCCAGTCCCAATTCAGTTCTAAACCTCTCATCCAGATCCCTCTCTTCTCCAGATACATCTGTTCTATCAAAAGGCTTAACCTTTAGCCCCACGCCTAAATTCAACCACACTGCCCTGGTTAAATATCTCCTCTCATTCACCTGGAACCTCAACTGGAAATATCACTTTGCCACGCAAACACAGCCCCCAAATACTAGACCCAGTGTTGAACCCTGTCTAGAACATTTCTGACCACATTCTCAAAGGGATCCACCTCCCCTCCCCCCCAAACCCATCCATTGCAGACATTTCAGGAATTCCTCACATCCAGTGTTGCCTCCCAGTCCTTCATGGAGAACATCCCGACAACCCCCAACATCAACTTAGCTGAATGCCGTGCCATTAAGGGGCTGAAAACAGACCGCTCTATTGTCATCCTACCGGAGGATAAGGGCTCTACTGCTGTGGTACCTGACTGTGTGGAGTACGTGGCAGAAGGACTGCGTCAACTCTCTGACACCTCAACCTACAAAGTTGTTACCCAGGATCCCATTCCTTTCATCCAGACTGAGCTGCAGATAATCCTAAAAATTGAAGGTCCCTCACAAGGCCCCACAAAGGCTTCCATAGACCTAATCACTCCAACTGAGCCACATACCCCTACCTTCTACCTATTACCAAAAATCCACAAAGACAACCATCCTGGCCGTCCCATTGTGGCAGGCTTCAAAGCCCCAACAGAACGTATCTCAGTTCTGGTTTACCAACACCTCCAACCTATCACCTGCAGACTCCCATCCTACATCAAGACACAAACCACTTCCTAGAAAGCTGCAAATCCATTCCCACTCCCCTCCCACCTGAAACCTTTCTTGTGACCGTAGATGCTACATACCTTTACACAAACATCCCACATTCCCATGGACTCTCTGCCCTTGAGCACCACCTCTCCCAACGCCCACCCAAAGATCTTCCAAAAACCAAGTTCCTGATCACACTTACCAACTTCATCCTCACCCATACTTACTTCGCTTTTGAAGGCCAGACCTACAAACAAATCAGGGGAATGGCCATGGGAACCAGGATGGCTCCATCCTATGCCAACCTCCTCATGGGCTGCATGGAAGAGGCTTTGCTGAAGACCCAACAGCTGCTTCCCCTGGCCTGGTATAGGTTTATAGATGACATCTTTGTGGTCTGGACTCATGGTGAAGAAACACTCCTTAATTTCCTTCATAACCTCACCCCCTGTTCTAATCTGAATTTCACCTGGTCCTTTTCCAAAACCAAAGCCACCTTTCTGGATGTTGACCTTCATATTGTTGAAGTTCACATTCACACCTCTGTCCACAGACAGACAACAGTACTTTCACTTTGATAGCTGCCATCCATTTCACATCAAACGCTCCCTTCCCTACAGCATAGGTATTCGTGGCAAACGTATCTGTTCCAGTGACAAATCCCTCAACAATTACACCAATAACCTGACCAGTGCTTTCCTCTCCCGCAACTATCCTGCACAGCTTGTCCACAAACAGATCTCCTGAGCAGTACATTCCTCCCCATCCAACAACAATGTTCCTACCCCCAGACCACACAGGAGCATCCCCCTTCTCACCCAATATTACCGTGGCCTCCAACACATCAACTAATTACTCCACCAGGGATATGACTTTCTCAAGTCAAGCCCTGAAATGAGATCATCCCTTGACAATATTCTCCCCACACCACCCAGAGTTGCTTTTCGTTGCCCCCCCAACCTCCGTAACATCCTTGTCAAATGCTACAAAATACCCTGACTACCTTCTCTACCCAGTGGTTCCTATGCCTGTAACTGACCCCGCTGCGAAACCTGCCCCATGCACCCCCCACAACCACCTACTCCAGCCCCCCTACTGGTAAAACATACACAATTCAAGGCAGGGCCACATGTGAAACAACACATGTCATTTATCAGCTGACATGCCTGCACTGCACAGCCTTTTACATTGGTATGAGGACAACTAAACTGTCTGAGCTCATGTACGGGCACAGACGAACTATCCACTTAGGAGATATCCAATACCCAGTATCAGAGCATGCCCTCCAGCTTAATGTGAGGGACCTAGGAACCTGCTACATCATATGTGCCATTTGGCTTCTCCTATCCAACCCTAGTCCCTCGGAACTGCGGAGATCGGATCTTACACTCCAACAAATCCTTTCATCCCGCCATCCCCCTGGACTGAACCTACATTAACCAACCTCACTCCCATTTACTCTCCAGTCTTCTCCTCTTTCCCTTTCCTCTTTAGCCATTCATGCATCTTTTCATCCTACATAGTTTTGTTTATCTTTATACTATATACCTTTTTACTTCTGTATGCATCCTCTTTGGTTTGAAGCTGTCACAGTACTTACAGTAGAATATCTTTGGCTTCCCTCTGACACCCATCTTTGCTACCCTCTCTCTGTTTACCTTTCCCCTGTTGCTTCATAACCTGGGTTGTGATTAACTGAATCCACTTTCCGTTCTTCCCCTTTTATCCCCTTTCTCCTCCCTAATGAAGGAACAAAGTTCTGAAAGCTAGGATATGTAAATTTTCTGATCTGTTTTGTGTATCTATTGGCTGTACTGAGCTGAGGTAAGTACTGGCCAGCCCCTCTATCTCTTTGTTAGTATTTGTTTCACATCTTTATATGAGGTTTTCCATTAATCATTTAGATCTCCTATACTGCATTTATTCTGGTTTTAGGAAATATGATGAAAGTAAATTGGTATCATGGTTAAAGAATGTCTGTCAAACAAAGAGGTAAGATAAACAGAGAATGAAAGGTGTCAGCATATGTGGAGGAGAGGGTGCAGATTATCTGAGAACTATAACATCTGAAGTAATCAGCTCATGTGTGAAATTGATGTAATATTGTGCAACAGCAGGGGTAATATGCAGTAAAATCCATATTGAATACCAGGTCTTAATAGTAATTGTGATATAATAGAAGTGTGTGTATTCAGTGCAATCAGGATCTTGGTGAGTATCTCCCTCATTTCAAGTCAGGATAAGAGATAATCAAAGCCTGCTGAAAACTATGGTTCAGTTGTTCAGGTTCAGGGTGATACTGGGTGATGAGGGGTGTGCTCCTTTTTAGCTGATATTTGGGGCTGGTTGGAGGATCGGGAATGTCAGAGGATATGGTTTGTGAAATCCGTTTGTGGACTAGGTTAGGAGAGTACCAGTATTGCCTGTCTATGAAGGGCTCCATGAGTTCTTCAGCATACTGGACAAAGGGGTTCTCATCAGTGCAGACATATTGAGGTTAAATGGTTTGCAAAGGACTTTTGGTGTGAGATTACTAGCGGCTGTTGAAATGCAGGTACTGCTGGTGGTTAGTGGGTTTAATGTGAGCAGATATGCGGGTAGAGACATCAGAGAGGTGAAGGAGAACATCCAGGAAGGTGGGACGTTAGGTAGAGGATGACCAGGTGAACCTTACAGGAGAGAAGCAGTCAAGGTTGTGAAGGACAGTATGTCTTGGCCCTGAGTCGAGATCCTGAAGATGTCAAAGAACCTCTAGAGCAGACCTGATTGGTAGTTTAGGGAGGATACATAATATTCCACTAGATAGCCAATAAACATGTTGGCATTGGAGGGTGCCATGCATGTATCCTTGGCTGTGCCACAGATTTGTCAGTATGCCTTCCCTTGCAAGGAAAAATAGTTGTGGGTGAGGATACAGTTGGTGAAGTGTGTAAGGAAAGAGGTGTTATGTATTGAGTCTGAAGGGCACTGATAGATATAGTGATCAATATGCACAAGATAGGACGTATTCTGAGGCATCTAGGGATCACAAATTTAGTATTGGAGGGCAGTGTGGAGGGGAAAAATCATAGAGGGAAACCAAGAGATGAATACACTAACCAGATTCAGAAGGATGTAGATTGCAGTAGGTACTGGGAGATGAAGAAGCTTGCACAGGATAGAGTAGCATGGAGAGCTGCATCAAACCAGTCTCTGGACTGAAGACCACAACAACAACATGCACAAGGCTGTAGGGTTGAGTGTACTGTTGTATGACATCTGTTCAAAAATTTCCTGAATTTTGTCCACAGAGTTTTTCTACATTTTCCTTTTACTTATTGTGCATGTCTTCTTTAAAACTCTCTCCTCCACAATTGATACACTGCTCACAATGTTGTTTCCACTTCTGGAAGTAGTCTTGGTACACCTCTTGCTCATCTGTGTGAAACACCATCTGCAAATTTTCTTTTATCTTGTGTATCATTGTAAATCTTGGTCCTTTCAGCAGGGTTTTCATCTTTGGAAATTAAAAAACTCCACAGCAGCCCAGTCTGTAGAGCACAGACAATGAGGCAGAACAGTGATTATGTTTCTTGTGTAGTATTCACACACCCGCAGGCAAGAATTGTGCAGGTGCATTATCATGATGCAATAGCCATGAATTATCTCACCACATTTCAGGCCATTTTGTTCCCACATTTCTCGTAGTTGTTGCAACATATCCTGATTGTACCATCAATTAACAGTTTCTCCCAGTGGCATGAATTCATGATGAACTAATTCTTCACTCAAAGAAAACTATGAGCATGGCTTTGACATTTGACCTGACCTGACCTGATGAGCTTTTTATGGTCTTTGAGAACCTTTCGTGATCCATTGGCAAGATTGAACCTTGGTCTCAACATCGTAACTCTAGATCATGTGTAAGCAACAGTTATGGTTCTCTTAAGGAACATCTTGTTCTCATTTGCACCATCCGAAAGCTCTTCACAGATTCCAATGTGAAGGTCTTTCTGCTCTTGACTCAAGAACTGTGGGACGAACTTGGTCACAACACAGTGCATTCCAAGATGCTGTGCCAGGGTTTCATGACATGAGCCAACAGAAATGTTACATTCTCAAACAATTTCATGGACAGTCAGTCTTTGATTGGCATGCCGTAATTCTTTGTCATTCTTGCAATGAACATTGTTGGTAGATGCTGAAGGGTGTCCTGAATGAGGGATATCTAACTTCCGTCCAACCTTATTTAAGCTATGTGAACCATTCCAAACACCAAGTATGGTTTAAACAATCAGCACCGTATGCTTCCTGCATAATTTGGTGTATCTCTGTAAAGGTTTTCTTGAGTTTTAGGCAAAATTTAATGCAGGTGTGCTGCTATTCTAACTCTGCCATCTCAAAATTCACAAACTGTGTGACACAATATTCTTTTCAATACAGCACTGAAAAATAACTGACAGACATACAACTGTGAAACTTATGGAAGTTACATACTAAACACAGGCATTTACAGGGGTTCCAACCGCATTTTGCTGCAACACACCATTGGCATGAAATTACGAATGTTCCAGAATTTTTTGAACAGACCTCATGTATGGACATGTGACAAGTGAGACCAGTATTACAACAGCTTCCAGCCATCCCACCTCAAACATCCTTCCCACCTGAACTTTACATTTTTTCTTGTTCCTTTCCACATATAACTAATGAGCAATAAAATACCGTCATGCCACAAAACTATCCTATACCATTCAGCATTATTTCTTCCATCTTTTCCACTCCCCAACCACATGGCACATCATTTAGTTCTCCTTATAACCATCTAACAATTTCACTTGCCTATTTTCTGTATCATATACCATTTCATAACATCATCTGTGCCCAGTATATCATTGACCCATCTTTCTGCACCAGTTTAAAAGATTATCCCCTCCCTTGTAGCACATGCAGTTCCTTACATGCTCTTGAAACCATGGAAACCCCAATGGTCCAACCATAAAAATCCCCTGCTTTGTATCCCAAACCTATATTCACAAGGACCTTCAGCTTTTCAGATTGCACCAGTCCCTATCCTTCACAAACCTGGTACTGCAAAAGACCTATCCATGGCACAGGCTCCCCTCTGCAATATACAGTTACTGTGAAAACCTCACTACATAAACAACATCTCTGAAACAGAAACCCTTTTACTCCAGCACCTGGGGGAGTGTCCCAGACACCACTTAAATAAATTGTCCAAACTGTTGACACCCTACTCCAGCCTTGGTGCACCACCATTCATCAACACCTGTACTACTTTCACAATGAACCCCTTCTCAATCACTCATAATGCCTGGATACTGGCTAGCTGGCCTCTTCAATTTACCACATCTCCCATAACCCCCCCCCTCCCCCCCCCCCCCACACACACTCTTAAACACAACACAAAACAGTGGAACCAGGCAAACACAAAGCACTGTTGTTAACCTCTCCACCAAAAACCTTAGTCTTATAAAATATCCATAGGCCTAACCTTAGACCTTACATCCAATTTTAACCATGTTGGACATGACAAAACACTCTTCTTCTCCCGATGCTTATAGTGGAAACATCTCTTTGCCACCAATCCCTTTATACAAATCCAACCTGATACAAACATTGAATGTTACATTTCCACTTCATACCACCATCTAACTGTGACCCTTTCCCTCCATCCCAACTAACCACATGTAGTCAGCTTCTGGGAATTCTTTACCTCTGATCTGGCCTCGTCGTCTTTTCCCATGTCCCTTTCCGAGGACATTAACTTTTGGCAGAACACATACCAATAAACAAGAGGGAAAAAAATCCGGACATAACTCTCCTCCTTGCTAACAAAGGATCAACCACTGTCATGATACATTGTAGTAAATGCCTACTGGAAGGCCTCCACCAGCTGTCTGACACCTCTATCTACAAACTCTGCCAGAGTGATCCCAGCCTAGAACTCCAACATAACCTCCAATCCCTACTGAAATCCATAATCCCTTCCCATAGCCTCTTTCCTGGCTTCACTTGCCTGCTCACAACAAATAACATCACGCCCAACCATTTTCTACATGCTCTCCAAAACCTACAAACCTGGACACTGCTCTTAAAGTGATGTTCGATGACACACTCAACCAATACAACATCCTAGTCCATCCCTATAGCACTCCAACTCCCAACTCCATGCCACAGGTTTCATACCCCAAAGGCAGAACAAGGTGCAAGAGCTGCTCAACCCATCCACCCAATGCCACCTTCTCAAATCCAGTCACAGGCTTATCCTACTCAATCAGAAGGTGGGCCATCTGTGAAACAAGGCATGTTGTATACCTGCTGCAAACATTGCCATTGCACAGCATCTTATGTCAGTACAACTATCACCCTGCTGTTACCAGGATGAATGGCCACCTACAAATTGTTGCCAACAATAAAGTTGACCTCCCAGTCATGCAACATAACAGTTGAATTTCAATGGCTGCTTCTCAACCTGAACCGTCTATATTCCTTCCTTCACCACCAGCCTCTCTGTACTGCACAAACACATCCTTTGCTCCCAAAATCCTTCTCACCTCAATCTCAAGTAACCCACAATCCCTGCACCCTTGAATCTATAGTTTCCTCTTCCTCCATGCTGTCACCCCTCCCAGTTCACAATGTTGCCTTCAGTGTGTGCCACTTCTCACCAGCTGCTACAATGTTTCCCACCCATATTCATGCCATCCCCCTCTCCCACTTACCCAGCTGGCAAACTGACTGCCTCTCTTCTACCAGCTAAAAATTAAATTATTATTTTGCGAACTCAGTTAAAAAAATTTAAAAACCTGTCAGAGACTGCATTACGCACATATACAGGTTGAGAGCCATTTTGAAAGTAATAGACTATCAAATTAAAACCAATTTATTAACAGAACAAAATAATCCGCAAAAGCTGTTGAGAGACTGCTTATTACATTTCACAATGTCTACAAAAGAAAAATTAACCACCAGACCTACACTAACAGAGATAAGTAAAGCTCTTGGCTGTGTATCACACAATATTATTAAAAAAAAAAAAAAAAAAAAAAAAAAAAAAAAAAAAAAAAAAAAAACGAGCATATTATGGCATCACAAAGAATCTCCTACACTTCATTTAATACTTATCCAGACAACAAGCAGCAGTTACTGTATCTTAAAGAGAAGAGTTAGAAAATCATAAAACTAGTAAGAGGAATCCCATAGGACTGTGTTATTAGTGCATTCTTCTTTATTAACCCAGTGTGAGTGAGATCGTGCTTGTCATACCCAAAGTGTTTTGAAGCACTGATTATTGAATGTCATTGTTGCCACACAAATCTTGCTGTCACAATAGCTAGGGGTAAGGGAGAGGGGATAAGATGGAGTATTGAGTTTATTGTTGTGCCAGCATCAGAAGGAGATACATGTGTGCAAAGTTTAGGGTATGTCACACTCAACCTCATAGTGGGTGTTACATTTTTGAGCTGCCAGCAAGTTTATGAGATACGTAGTTATTTATAGTATTCTTTGATCTATTTTTGGATTTTATATTTCTCAAGACGTCTTATGAAGAAAATGAACATCAGCTACAAGAACTATCAGAAGTTTTAGAAAACTGTTGAAATGCTACTTCCTGTGACTCCGAGAGTGAAGAAGAGACTGACAAAGTTTTTTCAAAGAAAGTGATTCAGAGCAAGAGGGTATTTTGGATAATCCGAAGAATGGATGAAAGATTGTCTTAGGCAAAGTGTTTTTATTCATTCAGAGAATATTAGTACAAATTATCCAAGCATAAAAGATGCTGCAAAACATGCCAAAACAGAGACTGAGTTAATAACAAACAGTATGTTGAATACTACACTTACACATACAAATAATCAAATAAGGAATATCAGGGGGAAATATACAGAAAATAAAGAACAGTACCACATGAATGATGTAGCTTTGGAGGATTTGAAGGCATTTATGGGACTTTTATAAACAGGGGGCCTAAACTGCTTAAATACACACAACTTTAACAATTTGTGGTGTACAGATGGTATTGGAGTTGCAATCTTTTGGACTACATTCTCACTGCTGAGGTTTTACTTTCTTCAAAATTATTTGAGAGTTGATTGTAAGAACACCTGGGATGAAAGGAAAACGACTGACAATCTGGCTGCTATAAGAGATATTTTTGATAATTTTGTTAAAAATATTCAACAATACTATATGCCATCTGAGAACCTTACTATTGATGAGATGCTGTTATCGTTCTGAGGGAGATCTCCTTTCCATGTATACATGCCAAACAAACTAGCGAAATACAGCATAAAAATATATGCTCTTGTAGATGCAAAGACATTCTGTATCCCCAAACTGTCAGTATACTAGGGTAAATAACCACCAGAAACTATCATGTTAAGCACTTCTCATTGTAGAGCTATGTGGACCATAACAATATGACATTGACCACATCACATGATAATTTACAGGTAGTTTTAAATAAATACAGATCATTGTCCATCAGTTCATATTTTCTATATACTCTTATACCTGCATCAAAAATACTGCTGCCTTCAAATTTAAGCTTTAGGCAGCTTTCTGGGCATAATTTTGTGAGGCTCATTGCTTTTTGTGAGAGCTATAATTTCTCAGCTTTGCTGCAAATTATTTGATTACTGATCACCTGGAATTTTATAGTTTCATTGGTAAGGGCATTTCTTTGGTCCATATATTAATAGTTGTGGTCTCCTCATGAAAGTTTGCCTGTGGCACCCTCCCTGATTTATTGACATTCTCTAGTGCTGAGGTAAATAACCACAACAACTACAACTATTATTTTAACCATGTCATGCTGCTAGTGTGGGTGAATTTCGCAAATGGTAATGTCTTGGTAAAAATGTTGCAGAAGTATCCTTCAGAAAAATAACACTGCCTTCACTGACCAGCAGGTAGAGGAACTGGCCACCAATAGTACAATCAGCAACTGCAGTTATACAATGGGTCAACCACCATGGATTCCCAAACAAAGCATCACTGAAGAAATTGAGATGAAAACCTTAACATTGTAATCTTGTCTTTTGTTTTCATGTTGAAGTCATGTTAATCATGTAGGTATAAGGAGAGATTTATTATTGAAATACAGATAAACTTAATAATCATTCCAGGTTAGTTAGGGAAAAGCAGTTCATTTTATGAAATATGTACGAAACATAATCAGAGTTGTGTAACAGCAGAGATCGGTGTTTATCAGTAGTGGTCTGAAGTGATTGAAATATTTTTCTGTGTGTCTACTTGGTTGCTATTTAGATTGAAGAGCTTTACCTGAGTAACACTGAAGCATAGTTTTGGGTACAATCCATGTATTATACTTTCAGAAATCTGTATAAGCCTCTTTGAGATTGTTAATTTCAAAAGTATTTGCAAAATCAGGAACTTCTTTTTTAGCTGAACGAAGGCATACTCTGATGATAATTCTCAGTATTATTTACTAATAAATAGTGATCTTTCTGAGGGATTTAATGCAAGTACCTTTTCTGTGTTATCTCCCTGAAGTGACATTTGCACTGTGAAATTACTTGAAGTCAAGTAGGGTCATGGGTGTGTGTATGTGTGTGTGTGTGTGTGTACACACACACACAAAGATGATGTGACTTACCGAACGAAAGCGCTGGCAGGTCTGCTTGTGTCTGTATATGTGTGGATGGATATGTGTGTGTGTGCGCGAGTGTATACCCGTCCTTTTTTCCCCCTAAGGTAAGTCTTTCCGCTCCCGGGATTGGAATGACTCCTTACCCTCTCCCTTAAAACCCACATCCTTTCGTCTTTCCCTCTCCTTCCCTCTTTCCTGATGAGGCAACAGTTTGTTGCAAAAGCTTGAATTTTGTGTGTATGTTTGTGTGTCTATCGACCTGCCAGCGCTTTCGTTTGGTAAGTCACATCATCTTTGTTTTTAGATATATTTTTCCCAAGTGGAATGTTTCCATATATATATATATATATATATATATATATATATATATATATATATATATATATATATATATATATAGAGGGAAACATTCCACATGGGAAAAATATATCTAAAAACAAAGATGCTGTGACTTACCAAACGAAGCGCTGGCAGGTCGATAGACACACAAATTAACACAAACAAACACACAAAATTCAAGCTTTTGCAACAAACTGTTGCCTCATCAGGAAAGAGGGAAGGAGGGGGAAAGACGAAAGGATGTGGGTTTTAAGGGAGAGGGTAAGGAGTCATTCCAATCCGGGGAGCGGAAAAAAGACTTAGCTTAGGGGGAAAAAATGACAGGTATACACTCGCGCACACACACACACACATATCCATCCACACATATACAGACACAAGCACTGTTATCTACATTCAAATGCATCCAATAAGAAGTAACTTGCACAAATAATTTCCAGAAGCACTGAATGATGATGCTCTGGCCACATTCACAAGTGATGTGTTGGCTAACTCTTGAAGCTTTGAATTTACGTCTTGAGAGAATACTTTTCCCAGAACATTATATATTCTCGAATGAGCAGCACCATCTTTATGTTAGTGTGAACAGCATTCTCTGTGATATTCGTGAACTTTTCAAAAATTGTATAGTTTATGTTGTGGACTAAATTTTTCATGTGCCCCAAAAATCACACTAACCAAGATAATTCCACGTGGAACCTAAACAATAGGCAACATTACTGATTTTTGAAATATATACCTGGTGTTTAATACCTAGGGAGATGTGTACTACTTCGAACATTCCTTTTGCACAAGAACTCCTTGGCAGAAGGATCTTCCCAGTCGCTTTAACAAGTGGCTACTAATAAACTTATTTCACACATTTTTCCATATTTTGTCAGTGTTCTTGAGCTCTCTTCAGTATCTGAACACTTCTGTTCACAGTCTCTAGTAGTATAGATTAAAACTGGATGATTGGCAGCTTGTATTGAGTCTATTTGCTATGTGGTAGATTTAAGGATGGGCTAGTATCTAACTATTTATGTGTCTTGCTGCTACAAAGTGAAGGTCCCAGTTGTTCACATTCAGACTTTACTTTACTACTGCCTGAACATAAATGAGTTTTTAGGTAAACTTGCCCTTCTCCTTACCCACATAGCAATTAGAACACATGCCACAACTGCAAAAGCTAAACATGTCTCCAAGAAAATTGGTTATTTATGTGAATGCAAAAAACCATCATTAATGTTACAACAGCTTCTTCTGCCACACATTTCATAGTGGTGTACCAGGCCTAGGTATATTCATGTACACATCTGAGTATGTAGGATATTTCACATTGCACACTACATGAAATTATATTCCTCAGGAACTGAAACAAAATAGAAACAAATCCCATTTGGGACCATGTCATCTTAAACCAATGGCATGACTGGAAGTAGATATGATGGGGCATGTGGTAAGCATATGACTCTCCCAGGCATAGTCAGGTTTCATGACTGGAACTGCTACTTCTCAGTCAAGTAGCTCATCAATTGGCCTCACAAGGGCTGAGTGCACCTCACTTGCCAATAGCAGTTAGAAGACCAGAACAACCACCCGTCCAAGTGCTAGCAAAGGCCAGTGTTACCACTGTGGCAAGGCCCTGGCATTTGCTAATGAGCTAATAAGATAACATCAGTTTTAACATCTATTTCTCTACAGAATAATTTATAGTGGAGAAAACTTACATCCTTGAGTCTTTCATTTTCTTCTTTCAGTTTCTGGATCTCATCCTGCAAAGTCTGATTCTCTCCACCTGCTTGTTTAGCTGTATCCAGTTCTGCTCTCAGAGACTGCAGCTCCTAGAAACCCAATTATCAAAAAAACTAAGTAAGGGACCATAGAAGTGAATTTAATCATAACTGTGAACCCTCTGAATGTACATGAAATTCAGATCCTGTTATCAAACAACAAAATGTAGTTGAAAAGAGCATTGGCTACATGATGAGAAAAATTGGAATATTGCTCCAAATGTTATATTGTACTGATATGTTTACCTACATGTTTATTAACAGTGTAAGATACATTGAGTCCTTAATTCACCATTACATTACATAGAAAGGAGACCCTTCAAAGATGTCATGATTCTCTTTCATAATCCACAGAAAATAAATTGATTAAAACCACATTATTAACTATCACTGTGTGCTGAATAGTTTTGTGGCCATATTTCAACCAAAGTTGATATCCATATCACTATCTGGGAAAAAATACAGTGCACAAAAACAATACTGTCATTAAGGAAATGTAAACTACAAAGACACAGTTTACAGATGCAGTACATAGTTTGAGAAATACAGGAACCGAATCATAAAATTAAAGAAAATTTTGCCCCTGCTTGAAATGGCAGACATTGTGCTGCAAACTTGATTGGTCTACACATGGTACCTAAGAGATTCAAGTAAAGGCATTCTCATTGCTTCACATAAACAGCCACTATGTACGTTAACAATGGGAAAAATAGAGATGAGGTACTATATCTTAAAAGAATGACAGGAAGCTTAAAATGATCAATGTGGGTAAGAAAATCATCAGAAAGAGATCAGGATTTTTTGAGAGACTGAGCATCCACAATGACCAGTCCTTTCACTTGATACTAAAAAGGAGGAATGTAAAATATATGGCTTCTGGCAACATATGGATGGAGATAAACTGTTGACATTGTTACAGTACCAAACTGTAATCAAAACTGGAAGTTAAAAAGTTCTTGTAATATTGTGTACACTAATGAGGTGGTACTGAACAATGGGTGGCAAAATTTCAAGTTAATATCTTTGTTTGTTCTGGATATATTGCAGTAGACACCATGTTCTTGAAACAGTGATTGAATGTTGGGATAGAAAGTTTTGTTGGAGAGGAAGTGGAATTTTCAAAATATGTTTCATCATACTGTTCAGAATAAGACAGATATTTCACTTACAAGAAACTGATTGACAAAAACAAATTCTTGTTAGGTTTCAGGGATGCATTAATGGAAAAATTATATAAATTTTATACATGATGGTTCAAGAGGAATGTCACTTAATTTATACGATGATTCTACATGTGGAAATAAACTGAAAAATTCCTAATAACACCTGTCCAATTTTTAATCATTACAGAACTGGAGGGGGCTGAAGACTATACAATCCATGAATGATTATGAAAACAAGTATGAATATTACTTGCAAAATGTTGTGTAGGCACTGTGGTGGAAAGAATAATTGTGGGACAGTTGACTGATCCATCCTACAAGAACTGCTCAAAAAGGCCCTCACCCATCACAGTATATTTGGCAACACAATGGATTATGTGTTGTGTTGCACATCAAACTTGATCTAGGCAGGCTTTAATGTGGACAACTGCATCAGTGTTGCAAGTGACAAGATCTTCACGACTATCAATGTTCATACTGTACTCATCCCGCTTTAACCAACCCCATAAAAAAGTGTATAATGTGGTAGGTCTCATTAGCTGGCAGGCCAGTTAATGGGTCCACCATTGCTATTCTGTTGCTGAGGAAATGTGATGTTCAGATACTGGAGTACTTCTCTGGTACAGTGAATTTGTGATCCACCATGCTGCAGGTCCATTTTTGCCATCATTACTCTAATGTCACAGGTTTCCAAAATTGTAGGTATGTCTTTCGTCAGAAAATGTGTGTATGGTGTGCCTGACATGCAATTTGGCAGGAAGATAAGCCATCATCAGATCATCAAACATACCACACCATAAGTTCTATGAGAACCCTAACCTGGAACCTTGTTCTCCTA
This sequence comes from Schistocerca nitens, assembly GCF_023898315.1. NCBI lineage: Eukaryota > Metazoa > Arthropoda > Insecta > Orthoptera > Acrididae > Schistocerca > Schistocerca nitens. The sequence continues at coordinate 403,096,724 of NC_064614.1, read as the reverse complement.
ATGTCATGTGGATTCTCGAACACCCATGTATGAGAACTTTGTGTGTTCATGATACCAGTGTCTGTAAATGTAGCCTCATCTGTAGCTAAAGTGTACTGCTGATGTATCTTTGTAAACCAACCATTCTCAAAACTGTTATCTGCTTACTGAGTTACCTGGATGCAGATGTTGCACAAGCTGCACACAAAATGGCTACAAGTTCTTAAAATATAGTGTGCAATACTCACATTTGTGAAATATTGAGCTGACAGCTATTGCAACATGTGCTGTTGATATGACTCTCTTGTACCATTGTGATAATGTCTGCCCTTTCCTCAGATGACTGGATGGTCTTATGTTCTGATATTAAAGTGTTGACTGCTTAGTGCTCTGGATTCATGTAACTTTTGAAAAACCCTGGAAAATATGTTGGCTGAGTGGAAATATCTCTGGTAATCATACTGACATAAAACACTGTGCAATGTTTGCATCAGAATTGGTATATGACATGGCTTTTTTCATAGATAACACAGCTTCTGATGGGGTAGTATAAGCCTGTGACAGGACTGGAGTAGGTGACTGAAATACTTGTTTTGTGTATCTGCTTGGTTGCTATTTTGGTTGAAGAGTTTTATCTAAGTAATAATGAATAATAGCTTTGAGTATAATCTATGTGTTTTACTCCCAGGAATTTGTAAATGCCATTTTGGGTTTTTTTAAATTTTGGAAGCATCCGCAAAATCAGGAATTTTTTTTCTAGCTGAACAAAGTCATACTCTAATGATAATTCACAGGCTTATGAAATAATAAATAGCAATTTTTTCTTGGGAGGAGGGGAGGGGGGGGGTTAATTCAAGTACCTTTTCTGGGGATTTCCCTGAAATGACATTTGCACTGTGAAACTACTTGAAGTCAAGTAGAGCCACGGGTAGACGAAAGAATGTTCCCCCAGTACGTTTGAGAGCCCCATCATATGTGATCCACATCACCTTGACTACATGATGAATCACCAAATCTAAAACAAAACAAAAAAATCTTGTTTACAATTGACACATGATGTTAAGTGCACAACTGAGCCATTTGGCAAGAGAATACAGTTTTCAAACATGTACTGCAAATTTAGAAAGTCACAGCCTAGCTTGTCACAGAATCTTCTTAACCTCTGGTTCAAGCTCTCCAATAGACACAGAAACAGGAGTCAAAACTAGTCCTGGTAGTTATAATGTAGATGGTGAGCTTCATTGCAATACTGTTACAAAGGCTGGTCTTCCCAGTTTTAACTTTCAGTTGCTGGAATGATCCATGTATGATCTTGGAACTCTGATAAAAGTTAATGATTGTCTTAATTTGCAGTACAATCTGAATATGCACACAATTGATTCTAAAACAATAGGTGGAGCAATCTTTCAACATACTGAAAGAAGACCCACAGGATACAAACTCAGGGCAAAAGATTAACTATTATATTCCTTGATGCTATTTGCCTAAGGGGTACCAATGTTTGCCGTACACAATTTGCTTAAGACCTACTACTGAATCGCCTTTCACAGTCCAGTTTACAAGCAGCAACAAGGGTCATGCATTTCTTGTAGAGGAAACAGTATCCATAGGAGAGGGAGGCACTTGAGGTACCTTCTTGTATTTGACTCTTGGTAGCACACCATTCACTCCAGCTTGCAACTGCCTGACTAATCAGGATGATTTTGAACTGCTTGTGAGATGCATTGCACAAATGTTCTGATCAATAAGAACATTCATAGTGGTGCCCATTTCTGCATCATGGATTTATTTCTAGATAATATCTTAAAAGGAGGGGTACAGCAACAGGCAGCTGCATGGCATTGTCATGTGCCATCTAGAGGCGTCCTTCCTAAGCAGCCAGAATCCCAAACAACTCACGTGGTTCAGATGCCATGATGAAATTTTCATGTCTGCACTGAGGATCATGTTACACTACCCATATCCCTACATAACCTCAACATCTTCTCTCCCATTTGCCTCACATTGTCCTCCTCAACCTCACATGCCAACTTCCTCAGTGTTGACCTCCACCTCAAGGATTGCTACATCAGTACCTCCACCTATATCAAACTTACCAAATACCAGCTTTAACTCCTTTACAACAGCTGCACCCATTCCATACCAAGAAGTCACTTCCACAGAGAAGAGCCACCTGTGGCTGTTACATCTCCGGTGATAAGCAGTCCCTATCCAAATATATGAAGGAACTCATTGGGGCCTCTACAGACCAGAATTGCCCACCCAGACTTCTACAGAAACAGATCTTTCTTGCCTTGTCTCTCCAGTCTCCTACTAACTCCCATATATCCACAGTTTAGCCACAATGGTGCACTACCCTTGTGACTCAGTACCATTCAGCAATGGAGCAACTGAATCAAATTCTCCATCATGGTTTCAACTACATCTCAACTTGCCCTGAAATGAGTACTACCCTATCCACTATCTTTCCCACCAGTCCCATGGTGGTATTCTCCTGCTCACCAAACCTATGCAGTATCTTTGTGTATCCCTACTCTACTCTTGCCCTGGCTCACACCCCTGCAATAGACTTGGATGGAATATCTCTCCCATAATTCTCCCACCAGCACTTATCCCAGTCCAGTCACAGACATCTTATAACCCTTCAAAGGCAGGGCTACTTTTGAAAGCAGTCATGTGATCTACAAACTAAGCTGCAACTAATGTGCTGCTTTAGGGTGGTCACAACACCTTACAAGCTGTCTGTCCTCATAAATGGCTACTGATAAACTGTGACCAAGAGACAGAAGGAGCACCCATTTTTTGAATATGCTGCCCAACACAAAGTGCTTCTCTTCAGTGACTGCACCACAGCCTGTGCTATCATGATCCTTTCTAGGCAATGCCATCTTTTCTGAATTGCACAGGTGGAAATTCTCCCTGCAGTACATCCTACATTCATATAACCCCCTGGCCTCAACATTTGCTAGCACCATCCCCCATTCCCGAGCCTGTTCTCGCTCCACTCCAGTACAATGCAGCCTTCTGTTCCACCAATGCACTCACTAGTCCTTTCCGCTTCTTTATTTCTCTCCATTTCTTATTTCTCCTCTCCTTCCCCCCCCCCCCCCCACCCATTCAATCCCCCAGACTGCAGGTAGCAGCCCCTACCCTGCCTCCAACACATCTCTGCTCACTCCCATAAGCAGCTCCATGACTTCACTGACATTACCCTGCTATTTGCTGTTCCCCCCTCCCCCTCCCTCCATGCCTCCTCATTACACACCCACTGATGGATTGTTGCTCTCATCAGGCAGAGTTATGACACTGTTGTTCAACATGGGCCAGAGACAGTGGTCATATATGTCTGAGTTATGCTTTTGTGAATGAGTGTCCATTTTCTACTTCAGAAGAAGGCCTTCTTGTCAAAAACCAAAATGTTAAATTGTAAAGCAGTCTTTTTTTTGTATGTGACTGTCTATGACTTGGCATGAGCAGCAATCTATGCTTTTCATAATGATGTTGTTATTCTGTCCTGGATTCTGATTGTTTAGTATACCTACTTGGTTATGTATATTACACTTACTTTTGAGTTGTGTGTACAGAACATTCAATTCTTATTTCATTTTGTATGATGAAGATTTACTTTCTGTGGAACATTTTTGTATTATCATCAAGCCATTGGTTCTGGAATTGAACTGTGACTTTTATGTTTGCTTTGGATGGCAAATAAGGCAACGGCCTTGCCGCAGTGGCTACACCGGTTCCCGTGAGATCACCGAAGTTAAGCGCTGTCGGGCGTGGCCGGCGCTTGGATGGGTCACCATCCCGCCGCCACGTGCTGTTGCCATTTTTCGGGGTGCACTCAGCCTCGTGATGCCAATTGAGGAGCTACTCGACCGATTAGTAGCGGCTTCGGTCAAAGAATACCGTCCTAACGGTCGGGAGTGCGGTGTGCTGACCACACGCCCCTCCTTATCCGCATCCTCCTCGGAAGATGACACGGCGGCCGGACGGTCCCGGAAGGGCCACTTGTGGCCTAAAGACGGAGCTTTTTTTTTTGGATGGCAAATAACCATTTATCATAGGCAGATAGGCATCAGCCTCCACTAAGGAACCACCATCAGACTAGCAAGTCACATAATTAGCTTTTTCTGTCTGTTTCCATAGTTTAATTCTCAAGTTAATGATAGTATGATGGATAGCATATGTGCATACTGTGGGTGTGGATGAAGGAGGAGCTGACCAAAGTTTTCAAACAGCTAAAGAGACTTATTGCCTTGGTCAGCAGTCTCTGCTGCTACCTTGGGATCTGGTGGCAGTGTAGAAAGTGGAGCATTGCATGGGATGCATCAGGTGTCACTCATTTCACCCAAATGCTTGCAGGGTGCAAGTAGAGGTTGTAATCTGAAGCATCATACCCAGATTTGATTGGGGTCCTTTGATTTGAAACTGAGTGGAAGTCTCAACAAGAGGCACCATCGATTCTGTGACAGTCACGGCTGCAGATGTCTGGACCTGTGTTGTGGAGCATATATCAAAAAGACAGATTAGATGCCTTAGGAGGGGGAATGTTCATTTCTGTTCTCTTCAACAGTGTCAGTATAGAGACAGGTATTACTAATACTGATTTTGTCACAATGATGATGGTTACTAAAGTTCATAAATCTATAAAGAAGACTAGGAGAGTATTTATACATAGAAGAAGCAGATAAGTAGTTGTTAACATCCCACTTAAGAGAATGAATGGACATCATTTGGTACCAATATGATGGACATAGAGGAAATATGGGCAAAGTTTAAACTGATTGTAAATTGTGCTCAGGAGACATAATCAAATTCTTATCAAAAGATCTTGCTGAGAACGTTTGAAAATTCTGGTAATACATAAATTTACAAAATGGGTTGAACATTTCTATCTAGTCACTTGTCAGCCAGTTTGGGATGGCAATAGAAGACAGCAAATGGAAAGCTGAAGTTTTAAATTTCACTTTTATGAAATTATTCATGCAGAATGATTGTACAAACATACTGTCATTTGACTGTCACACAGACTCTGATATGGAGGACATAGAAATAGGTATCTGTGGCATAGAAAAGCAACTGAAAGAGTTGAAAACAAATAAGTCACCAGGTCCAGATGGAATCCCAGTTCAGTTTTACAAAGAGTGCTAGGTGGCACTGGCCATTTATTCAGCTTGCATTCATCATGAATCAGTTACCAGTGCAAAGACACAAGCAAATGGAGAAAATTGCCTGTGACTCCTGTGTATAAGAAAGGTAGAAGAAAAGATCCCCATAATTACAGATCAATATCCTTAACATTGGTCTAGTGCAGAATTCTTGAACATATTCTTAGTTCCGATATAATAATTTTTCTTCAGAGAGAAAAGCTTCTGTCCACATGAGAGATGCTTTCTGAATCCATGCTCCCTATATAAGCGGGCAGTGCATGCCAGCGGAACCATTCCGCTGTGAGCTCTATCTGCAACAGCATTGAAGCACTATGCCTCGTCGACGTGTGCACCGTCAACGCCGCCACCGCATGCCTGTCTACAAACACATAATAAGCCTCGAAAACAAGAAAACAAACTTGGCACAAATGGAACAGCACAAAGTGTGATATTGAATTGATTGATTTTCTTCCGTGGTTGTCGAGTTAATTTCAGTCTCAATGCTGGCACAGGGAGTACTGGAAGTGGATGGTTTACTCTAGCTATTTTCTGATGTGAGAATGCCTCTCTATCTGAATTGGAATCATTTGCCGACCGATTAATTATTAATTCTTAATAAAGTGCGATCTGTAGCGTCAGCCATTAACCGGGGAGCGTACATTGCGAACCAGGGGCTCAAGGATGCAACAGTTTGAAAAAATTAACAAAGCATAGTGCCGCACTGCCCGCTGAGTGCCTAGCAATTCGGTGACGCAACCCGCCCGACTTGGCTTGGCGCCTTGCCGGCGGACACACCAGCGGAGCACACTGCTAAAACAGCTACAGCACGCGTAGGGGATAATGCCCGCCTGCTGGTGCCTGCAGAGTCTAAGTCCCTTAGCAGCGGTGAATCCATGCTAATGCATGGTTTCAGAAAGCATCACTCATGTGAATTTTAGCTTGTCATTTTCTCACATGCTGTCCTGCAATCCATTGGTGGAGGCCAACAGGCAGATTCCACTCTCCTGGATTTCCACAAAGCATTATTTGATGTGGTACACCACTGCAGACTGTTGTGAAGGTCTGAGGATATGGATTAGATCCCCATATGTTTAAGTGGTTCAAAGACTTCTAAGTGATAGATCCCTGAACATCATCAGGAAGTATGATAGGGTTGCTCTTATTCTCTATACACATAAATGACTGGACAGAAAGGGCGAGCAGTAATCTGTGGCTGTTTGCTCATGACACCATGGTGTGTGGAAAGGTGACATCACTGAGTGACAGTAGGAGGACAAAAGATGACTTAGACAGAATTGTTAATTGATTTGATGAATGGCAGCTTGCTCTAAATATAGAAAACTGTAGGTTAATGTGGATGAGCAGGAAAAACAATTCTGTAATGGCCAAATGCAGCATTAGTAGGATGCTGCTTGAAACAGTCGCATTGACACTGCAAAGTGATATGAAATGGAATGAGCGTTTTGTCTGGTAGTGCAGAAGGTGAATGCTTGCCTATATTTTATTTGGAGAATTCTGTTAAACGGTAGATCATTTATAAAGGATATGGCATAGATAGTTCTAGTACAACTCATTTTTGAGGACTGTTTCAAACCAGTTTGGATTAAAGCAAGACACTGAAGCAATTGAGAAGCAAGCTGCTAGATTTGTTACTGGTAGGTTCAGCTGGCATGCAAGTGTTACTGAGATACTTCATGTATTCTCTTTTTGTGAGGCACTATGCAGGAATTTAGAAAACTGTCATTTGTGGCCGATTACAGAATGATTCTATTGCCATTAACATACATTTCACCAAGGGTCATAAAGGTAAGATGCAAGAAATTAGGGCTCATACAGAGTCTGTTATACAGTCATTCTTTGCTTGCTCTATCTGCATGTGGAACAGAAATGGAAATGACTAGTAGTAATATATGGCATCCTGTACCATACACTATGTGGTAGCTTGTGAATTATGTATGTATGTACATGTAGAAGTAGATGTATATCCTTGCTATCTACATAGTCTTATGAGACACTGTTGTGTTTGCAAGTTCCTGAGCTTAATAGTTTTTTTCCTTGACAGTTTGATGCTTACATCAGAAAGGGGGGAGGGGAGTTGCTAGGAAGGTAGTTCAACACTTTTGTTGTTCTGTTTCAAATACATTTACTTTATTTAAGAATGTTTAATAGTCAAGGTTACAGCAAATCCAAACTGAAATGTTTTGTATCATTATCAGTTTTCACGTGAATGGAGAATTAACATGAAAGGAACATTGTTTACTCCAACAAGAAATGTATGTCCAGTTGAAATGATGTCACTGACTACATTTGGAACACTGGTAATTGGTGTCTTATAAATATACTGCATTTCTGGCTGGACGAATGGGCAATCCAAGACAAAAACATGCCCCTAGAATGGGATCTTACTATGTTTGGGTAAAAACAGCACACACAATAATGAACACTACCCATCTAAGAAAACTTTAGATCTGACCAGGTACAGTGCAATAGTAATATGACTAAAGAACTCACATGAGTGACAAGTACTGTCGCAAAACCTGTTCAGCGTGCAACTTTCACTAACTGGTCACTGCCTTGATAATGAGCAATCTTTGTTCATTGTATATAATACATGTTTTGCTCAAGCTGTGCTTTGTCTGCTGAGGAATGTCTTCAAAGCTCTATAAACAGCTATAATTTTTGCCTACAGACACGGGATCCACATTCAGGAGGACTGCAGTTCAAGATCCCCTTCTAGCCATCCAAATTTAGGTTCCCCATGATTTCCATAAATCACTTAATGCCAAGGCTGTGATGATTCCAACGAAACGTCATGGCCAATTTTCTTTCTCAACCTTCCCTGATCCGAGCTTGTGCTCCATACCTAACAGACCTGTTGTTGTCAGAACATCAACCCTAATCTTCCCTCATTTTTATATATGTAACAGTATCAATATCAAGTTGCCACACCTGTCCACGAAGACTTTCCTATCTGCACAGCAAGGTGACTACATGCACAGCTTCCAACAGGAACATGGCTGTGCCAAGTAAAGCAGTTGAGTTAGTTCTGACTATGTCTGCATCGACAGATGAGTTTCTTGAGCAATACCACCCTTAATAAAATCTTCACAGGTTTCCTGCCACATAATATCACATAGTGAGTGAGACATTTCAGAAAGGCTACTCTCCTTTGCATGTCCTGGTGAAGAAAAACACTCACAAGTAGTGCAGGAAGAGGTGTATGTGTGGAAATAGGATTACAACATGCCCAGATGAAATGTGTGCCCATAAGGAGCACAGTGCTGCATTGTGCTGCAGCAAGAGAGAGAAAGAGCTAGTAGACAGATCATTCAAAAATAAATTTGAACAGCCAGCATTATTCTTGATTGTAGAGAAAGAAAACAGGTGTGTAACTAATGGAGGCACTTTGTTATTACTGAAAATTATTCATTGATGACAAAATGTTATATGTATACATAAGTATGACAGTTAAATGTTTGATCCTTCCAGAATGAAATTTTCACACTGCAGCGGAGTGTGTGCTGATATGAAACTTCCTGGCAGATTAAAACTGTGTTATTTCTTATTGTTTCACACTAAGGTAATTCAAAACACTCAAAACTGATATTCAAAATGGCTTCTTCAATGTGAGACTGTTCACTCACTAAGACCCAGCTAACAGAAAAACACAGAGAATACAATGTACATTGCTTACACTAATCATGATATTGGATCTGGGAGAGTAGACAGAATACAACTGTTTCAAATTTTAGTGAACAAGGGTCTCCAACATCTAGTAAGAGCAATAGAAAGTACACACACGAAGACAAATATCAGGACTCTAGATGACACCACCCAAGTTGAGTCAACCCGTGGCCATAGATAAGAGTGGCCTCTCTCATCCACAGTATTTTTATACTGTTGTCATTAATGAATGGGGGAAGTAAATACCTACATATTTTAAGATTAACTATTTCATTCTAAACATGATGCTCTTTGCAATTGGCCAAGTGATTTTAGTGGACTCAGAAAATGATCAGCAATGAAGGCTGCAGATACTTAAGAACATAGGACAGAAATACAATTTGAATATCTTTGCAGCAAAGACCAAAGTGAAGGCATTCCGAGAAAGTGAGCCATTATAGTTGACAACAACAAAACAATATTGCAGGTCAGCAAGTTTTTATATCTGACAATAAGTTAATGTATTACTTTTGGAGAAGTTCAGTGGAAACTACCCCTCATCAACAGGAGAATAAAGAAAGAATACCAACAGTGATAAGAGGGTAAGAAAAAGAAGGGGAAACTCAAGATAGAGCTGAGTAGCATCCAATGTCAACTGCCCACCAATATAAACTTGTTACACAAATTAACAAAATGGATGATTGTGATCATTACAGGGATCAGTGCAATAAACCTTACCATTTTGAGATTTATCTGAAACTAAACTTCAGATGGTAGGGAAGAAGTAAAAATGAACATACAAATGTGTATACACACACAGAAAATGAATGTTGGCATAAATATACAAACTACATAACATTGACAGGAAGAGGTTGTAATATCATAGAAAATGAAGCTCTTGAGAGAGAGGGTGAGGATTTATGAATCTACAGTTTAAGAATTAACAAGGAGAGGTACTTGAGTTAACCTATTTCTTGATTGACTCTCTTCTGCCTGCAAAAAAGAACCCTTTTTCCTCATACCCAACCATAAACATACAGTGTCATTTCATCTAAGAAGCACCATAAAGAGACAATTACTACCTAACATATATCTATCGCTAACATGTTGTATGTGGCAACAGTGACTTGTTTCACACAGCTGCTGTCTGTGTTCATCACTGATATTCAACAGTTAAATTGTTGCTACTACCTCGCAGTGGTATTGTAGGATCTCAAACGTCAGCGAGTGCATGGTGATGAAGTAAATATGCTATTTGTCTGAAGGCTTCCAATTCTGATGACTAAGTTCTGGAGCCAGGTGCAATGGTGGAAGAAGCAATCATAAAATACAAAATGGTTGGGTAATTTACTTGCTGGTCCAGAAATGTCAAGAAACATATACTCTGCCATTGCTCATTGCATTGCTTAAGCATCTTGTGTCACAAGACCACTGAAGTAGTCCTTACCTATTTGTTAGGTATTTTGTCATTATTCCATCACATGTAACTCTGATACATGCTAAACCATCGTTAGTGATAAGCTTCTTTATTAATTACTGTGCTAAACATTTAACTCAGGCAGTATCAAATCTCACTGGACAGTTGTTTTCACTATGACCAGTTGTGCCATCTAGACTTGTTATTGGAAAGTGTGGATAAGAGAAATGCACAGCAAATTTGGCGGGGTTACTGCAGATTAAATGTGTCAGTACTTAGTGGGTATCTTCCATTACCACTGGACTGAGCCTACAATGTGCAGGCAATAAGGTCAAAACATAAATGTCCCTAATCATATACAAGTTGCAGAAAGAGGAGTGTGCAACAATGAACAACAGATATGGGGAATGTATAGCAGACTGTTAGCATCTATGTCAGGCTTACAATGAACAGAGTGCCCTGCTGGTGAAGTTTTCTGTCTTCTTTTCTATTCTCATATTTTGAAGCATCCCACTTCCCTTGTAGTGGAGTCTTAATTGCATTTTTCTCTTATGTTTGTGATTCCTGGCATTGCATTTATTTTGTATATAATCAGTTGCAGAATTGTTAAGTTACTCATGTTTGAATGGACTCTTCTTTCCAAGCAAAGCTAATATTTCATGATTAACATGAAATATGCCTTATAACAAAGCAAATATACATGTCTATTGGCAATGAAAATCCACTAGTTTTTTCTTGTTTTATTATAATTAGTACTACCCATGTGAGGACAAGTATTCGAGGTTTATGCCTCTTTCAGGAATTGCCAATTTTTAATTTTCATTGTACAATTTGTGAGTAATAACAACTTGCAAAATGTTCCAATCTCAAACTTTATTGTGCAAAGTATAAACTGCTACATACCATATAAAGGAGACATTGGGTCACAGGCAGTCACAATGAAAAGCCTGCTACATGTGAGCTTTTGACCAAAGGCCTTTTCGTGAAGTTGACAACACACACACATTCGTGCAAGTCCAACTCACAAACACATGACCACTGTATCTGACCAATGAGCCCAACTTTTATTTAAAAACTTTAAGAGTTTTTGTATAAAAAATTTGGAGGCATTACTTTTCAGCATGCCATAATATTTGCTAACACAAAAATTATGAGTAATGGTGGCTTGATGAGACAGTCTGAAAACATATTAAAAACTCTATGTGGCTTTGAGAATACTGAAATGGGAAAAGAGGTGAACACCAGCACCCAAGATGGCGGAGATGTTGTGTGTACAAGTGAGTAGTGTTCCTGCGAAAAACGAAAATAATATCGGTAAAAGTACAGTGTGTGTGAATTGTAAGGACGAAATTATTAAGTTAAATGAGTGTATTTCTAGCCTTCAGCAAATCGTCAGTGTATTGAGTAGTGAGATGTCAGAACTTCGAAAAGAAATAAGTGAGTAATTAGTCAAACAAAAGGCCAGTTCTCTTCCGCAAAAAAACTCTAACGCGTGGACAAATATACCATATAAAAACAGAGGTGTGAATACCAAAGCAGCACCAGGGAGTAAAAACACCAAACAGTTGGCGGTTAAAAACAAATTTGACGTTCTTTCCGTGAGTGAAGAGGCGGATTTAGGCCAAACATCGGTAAGGGAACTGAACTTCTGAACAAACTTTGTAATCAGAAAGGTGATACAGGCTCTGAGTTCAGCATTAACGCAAACAATGAAGGTACGAAATTGAGCATGCCATCTATTGTACATAATAATGGGACATCTACTGCACGTAGTAATGAGAAAGACACTATCAATCAAAACGTACAACAGTGCAAAGACGAAAGTAATGTATTATTTTTAACGGACAGTCACGAGAAAAATGACGAGACTATTCAAAGAAAACACGAAATACGACGCAACAGGTTTTCTGAAGCCAGCAGCAACAGCAAAAAACATTAATGGTGTTGATTTACAAGACAAAATGTCGGGAAAAAATGACTATGTCGTGTGTATAGCGGGTGCAAATGATGTTGCGAAAAACGAAGCAAATAACTATCTCACTGAACTAAAGAAATTTCTGGAACGCAGTAAACAAAAAAATACGATAGTTGCAACATTACCACACAGATATGATCTAATGTATCACTCGTGTGTAAATCAAGAAATTCGTAAAACTAACATTAAAATAAAGCAGATGTGTTCTTTGTTTGGAAAATGTAGCGTCCTTGATATAGGCAAATTGCACAGATGCCAGCATACCAAACACGGAATGCATCTAAATTACGAAGGAAAAAACGTTGTATGTAAAATGATAAATGAAATCATTGCGAACAGAGAGAGCGAACAGAAAAATTCCATGTACCGGTATGGGACCAGTCTCAGCAAAAGAAAAAGAAGCATCCTCAAAAGCAGCAGAGTCGTCAGTGGCGGAACCAACAGCTAAAACAACATATTCAGCGATAACTACTGCCAGTCCTACACGCAACAGAAAACAAACTCAGCGTTTTTTTATGGTGAGTAACACGAGAGATGAGGATTCAAAGTTGCGTGAAGCATCTCTCTCGTGTGTTCAATATGAGTTTTACACACCCCAAGCAATACTATCAACTAATGTACTGAAAAAAGCCACTCCTAACAAACATCACGCAAATGCAGAGGTGAGAAAAAATCAAACTTTGTCTTTATTCCACCAAAATATATGTAGCCTCAAGAATAAAATAGACCAGTTGCTAATAAATTTAAAAGACGAGTGTGAAAGTGATCCTGATATACTGTGTTTCTCAGAACATCACGTTATAAGTGGGATCCACATGATACAGATTGAGAAATTTAGTTTAGCTACTCATTACTGTAGATCTGTTATGGAAAAAGGTGGTGTTGCAATATTTATAAAAAATAATATAGTGTATAAATCCCTAGATTTAAGCAAATACTGTGATGAACAACATTTTGAGGCGTGTGGCATTGAGTCAACAGTAGACAGTGCAACTGTTATTGTTCTGGCTGTTTGCAGGGCACCTGCTGGAAATCTAAATGTATTTCTAAGACAAACTGAATCACTTCTGGCCCACCTATGTAGGAAAACTAAATCTATCATTGCTATGGGTGACTTCAATGTGGACCTTTTGACAGAAAATAGAAACAAGACAGACTTTGAACATTTAATGTACTGTTACAATTTAGTACCTGTGGTGGACACTCCAACTAGAGTAACTGCCAGCTCTAGCACTTTAATAGATAATGTATTTGTAGATAAGGATATTTGCAATAATTTAACCATGAAAAATATTATAAATGGTCTCTCTGATCATGAAGGGCAATTCCTCACTCTAAACCAAATGAATGTACAAAGAAAAGAAAATTTCATTTGGAAAACATTTAGGATTATAAACAGACACACCACTGAAATCTTTAATCAGCAATTACGGCTTGTGGACTGGTCTCCTGTATAAGCTACAGCTGATGTTAATTCAAAATTTAATACATTTATCAATGAAGTTACAAGCCTTTTGGAAGAAGCATTTCCTAAAAAATCAGTGAGAGAAAACCTGTTCAAATCTGGAAACAAGCCTTGGATTACTAAGGCATCAAAATCTCTTGTAAAACAAGAAGAGAACTATATGCTGCAGCCAGGAGTTCAAATGATAACAGTAGGATTACACACTATAAAATCTACAGTAAAGTTCTGAATAAGACAATTCAGGCAGCAAAGAACGTGCTTGAAGGCAGAAATTGACAACTCGAGCAATAAAGTAAAAACTATCTGGAAATTTGTAAAGAAGGAAACGGGGAAAAAATGCAGTTTGTAGTGAAAATATGCAAATCAAAAGTGAGGGTAATCTTGTTAGCGATCCAAAAACAGTTGCAGACACATTCAACAACAATTTTTTAACAGTAACAGAAAAAATAGGTTTACAAGGGTCCATGAAGCGAGCCATCAATCTTTTGAAAGCTATAGTACCTGGTTCAGTACAACACATGAAGATAAAAACAGTCACTGTTCAAGAAATTGAAAGAGTTATTAAGTCCCTGAAAAGTAAAAACTCTGCTGGAATTGACAACATTTCTAACAAATTATTAAAATACTGCTCCAGCCATGTAAGTAAAGTACTTTGCCACATTTTTGATGCATCAGTTAAGAAAGGAATAGTTCCTGATAGGCTTAAGTATGCAGTTGTAAAACCGCTGTATAAGAAGGGGGATAAGACGGATACTGCTAACTATAGGCCAATATCACTACTGACGAGCTTTTCAAAGGTTTTAGAGAAACTAATGCATGCCAGGATAGTTAAGCATCTCAGTGAACACAATAGCTTCAGCAAAAGTCAGTTTGGATTTTAGAAAGGTTTGTCAACAGAAAATGCAATATTTGCATTTACTGGCAAATTCTTGGAATCTATCAACAAAAAACTGAAAGTGATTGGCATATTTTGTGACCTAACAAAAGCATTTGACTGTGTAAATCACCAAATTCTTTTACAAAAAGCTGCACGTCATGGTGCAGCAGGGAAATGGCTCGACTCATATCTGTCAAACAGGAAACAAAAAGTTGTAGTAGATAGTCAAGATGGTGTCCCAGTATTTTCAGAATGGGGTATCATCACATGTGGAGTGCCGCAGGGCTCAGTTCTGGGCCCCCTACTTTTTATTATATTTATAAATGAACTTCCTCTCTCTACGGAATATTGTAGATTCACCATTTTCGCGGATGACACTACACTACTTATTGATAATTCAGTAGACACGCTTGAGGCAACAGCAAATAAGGTTTTAAATGAAACGGTGAACTGGTTCAACATTAATGGTCTTATTTTAAATTACTGTAAAACAAACTACATTCAGTTCCACAAAACATCCAAAGATGAGGAAATATTTGTAAAGGTAGGTGAGCAGACAATAACCATGGTAGATTCCTCAAAATACCTAGGCTTGCATATTGATAGCAAACTGAATTGGTCAAACCACATCGCAGATCTGTGCAAAAGACTAAGTTCAGCAACATATGCATTGCGTATTGTTTCTTCTTATAGAAATATGGAAACCATGAAGTCAGCGTATTATGGTTACTTTCATGCAATTATGGCATTTGGAATTTATTTTGGGGAAATCAGCCACTGGCTAAAAAAGTACTGTGTGTACAAAAAAGAGCCATAAGGATCATGTGTGGAGTCCATCCTAGAGCCACATGCAGGAATCTTTTTAAGAAGCTTGAAATACTTACATCCACTGCGCAATATATATTCTCGTTGATGTGCTTCATAAGGAAAGAAAAATCCATCTTTAAGCTGAATAGTGCATATCACAGTCACAATACTAGAAGGAAACATGATATCCACTATGAACAGCCAAATCTAAGTATGGTGCAGAAAGGAGTCCGTTTCAGTGGCTGTAAGATTTTTAATGCCCTCCCTTCAAGAATTAAGTGTTTGGTAGATGATGATCTCTTGTTTAAAAATACCTTAAGGCAGTTGCTATTGCAAGGATCATTTTATACATTAGAAGAGTTCCTGAACTACAGTGTTTAACATCTCTTGTATTGTAAATTGCAAATGTATGCCCAAATTTATATTTGTAATACCGAATATTTTTATTGTAAACATATATTTTGCAATATTTATTTCTCTGTAACACTTATCATTTTGTAATCTTTATCTCTCTCTAAAATGTATTTTTGTAGTGGGATCTAAGTTACTGTTTTTGTTTTGTTTTATGTATTACCATAAATTCTGGCCAAAAGCTTGTAAAATTGACACGTTCCATATCCTGTGATAGTGTCACAACATGGATCACCGGAACAAGAGATAAATAAATAAAATAAATAAATAAAAAAAAAACACGTAGAAAATGCCAGTATTAAAAACATTATATCAACAGCAGATTTATATTATATCCAGAAAAATTATAAATATGGATGTGTGTGTGTGTGTGTTCCACATCTCCTCCTAAACCAATGGAGGAGCGATTTCAACAAAACTTGGTACACATGTCCCTTACTGTTGGGTAACAACCAATGTGGGGACAAGATGCATGAGAAACTGCCTCATCATGCATGACTTAAATTTATTACTTTTTTGCTACTAACTCTGTTCACACAATATTTTATTGACAGTATGCACATATACCACTGAATGTACCTACAAAAATATATCACTGTACAACACATAGTTCATGACATATGACATCATAAACACACTGAGATACATGAAGAAATGCTGCACCATGAGTGAGGTTTTAATACATTTATTTTTTGCTACCAAGACACTCCTACATCTGAGTTAGCTTAAGGAAATCCCTGACAGCTGCAACACTTTTGACAGCTTTCAACTGTGAAGTGAAACCGGCTTTAGGCAAAAATTATAGGCGTTTATAGAGCTCTGAAGAGGCATTGCCACAGAAACATTTTCTGAACTCAGTTTATGGAAAATGTTGGGGATCATGTTTCTTAATTTGGATACTGTACTTACACGTTTGCACATAATGTAAATTTCTTTGCATGACTCTTTCATAATTTCAAAGGTGTTTTCACAAATACATGGAAATATTATTTTTTTGATACTTTGCTACAATCACAGTTATTTTTTTTGTTTTTGTTTCTAACAGAGAACTGGAAAAATGAATACACAGGCAATGAATGCCAGGTTTGTCAGCTAGTTGTTTCACACATGCAACATCTTCATTAAGCTCAAAATTCACAAATCAAGAAAAACCAGAATGTTCAAAGGCTTCTTGTAGCATGAACATGCTACAAATGGATGTAAAATGTTAACACTGTGCTACTCTCTGCCAATTCACCCACTCATGTTTTCCCCTTCTTTGTTCCTTTCCTTCTGCTTCATGACTGCATATTATGATAATGAATATTGATTATAGTTTGTGGGAGATATGTCAAGATTGATGAAAACTGTTTTAATTTTAACAATGGAGATTGGTTCTCTTGTAAAGAAGGCACATATGAAGAGAATATTATTGGTGAAGGAAATGTCAGTCACTATCAGAATGATAGTGATAGGGCTGCTGGAGATGGGAAATCTCCTGAAATCATCAGGAGTGGAAGAGTAAGAAAAAGTCTGGTGTGAATGAAAGACAGTGCTGTATTACAGAAATGTAATCGCAGATGTTCCAGAGACTTTCAATGACATTTATTGCAGATTGGATAAAAAAGAATGGCTTCAGGCTGTATCAGCACTACTAACAGTAAGTGGGTTTCTAAAGTGAAAATGTAGTGATAATGTCAACATTAGTAATTATAAAGCTAGACAAATGCTAATGATTATTTTCAAAGAAAAGGTTTTGAGTACAATGAAACATGTAGGAAGGATGACAACTCTGAGACCACCAATTGCTGTTATTAATCATGAAAAATGATTACAAATCAAATGAATGTAAAAAGTGCATTTCCTCATGAAAATTGAGTTGAAGTTAACACCATTTAATGTAGAACCAAGTACTGTAGATACACTAAACAAACCAGTTTATAGTTTAAAGCAGGCCTCAGGACCTTGAAACTTAATTTTTGACAACTCTGCTAAGGATCTGGGCATTGTTCAAATCAGTTGTCATGGGTGTCTAGATAAGTACAGGAAGTTACATAATAAGATTTTGTTTTGTTGTATATGGATGACTTTGTCTTTTGAGAAAATGATAAGATGGAAACTGAAGCATTCAAATTGGCATTTAATGAGTGTGTATTATAAAGTGAGAGAAACAATGAAACTGAAATGGCTTATGTTAATGCTGATTGGACCAATACATCAGGGAGAAAATCAACATGTTCATGGATCAATCTATTTGGTGACATTAAAATGATGAACAAAAAACAAAAATATTGTACCACTGTCTTCTGTAATTTGTACCATCTGCAGCTTGTGTTGTAGAATGTTTGTGATTTGAAGGGCTGTTACATTACCTAAAAATTAAGAGAAATGAAAACAAAATATAATTTACAAAGACAATCAGTCTTGCATTGCTTCTCTCTGTAAATGGAATATAGACGAGTAAAGCAGACTAACGTTAAGTATGAGGTTGTTAAGGACTTATGTCTGAAAATGAAAACAGATGTCACATGCAGTGTTTGAGAAAATCCATAAGTTGACATTTTTACAAAGTTGTTGTGCAAACAAAACCTGAAAAACTGTCACAAGGACTGGAAATGTATGTAGTTGTAGACTAGCATTACATGGAACTAAGGCAGAGTGAAAGAACAGCAGTTTTATATCATGTTCCTAATGATTTATTTGGGTTTATCAATCAGTGGTGATGGAGAGCATTTGACATGCGTTATATGGTACAGTATGTGGTGTTGTAAAGTGTGTCACATATTGTTTCCCTTTATAGTGATTAAATTATTGAAAAGTAATATTTCTTGCATGTTCAGCCCCAGTTAACTCAATACAAACTCCTATATCTAATGATATTTCAGTCACCTCATTCATGATTTTATGTCTAAGAGAAGTGGACTTTTGTTTGGCTAACTGCTCATTCATTTTTTTTTTCCTCCATGTCACTATTCAATGCACTGACAATATAATCTCATTTAACTTCACAATTTTATTCCTACAATTCATGTGCACTTTACTTTTAATGTCAATATTTTCTTTTTTTTAAGAGGAACACAGTTCACTTTGTGCAGGTACAATGATCCCTTATATATGTTGATTTTATATCCATGTTGTGTAACTTCAAATAAATGAACAAGCAGAATGAGATGAGAATAGACTGTTTCTTATTAAGGAGATAGTTATCACTTTTAGAACTGTTCTGTTTTTGTAGTCTGCTGCTGTTGTTTCTTCTGTTAGATATTACTGTGAAGCTATGTGTGATGCTGAGAGCAGTCAGGCCACCTTTGATGTCTTCACAAGTAGCAGCAAAGAGACCCCAGGCCATTCACATCTCCCAGGGAATACTGAAGACTAGAACATAGATCTGACGAGAATGTCAACAGGAAATTCAATTGTTTCTATAATGTGAGAACATGATTAATCAGCCTGGCTTGTCTGTATTTGTTTATGAAGAAATAATAAACTGTTATTCTGTTTTTGAGGAATGGTGGTACTCCTATTATGACACAAAACAAAAAAGGGTATTGTCATTAGTCAGTTGACATTTGCTCCACTGAAGACACAAGATAGTCAAAGATCTTTGCACATTATGATGAATAATAATATTATTTTTTTCTTTCCTTTCTTTGTTCTTTTCTTTTTATGCATGTAAGCTATATGTATATAAATCAAAAGGTAAAGTAACGAATTGTTTTGTGGCACAGATAATGTTTTGATGCAAAAAAGAGACGAGATACGCTCTTCAATTGACTAATTCCAGTACATTCATCTGTTTGTTTCTGCAAGTTGTAGAGGGCAGATGTGTGACTAGCTCAGTTGTACCAGTATTGTTTAAAAATTTGTATTCCAACCATACACTAAAATGTGTTATAAAAGTTATTAGGAAGGCCAGGTTTATTCATATACACTCCTGGAAATGGAAAAAAGAACACATTGACACCGGTGTTTCAGACCCACCATACTTGCTCCGGACATCGCGAGAGGGCTGTACAAGCAATGATCACACGCATGGCGCAGCGGACACACCAGGAACCGCGGTGTTGGCCGTCGAATGGCGCTAGCTGCGCAGCATTTGTGCACCACTGCTGTCAGTGTCAGCCAGTTTGCCGTGGCATACGGAGCTCCATCGCAGTCTTTAACACTAGTAGCATGCCGTGACAGCGTGGACGTGAACCGTATGTGCAGTTGACGGACTTTGAGCGAGGGCGTATAGTGGGCATGCGGGAGGCCGGGTGGACGTACCGCCGAATTGCTCAACACGTGGGGCGTGAGTACATCGATGTTGTCACCAGTGGTCGGCGGAAGGTGCACGTGCCTGTCGACCTGGGACCGGACCGCAGCGATGCACGGATGCACGCCAAGACCGTAGGATCCTACGCAGTGCCGTAGGGGACCGCACCGCCACTTCCCAGCAAATTAGGGACACTGTTGCTCCTGGGGTATCGGCGAGGACCATTCGCAACCGTCTCCATGAAGCTGGGCTACGGTCCCGCACACCGTTAGGCCGTCTTCCGCTCATGCCCCAACATCGTGCAGCCCGCCTCCAGTGGTGTCGCGACAGGCGTGAATGGAGGGACGAATGGAGACGTGTCGTCTTCAGCGATGAGAGTCGCTTCTGCCTTGGTGCCAATGATGGTCGTATGCGTGTTTGGCGCCGTGCAGGTGAGCGCCACAATCAGGACTGCATACGACCGAGGCACACAGGGCCAACACCCGGCATCATGGTGTGGGGAGTGATCTCCTACACTGGCCGTACACCACTGGTGATCGTCGAGGGGACACTGAATAGTGCACGGTACATCCAAACCGTCATCGAACCCATCGTTCTACCATTCCTAGACCGGCAAGGGAACTTGCTGTTCCAACAGGACAATGCACGTCCGCATGTATCCCGTGCCACCCAACGTGCTCTAGAAGGTGTAAGTCAACTACCCTGGCCAGCAAGATCTCCGGATCTGTCCCCCATTGAGCATGTTTGGGACTGGATGAAGCGTCATCTCACGCGGTCTGCACGTCCAGCACAAACGCTGGTTCAACTGAGGCGCCAGGTGGAAATGGCATGGCAAGCCGTTCCACAGGACTACATCCAGCATCTCTACGATCGTCTCCATGGGAGAATAGCAGCCTGCATTGCTGCGAAAGGTGGATATACACTGTACTAGTGCCGACATTGTGCATGCTCTGTTGCCTGTGTCTATGTGCCTGTGGTTCTGTCAGTGTGATCATGTGATGTATCTGACCCCAGGAATGTGTCAATAAAGTTTCCCCTTCCTGGGACAATGAATTCACGGTGTTCTTATTTCAATTTCCAGGAGTGTATTTACATCAATCACACCCATCTGTCATCATTTTGCACATGCTGAGAATTGTGGATCTGGAGGTTTGAAGCAGACAAGAGAAATGTCCGGGAGCATCGGAAGCATTATCATAATCACCACTAGGCACAATAGAACTAATGTGAAGCAGTATGTATCTCAGAATCTGAATACTGATATTAAATATATTGACATTGAAGGTCTGTTCATATTAGTACTATTTAAAGTTCAGCCAGGATATGTGTACAGATTTATAAATTACCTTCCAATTTTTTTCAATTATTCTTTCCAATCAATTTTTTAAATTATTCAAGCAGCAATTATTAATCAGTTTACATTATTTGGCCACCAACCTATATCCCAAAATTCATTGGTGACCTTCTAAAGGATGGCGCGAAGCGGAATATTAACAGACCTTTCAATTGTTGAGGTAAGAAATTTTTGAGATAAATGATCCATTTAATTGTCACATGAAACTAATGAGACTTTTGTTGTATTTGTTACATGTCCATGAAATTGGGAATAAGAAACACGTAGAAGGAGCAAATTAAAATTAAATTCTGGCTACAAATGAGACACTCCAGGTATGCTGATTTTAGCAGTAATGGTAGGGAGTTGCTACACTGTATGCTTATATGGCCGCTCTTGGTGCCATCTCTCTGACAGTAGATAATCTCTTTTCCTTCCAATTAATATCCTTTACAGAAAGCGCATTTCTACAGAAAAGATGAAAACTTGTACAAAGTTATCATTAAAGTGCAAGATAAGTCACCAAATTCCACAAGACTATGCCAGATAATAATCAGGATCATTTGTGAATATGCAGATAAATCTACTTGAATTGAAAATACTGATACAGTCATATTTTCATTTTAGAAACCTTTTTTTCATAATTTTGTTAAACGCTATTCACAATGGAGTCAAAGGAAATGGCCACTATTGAAAATTCATTACAAAATGCAATAAGCCAAGATGTCAGAAATCTGAGTTTGGCAACAGATGAAGGCAACGAGCCCACTCATGAACTGGCTGATGGCTACCAAAACAATGAGGTTGGTGTCCCACTATCAAAAAATGATGACACTGATAATATAACTAATCATGACATCACTTATATGACATTTGATGAGACAATTTCTCAGTTCTCACCACAAATAGTGAAACTGAATCATGTGACAATGTAACTTCCTTTGATTATTTGCCCATGTCATGGATGCAAATACAGGAAGCAGTTCATAAAAGCAATATAAACACTAGTGAGACACACAGTTTGACACAACTCATGCAACTAACAACACAACAGTTTACAAAACAACAGGAATTTCAGGAAAGTGTAACAACTCAAGGGCATGACACAGCAGTTCACAAAACATCAGGAAATATAGGACAACGGCTTACACAACAGTTCACAATGTGTCAGTAAAATGTAGGACACCAGCTTACACAGCAAAATTAGGTACTTAAAGATTTCAAGAATACTATTAGTCGACAGTTCAGTGAGGTGAACAAAGCTATATGCACTGAATTATCTGATGAACTATCCAGGAAGTTGACAGAGCTAGGTAAACAACAAAAACAAGAAATAATTACTGACACGTGCTGCAATATAAATATGTTAATGGAAACCTTATTATCAGCAGATGATAAACAGGAACAAATTGCAGGTGAGCTACAGATCTTAGTGAAGCTATTCTCAAATTCAGGAGATGCAATCACAAGTGGATGCATCGGTAAAAGTTGTCATGCTTGCAGTCAGTGAGCTGCAAGATAAATGCAAAAATTTACCTACAGAAGTACAAAAGTTAGACAAGTAAACCAGTAAAGGTTAGAGTCAAAATTTGCCAAGAACCAGAGAGATAACATATATGCAGACATAAAAGAAATAACTGAAATAGTTGAAGCCGGGTAAGGGTAGCACCCTTGCTGAAAAGTTAGTGTCAGAGTACAAAAAATATATAGATACTGTAGAAGAAGCTCTAAAAGGATAAACGAAGTCAACTTCTAGTTAAAAATGATTCAGGTTTAAAGGAAGCAGAGGAAGGGTTATGAGGCAGTATTGCTAAAACAACTGACATTCAGAAACAACATTTGACAGAAAACAGACTAATGCTTTTAGAGAAGTTAATTACTTTCAATGATTACCCAGAATATGGGGCTAGCCCATCAAAGGAAAATAGCGAAGGTTGCACAACGCAGCAACACTTTCTGGCAGCTGTCCCTGTCAAGCAAGCATAATTGCTACGTGCTATGCCACAAGTGATCACAAACATGCTTGTCACTGATAGCGCAGCATGTTGTTTAACATTACTTGCTGATGAGGGATTACTTAGGCATCAACAGGTTCCTTTATTTACCTCTGAAGGGAAAAGAACACACCACCTGGTCTTAATCAGAGCCTTTCAAAATGTTTTATCTTGTACCTGGACTGAAGCCTAGAAAATTGGATTTGTTCTTGGATATACATAGGATGGTATTCTTCTATGGGCTATGGACATGGCAGGATGTTGCCACTACTATGAACGGTTTGACAGAGCCCTTCTGGATAAATATTGATCTACATCTACATCTATGTGATTACTCTGCTATTCACAATAAAGTGCCTGGCGGAGGGTTCAATGAACCACCTTCATGCTGTTCCACTCTCGGACAGCATGCAGGAAAAATGAGCACTTAAATTTCTGTGTGTGAGCCCCGATTTGTCTTACTTTATCATGACGATCATTTCTCCATATGTAGGTGGGTGCCAACAGAATGTTTTCACAATCAGAGGAGAAAACTGGTGATTGAAATTTCATGAGAAGATCCTGTCGCAACGAAAAACACCTAAGCAGGGATGGCTAGAGGACAAATGTAAGGATGTAGAGGCTTATCTCATGAGGGGTAAAATAGATACTGCCTTCAGGAAAATTAAAGAGACCTTTGGAGAAAAGAGAACCACTTGCATGAATATCAAGAGCTCGGATGGAAATCCAGTTCTAAGCAAAGAAGGGAAAGCAGAAAGGTGGAAGGAGTATATAGAGCGTCTATACAAGGGCAATGTTCTGGAGGACAATATTATGGAAATGGTAGAGGATGTAGATGAAGATGAAATGGGAGATACGATACTGCGTGAAGAGTTTGACAGAGCACTGAAAGACCTGAGTCGCAACAAAGCTCCGGGAGTAGACAACATTCCATTAGAACTATTGACAGCCTTGGGAGAGCCAGTCATGACAAAACTCTACCATCTGGTGAGCAAGATGTATGAGACAGGCGAAATACCCTCAGACTTCAAGAAGAATATAATAATTCCAACCCAAAAGAAAGCAGGTGTTGACAGATGCGAAAATTACCAAACTATCAGCTCAGTAAGCCACAGCTGCATAAAACTGACACGAATTCTTTACAGACGAATGGAAAAACTGGTAGAAGCCGACCTCGGGGAAGATCAGTTTGGATTCCGTAGAAATGTTGGAACACGTGAGGCAATACTGACCTTACGGCTTATCTTAGAAGAAAGATTAAGGAAAGGCAAACCTACATTCCTAGCATTTGTAGACTTAGAGAAAGCTTTTGACAATATTGACTGGAATACTGTATTTCAAATTCTGAAGGTGGCAGGGGTAAAATACAGGGAGTGAAAAGCTATTTACAATTTGTACAGACACCAGATGGCAGTTATAAGAGTCGAGGGACATCAAAGGGAAGCAGTGGTTGGGAAGGGAGCGAGACAGGGTTGCAGCCTCTCCCTGATGATCAATCTGTATATTGAGCAAGCAGTAAAGGAAACAAAAGAAAAATTTGGAGTAGGTATTAAAATCCATGGAGAAAAAATAAAAACTTTAAGGTTCGCCGATGACATTGTAATTCTGTCAGAGACAACAAAGGACTTGGAAGAGCAGTTGAATGGAATGGATAGTGGCTTGAAAGGAGGATATAAGATGAACATCAACAAAAGAAAACAAGGATAATGGAATGTAGTCGAATTAAGTCGGGTGATGCTGAGGGAATTAGATTAGGAAATGAGACACTTAAAGTAGTAAAGGAGTTTTGCTATTTTGGGAGCAAAATAACTGATGATAGTCGAAGTAGAGAGGATATAAAATGTAGACTGGCAATGGCAAGGAAAGCATTTATGAAGAAGAGAAATTTGTTAACATTGAGTATAGGTTTACATGTCAGGAAGTCATTTCTGAAAGTATTTGTATGGAGTGTAGACATGTATGGAAGTGAAACATGGACGATAAATAGTTTGGACAAGAAGAGAATAGAAGCTTTTGAAATGTGGTGTTAAAGAAGAATGCTGAAGATTAGATGGGTAGATCACATAACTAATGAGGAAGTATTGAATAGGATTGGGGAGAAGAGAAGTTCGTTGAACAACTTGACTAGAAGAAGGGAACGGTTGGTAAGACATGTTCTGAGGCATCAAGGGATCACCATTTTAGTATTGTAGGGCAGCGTGGAGGGTAAAAATTGTAGAGGGAGACCAAGAGATGAATACACTAAGCAGATTTAGAAGGATGTAGGTTGCAGTAGGTACTGGGAGATGAAGAAGCTTGTACAGGATTAGAGTAGCATGGAGAGCTGCATCAAACCAGTCTCAGGACTGAAGACCACAACAACAACAGTATTTAGTTGAATTTACAGCCCTCAGATTTGTGTGAATTATCACATAATCAAAATTTAGCTTATTTCTTTTAGTACTCATGTGAATAACTTCGCACTTTTCTTTATTCAGAGTCAATTGCCACTTTTCGCACCATACAGATATCTTATCTAAATCATTTTGTAAGTTGTTTTGATCATCTGATGACTTTACACGATGGTAAATGACAGCATCATCTGCAAACAATCTAAGGCGACTACTTAGATTGTCTCCTATGACGTTAATATAGATCAGGAACAATAGAGGGCCTATAACACGTCCTTGGGGAATTCCGGATATTACCTCTGTTTTACTCGATGACTTTCCGTCTATTACTATGAACTGTGACCTTTCTGACAGGAAATCACGAATCCAGTCGCACAACTGAGGCAATACTCCATAGGCACGCAGTTTGGTTAGAAGACGCTTGTGAGGAATGGTGTTGAAAGCCTTCTGGAAATTTAAAAATATGAAATCAATTTGACATCCACTGTTGATAACACTTATTACTTCATGAGTATAAAGAGCTAGTTGTGTTTCACAAGAACGATATTTTCGGAATCCATGATGACTATGTGTCGATAAATCATTCTCTTTGAAGTACTTCATAATGTTTGAATACAGTATATGTTCTAAAACCCTACTGTAAATTGATGTTAGTGATATAGGCCTGTAATCGAGCGGATTACTCCTACTTCCATTTTTGAATATTGGTGTGACTTGAGCAATTTTCCAGTCTTTAGGTAAGGATCTTTCTGTGAGCGAGTGGTTTTATATAACTGCTAAATATGGAGCTATTTTATCAGCATACTCTGAGAGGAACCTGAATGGTATACAATCTGGACCAGAGGCCTTACCTTTATTAAGTGATTTAAGCTGCTTTGTTACACCGAGGATATCTATTTCTATGTTTCTTGATTAGAATTCAGGAATATTTACTTTGTCTTCTTTGCTGAAGGAGTTTCGGAAAACCATGTTTAATAACTCTGTTTTAGTGGCACTGTCATCAGTCACTTCACCATTGTTATCGCGCAGTGAAGGTATTGGTTGCATCTTGCCACTGGTGTGCTTTGTGTATGACCAGAATCTCTTTGGGTTTTCTGCCAGATTTCGAGACAGAATTAAAAGCATCTCACATTGAAGTACATGCCATATTTTGAACTTCTGTAAAACTTTGCCAATCTTGGGGATTTTTCATTGTTTTAAATTTGGCATGATTTTTTCGTTGCTTATGCAACAATGATCTGACCCGTTTTGTGTACCATGGGGGATCAGTACCATCACTTATTAATTTATGTGGTATATATCTCTCAATTGCTGTTGATACTATCTCTCTGAAAACATTCCACAACTTTTCTTCACTTACATGATCAGATCGGAAGGAGTGAAGACTGTCTCTTAAAAAGGCGTTAAGAACATTTTTATCAGGTTTTTTAAAATAAATATACTTTGCGTTTCTTTTTGATGGTTGTAGGTGTTACAGTATTCAGCCTAGCAGCAACTGCCTTGTGGTCACTAATCCCTGTATTTGTCACAACACTCACTATTTGTCCAGGATTATTTGTTGCTAAAATGTGAAGTATGCTTTTGCAACCATTTACGCTTCGAGTGGGCTCACAAACTAATTGTTCAAAATAATTTTCTGAGAAAACATTCAGTACAATTTTGGATGATATTTTATGCCTGCCGCCATCTTTAAATGTATAATTTTTTCAGCATATCTAGGCTAGATTGAAGTTACCAGCAACTATAATTGTATGAGTGGGGTACTTATTTGAAATGAGCCTCAAGTTTTCTTTGAACTGTTCAGCAACTATGTCTTCTGAGTTGGGGGATTGGTAAAACGATCTAATTAATAGTTTAGTCTGATTGTCAGGTGTAACCTCTACCCATACTATTTGACATGAGCTATCTACTTCAATTTCTCTATAAGGCAAACTACCTCTGACAGAATAAATACTCCACCACCAACTGTATTTAATCTATCCTTTCTAAATACTGTTAAATCATTTGAAAAATTTTTGGCTGAACTTATTTCTGGCTTTAGCCAGCTCTCTGTACCTAAAACTATTTGAGCTTCAGTGCTTTCTATTAGGGCTTGGAGCTCTGGTTCTTTCCCAACACAGCTACGACAATTTACAACTACAATATCAATCGTTTCTACAAGTACCTTACTGTGTTTTACCTGCCCACTTTCTGACGGACGCCCCTTCTGTGGTTCCCTGAGACCCTCTAGCCTAAAAAATGGCTCAGTCCCTTCCACACAGCCTCCACTACCCGTGCAGCCACCTCCTGTGTGTAGTGGACTCCTGACCTATTAAGTGGGACCCGGAAACCCACCACCCGATGGTGCAAGTCAAGGAATCTGCAGCCTACACGGTCACAGAACTGCCCGAGCCTCTGATTCACACCCTCCACTGGGCTCTGCATCAAAGGACCACAGTCGGTTCTATTGATGATGCTGCAGATGGTGAGCTCGGCCTTAATCTCTGAAGCAAGACTGACAGTCTTTACCATTTCCGCTAGCCGCCCGAAACCAGACAGAATCTGCTCCGATCCAAAGCGACACAAGTCATTGGAACTGACATGAGCCACCACCAGCAGTTGACTGCACCCTGTACTCTTCATGGCATCCGGAAGCACCCTTCCCACATCCAGAATGACTCCCCCCCGGAATGCACACAGAGTGCACACTGGCTTCCTTCACCTCCTTGGCAGCCCTGTTCCTAAGGGGCCCCATTATGCACCTAATGTTGGACCTCCCAACTACCAGCAAACCCACCCTCTGTGAATGCCCAGACCTTGCGGGCTAAGAAGCTTCCCCTGGAACAGGGTGGACGACTGCATTCGGCTCAGAGATATCATCAGCCACAGATAACGCCCAAAACCTGTTTGTCAAATGAACTAGGGACACCTTACGATTGGCCCCTTGGAAAGTTTTTCGCTGCCTGCCAGACTTTGGAATGATCTCCCAGTTGACCACAGGTGAGTTGTCAACCTCAGTGCAGGCAGTACTCGGGGCGGTCACAGCAGTGGACTGATCGGAGGACACGTGGGACGTGCTCGACGTCCCTAGCATACCTGCGTCCGATCCCCCACAGTGATGCCCCTTGGCAGCAGCCTCAAGCTGTGTGATGGAAGCCAACGCATCCTGAAGCTGTGAGCGAAGGGTCACCAGCTCAGCTCACATCTGTACACAGCAATACCAGTTCCTATCCTTTACTGCAGTCACTCCTGTTTGAAGCTCGTAAAAATATGTAACTAGCGAATGGTGTAATCACTAGCACTAGCGGTGCACTCTAGCTGATGGTCTAACTGACACGGAGGCCATACAAGAGAGGCACAGACATGAAGTATTCAATCCGGCTCCATGCAATAGCAAACACGGAAGTTTAAGGTGCTATTTTGAAAAATACTTGGATAAAACCAGATAATGTACAAACCTGGTATCTCAAGTAGATGTGCTGAAATTTTTAAAAAGCCATCTTCCTGCCTGGGCAACAGCCTTGCCGCTGTGGATACACCAGTTCCCATCAGATCACTGAAGTTAAGCGCTTGCAGGCATGACCGGCACTTGGATGGATGACCATCTGGGTCGCCATGCTGTGTTGCCATTTTTCAGGGTGCACTCAGCCTCGGATGCCAATTGAGGAGCTACTCGACTGAATAGTAGTGGCTCTGGTCACAGAAAACCATCATTACGACCGGGAGCATGGTGGGCTGATCACAAGCCCCTCCTAGCCGCATCCTCATCTGAGGATGACACGGCAGTTGGATGGTCCCAATGGGCCACTTGTGGCCTGAAGACGGAGTGCTTTTTGAGTGTATCTTCATGCCCAAATTAGGGAGAAGCTAATTGCCATTCCAGAACATAACACTGAATACTTTCTATCTGTACTGGACTCAATAGATTTGATATACGAAGAGAGACCAGTACAACCCAAGTCCGTTGATAAGCAGAGATCCACGGACCAACAAGTGAGCAACAGATTTGTAGTGCAACACAGATGCCAACCTTACTTCACAAAGACCTATGGTAACTGTAATGGTAATCACAATGGCAATGGACAAATCCATAAATTCAAGAGTGGATATAAAAGAAATAAGTAAAAATTTAACAAAAATAACTACAATAGGCAAGTAGCATATGGTTAGGCTGTACCATATGTACAGACACAAGCTACCAATAATAATCAACTAATCACTGGGCAAACATGAAACAATAGCAAACAGCCAAATAATCCGCAGACAGTGGAATTTGGCCAGAAATGTAATGCACATATGCCAAATAATATGCAAAGGCAAAGAGAATTTCAGTCAAGAGCCTCACAGGATACTCATTGGCGTAATCAAACACCAACAGTCCATACAGTAGAAGTTATGCCTAACCCAGAGACCGATGTCACCGTGAAACTGGAAAACCTGAACCAGCTATGGTATCCCCCCATTCTGTGACCTTCTAGGAGAGTGGGGCCACAAGCTTGATCGACACTTGCTTTACCAGACATGATCATGGTAGTGATGTGAAAGATGTTCTGTATCAAAGTAATGAGCTTACAGAGAAAAACCTGACAGAGTGCAATGTACAAGCTACTATTAAAGCAAAAATATTTGATCTTGATGTATCCATGGTGCCTTGCACAGGTACCTAGGCTAATTTAATGTTACAGGGATTCTTTCAATAACTGAAGAAATCTGAGTGTACACCAACACTGTCAGTGGAAAATTGCAATGTACAAACTGCCACTTGTCAGAAATCAAAAGTAGTCAAAATACAAGCCTTAATCCTCATACAATTTCTGTACAATGCAATTTTTTAATAGTAGAGAAACCAAGAGTTGGTTGTTTAATCGGTATGGATACATTAATGATGTGCCACGTACAAACTGATATAGGAAAGGGCAAATGTCACTTCATTGTAAATAACCAATTATATACAATAGGCCTAATCAGGAAAAATACTAATAGATGAAAAACTGAAGTTACTAATGACTTTGAAGTTCACTTTAATTTGTATTTTTTCCCAACAGAGATTAACCAAAAATCCTGAAGTTTAAAGGGCAACGAAAACACCAACTTTATTGTACCTAGCAAATGATTATACAACAATATTGTAAAGAATTTTTGTAACTAATTCAATCTGTTTTTCTTTTCATGGCATATATTGATGCAAAACTGTTATTTTGAGACCTTTTGGTGATTATCCGATGGAGATGTATTAAGAAAATCCATATTTTGACGAATACGATTTACGCAGAAGTGTTTGACCAGCCGCTGCAGGACAGAAAATTTAATGGTGAGTCACACAATTATGTTTCATTCAAACATTCAATAGCCAACTGCAGAATCCATTTTTCCCTTTCCACGCATCCGGTAGTTTTCTTCTAGATTTTTCCAAAATTATCTATCTCTATTGTAGTTTGCGGTAATTATAGTATTGTTGTAGCA
Source organism: Schistocerca nitens (assembly GCF_023898315.1). Taxonomy (NCBI): domain Eukaryota; kingdom Metazoa; phylum Arthropoda; class Insecta; order Orthoptera; family Acrididae; genus Schistocerca; species Schistocerca nitens. Next base: position 403,065,584 of record NC_064614.1, on the reverse strand, counting down.
TATGAAGATCGTGAATTTGACCGCCAAACAGTCATTTGTTACGAAAAATTTTGTCCGCCCTGCTGCATCTTTCTCAACCATTGTTTGCAATAGAGCAATCATTTACATTAACGAGAAAATATTTCATCCTAAATTTGAGTCAAATCTTTATTAATCAGACTTATAATATTCCCTTTTTGACCTACGATTATACATACTATTACGAGGGAAGGCGGTAAGGTAGAGATAGTTTCGGCAGATGAGTTAAGTGAAGTAGATTCATCTTTCAACCAAAAAGAAAGTCCGCGTTTCCCTCCATGGACGAGTTCACAGATAAATGCAATGATTTTGCCTCAAACTCGCAACATTTGTGGCGACTTTAAACGACGAAATGTGGAATGGACGCGAGACTAGAGCGTCAGCGCCATTGCTAACATCAATGTCAGAACCGAATATGAGACAAATTCAGCAATGTGACACAAATCGGACACAGGAAACTGACAAACTGGACCGACTATTAGAGTTATTTGCAGACATGAACGAGACGTTAGTCAGAAAATTGACATATTAAACCACACTATGACCGAAAATTTTGAACGAACGACAAAACAGATGACAGAATTAAATAAAACCACTCAACAGTTCAGCCAGCGATTTGAGATATTGTACGACCGAGTCACTAAACAGGAAGAAACTTTGGTTACATTCACACATGAAACAACAAACAATATCACCCGATGTGAGAATCAGTTAACTCAAATAGTTAATGTGCAGCAGGAAGTGAACACCCGTGTGGAAGAGTTAGCTCAGGCCCATACTTCAGCTAGCTCCACCCAAGAAAAGCTGACTGGAGAAGTGGGAAATATTACCCAACAACTCACAATGGAAGTTCTTGAACAAACCCACCTCAAAGAAAAGATAGAAAAATTAGAAGACCGAGCGGACCTCGCGTCACTAAACAACGACACCAACATGGCCGAAAGAATCGTACATGAATGTAAATTGTGTGACGACTATCTGGATAAATAACTTGAAACAATTACACAGGACATACTTTCAAAAACAAAGATACATGTTAAAGACGAGACAAAACACATAGAAGACGAAGTGACAAAATTACGAGACAATGTTGTGCCGTGTTTGGCGATTGGTGAAAACGCATCGTCAGGGAACGACAGAACAGCTAAAACCATGGCTAATGACACAGACAGAACACCTATTGTGGAATCACCTATTGCCAATCAAAATTACAATGTGCTGCTTTCTTTTCCACCAAACGAGTAATATTACGGTACGACACCTAGAGTAGCAAGTGACACAAACCAAGTCAATAGTTATGCCAACCGGCATGGCCGATGAGACATTTGTAAGGCATGGGTATTTTCCAGTGAGGACAAGCACAAAGTCCACCCTATTGTGTTTATTAGGTCATTTGACGGTGTCTTCCCACGTAGTTGGTGAGAAGTCGATAAAATCAGATACGTCACCAATCTCATGAGAGGACGAGCAGCTAAGTGGGGTGCCGCTATGAAGCGGCGGTGCCTTACGTTTGAACAGTTCGAACAAGCCTTCTTGGACGAATTCTGGTCCGAGAATGAACAGAGTCTAAGGAGAGAAGTGTGCAACCCCGAGACCTATGACCCTAAAAAAGAGACATTAAGACAATACTTTGAGAGGTACCGAGACAAGACACTGTACTGGTCCAAACCAGCCGACTTTCCAGCGATAATTGACACTTTAATGAGCCACTTACCCTTTCCATACCGAGACACATTAATAGGAGTACCGGAGAATGACGTTAAGACTTTTTTTAAATTCTTAGATCAAATGGACGTAGTTTACAGAGGCGATTCGCGCCATTCAAATTTTACTCATATTAGTAACCAAAATCAGCACCCACCCCAAAGGAACCGTTGTGACGGTGGTTGGTGGAACCATCCGTCCGCGCCGCGACACAGTACGATGCCTGCGCGCGAAACATATTCAAATGGAAACGTGTATGACGGTAGGAAGAACTGCAGAAATTCGTGGAATAATAACAACAACAATAATTATCACCCATGTCAAAATGGTAACTACATGCAAAATAAAAATCACAGACAGTACAACAACAACCGCAATGGGAGACGTGAGAATAACCAGTACAACCCGGGCTACTTTGACAGGAACATGCCATATAACAGACATAATTACCACCAAAACAATAACAATCCCAACAATCACCGACAGAATATGTGGAACACACAAAATTCACGCATGACAAATCATAACCCTCCACGGAATCCGCCGCCGTTTCCCAGTACAGTGATGCACTCCCTGCCACGAAGTAGCAATAACAATTGCGGCGCGCCATCAGCTGACGCGTGGGCGCCAACCGGCCGGAATGTAAACATAGTGGAGCTGGTCAATGAACCCGGCCAAACACAGCAGACGACGGAAAACAGTCAACGACCGAGCTAAACGCTCGTGCTTCGGTCGTGAGGTGTTGTAAGAGCGCAACGGCTGAGACGGTTTGTTTCCTCAGGTATGACGACAAAATAACAGCAGAATAGGAATTAACAAACCTATCAGGTTGATGACCTTGTTATTTTGCGTTCACATCCCAAGTCTACAAAATTAAAACAAATGAACAAAAAATGGCAGCTATTATATTCAGGTCCTTTCAGAATAGCAAGCATACCTCACCCACGTTGTTACTCCCTAGAATACCCGTTATCTCACAAGCCGAGGGGGCTGCATCCCCACAGACATTTGAAACCCCTTGTGCACTAAAACAACATAATATAATGATAACTAAGTTGAACATGAGCAAGTTGTTGTGAAAACGAGATCATAAATATTTGTATTGAATACACGAACATTAAGTTATACAGCCTAAGAACACAAACATTCATTTATGGAAATTATATACTGCAGTTACACTTGTACACATAATTATGAAGAGAATGTAAACCCAGGTAAGTACACTTACTAAATGAGAAAAGATATTCATATAGGAATGAGACCTACACAGGTTACATTTGTTGTTAATTGTAAATTATAAGGTGAATCAACAATTAGTTATTTCAAGGCACTCTAATGACAGGAGATAATAGCTGTTGAAATCAGTAATGACATAGGTATGTAGGAGAATGAATGAGGATGTAAGAATGAATGATCAGTATGAATGAGTTAATATTTAAGTTAATATAAGAAGGTAAGTTACTGTGAAGCAGTTGATGGAGACAAGAGATTATTTGAGGAAAATATTATTGGAGTTTTATGAGAATGGAAGTGCCAAATGGCCCCACGTATGTGATATATTAATGTTTGATGAGGAATATGTTTAATGTATAAGGATATATATATTATGTAGAATATGTGAGTAAGGAATGAGTGAGAATGTTTTGGTAATATTGTGCTACATAGAGAAGTGAATAAACAGTCTACATCTTTAAGATTACATAAGAATTTCAGTTTGAAAGACAACATTTGTGATGAGTTAGAACACGTGAGTACAAGACGTTAAATGTGAATCTATTTACAGTGCCCTTGAAAACGAACGAATGCAAGAAAAGCAGAGTGAACATAATGATGATTACAGCTGCTGAAAGAAGTGCAATACGAATGTGACTCGGAAACACATAAGCTTTAATTTATTTCGGAAGTGTAACTTAGTAAACTTTCGTTAAGTTTTGTTAAGCCACTGTGTGGAAGAAAACATTTATAGTTCGTGTTCAGACAGGAGAATGATATTTTAAGGAATTTAAGTTGAAATATAGTTTTTACACAACCCTCATGTGAATACATTTGTATAAAATTTTTTTTACGAAAGTGAAATTTAGTGCCATGTTAGCCTTTATTATGCTTCCACACAACAGAAAACCCTGAGGAAGCAAAAGATAGGAGAGTTATTAAGGCCGTTTTGCGACTCGTGCGATACATTCACTTAGCGAACAGATGACAAAATTACATCTACTTTGAAGACAACATTTGACTTTTCACGTTATGCAAGGTAAGTGCAAAGGAGCAGTGACCACCCGTGCAGCCGACGTCGAGCAACGGACACTGAGAAAGAGACATTTTACTGTCAAGTATAATACTACGTTCTTTATTTATGTTTTATAGAAAGAAATGATATATGTACACAAGATACATGATGTTTAACCTTCACTTAAGTAGAAGAAAGTTCATGGTTGAACTCTTGAGAGGAAATTTGATATGTTATTATATAATACACATTACGAGAGAGACCATCTCTGTGAGATATATTTTCCATTTGTATAGACGGTATCCACAAGAAGTGGATCAAGGGAGTACTGAGCAGCTATGTGATTTACTCATGCAAGGATTTGTTAATGTATAATACACTTAGTCATATGAACAGTCAGAACACAAACAGAGAATCTGTCATGATGACTTGACGTAAGGGCAGTTACATTTACCTATGATTTGGTAAATGGTAAGCACCTTTTTTTCTTTCTCCTTTATCATACCACCTCCTACAGCTGGGTATTGTTTGTTTAGGGAATGTAAGAATATATTGTGTGACAAGGGAATGTAAGAATATATTGTGTGACAGTAAACTTTCAGGTATGAATAAAAAGACAATAATATTGATGGCATTACAATCCTGGTCAACCACTAGCCAGCCAAGATATGGAATCAAAAGAAAGAAAGAAATAATAAATGAAGGAAAGCCCGTGCTTATATCCCATCAACAAAAGCAAAACGAGGATAATGGAATGTAGTCGAATTAAGTCCGGTGATGTTGAGGGTATTAGATTAGGAAATGAGACACTTAAAGTAGTAAAGGAGTTTTGCTATTTGGGGAGCAAAATAACTGATGATGGTCGAAGTAGAGAGGATATACAATGTAGACTGGCAATGGCAAGGAAAGCGTTTCTGAAGAAGAGAAATTTGTTAACATCGAGTATAGATTTAAGTGTCAGGAAGTCATTTCTGAAAGTATTTGTATGGAGTGTAGCCATGTATGGAAGTGAAACATGGACGGTAAATAGTTTGGACAAGAAGAGAAAAGAAGCTTTCGAAATGTGGTGCTACAGAAGAATGCTGAAGATTAGATGGGTAGATCACATAACTAATGAGGAAGTATTGAATAGGATTGGGGAGAAGAGAAGTTTGTGGCACAACTTGACCACAAGAAGGGATCAGTTGGTAGGACATGTTCTGAGGCATCAAGGGATCACCAATTTAGTACTGGAGGGCATCGTGGATGGTAAAAATCGTAGGGGGAGACCAAGAGAAGAATACACTAAGCAGATTCAGAAGGATGTAGGTTGCAGTAGGTACTGGGAGATGAAGAAGCTTGCACAGGATAGAGTAGCATGGAGAGCTGCATCAAACCAGTCTCAGGACTGAAGACCACAACAACAACAACATCCCTTGGCACGCCAAAACCTTAATAAAGAAAATCAAAATGACCATAAACCCCAATAAAAGAAAGTAGCCAATGGGACTTGGTATAATTTTTAGTGTAAATATTTCACATGCATATTCTTGTAAATTTATATGTATTTGTATATGTGTTAAAACTTTGCATATTGTCAACATATTTTGAAATGTGACCACGAAATGTAAGCTTCCATAATTAACTATTTAAACATGCTGGGACACAGTGAACCTTGTTAAAATGTAAATATGGGAAAAAAGTGTTGCAAACTAAGTTAAACTGTGAACGTTAGAAACGACGAATTTTGTAACATTTGTGATACTTATGGTGCATAAACCAAATAACTGTTTGTAAATCGATATACACTGCAATTTACTTCGACGATAATGAGGATTTTCACACTGCAAATGAACGTTTGTTGGCAAGTGTAAACAATGTGATGAAACACTTACCTTTGCGAACATTGACGCCGTTGTTCCTGGCCGGCCTTCAGATGCTTTGGAGACAGTAAACTCAGCACCTGTCGTAGGCGATGTGGAGGCTAAAAACTACATCGACCATATATGCCCCAGGGACAATAGTCATGAAAACGCACAAGGACCTGGAGTGTTGTGTCGTAACAGAAGACATGGACGTTGCTTCAGATCACGCACTCGCTCAATCTTATGGTATCACCGGACATAACACGCCATTTATGCTGGAATAACAACTTGTAATGAACACTATGTGAAAGTGAATACTGTGCAAGATTGTCATAACACAGCGATTTTGAAAATGCCGCACGCAAAATTCAGTGATGCTATTGCGCACGCGCAAAGACTACGTGCTGCCAGAGATGCATTGGGAAACCAACGCTGGAAGCGCACAACATTAACTGCGCTGGCGAGCAGCTTGTTCAAACAAACTGTATGTAAATATATATTAATTGTGTAAAAAGGATCAAAACTGTAACAATTGTATGTAGTATATAGATTTAGAAAGTAAGTATTGACAAAGATAATCCCCTATGAATGCACGTGGCCTTTCCTAAGAAAATATGTATAATTGACATTTAGGTATATCTGTTCTATTGTTTGCTAGCCTGCCATGCTAAATGTTTTAGCGTGACAGTCGAGGGGGTATGTAGCGGGACTTTGAATTTCGCCGCGCTACACTCGTTCCCTCAGATAAAAAATATCCCGTCGTAGCGGTATGAGCGCTCGACGGCAGAGAAAATACTAAAATTGTAACTTTTTTTTTGGTTTCTATCCGTTTCTTGATGGTCTCTTGATAGCCGAAGCGTAAGGCAGACGTGATCTGATGAAGACGTAAAAAAAAACTTATTAGCTAGTCTTGATCTGATTTTAATGTATAGACATATTGTGGAAGTTGTTAAGAAATTCGGAGGATGGAAGTAGCAAAGTAAATTAAATTGCATACAGTATCAAGATGATTTTAATTGGTATAAATTAGTGATTCCTGGACGATTGCAAGATTTCGGAGCAGACTTTTCACGCAGAAATGAAGGAGATTTTTGAAGACCTGGACGCCGCACGAAAGAAGAGAAGTTAACCTGGTAAAGGATGAATTCTTATCTACGCCACTTCCCCCTGTCAGTTACATTTTGTTATCCTCTGTTTCTTTTCAATAATTTTTGTAGTGGAAATTGGTTTAACTTTTGCTCAAAAACGCCACAAGGTTCACCCCAACAATAGCTTTTGCGAATCACGAAGTCCGATAGCTTTTCTGTATTACGAAGTCCGATTTGCTTTTCATTCTTTCCCTTTTTCACTGTCATTTACGATTTTAAAACCCCCTCTTTATTCACCATTTCTTCCCACATTTTCAAACTTTTTCTTTTCTTCTCTTCTATTTTTCTTTTTTTATTAACCACTACAAACTGATTCTTGCTTATATACATGTATTTGAAAAAGATCAGGTGTCATTAAGGATTTTGTGTACAAAATGTAAGTATATCCTCACAAAACATTTTGTTCTACCTCATACCCTATACTATGGACCAAGAGAGAAGCAGTAAGAAAATAGATTAATGGGATGCTTGAATGGGGCATAATGGAACCACTATTTTCCCCTTATTGAGTTCTATTTTGGATGTGAGCAAGCCAGATGGCAAGGTGCGTTTGGTCCTCGATGCAAGTAGCATTAATAGGATTATTTTACCAGTCCAATAATGTCCAGACAATTTACAGGAACAGCTTATGAAATTCCATTATGCTAAATTTCTTACTATAATTGACCTCTGGTCTTCATATTGGCAAATAAAACTACACAAAGAAAGTTGGAAGTATACTGCCTTCATACATGGGGGCAGGAGCTTCTAACATCAAGTATTAGCATTTTGATTGAATGTAAGTGCAGTTGTCCTTATCTCTGCACTGAACATAGTGCTAGAGCCTGAACTTTTGAGTAAGGTAACAGTATACGTGGATGACCTTGAAGTCACTACATCCACTTGGGTAGAACAATTAAAATTAATTGAACAAGTATTGAGCTGCTTTTCTGAATATGGAGTAACAGCAAATCTCAAGAAATTTAATATTGGACAAGAAAATGTAAAATTTTTGGGACACATAATCATTTTAGAAGCTATATTGCCAGTTCCTAAAAAACTTGATGTCATTAGGAACTGCCCTGTTCATCAAAACAAGAAACAATTAAAGGCATACTTAGGTCCAGTATCATTTTTCAGGAAATTCATCCTTAATCAAATTATGAATGGTGAGCTTTACTCAATCTTATTCAGAAAAAGAGTCATTGGTTATGAGACAAGCAATGTCAAACTGATTGCAAGAACATCAAGCAAGCCTTATTAAATGCTAATATTTTATCTCAATCAGGCATGAAGAAGTATTTTTGTTTATGCACCAATGCGTCTTCTCAAGGTCTGGGTGCACGCCTTTTTCAAATGGTAGAGGAAGAGCGAAATCTCATCCCTAAAGTAATTAGCTTCGCCAGCTGCACCTTATCCAAAGCTGAATGTTCATATTCAGTTACAGAGGTGGAGGATTTGACTGTAATTTGGTCCTTTAAAAAGTTTGACTATTTCCTTTGGGGTAAACACACGAAAGTATACTTGACCATCAGTCCCTACCATTTTTCTTAACTTGTAAATTACTACTCTGATGGATAGCTAGGTGGTATATGTACCTTCAAGAATTCATTTTGAAATGGTATACATAGAAGGAAATCAAAACATAATAGTTGATGCTCTTTCTCGATTACAACAAGACTTAGAGCAATTCAACAAGCTTTTGGAGAATCAAGGTGGAATAATAGCTATGTTGATGGACAACAAAACACTCCAACCATATTATGTCTAAATGTGTAAACACATGAAGCAATAACAGCAGGAATACAAATGCTGGAGTAAGGTAAGAGTGAAACTTACGCAAAATAGTGATGAAAAATGAAATATGTTTTTCACTACTCACAATAGTATTCTGTTCCATAGGAACCACCCAGAACAAGAACAATGGCACATGTGTTTGCCAGAGGAATATGTGAGAGATTTTACCTTGTGCACACACAATACTTGGGACCACTATGGTGTTGCAAAATGCACAGAAACAATAGGTAAATATTGTTATTTCCCCAACCTTAGATGAAGACTACTACAGGTAGTAAGAAAGTGTATTGTTTGCCAGGAAGTAAAACATTCTAACATTTCCAAACAGATAGACCTACATCCCATTGTGTCTAAAAAAAAAAAACTCTAGAAAAGGTATCATTAGATGTGGCTGGACCCTCTCTCAGAGGTAAGGGGGCACTAAAATATACAGCAGGTGTGTATGATATTTCTCCAAGTACGTATAATTGTATGCTGTACAGAACATTACAGCCAGTTAAATTATAAGATGAATCAAAGAGGATTATTTTGCAAGAGTAGGAAAACCAGAAGCCATTTAACAGATAATGCCTCATCTTTTATTGGATGTAAATGGAAAGAGTTTGTAGATTCCAACCAAATTAAACACATTTTAGTATCCAAATTTCATCCCAAAACATCCCCCATAGGAGGGGTGTTTAACCAATTTAACAGGTTTGTGAGGACATACATACCTCATAAACATACCTGTGGATTGAATATGTCCCTCCTTTCTTACAAGTTGTTAACAACCTTCCCCATACATCAACTGCATTTACACCAAATGAGCAGATGTTCAATTGCAAACAAGTAGATGGGGGGAGGGGGGGGGAATCTTTGCACAAGATATCAATACCAGAATTATCACTGGATGATAAAGTACGACAAGCAGTAATCAACCTTGAAACTGAGGCTAAATGTAGGAAAGGAATTTATGACAGAAAGCTGAAAAGTACAACATAATTTTATATAGAACAAAAGATGTTACTTAGAACACACTTCAGACCCACAAAAATTGGAAAACAGAACCATAAGTGACAACTACTATACACTGGACCACACATAATTACTAAAATCCCCTACTGGGGAGCATACAGATTGGTACACATGAACATGACTACCCATGTGTCTAGTGATGATAATACTCTAAATACAATGCTTTGCCTTGTGCATAGCCCAGGTGTAAACAAATAAATGAACTTGTGAAATGCACAGCAGTGTGCAATGCAGTACACAACTTGCCATGTTGTAAGTGGAATCAGAGCGATGCAGCACATGCACATTAGGGAACATTCTAGTCAACAAACTGCAAGTGATGCACACCAGACAGACACAGCTGGGAGTGTTGGAGCACCCAGAACAAACAAACCCCATGAGCTACAGCCTGCACTATCATTTGTAAAGCATATTGCATAAACAGGTACATAGAAAATTAAGGGAGAGTCTAAACTACGACTATGACTACCTACACAATGCACACATACAAAGATTAGCTAAAGGCTTATATATATAGGGAAATGGATGCTAAACTATGAGATATTTACTTAAGTTACAGTACCATATACATTATAACTATATATGTAGAAAATTTACAAATTTAAGTGTTGAAAGTACATGCACTAATTACATTTTATGGACCAGAAAAGTCTTGTTGCAGATAAACAAACAATTAAAGTGTAAGTGTCAAACTCAATAAGAGGTTGCACTACACCTGCAATACACATTATCTCTCAGATTTATAAGGTAAGCAGAGAAGTACACATGATATTAAATAAGTTTTGTGTTAGCATGACTGCACACTGAAGTGAATAAATACATGGCTGAATATATGAAAAAGGTATTAGTAGCCATTGAGTCACCGTACACTTATCTATGAAGATTTAGTTTTAAGTTACTGTTAAGTTTTTCTCCAAGGAATGATGCATCTACAAGTCCTAAAGTGAAGAAAGATAATGCTTGTAGAGTGTCAAGTACCACATAAAAATAAGAAAGGATTGCACTGAAAGATAAATATAATTATAAGTTTATGATAACGTTTGAATGTGATAAGTGTCAAAGTATGCGAAGAAGAAAACAGTTGCAGTACGTCACATATATTGATGATAAACTAAGGCTGAGCACTACCTAATAACCAAAGGGTCAAAACCTAACTACTGTCAATGTCAACTACCCATGAAAGCATCATGCACCTGATTTACATTGATATTTTTACGCATGTTTGTTACTTGTATACAAATTGTTTTATGCTCTTTGTACATAACATGTCATATTGATGATACAACTTTGTATACCTCAGCATATGAAGTGGTCTCTGTTTATGCAATGACTATAACTGAGCTGCACTTTTAAACACTGAATACGTATTTGATATGATTGGTATTGTTGGATTTGAGATGTGGTTATGAACAACAAACTATTTTGTTCTTGGAATCACAGTTAAGTCTAGTAAGAAGACACAACTAAGCACATAAATGCCTTTCCATGAAATTTTCTCAACCCTGTAGTGTGTAGATGCTTCCTAGACAATGCCAGAGAGGTTAGGCCATACATAGTTATCTGAGCAGTGGGTACTATCTATTGTAGTGATTATTGTTTAATTCTTTCGAATTGATAAATATGCTCCAACAAGAAGTCACTGTAAATTTAAATGAAATGTATGTCAGTTCATGCCATAAAGGAAAACAGAATCTATTATTGTATGAATGCTATATGAAGAATGTATAACCAAACAAGAGTAAAATTTGTACTCATATAACTGGAATCAAACAATGTAAAGAAATTGTAATTTAACAAACTGTACTAAAACAAAATGACAAGCAATGAAAAGGGGAGAGAATATGTTACAGACTACAATGTATATAAGCAATGATAATGGCATGTCAGCTAATTAATAGGATAAGTGTATTTTGTAATTGTATTTGTATTTTTATTTTTTTATGTTATGAGTATAGTATGTGGCAAGGACACTACAGAAACTTTATGTAATGCAACTGTATGAAAGATGCTCAAAAACAAAGTGCAAGAAGACACAAAACTGGACTGCAAAGTGTTAAGTGTGCATATGATATATATGGATGTGCACATGATAAAGTAAAGATGGAAATACTTTGCGTAACATGAATTTTCTGTGCTCAACAACACCTTAAAAGCGGCAAGAAACTTACCTTGTGGATGGATGTCGGCTGTGCAGCTGGTGTCCCCACTGAATATATGAGAGTGACAAGGTCAAATATATCCCTCGGGCCACTGATAGGGAAACCAGTTCCCACCACATCAAAGATTTCACTAATGATCACATCACCAAACATGAGCTTCATGAATTTGTGCAGTGAAAGCTACTGTAAATGTATGACACGGACATTCAGGCTTTCTACTAAACATGTGAGTGCTAGCTGGGATTATAATGGACACTGAGCTGTGCACGCATGCTTCACAAACTAAACACTGTGCATATGCCATATGACAACACTGGGACTATGTGGTTACAGCAAGCACTTTATTAAGAAAGAAAACTTATGTATATATGTGTTAAAAGAAGCTGACATGTCCATATAAATTGATAACCATAGTGAATAACTACAATGACTGAAAATAAAGGCAATGCCCATACCAACCAGGGTTATTGACCCTCAAAAAGAGAAATAAGCTCAGACACTGTGCACCTCCACATGAAATCAGATTGTTCTGTGGCAAAGATAATGTTTTGATACAAAAAAGAGAAGAGATACACTCTTAAGTTGATTAATTCCAGTACCTTCACCTGTTTGTTTCTGTAAGTGGTAGGTGGCAGATGTGTGGCTGGTCTATTGTACCAGTATTGTTTAAAAATTTATATTCCAACTGTATATTAGAAAGTATTATAAAAGTTATTAGGAAGTCCAAGTTTATTCATATATTTACATCACACACCCATCTTTTATCATTCATTTCTGTGTACATGATTTTGTTACACACTCTCTTGTATGTAGAAGGTCTGTAAAGAAGTGTCATTTAGTATTAAGTATTATTTATTCAAGTAAATTGAAACCAAGTAAGGAGGATTTTCATAATTATAAAACACACTGGTGTACATCTATAATTGAAGTGTAGGAGAAGAAGTCAGATAGCCTAAAATTCGTACAAGCGCAGAACATTTCTAATAATACAATTGTATTATCCTTTTTTAAATGTTTTTCATGTGTATATGTATATTGTTATTTATTTATTTATTTTTATTACAACACAAGAGGAAACCTTCTTAAAAAGGTTTAAGTGGCCAAAGGAAAACTCTACTTTTCAAGCCAATGTCAACAAAGAATATTAAAGAAGAGATGACTAGGGAAGCTTAAAAACAGAAAAACAGGTGGGATAAAGATACCCTTATATTGTACAGAATGGGAGATGTAGTCATTACTTATTGAACGACCCTCATATTAACTAACCCAACAACCAGCAAAGAAAAGGACATGTATAATACCCAGGATTCATGACCATTCATAAGAAATTAAAGAGCGATTAAGTAACAGTCCTTTTTTTTTCTCAAATAGGTAACAAATAGAATGATTCAGAAACATTATGTAGTCAGCACTCAGCAGGATTGATACAATGATGGTCACCCATTGTTTATAACAGTGGGGTAGAGGTAAGGCTAATGTATGCTAACACTATTATGGTATTAACAAAATGGCGTATGTTGTTTTATGTACCTTCACTGAGGAGTGGCAAGAGGAAGGTGATTGCATTGTGAATGATGATGTTGAGAATGTTAGGACTAAATTCGATGTGAGGTATTAAGTTTTGCAATGAACCCATCAATAAAAACAAAACAATTTTTTTGTTCCCTGTAAAAGTTTCCAAACTGATAAAGGTATCTGATATTGCTGCACATATAGAGTCAGTTACATAGCAGCTCCAACATGAGGAGTACATTCTCAATTATGAGTCTGTTTTGCATGATTAGGTATGCCAAGGGTGTACATTATAATGAAAGACATGTAGAATGTATACACTAGTATTAGTACCAATCAAACACAAATTAAACTTTCATCAGTTCCTCCAATTATGGCCATGTTAAGACCTACTAAATATTAATTCTGAGTTACAGAAGTTTTTTCAGGAATAGATTATGAAGAATTAACATTCATATGACATAATTTTTTTATGGCATGTTGTTCCCTTTTGTATGTGACACTTCATTTGGTTTTGGGAGTGATTATAGTGGATTTTATAATGGAAACTAAGCTTCACAATGACACCCCAAAAAGTGTTATATGAGACTTTGCTTGCAAAAACAAACAGAGTTTCTTGGGTTCTAATATTTGTTTAATAGGTTTACTAATGATAATTATCATGACTGCTGTACTACTTCATGCAGTTATTTTGAGTGGTAGACTGACTGACCAACTAAGGTTGTAAAGGTACAGATGTTTCAGACCACAACTACAGCAGGTTGTTACTTCTGTAAGGTGTGAAAAAATAAAATAAATAAATGAAAGGTTGACTTATTGTCTTTGAAGACAAAATGAAAACAGTTAAAGGAGAAGTCCAAAGTGTTCATAACTTTAGTTATTGTTTTACAATATTGCAAAAGTATTTTTCTTTAAGTAGATTTGTTTGTTTTTCTGTTTTATTTCTTTTCCTGCTTGTTCATTTATAAAGTAAGGCATATGTAAGAGTACAAAGTCTCTCTTACATATGTTGATTTTATGTCCATGTTGTGTTTTCTTGTTAAGGAGGCAATTACCTTTATTTTGTTTGTGGAATTATTTTGTTTTTGTAGTCTGCATTTGTTGTATTCATGTCTGAGGTATTCCTTCCAAGCTGTCTGTGACATCATCACAAGTAGCAGCAAAGATATCCCAGGCCATGGGCCATGCACAGCTCCCAAGGAATACTGAAGACCACAACATAGAGTTGACAAGGATGTCAATCGGAATTTCAATTGTTTCTGATGTGAGAACGAGATTAGCCAGTCCTGCTTGTCTGTATTTGTCTATGTACATGATGAAGTAATAAATTATTATTCTGTATTTGTTGAAATGTGCTACTCCAGCAATAGAGTAGTGTGAGATAAAATGAAAAAGGATTTTGTTGAGAGTCAGTCAATGTTTGCTCCACTAAAGACACAAGATAGTCAAAGAGACTCCCCAACTTGCACATGCAATGCTGCAATATTGAATCACACTGTAGTTCAGAATCTCTGCCTTTATTTACAAATTCATCACAAATCAGAATGTATTAACCTGTTGTAATTACTTGATGCCATCAGTATCTGTGATATGCCCTTTAGTGGAGCAGAACACCTGGAACAGCTGAGCCAGGTTGCTGTTCTTTATGTGTATGATGCTTATGTTGTACACACCTTTCGTGAACAGTCTGGATAATCTGGTCCACATATACTTCCCTGCACTGACATGTGATGCAGTAGATTCCTAAGTCATAATTAACAGATCCTTACAAGGCTTTCATCTTTTGTGGTTGTTGAATTGTTCATACAGAAAATGGTGTGTTCTCCATTAGGCAGCCGAGTTGCACTGCTTACAGACTGTTTTCCACAGGAATGACTGCAACAACTGCCAGATCCAGTGTCTAAGCCACAGAATGCAGAAGAAGGACGGAAACCTGCTACAGAAGATTTTATGCTTTACACAGCACCAAAAACTGAAAAAAAAAAATGCTTAGAAAATCCAAATTCAATGGTGCATTTCACCCTTCTCCCAAAATAAAAGATTCGTTTAAGACTGTTAAGAATGACTTAGGATTTCCAAAACTAATAAACTACTGCACTATCACATCAGTGTATGAAAATGTATGTAAGCCATATTACTTAAAAGATGCAGAAAAAGATTTCTTTCAGTCTGTTAAGAATGACTTAGGATTTCCAAAACTAATAAACTATGGTACTGCATTATCACGGCAGTGTATAAAAATGTATGTAAGCCATATTACTTAGAATGCACAGAAAAACAGTATCAAGTACCAATGTCACATGGATAGAGACTGACTAACAATGTCACTTGTTGTGAGGGCACTGCATCTCTAAAGGCCACATCATGAATCATGATGGCATCAATATTTTACAATAAGTTGACACATTTTTTGACTGTGTCCTACAAGAATTTGTGGAGATTCGGCTACATGATGAACTTATAAACACACTGCTGTCTGCAGGTAATTAGAGGTTGGGAATCATCCTTGAGTGTGCTCAAAGCAGAATGACATTATGTGGGAAGACCCACTCACATCATGGCAACTCAACAGTTAGTATCACACCACATGGACATGCCTCCTCTGCATCCACCCTTGTCAATGGAGGGTTAATAGTCTGCAGACTTGGAAACCCAGCTGCATACCCAAGAATATCTCTGAATTCAATATCAGTATGTTCTGTGATAAATAACTGCAGATTTGTAATTGTTTTGAGCCAGTTTTTTTATGTGCTCCATAGATTGTTTTAACAATTCCTTTATCGAAAAGATATCATGTTCCACAACTCATGATTAGTATAATGACCTATTCCTACAAATAGTATCACACAACATGGCTCCATGATACTGATGACAGAGAAACAGTTGTATGCATGAATATAATATTCTAAAACAAAGAGTCTCTCTTTATTCCAATAATGGTTCCATTGTGATGCCACATTGTAACTATTTTCTCCTGTTTTGTTGAAACCATTTCTATTGCTTTACCTCTTAACAAAATAAATACAGAATGTACAAAACATTCTTAGACTTCTTGCCAGGTCAGTTCAGGGCAAAACTTCAAACTTTTGATTATTACTTCCATCGTCTTCACAAGTAGCAACTGACTATTAAAACTGTTGCTGTGATGACCTTATACAGCCCATAGCCAGCTTATAATTGGTCAGTAATTATGTAATGCTATCACAGATGATGTCAATGTGCATGTTGGTTTTGCCACCACTCTCACCATACCATAAACATTGTGATGAATATCTCTGACAATTCTCTGCATCAAAAGCTCACTTCATGCACCACTAAGGTTACATCCCCTATTACAGTTTAAGATCTTATCACACATTCTTATTTCTACAGCCTCCTTTATTACTAAATCCTTGTGTGTAGGATCCTGGGAGAAAACTTGTGTTTCACCAAACAGTATTTTATGTTTTTTGCGAGGATGTGCTCAGCAATTGCAGATTTCTTGAGTTCTTAATTTTTAATATACTGATGATGTTCTGCACAGTGGTCAGAAATTGTGTGGGTGGACTACCAATGAAATTGCTTCCACACTTACAAATAATGTTGTAAATCCCAGGGATCCTGAAGTAGAGACTGTCCTTAAAAGAGTGTAGCATTTCTTTTATCTTCTTAGGAGGTCAGAAAATAGGTCTTAAACCTCATCTTCCCAGGACTATGCCTATTGTGCTGGATGTAGTACCACAGAACGGAAGCACTGCAATCATTGGCTCATCATGTGAATGTTAAATATTTTGATGTTTCCTTTTCTTGGAGAATGCTGACTTTATATGTATGACATGACCCACAGTCATTCATTCAGAATACTTACTTCAGTTGATTAATTTCAGAATCCACATGGGCCTGATCAGAAACAGCTTTTGCTCTGTGTACCAGTGTATTTAAAACTGAACTCTTCTACACTGGGTGATGAAAACTCTGGGTGCTAAGATATCAGTCCATTGTGTTGGTTTGCCCTCTTTTACTTCTTCATTTGTTGTCCTTGGTGTCGATGTACTGGCTAAAAAAAGAGGGGTGGAAGTGCAGTACTGTCTACTGTAAATGATGTAGCCAACACATTTGCATTTCACAGTTATTTACTTTCACTTTTAACAACCCCCATATACACATTTAATATGGCCAGTGCATTATTGTTTAACTTTCAATATGCCTCATCAGTAGTTTTCAGGAGAACATCCACATACTGCTACAATAGTTCACTGTTGAATATCAATGAGCAGTAAAGAACATAACCACATAATTCACAGTTCTTTCGGAATAATTGGGTACATATGGAGCAGACACTGTCATTGTTTTGACACACTGCCTAATTGTGTAACACTTATTTCACAGTTAAGTTGAAGCATTGTTGTTGTTCTAACCAACACAGGTTTCTCATCTGAAACTCAGCTGTGAACTGACTGTCTCATGACTAAAAATTGGGCCCTTATATATCATCACTATTATAGATGCTGAAACTACACATAGTTCAAAGTTAAATTTACAAAAAATGTAATTAAAACAAAACTCATTGATTTAACTGATTACATCGAAAAATTCCGTCTTGTTAACAGTTTCTTCTACATACAATAATTGAGCTAAATTATTTGTTTAAATCATGAAATTACCATATGTAGTTATGCAAACAATACTTTTGACAAAACTGTTAATTACTTTCGAATTAATTAAGGGCTGGTTTTGTTAACATGTTTTCCACTTTAAGATTACTAGTATTTTGTCTTCCAAACATTTATAAGTAGCGCAGAATTGATACATTGAATTGTTTATAAGTCAACAATGGAACTTAAGTTACAAAACAATTACTGATTTCTCCCTACAATGAAAGATACTAATTATGAATAGTCAAAATAAATTAGAAAATCAATTACATAGATAAAACTAGGCACAAAATTATATCAGGTGTTGCATTCTTTAAAACTGAGGGCCAACATTTCTCTTTTATGAAAATGCGGATTATATTCATGTATGTTAATGGTAATTAGTTAAAAGTGAAAAAATGAATTATAAGGAGGCAGATGGCAAAACAAGAGGGGAAGTAAAAACATCCCAGCTTGCTTTGTCACACAGGGTGTGTCTGCTTGTGGTACACTGAGTAGCCAATCCATCTGTCCAACTTTCATTGCACCAAAACATATAAAAATGGCAGCCTTCCCTGTTTCTCTGTGTCAATAGTGAACTGGATGTTTGGATATATACTGTTCATATGTTCATAGAAGTGTTCAAGAGCTTCTATGCCATGTGGCCAGACCACAAATGTGCCATCAACATAACAATAAAATATAGATGACTGAGGGGGAGCCAAATTTAATGCATGTTCCTCAAAATTTTCCATAAAATGTTGGCCATTGCTGGATACTAACTAGGAATGACAGGGAATCCATAGCCATTCCGTTCATCATTTCATAAAATTTACCATCATAATTAAAGAGGATCAGTGGCACCACCAACAGCAATACTGACACCATTTGCACCAAATCACGAATCAGAAGGTCTGTGGGCTACGTAATGCCACCACAGTTGCAATTTTGACAGTAGGTTACTCCTGACAAAGACAATGGAGGTAATCATCAAAAGCTTGAGGTTTTACCCTAAATTGATGCAGCAAGAAGTCTGAGAATGTTTTACACAACAGTGCCATTGTGAAAGCCTTTGTTCTCGAAATACATAATGGTTTGATTTCAACAGCTGCTGAGCATAAATACTTTTACTGCAGGCCATCATTTTCAATGGAATAATATTTTTTGTGATATAAGCACTTACAACAAAAAGAAATTATTTCATCAAAAATATAGGCATGCAGTAAAAGCACTTATTCCCTCCCCCATGACCCATGTACCTTGCCATTGGCAGAGTCTCTTGCATTCGTCAGTGAGGCACATAGCTGCACCATAGATGGCAGTTCCAACAAACGAAAAGGAAGTTTTAAAAGTGATTAAAAGTCTGAAGTCCAAGATGTCAGCTGGAGTAGATGAGGTGCCAATAATATTAGTAAAGAAAACAGCTAATCAGATAGCGAAACCATTAGCGCACATAGCAAACTTGTCAATGGCTGAGGGCGTGTTTCCACAAAAACTGAAAATTTCTAAAGTCATTCCCCTGTTAAAAAAGGGGGATAAACTTAAAATAGAAAACTACAGACCTGTCTCACTCCTCTCAACTTTCTCTAAAGTTTTAGAAATACTAATGAAATATAGAGTCACACATTATCTTAACATGCACAACCTGATAAACAGTAATCAGCATGGATTTCAAGCTGGGAGAAGTACCGAAACAGCTGTACTAGAATACACAAAAGAAATAATCACTAAATTGGAAGAGGGAAACAGTGTAGTTGGGATAAATCTAGATTTGTCAAAAGCCTTTTACACTGTTGACCACAGCATACTTTTGAAAAAGCTTGAAGCTATAGGTATCAGAGGACCGGTAAAAAAGTGGTTTGAGTCTTATCTGGAAAAGAGGATGCAGGTGGTTGAAATTACAGCACTAAATATTAATCAAAAAATTAAACTAAGATCAGATCTGAGGGAGGTCACAGTAGGAGTACCCCAAGGAAGTGTATTAGGCCCCTTGCTGTTCCTCATTTACATTAATGATATTCAGGTGTCAGAGAGAAAAGCTAGAATCATGTTATTTGCTGATGATACTAGTTTAATAGTTAGTGATACGAAGCAGTCATTGTACAGTACTGTGAACCATGCCCTACAAGATATACAAAAATGGTTTAGTGCTAAAAAGCTAACACTGAATGCAAAAAAAACTAATTATGTGCAATATGGAAAAATAAGTGAACAGGACGACCTAAATCCCACCATGGAGGGCAAACAACTTGAAAGAGTACAGTGTGCAAAATTCCTGGGTATGCACATTGATGAGAAGATTAATTGGAAGGACCATGTGGTGAACTTAGCACTAAAACTAAATTCAGCATGTTTTGTGCTTAGAATAATTTCAAGAGTTTGTAGTAATGACTGTACCAGATTAGTATATTTTGGCTATTTTCAGTCCATTGCATCCTATGGGATAGTATTCTGGGGAAAAACAAATTGTCGTCTAAATGAGATTTTCAAATTACAAAAACGTGCTATTCGGATAATGACCCACAGCCCACCTCAAACACATTGTAGGCCCCTTTTTAAAGCATTGAAAATTTTAACAATTCCATCATTATACATTCTGAAATGTCTGTTGGTGATCAAAAGAAATCAGGACAAAATGAAAACCAATACAGACTTCCATAATTACGATACACGGCAATGTAAAGATCTCCACATACAAGCTGTAATAAGGACCCGAAGCCAGAAACATGTATGTAATCAAGGCATCAAACTTTTTAATGCACTACCAAAACATATCAAAGAGCTGGAAAATGAGGATAAATTTAAAACTGTTCTAAAGAACCACATGCTTGACAAATGCTATTACAGCATAAGCGAATATCTCTGCGCAACTGTATAAAATATATGTTTAAGTTAATGTGACAAATGAAATTACATCAGTGCATAATAAATTATGTTATAAAAAACACTTATTAGTTGTATATTGTATTAAACATAAGATAGATTAATATGAATTCAGCACAGATACAAATTTTGTAAAGATATTATATAGTTGTTAAAATGTACCCTGACAAATCCTATATCACAAATGTGATCATTGGGATGATAATAAATAAATAAATAAAAAATAAATATGTACTACTAGATTGGAGGGGTATCTGTTGAGTGGCCAGGCAAACTTATAGTACTTGATTGGGCTATCGGCCTTTCCAATAGTTGCAGGGGCAATAGTCTGGTAGATTGATTGATCTGGCTTTGTAACATCAAACAAAATGGCCTTCCTGTACCTGTAATTTTTTCTGAGGGTTTGTAAGCTCTATTGTACGGTTAAATGATGATGATATCTTCTTGGGTAAGATATTCTGAAGGTAAAATAGGACCCCGTTCAACTCTGGGCCAGGTCTAGTAAGGAGTATATGATCACCAAGAAAAACAAAACTTGCTTTCTGTGGATAGCAGTGTGGAATGTTAGATCCTCTTAACTGGCAGGTAGATTACAAAATTTAAAAAGGGGAATGGCTAGGTTGAGGTTAGATGTAGTGGGAATTAGTGAAGTCCAATGCCATCAGGAACAGGACTTCTGATCAGATGAATACAGGATTACAAATACAAAATCAAATAGAACTAATGCAGGACTAGGTTTAATAAAGAAAATAGGAATGTCGGTAACCTAATAGTCCTGGACATCATAAAAGCTTTCGACCGTCTTTAGCACAATGGCCTCCCCGGATGGACTCATATGTCTCATAGACTCATATCTCATGAACAGATGTTTCAACGCTGATGTGCAGGGGAAACAATCAACATGACACAGTATCCAATTTGGAGTACCACAGGGAAGCATCCTGGGGCCCATCTTGTTCAACCCGCACATTAACGGCTTCCCAGCAACACAAAACACTATGTTAGCCATCTACACGGATGACACAGCCATCCTTGCACAAGACTGGAAACCATCAAACATTAATTCATGAATACAGATGGCACTCAGAACTGCGGATCCTCGGTTGGAATGATGGTGTATTAAAGTAAACGTTGACAAGTGCAAAGCAGTTCTGTTTACACTCAGACCAAAACTACTGTGCAAACACCAATACAGTAGACAGATAACACTACATACATGCCCAATATGTTTCTGAGAGAAAGACAGATACCTCGGTGTCTGGCTGGACCAGAAACTTACATGGGGGGGACCACATTGAATACATTACCAACGGAGCGCACGCTAGGCTCAAACAAATCTACCCAACGCTCAACAGCGAAAGCGCACTGAATAGGAGGGTGTCGAGGTCTGTGTACATGACACTGATTAGACCACCCTACAGATCATACAGAAAAAAGTGCTACGAATCATTAGCAACACTCCATGCTACACATGCACTGTGGATCTTCACAATGAATACTTCCTTGAAACCCTCAAGGAAGAATTCAAAAACATGCCACACAACGATACAGGAACTTGAGACACTCAAATAATCCTTTCATCCTTACTCTGGGAAACTATGATAACAACCATAGGTGGAAGCACAAGTGGTCAATGACACTACTAACTAGGGCATAACCGTCTATGGCAAGCTAGCATACACCAACAAGCAACAAATGTTGGCAAGCCCCTGCATATCAGCAACATTGACTAGATATACCAGCTGCTATTAAAGCCGACTAACAGGCTACAGCAGGGAAACAGACGAGCTCACCCACTGATGCACAAACAAATCGCCAACATCACCCTACACTGTGCATCTGATATATGACCTATCGGACACAAAATGATGATGAAACTAACTGTTACACATTTCCTGATGCTGACCAAGAGATCAACACCAGCACCCAGCAGCAGCCACTGAGTAAAACCACCGCTCAATGTCAATGGTATCGACATGCATGATACCCACTATTAACAAAGCTTACGCTTGCATGACCTGTCGCAGGCAGCTAGACATCTGCTACTGCTCTTACTACCCGGCCTAACTATCACAGAGGTTGTTTTTTCCTTTGGCTCTTGCCTTGGCACTTTTTTTCCTCTGCCTTTTAAACTGCTACCCTTCATTCAACTTTTGACCCAATCCATCTCCAGATGAGCACGTATTAATGGTTAAGCTTGATCAGACGCATGCAAACATTGCAGAACTTACATCCTGTGACACCTCACTTTAGTGAAAACTAACCCTTATGCAGAGATGGCAGTAGACTATTTGAGTTGGCCATGATCCCGGTGCAGGTGTGGAAGGGCTCCACCTTTTTTTTGGTAACCTAATAGGAACAGCATAGTTAATGCATTGTCATAGCCAAGATAGACAAGACATCCACATCCAACACAGAAATACAAGTCTATATGCCAACTATCTTTGCAGGTGGTGAAGAGATTGAAGAAATATATGAGATAAAAGAAATTATTCCAATAGTTAAGGGAGATGAAAATTTAAATTTAACTCTAATGGGGATTGGAATTCAAAGGAATTAAAAGAATGAAAAGGTAAAATTGTGGGTGAATGTGGACTGGGGGAAAGGAAAGAAAGAGGAAGTTGCCTGATAAAATTTTGCCTGTATGGTGCTGGACCCAGTCCTCAGACACAAACACCATGTGTGTGTCTTCTGTATGGTGCAACTGAGTGTTTGGGTGTTTTGTTTTGAGTTCTTTCTCAAGTTCCCATTAGGTATGGTATACACAAAGGATCAGTGAGTGTTTTATGTGTTGAACTATGCAAAAATAGAATCATACATGGAATGTCGGTTTGAGTTCATACAGAAAATTCTTGATGTGCACGTTCCCAATCATTCAACAATACACAGATTAGTGAAGAATCTTCAGGAAACTGGATATGTGTTACACAAACAAAGACCTAGAGAACATAGTGTTTTAAGCAAAAATAAATTAGACAAGATAGTGGAGGCCTTGGAAAGAAGTCTGAGATAATTTCTGCATCATTTGGTACTTCAGACTGGTGTGCCAAGAGCATCTACACAAACTGAAATTGAAACCATACAAAACAACAGTAGTGCATCAACAGAGGAACTCAGATACTGTTGCTTGACATCATTATTCCAACTGACTGTTACAGTCTGTGCATGACATGAGATGCTTTTTTTCTGATGAAGCATGGTTGCATTTTTCAGAATACATAAATTCTCAGAACAATCAATGTCGGAACTCCAAAAGCCCTGATGATTTATGTCAACAACCTCTGCATTATGTGAAAACAGGAGCGTGGTGTGCAATAAGTGCAAGATGAATTATTGGACCAAACTTTTCGAATGAAACAGTATGTTCTAACAGACAGGTATATGAACAATATACTGCATCCTTTTTTTTCAATAATTTACATAATGAAAATATGTATGGTTATTTCATGCAGGACTGTGCACAACTACTCACCACTGCTTCTAAGACAGCAATATGAAGTGTTTCTGATGACAGGATAGTTAAATGGGCTCCTTGTTCCCCAGATCTGAATCCATGTGATTTTTATGTTTGGGGAACCTTAAAATACGAAGTATTTGCATCGAATCGCCACACACTCAAAGATTTGGAAGGCAGGGTATGGCAAATCATTTCCCAGATTTTGGCACCTGATATTTGGTAAGTGTTTGTTAATGAGTGCAGGAGACATCAGACTACTCTTACCACAGAGGAACATCGTTTTGAGGACCCAGTGTAAATAAAGGTAAGTTTAAGTTAATCGGATAGCAATGCTGTTTATGGTTAACTCAGGGAAAGCATGCACACAGCTGGCTACCAGCAGGTTTTTGTCTGAAAGTCAGGTGTGGTGGCAGCCAGCAGATGTGGTGGCGGTGACTGGTGGTCGTGCCATGCAACACGCAGACCCCTTACCCCTTTTGTGAGACCACATGTAAATACTGCTTACAGGAAAATTAAAGCAACCTGTGGAAAAATGAGAGGCAGCTGTATGGATATGAAGAAATTAGATGGAAAACCAGTGCCAGCAGAAAAGGGAAATCTGAAAGATGGAATGAGTATATAGAGAGGTTATACAATGGAGATGAAGTTGCAGGCACAAAGAAATGGAAGAAGATGTAGATGGAGAGGAAATGGGAGACATGATGCAGCTAGAAGAATTTGACAGAGCACCAAAACACCTAAGCTGAAACAAAGCCCTAGGAGTAGATGACATTATGTGAGATTTAATGATAGCCTTAGGAAAGTCAGCCTAAAAAAAACTATGCAATATATATGAGACTCGTGAAATACACTCAGACTTCATGAAGAATGTGGTAATTCCAATTCCAAAGAAAGCAGGTGATGACAGGTGTGAATATTAGTGGACTATCAGTTTAATAAGCCATGGGTGCAAAATGCTAAGATGAATTCTTTACAGAAGAATGGAAAAACTGATAGAAGCCAATCTTGGGGAGACCAGTTTGGATTCCAGAGAAATGTTGGCACACAAGAGACAACACTGACCCTACAATTTATTGTGGAACGTAGGTTAAGGAAAAGCAGTCCCATGTTTATATGATTTGTAGCCCCAGAGAAAGCTGTTGGCAATGTTGACTGGGATACTCTCTTTGAAAACTCTGACGGTAGCAGGAGTAACATACAGGAAGCAAAAGATTACTTGCAAGTTGTACAGAAACCAGATGGCAGTTATAAGAATTTAGGGGCGTGGAAAGGAAGCAGTGATTGGGAAGAGAGTGAAGCTGGGTTGTAGCTTATCCCTGGTGTTATTCTGTCTACATTGAGCAAGCTATGAAGGAAACCAAAGAAAAATGTGGAGAAGGAATTAAAAATTCAGGGAGAAAAAATAAAAACTTTAAGGTTTGCCAACAACATTGTAATTCTATCAGGGACAGCAAAAGGACTTGGTAGAGCAGCTGAATGCAATCAACATTGTCTTGAAAGGAGGGTATAAGAAAAACATCAACAAAAGCAAGACAAGGATAATGGAATGCAGTCAAATTAAATCAAATGATGCTATGGGAATTAGATTAGGAACCAAGACATTAATAGTAATATATGAGTTTTGCTACTTGGGCAGTCCAATAACTGATGATGGCTGTAGTAGAGAAAATATAAAATGTAGACTGGAAATGCCAAGAAAAGTGTTTCTGAAGAAGACAGATTTGTTAACATTGAATATAGACTTAAAAGTTTGGAAGTCTTTTCTGAAGATATTATTTGGAGTGTAGCCATGTATGGAAGAAACATAGACAACAAACTGTTTAGATGACAAGAGAACAGAAGCATTTGAGATGTGGAGCTACAGAAGAATGCTGAAGGCTAGATGAGTACATCACATAACTAATAAGGACGTACTGAACAGAACTGAAGAGAAAAAGTATTTGTGGCACAACCTGACTAGAAGAAAGTTTCAGTTGATAGGACACATTCTGAGACATCAAGGGATCATCAATTTATAACTAGAGGGAGGTGTGCAGAGTAAAACTCTCAGATGGAGACCAAGAGATGAATACAATAAGTGGATTCAGAAGGATGTAAGTTACAGTAGTTATTCAAAAATGAAGAGCCTTGCAATGGACAGAGTAATGTGGAGAGCTGCATCATGCCAGTCTTCAGACTGAAGATCACAACAAGAACAACAACAATACAAGCACTTACAACAATTATCTTTATCTGCTGAAGTAAATATACTGAATGTGAAGAAAATGGTCCTAGGTAATTTTGATGACTCGTGAAGTGTGTTGTATAACTATATTGTTTTTATTAGTATTTGTTCATTTTATCTCTGAAACTAAAAAGATGAGATTTATGTTTTTAATTGTTGATAATGGCTCTTTGTGCAAGTGTTCCTGAAACTTGTTAATGTTAAACACCAGACCTGTTGTGACGAAGCAAGCCGGGATGATTTCAATTCCCCTCTTGTTTTGCCATCTGCCTCCTTAAATTCATTTTTTTCAGTTTTAACTAATTAACATACATAAGTATAATTTTCATTTTCATAAAAGAGAAAGGTTGGTCCTCAGTTTTAAAGAATATAACATCAGATCTAATTTTCTGCTTAGTTTTATGTATGTAATTGATTATCTAATTTATTTTGACTATTCATAATTAGTATCTTTCATTATAGGGAGAAATCAGTACTTGTTTTTTAACTTACGTTCCATTGTTGACTTATAAACAAATATCAATTCTGCACTACTTATAAATGTTTGGAAGATAAAATACTAGTAATCTTAAAGTATCATCAAATGGGAAGATTTCGAACACTGGGGTGAATTCGGACAGTATGGCTTATTTGCTCTTTGCCACTGCATAGAAACAAAGAGTTACTTATTTTTACATCCATGCACCAGTTATTTTAAATGCAAGATTGCATTTATCACTTTCCACAACTTTTATCTGGAGTCAATTGTTTCCCTAGGTGAATAATTGATGAACAGTCTCAGTGTTAAAAATCCATGCATTCTCGTAAAGTGGAAACTTTCTATTGTTGCACCAAGCAGGATGTTATTGTAACTGTAATTGTCGATGCACTCAGTAGCTAACAGCATTGAGACAATTTCTGTTCAAGTTTGTCAAGTTTCTCGTACAAGGTTATAAAATAATGACAGTTTTTGCAAGAGTGTATACTGTGTGGGATGATTTTGGACAATGCCAAGAACGTATAAGAGCAGTAGAGGTGCTACAGTATGGTGTAATTATGACCCGAAACTTTTAGATAAAGCTGTTTGTGATATTCAGAGTGGTAAATTATCATACCGAAAAGTGTGTGATTTGTATGGTATACCTAAATCAACCCTACAAAATAAAGTGCAGGAAGCACATCCAAAAAAAATGCGAGGGCAGCCAGTGCTAAATAAAGAAGAAGAAGAAGAAGAAGAAATGTTGAAGCAAGGTATCTTGAGGGCTGCACATTGTGTATTTCCCTTCACTAAATTAGATATTAGATGTTTAGTTAAAGGCTACCTTGATAAATCTGGCCGAAAAGAGAAGAAATTTTGTAATAATTTGCCAGGAGAAGAATGGGTACATTTATTCCTCAAACGACAATCAGAAGTGAAAATATTAAATGAGCTTGTGCAGAAGTGAACAAAGAGACTGTTAAGATGTTTTTCTCCAATATCAAGGCAAAGATGGAAAATCTCCCATTGAGCAACATGATCAACTATGATGAAATCAACATGTCAGATGATCCAGGCAAGCAGCAGATAATTACTAAACGAGGGAGTAAGTATGCTGAAAAAGTGATGGACTCATCAAAATATAGTGTCTCAGTAATGATGGCAGCTAGTGCTGATGGTAAACTGCTTCCTCCGTATGTCCTTTACAAATCAGAGCAATTGTGGGACACATGGCAAGAAGGTGGACCACATCATGTGTCTTTATTTGTTATTGAAGAGTGTGAGCGGAACAATATTTCATTCATTCTCCTTTCCACTACCTCCTCCAGCCACTCGATGTAAGCTTCTTCAGGCCAGTGAAAGCAGCATGGCAAGCTGTATTAATTGATTGGAAGAAACACACTCGTGGGACCATTTACAAGGATGCCTTCCCATCTCTTCTGAAGCAGACACTGACTGTGATTTCAGTAAACTCCAAAGAAAAGATAAAGGGTGGATTTTGCACCATGAGCCTAATCCCTTTTGATCCAGATCATGTCTTACAAAAATTGCCTGATAATGAGGAGAGCCAGCAAAGCAATGCAGACACATGGTCTTCCATTTTTGAAGAAATTCTCAAAGAAATTCATTATCCTCCAAATAAGCTTGGTAGCTCTCACTGCCACCACAAACTAGATGTTCAACCTGGAAAATCAATCACTGGCTGAGATTTTCAAGGAAACAAAAACAGTGCTGAAACAAGTGAAAGTGCTTCTAGCAGTAGTGAAAGTGGAAACGACACATCATCCAATGAAGTTTTACTGCTGCAAGAAGAGTCTTTTCTTGTTGCAGAGTACAAATATAAATGTGGAAGCAAGGAGCAAACAAGGCAGTATGTTGGAGTAGCCACAAATGTTGGTGCAATGGAAGTAAGTGTGAAATTCTTGCACCCACATGAGAACAGTAAAAACACATTTGTGTTCCCTAATGTCCCCAATGAAGACACAATACAAAAATTGCAAATTTTGAGAAAACTTCTCACACCAGTTGAGACAAGAGGAATGTTCATTTTTCAAGAAGATGTGCTTTAGACTCAAAGACAATGGTTTATTTAAAGTGTTTGCAATTTAATTTAGAATGATGAGTGAGAAAAATTATTTTGACCTTTTAGTTAAATTACTTTGTTTGTTGCTGTTTGTTTCTAATATTTCAGTTAAGAACTGTAAAATTTTGTTTGTTTAAACTATTGCAAAATAGAAACTTATCTGTAATATATAAAATTCATTATATCATTCCATATCACTTATTCGTAACAAAGGGCAATCTTAAAATGTGTAAAATGTCACCAAAATCAAATAAAAAGCATGTAGAATTTTAAAAAAAGGCAGTAACTGTCCTAATTCGCCTTCTATATACTGTAACTTCGGACAGAGATTTAAGAAACACATTTGTCCGAAATCATCCCAATCCATGGGGTGACTTTGGACACTTCATTTAACTGTCTCAGATAAATATACCTACACTACACTTTCTGGTTCTGGGATATTTTATTTGTTACACATATACTCTACCACTTCCATGACAATGAATTTAATCTAAGAATATATATGGAAGTTACAATAAAAATAACAACAAAACATCCAAAATCACCCCGTTTGAATGTATATATTTGGCTCTCTTCGAAAACATGTTAACCAAATCAATCCTTAATTAATTCCAAAGTAATTAAAAGTTTTGTCAAAAGTATTCTTTGCATGACTATATATGGAAATTCATGATGTAAACAAATAATTTGGCCTAACTCTTGCAGTAGAAGAAACTGTTAAAAGGAAAAAAGTTTTCAATTTAGCCTGTTAATTTAATGAGTTTTAATTGTAATTTCTGTAAATTAAACTTTGAACAATGTGTAGTTTCAGCACCTATTATTGTGATGATATATAAGGGCCCAATTTTTGGTCACAAGGTAGACAGTCCATGCCGAGTTTCATATGAGTAACCTGTGCGGGTTAGGACAACATCAATGCTTCAGCTTAACAGTGTAATAAGTGTTAAACAATTAGGCCATGTGTAAAAACAATGACAGTGTCTGCTCCATAATTACCTGAATATTCTTTGAGAACTGTGAACTTTGTGGTTAGGTTTTACTGCTCATAGATGTTCAACAGGAAACTATTGTAGCAATATGTTGAGGTTTGCCTGCTAACTATTAATGAGGTTTATGGAAAGTTTAAACAATAGTGCACAGGCCATATTAAATGTGTATGTGGTGAGGGGGGGGGGGGCGATTGTGGGTTGTGAACAGTGAAATTAAAGTGCTGCGAAATGCAACTGTGCATCTGTCGGCTACATTATTTACTGAAGTCAGTGCCCGAATTCCAAACCTCATTTTTCGGCCAGTGTGGCAATGCAGCACATCAACACTGATGACAATCAAAAAGTAGGTGGAACCGCTACACAGTGTAATGTAATCAAATTTATGCCATACAGTAACAAATTACTGAACTTTAAGGATGACCAGAGATAACTTCAAGTGACGCTCATTTCCATTACTACAATGGTTCTGCTATAGATGGAATACACTGCAAATTACTTTATAAATTTTAGCAGCAATGTTCCCAGTTTTGAGTAAACATTTTTAATTTAGTTGTGGCAAAACTGGCATAGAAGTAAAGTATTCCCAAAAGCAGCATAACATACTACTGGACATATTTTCATGGAAAATATGACTCAATGAAATTATAAAACTGTTAAAAGTTGTACAGAAGTTTGTATTTATTAAAATGGCAACAAGTTTCAGACTTAAGTCGATTATCAAGCGATCCACAAAAGTCCTACCTTAACACCATAATGTGAGTATGCTGGCCATATTGCATGTATGAGTAGATAAGTGGCTATCATACAAGCAATGTGGCCAGTGTACACACAATATGGTGTTACAGTAGTACTTATGTGGATGATTTGATAGTGGACTAAAGTCCGAAACTGGTCACCAAACTTCTGTGCTAGTCTGATAATATAGTAAGTTGCTGCCTATTGCCAGCATGCTAGAAGTGACAAAGCATGGGTGACTTGAAAGTGCATTTCTGAACTACTGATATCTAATTTTCAGCATTTTAACATGACCCATAGTAACACTAATTCTTCACTTATTTGCTTTCTTTGCTGAGAATTTACTGATTCTTACATTTATGTTTCCATGTTTCAGTAAAATCCACTGCTTCCAGTTGCTACATGTATTGTAAGGTCTACTAGATCAATAAATACATTTGTCAAGGGACAAAATAATGCTTTATCAATCAAATGTGCCATTAAAGCATGTTCAGCTCCTGAATGTTTGAACATGTTATTTTACTAACCACAGATCAATAAATGCATTTGTCAATGGACAAAAGAACACATTATCAATCAAATGTGGCACTGATGCATGTTCTGCTCTTAAATATTTCATCATCTTTTTCTACTAACCATGGATCAATAAATGCATTTGTCAATGAACAAAAGAATGCTTTAGCAATCAAATGTGCCACTAAGGCATGTTCTGCTCCTAAATGTTTGAACATCTTGTTCATGTTCTTTATGATCTGGAGACATATAAGCTACATCCCTATTAGAATAAACAGATTGGTGCACATAAAGGTGAGTTTACATTGTTCAGCAGGGATATTCGATATATGTACAAGACCCATTATGACAACCAAACCCAAAATTTTCAGTGTCATTGTTACTTCCAGCATCTATAAGATTTATTATCCTGTACAGTTTGTTGTGTGATTTACTTAGTAAAACTGAGAGGAAATTTATCTCTGTAGCACTGGGAAATGGAAAAAAAAACTCATCTGATGATAATGCTAAAGAAAAAACAGATATCTAAAGTAAAGTTAAAATTAATGGAAAAAACAACTGCAAACATACACAAAAATCTCAACAAATCACCTAATTCAAGATGTACCCAATACAAAATGCACACACAGAATGAGAAACCATTTCATAAATTCAGATCTTACTTTCTGAAGCCTCTCATTTTCATCCTTTAGGTTCTGGATTTCTCCCAAAAGATCTTGGTCTGGCTCAGCTGGTTGAGACCGAAGTTTTTCCAGCTCTTCTTTCAGTGAATCCAGCTCCTATAAATTGAAGAACTCTGCACTATTCTCGGTATTTCTTTTCAAATATGGAAAAATCTCATTTTTACTTGATTAATTTTTAAGAGTTTGATTTCTTATATTGTTTACACTTCTTAAACAGAAGAAGATCACTTTCTAAATTCAAGTGAATGATGGTAGAAAAGATTATGGTTCAGAATTTATTATGTTACGCAGCTTATGTTCTTTTAAGGATGTAAATAGCTACTAGGTTCGTATTACCACAGCATCATTGTATATTCAAGAACAACAATGTCACACCTTACATAGAAAACCTCATAAAATTACTCCTTGGTGGTTTCCAAACTTCTCCTTAAGTCACACTTCATGGAGTTGATGTACTGCACTAACATTCATAAGTATATAATGAGGAAACAAATGAAATATTTCTTATTAAAACCCCCATACTTCATTTACTGAAATAAATACTGAGTGTAACTACTTTTAGATGTAACTAAGCTGTATTAATCAAGATACAGCCAAAATGTGAAGCATGTCCTGGGCAAAATCTCAGGCCCTATAGAAAAACTTATCAGCTGAAACCTGTCATTTTTGTCTGGTAATTTATGGTTATTTTCCAAAAGAGTCTGGTTTTGTTGGTCTGCCTGTCATAAACCTGTCATTTTTGTCTGGTAATTTATGGTTATTTTCCAAAAGAGTCTGGTTTTGTTGCTCTGCCTGTCATGTAAATGACAGTTTTTTCATACTGACAACAAAAATTTACTCTTTCTAGCATACCTGTATTCGCCTTTGTGCTGATGTAAAATTCGTTGCTTTTGTTTAGTATAAATATTGTTAGGATTTCTGTTATCAAGAATTTGAAGTCTGTGATTGTGAATTACTACTGCCAGAAAATTTATTTATTGGTTCTTAAGTACAGAGATCATTACTGGGAAACTTAAAAGTATTCTTAGAAAAATCTGCGTGATTATTATTGCACTTAGTTCTTAAGAAAGCAAATGATGGTCTGTGAAGGTTTTAATATTAATCTTGTGAAAGATTCTGAAAAGATAAACGAATTGGAAGTCCATCATAACATACATATCTTGAGTGATATTATTAATTTACCTACAAGAATTACAAAAGAAAGCATTATACTAATCCTGGCAATCTTACAGTGTCTGAATGGAAGAATATCTGTATTGTAAAAGATATCAATTGTTATTGTATTTGTAAAGGGTGTCCCAGAAGGATGGTCAGTATGCGGAAATATCACATGAACAATCATTAGAAGCAAAAAAATTCTAGTAAACATGAGCTCTAAAATGCACATCTTAAAAGCTATGAACAGTTGTCCCATAGAAGAGGTGTGTACCACCTTTAAAAATATAGGAAGCCAAGAGCTTGCAAACAAAATTGTTTCACAGTATGAAACATGTGGAAATGTTCGAAGCTGCTAAGGTATGCATTATAGTGACCATGTTTACTGGACCTGCACTTTGAGTGATCATTTCTGTCATTTCCATGAATATTGACCTCACCTGGGACATTCTAGATGGAATTCTACCAATCTTCAACAGTTTTTTCCCAAGAAAACAAATAAGTATGACACAAAAAAGACATAAAAAATGGCTAGAAACACGAAAGGAATCAAAACGCCATGTGCTGTGAAATGAAACTGACTGAAATGATTAGCGGAAAAAGAAAAAAACAGAGAAATAGTGCTAATTTCATATTTCAAAATACAGGGTAGTTTTCCCCACCGTGTACAAACTCTAGGGACTGATCGATGCCAGGAGACAGAATAAAAAAGGTCTAATGAACTTACGTCCAGAAATGCATGGTTTCTATGCTAGGGACCATTTATTCAATCACACTTTGTTACAGAGTCTGCAGCCTAATATGCACTGTACCATGCAGCCACAGTTATAGTATGTATGGTTTCTTTTTTGAGGGTGGTACTGTTCCTCATACATCATGTCTTACTGCTGCCCTCTCCTGACATATTGATTGTTAATGTTATGTCCAATTTTTCTGTATTGTGATCGAGAGCTTGCTAACATGGTGTTTACTTACAGAAAGACAAATGGCAATGGGTGCTGTGTAGCAAGGTTGCATCAGAAGACATATCCCCAACAACAACCACCACAGCATTCAATGTTTACAACAGTGTTTTGCCATTTGTCTGAGACAGATTCATTTCAGGAGGCAGGAAATTATGAAGGATGTACCAGAAATGTTTGGACACCAGACATGGAGGAAAATGTGATTAACACTGTGAAAGGTGGCTGCCATGTCAGTACCAGACAGTTGGCCTTCTAGTGCAGGGCAAGCCAGATGACCATGTGGGACATTCTTCATAACAATTGTTACTACTTACAGCACATGCAGGGATTACTAGAGACAGATTTTCCACATTGGGAGCAGTTTTGTGACAGGTTTATTCACCAGGCAACAATGATTCCAGGATTTGTTCCATCCATACTATTCACAGATGAGGTCACCTTTGCACAGAATGGTATCTTCAATCTTCATAACAGTCATCTATGGGGTAGTATGCAGAATCCCCCTGGTATGGTGACAGCAAATCATCAGCATCAATGCAGCCAGAATGTGAGGGCCAGGATAATTGGTGACTGTATTGAGGGACGTCTTCCTTTCATGCCTAACAGGCCATAACTATCAGAATTTCTTGTGGGTGACTTTGCCTCCCCTGCCGAAATAAGTGCCATTGATGATTCTAAGGGTAATGTGGCTGCTACATGATGGTGTTCCAGCCCGTTCTGTCATTAACGTATGGGTGTATCTCAATCCCATCTTCCCTGGTCGATAGGTCAGATGAAGGGATCCAGTTGCATGGTGTGCTTGTTCACCAGATCTCAACCAGTGCGATTTCTGGTTATTAGGCCATCTCAAAAGTGTTGTCTATGCAGAACCCACTCCAGATATGGAAACCCTGAAGCAGCATATTCATGCTGCCTTTCACACTTTTCAGATGCAGCATGGCTGACATGAATGTGTGAGACAGAACATGCTAAGGTGCATACACACATGCACTGAGGTGCATGGAAACTATTTTCAGCACATACTGTAATTGTGGCTGCATGGTACAACATGTATTAGACTGCAGTCTCTGTAACAATGCATGGCTGAGTAAATGGTCTCTAGCATGGAAACCATGCATTTCCAGACATAAGTTAATTAGACCTTTATTGCTCCATATCTTCTCATTAATTAATGCCTGGATTTTGTACACAGTGGAAAAACCCACCCTGTACAATGTGCTGTGTTAAGGAAGGTGATTTTAAAAAATTATTCTTTTTATAACATCGAAATTAATAATTCTGACAATAATTTTAAATATATATGAGCTATAGTTGAAAGAAAAAATGAGAAATCAGTTAAAGAATGTAAAGACTATGTTATTAAAGAAAACAGCCAAATAACAGAATATATCAGTTACGTACCCAACATATTTAGTAATCACTTCCTGAAAGTGGCTCAAAAAATTGGCACAGACAATTCAAAAGAGAAAGTAATAGATTGATTGCTAGAAGTAATTCCTAATACATACAGGCATATCACAGTTACCCATGCTCTGACAAATCAATTAACAGTGTAATTAACTGCCCAAAAACCAAAAGCTCTCAAGAGTTGTGTAGTGCTTCGTGAATTTCGGCATAAATTCTAGAACCACTCAGCCTTCAGTCATCTTGAACACAAGGTATTTTAGATGTGAGTGGGAGGAAGGAACACTATCTACTGCATGTCACCTGTCTGTGTGTGCAGGTCCAAAGTTTATCGTGAGCAGATGGTAGACGTGGCAGTCAAACAGCACCGACAAGTAATTGGCAGTTGTAATGAAATCACACGGCAGAACCAAGGAACTTCTGTGTTATTATGTGCTGTTTTATAACTGTGACTTTTGTTAATGACAAAAAAAAAAACAGTTGAGTGGAAAAAAGATTTTTAGTAACTTTTAACTTGAACTTGCTAGAGGCATAGAGGCAAGACAGTTGTATGATTTCTATGTAATAGAGTCGTGGTTAGCAGGCCAACTCTGTTGTAAATGTAACTGTGTTTCTAACATTTGGACTTTCAAGGAGACTTACTTAACAGTATTTATTCATGTGGAGAGTGAGATTTGTAAAATTCTGATGTTTAAATACACATTGTTAAGTGAAGCAAAAGAAACTGTGTGCGTCTGCTTATTTTTATAAGTGAAAGAGTCTTGAGGAATTTCTGTTCCCAACAATATACTGCAGAGAAGAAGAGAAAAGGAGTTTTCTACAGCAGGCTAACCAGCTAGGAAAGTTGGCTTACTATCTCAAGTAAGTCTTATTGTTAAAGAAGTTGAAGTTTGCACACATACTTCACCACTTCAAGTCATCCAAAATGTTAGAAAATAAATTACTTGTAACCTGTTATCCACATACAGCCAATTTATTCTGTCACATATGCAATATATCACTACATCACAATGGATATTTTCAGGCAGACTGCAATATGTTACTGTCACAGCTCTTTACAAAACAGGGGGCCAATTAGAGACATTTCTACATGTTGTCAAAATAGCTGTTGGGAGCCTTTGTAGCATTAACAATATTACTAAAACATTGTTAGAGTTAAGTCTTTTACCCTCATTGTTCACAAGTCATCATTCTTTTGCACCAACCTCGACTGTTGCTTATCCAGCTGCATATTCGGTTCTGGCTTATGCCCATTGAGTCAGCTCAGTGGTTGCAAACACATGGGAGGTTTAGTGACCCCAGTGCCATGGCTGGTGCCAGTGAGAAGGCATGGCCAATGCCCAGTGTGAGGTCTTCTCAGGATGGCTGCTGGATTGTCCTTGGTACCACTTTGAATACTACGATAACCCTTTATGATCAATCTGCTATGTACCTAGCACTGGTCGTCATGTAGTCTGTTGATCTCATCCCCACCATCTGGTAGGTTTCAGCACCCATAGGTGCCGGTGTGTTGAACAAGAACATGGACCCCAAGAGAACCTGTTGCTGGCATCCATAATGAAGTCCCATACTGGCAGTACCCTGCAATATGGTGTTGTTGGAAGACAGACAGTTCCTGTATCAGGAGACAGTAAGTGGCAAGTAGCTTGAAGTTCACCAGGTGTACGCCACCATCTTATGTATACATCTTCAGCTAGTTCACATACTGAGCTGGAGCACCTACAACATAGATTCACTACTGTATCATAATCATGGAATTGAATGCCATTACTTTGAATGCCACCAATCCCAACAATCAACTCGTGGTGGGAACTGGGATATTTAAAGGGAGCTACCACAAGGCTATGGTGCAAGGCTCGGTTCGTAATGACCATGCATAGTCCTTATTCTGTTACATTCACTTAACAAGCTGTTAACTGCTGTGTCAGTTTGTCATTAAGTGCTCCTGCAAAAGAGATAAAGTTTCTTGCAACATGTCTTATGAGTTATCAATATGCTTGTCTCATTTCCTTTTGTTTTCTGTCATAGTCTTCCTTCAGCTGAATGCATATTCTCACCCAGCAGATAGTGTCATAATGTGTCAACAACCTGACATACCTGTGGCATACTGAATTGCATCCTGATTCTGCATCTGTATCTAGCATAGCTGAGTTTGCCTATGGAAATGTGAGTGAGTTTTAACATTTTTTTTTTCTAATTTCTACACCTCACTGTTCTGTGTGATAACAACAAAAAATACAGTAGAACAGATGTTAATTATTAGCAACCAGTCTCACTACTTCCTACTATCCAAAGATCCTAGGAAAGAATATGTATGCAAGAAGCACAACACAGCTCTCTCAAAGTAAGGTAATTAGTCAGTCTTAAGTAAGATTTCAAAAGAGGCTCCCCATATAACATGCTGTCTTTCAATTGATGAATTAGATCATACAAAATTTTAATGAAGAAATGGTTCTAAGTGGAAATTTTGTAGTTTGTCAAAATCATTTGATTATGCAATTCACAGTATTCTCTTGGAGAAGTTCAATTATTATTGTGCCAGAAGTATTATTGGTAACTGATATTCATCCTGTGAAATTAAAAGAATGCAGAATGTCACACTGAGAGGCACAAAGAGTGAATACAATGGAGCAACAAGTTCAAAATGGGGAGTAATCATGGTATGCATTAATCTTATGTGAAACACCTGAAAGTTATTGGTCCCAGTGGCTTAAGTTTAGAGAGATTAAATGGTCTTTTGAAAGCTGTACTTCATTTAATACTATCTTTGATAAATTTTTAAATATGGTACCTCCAAAACTGAATGAAAGCTTTCCACATAGAACCATATGGAACAAGATTATTAACAGACTTAAATGGAAAACTCAAGGCAAAATATTTCACATTCCTGGAAAAAACAACTTTTAACATAATATAGTGGAGAATTTATCACTCACTGGCTACAAAGTGTGCATGTTAAATATCCCATTTTCTTAACATTTGAATCAGGTCAGTAAGCACAGCTGATTTCAGCTGAGGTATATGTTTCATTGCATATAGCCCTTCATAAAGATGTGGAAACCAAAAAAACAAAACTAAAATAATTGGTAGTCTAGTTAAATATCATGTCTGGAAAACAACTCTTCCAGGTTTCAATTAGTCAGAACAAACACTGATTCTCTTCACTTAACTGTTAGAGGTGAAGGACTTCATGCTTGGTCTAGTATTTCTGCTTCTCCTTCACTGCATAATAAGTCTCTCCATCCACATTAGCCAAATATTTTGAGAATGAGGCAGAACCTGGCAATCGAAGTACATTTAAAAAATGGTACTGTGTGCACATGGGAGGAAAAATCTATTGCAGATTTGGAAAACCAGAAGCTAGAAGCAAATTTTCAGAATCGATTTTGAAGTGTTTACATGACCTCCCAGAAACGGTACTGGGGTATCAGTTTATGAAGTCTAGTTTTGGGGCCCCATGTAAATGGGGTGACAGTTCCTTCAGGCCAGTTGATACACTTTAACAAAGGCTCACCTTCAATTTGCTTGCCTAAAATGTCTATGGGTGCTGCACGGGCAATTGAATGGGGGAGTTTGTTCAATATTCTTTCAAAATCACTTACCATTTCAGTTCACTTGGAGTGTTTACTGACACAATATGTTCAACATAATGTTTCTAATTGTGACATTACATTTGCAATGGGGGTTTCCTGTGGATGGTACCAACATTATGGCACAGAGTAATACGGGTTACAATTTATAAAATTTTGAACAGAGTTCAACCACCTTCACATAAGATACACTGGTTATGCCATGATTTGTGGCAGACAGGAAGCATAGTAAATGATGACTAACTGAAACACTCAGCTACCAACAGGTGCTGTTGATATACCTCGATGTGGACAGCTGAAAATGTGTGCCCCAACAGAGACTCGAACCAGGGATCTCCTGCTTACATGGCAGACGCTCTGTCCATCTGAGCCACTGAGGACACAGATGAATAGCGCGACTGCAGGGACTTACCCCTTGTGCGCTTCCCGTGAGACTCACATTCCCAACTGTCCACAATTCTACATATGCAATGTACCTTATAGACATTTGCCCATTCACTCATTACTCGCGCATGCTTTGGCGATTCCCGTAAGAGTTTGGGCAACCTGTGCGTATTTGCACAGATGAAGGTCAATGGCTGGGTAGCCTTTAACTATATATATGAAGACAGTAACTGTTCTCGAAAGAACAGAATACTGTTGATGACCGTGCAGCTTTTCCCTGGAATAAATGATGACTAACTGAAACCCTCAGCTGCCGACAGGTGTTGTTGATATACCTCGATGTGGACAGCTGAAAATGTGTGCTCTGACCGGGACTTGAACCTGGGATCTCCTGCTTACATGGCAGATGCTCTATCCATCTGAGCCACCGAGGTCACAGATGAATAGCACAACTGCAGGGACTTACCCCTTGCACGCTTTCCATGAGACTCACATTCCCAATTGTCCACAATTCTACCAGGCCAGCAGTACTGGGTTCAATGCCTGCTGCCTACAACAAAATATGGATAGGATGGTCAAGGAAAGAAGAGGCATGGAGTGGGATTGAGTACACTCCCTCAGCCAGTAGCAGCTACCCATGCTGTATCAGGCTGGGTTAAGAATCTGTATCAACAAATGAGGAACGATGTCTAGCTAGGGTGCAGGTGCCAGGACTGGCACAGCTTCTTATACTGAGAGTCTGTCCATGACCAGGGCAGGAGGCAGCTATGTCGGTTATTACAAATTAAGGTGTTAAGTACCAGTCCACTTCATCCTCAAGCAAACGGGTGAACTGAACAAGTTCACCATACACTATCTATGATATTGAGCCACTACATTGACTCACAGAATTTAAATTGGGATGTCTATCTGAACCTAGTCATCTGTGCCTAAAGTACAAAAGTTTATTCTGGAGTGGGTCTCTCGCCATACAAAGTTGTATGTGATAGGAAAATGCCATCATATTTTGATGTGCTCCAACAGAAACTGGGTCCACAAGGTGAACCAGTGAAAGAATTAGCAAAAAAGTTAAAAGAAATTTGAAAAATGGTGAAACACGCCAATACAAAAGCATTAGAAAAACAAGAGCATACTGAGCAAAGAGCAAGTAAACTACCACAATATAGACATTAACTAATCCTTATTCTTCGATATGCAAAACTAAGAAATTTTTGACTAAGTATCAAGTACTACCAGGTTGTTGAAATGACTTCACCAGTCAATGTAAAATTGCAGTTACCAACAAGGACGTTGATAGTGCATGTCATTCAAGTCAAACCATTTAAGGGAGAAGTTGACACATTGCCACAGATCTCTTGAACTAGTCCTGAAAGATCATATGAATGAATGAAGCAACTAATTAAGAAGGATATAGCTTATTCACTTGGATATAGGAGTAAGTAAAGTCAGATTTTCCAGTGTAACCCAAGTATCATGATTGTTGTTGTTACGTTAGTATCATTTTTTCTTCTATTATACTGTTTTGTCTTTAGCCAGTTCTTTAAAGGAAGGAGGGGAGAGACTGATGTTTACCTTTCTCTCAGGTTGTGCCAAGATGCTGACCAGAAAAATTCTTCTGTGCATAGCACTGCTATATTGTTGCAAAGAAGATATAATACAGGATCAACCACAGCACATTGGTATCATGTTCGTTAGAAAAGCAGATGTCCTACTAACAAGCCACAGTTGGATAACTGAGTTTGCATTTGATGTTCGGGAAGTGAGAAATGAAGTAAGAATACTACAAGACAGGTTTGTAGCATTACAGAAAGAGGTAGATAGAGGAGGATTGTTGGAGGATAAGAAAAGTGAGTACCAAGAGCTGAAACTCTAGTATGAAAAACTGAGGGCTCAGTTGTAATAGGTAATATAAATTGC
Source organism: Schistocerca nitens (assembly GCF_023898315.1). Classification (NCBI taxonomy): domain Eukaryota; kingdom Metazoa; phylum Arthropoda; class Insecta; order Orthoptera; family Acrididae; genus Schistocerca; species Schistocerca nitens. Next base: position 403,024,130 of record NC_064614.1, on the reverse strand, counting down.
ACCATGAGCATCAGTATGAAGGAAGCGATGTTGGTTAAATGCAGGAAGAAAGCTATTAAAAATGATATTTGGAACAGCAGATAATGAGGTATTGAGAACATCCACAGTAACATTTATAGTGTACAAGAATTAGAGAAGGATATGAGAAAAAATAGGAACGACACACGACACAAATAGGGAATATGGAGCAAGGAATACTCAATGTGACTAGAACAGTAAGAAGTTAGCAATTTGCATGTGGAACCAGATATGTTTTGAATAGTGATTTAGAGAAGATTCAAACTCATTTGAGTAGTTTAGATGATAAAATGCTAGTAGCTGCATTGCTACCCACTCTAGCAAACACATTAGACAATGCAAGAGTACATGAGGCAATACACCATGCTGCTCACGGGCAATTGAGGTCAACATTAGCAAACACACAGCAAATTCTCGTAGCATTACAACAAGCACAAAGAGACTATCCCAAAGGGCTGCAGTGTGTCCTACCATTAACAAGTAAGAATATAGTTTTATTCCATCATATATTTACTGTAGAAGTAACCACTGATCAAGCTAGGATACATGTTATAATTAAATTTACAGTAATAGGAATGAATGCAAACTACCAGTGTTACATAATACTTCCATATCCAATAAAGTGGAGTACAATTCAGAAATAGGTACAGTTACAAACATGAGAAATATTATTAGTTTCTAAGGAAAGAGATGCTCATGTTGTCATGTCTGTAGCGGATTTTGATTGTGTTCAGAAATGAATTACTATTTGTCCAGGAAGTGTGATACAAACCAACTAAAAGTCGTGTGAAATACAATTGTTTTTAGGGAAGCTAGAAGTGTCAGAATGTGAGAAAAAAGTTTTAGTGCCACAACACTAATGTGTACAGACCAATGTTGTATTGGCCAGAGAGACCCCGATACATTCTATCCCACTGAAACCTAACTTTTATCAGCAACTCATTGGATTCAATTTTATTACAGTTGATAGACAACTTGATAAATTCAGAAAACCAACAAATTTCAGTAAAGTTGGAGCATGTGAAATGGTATCATGAAAAGCATCAACAGAAGACAAATAGTTTCAGTTTGTCAACCATGAGCATAATCTTTGTTCTGATATTTATTTAGGCTACTTCTGCCTGAATCATAAGATTCACTGAAGTTAAATAGCAAATCAAGAAATGCCAGTAAAATGTATAAGATGGAAGCAAAAAACACAACAGTGTAATTAGATAAAAATATCAGAATCAATTAATGTTTAAGACTGTATAGGCTAACTCAGAAAAAGTTAAGCTGAAAATTTGGGACAAATTTTAACAAAGGGGAGGGACGTATTGGGGCCCAGAGTGATACAGGTTTGAAGTTGTAAAAGTTTTAATGGAGTTCAATCACCTCTTGACATAAGATAGGCTGTTTATGGCACAATTAGTGGTGGACCAGGAAATATGGTGATGCAAGACAGATGGGCAGCACAGTTCTAATGTTTTTTTTATGATAATAATGTGTGAAGTTGGATTGCAACCTTCTTTTACACGCATAGACTTACTTGGTATGCACAGCTGATCTTCTTCTCTGAATATCCAGCTACGTCAGTATCCAAAAACTGCTTCTCTGAAGAATGATGCTAGTTAAAGGAATATATATATGACTCACTCTCTCTCTCTCTACTTGTGTAATATGTAGGCACTTGAAGAATACTTTTCAACAACTATCGATATACTTGAACTTCCACAAAGAATAAAATTCACACTTCTCACATAAACAATTGACTTCTTGTAAGTCACCAGTGTCGTCTCAGATTATAAACAATTCAGTTACATTTAAAATAGAGTTTGTTTGCTAACCACGACTCTATTATACAGAAATCATACACATGTCTGGCCTCTAGCGAGTCCAAATTAAGAGTTACTACAAATCTTTTTCCACTCAATTGTTCTTTTTTCATCACTACAATAGTCAAAGCTATAAAACAGCACACAATAACACAGAAGTTCCCTGGGGCTGCTGTGTCCTTACATTACAACTTCCTTGGCATGACTGAAAAGTACTTGTCAGCACCGTTTGACTGCTGTGTCTACTGTCTTCGTATGACAAACTTCAAACCTGTACACACAGACAGGTGACGAGCAGTAGATAGGGTTCCTTTCTCCCACTCACATCTAAAATATCATGTGTTTAAGATGGTGGAAGGCCGAGTGATTCTAGAATTTGTGCAAAAATTCTCAAAACACTACACAGTCTGCAACTCTGCAGTATTTGAGTGAGAGAGAGCACACACACTGAGAAAACAGGAAAGGACAGCGATCAAGCAAAATAACATGCATGCTCGTTCATGTAGTGGGGTGCCACATGAATCAATAGACATGGCTAGGAAAAACTTTCATAGGCCAATTTAACTAGAGAGAGAATTAATGGGAGGGTAGCAGAATAACGAGGCCACATGTGGTGATAACTAGTAAACCGCACGTCACAGAACTACAGAGAGCTGTTTAAATACCGGAGCCTCAGCTCCAAATAAGGGAGAACAGTTCAAGTAAATGTGAATGATGGAGTGCATCTCAATGACATTCCATTCCATGACCATGTGGTTTGAGTAAGACTTGTCTCAGATAAACCATTGCAGTACCAGCCAGCCGAGGAGTGCCACAGAGCTGAACTTCACTGATGAACTTCATGCTGTGTCACAGCAACCACTACTGATGGGAGAGCAGATGAACTACCAGCAGAAGTGCAGTACCATGGCTGTACTCTCTGACTGTGGGATGGAATACGATAACCATGGTTGCCTAAGCGACTCCAAGTGCGGGGCCTACGAGGCCAGTAGTACTGGGTTCAACGCCTGCCGCCTACACCACACCATGGATGTGGTGGTCCAGGGAAGAAGAGAGTACACTCCCTCAGCCAGTATCAGCTATCCATGATGCTGTCCCTGGCTGGGCTAAGCATCCACTTCGACGGAAGAGGAATGACGTCTCGCTAGGACGCAGGCGCAGGGACTGGTATGGTGTACGACACCAAGAGTCTGTCCATGACCAGGGCAGGAGGCAACCATGACCAACAGCGTACCACTCTTTGTAAAGTTGTCACAATAAACAATTCACTGAGTAGTCATATCTTCTTAGTGCCACAAGTGCTTCCAGATGATTCCTCACATCGTGTGGAGGTGTCATCCACCCAGCCCGTATGTACCAAGGTAAGAGGTTATCATCGATTTTTTTTTTTTTCATGCTAAGAAATCCTTAAATTGCCTTGCCATAAACTGAGTACCTTTATCTGATAACAAATATTTCAGTCTCTCTATTTGCTTTAAATAATGTCCTTTGCCTGTGGGTGATATTGGAATGTGGGGATATCACTGTGGTTTCTCTCTCTCTCTCTCTTTTTTTTTTTTTACCATTCTAGGAACTCTTTCAGTTTCCATGCCATAAATGGTCTGCCATTATACAATAACAAACAATTCAAATAATTCAGTCTCCCTACATGCTTAAAATTGATTACTTAGTTTTGCTATCATGCTGTGGGTTTTGGCATTTCCTGGTGGATACGATTTAACCAATTTTGACCAGCATTATAGATTGACAGAAGTGAACACCATATCTCCTTACCCCAGAGGCAGTGGACAAAAGCAGTCTACAGTTGCTAAACCCTATAACTCATTTGGTATTGTGGAATGAAGTAAGGTATGTAGCTTTGTCAAGTTTTTTTTTTTTTTTTTTTTTTTTTTTTTTTTTTTTTTTTTTTTTTTGTGGGATGGTTCCAAATATTTATTAATTGTGTCTAATTTAAGTGGGTCTGCTCTTATTCCTTCCCTATTTATCACATGTCCTAAAACTTTATTTGTTGTACTGAACTGAGATTTGTGTAATTTCAGGGCAATTCCTTGCTAATATAATTGAGATACTAGAGTATCCAATGTGTGTACATGATACGCCCAGGTTTACAATATTATTACTATGTCATCTTTGTATATTGAGATGTGTTTCAGATCTTTTTCAATTGCCTCACACAGAGCTCTTATGATAACCGACTCTTAAGATGTTCAGTCCAAATGATAGAACATTGAAATGATAAGTTCTACACTCAAGTTGAAATGCATTATATTCATGTGACATCTTGTGTAGTTTAATTTGCCAGTACCCAATGTTCAATCCATACAACTAAAGTACTTCACTCCTGCAAACTTTGTCAACAACTCATCTACACTCCTGGAAATTGAAATAAGAACACCGTGAATTCATTGTCCCGGGAAGGGGAAACTTTATTGACACATTCCTGGGGTCAGATACATCGCATGATCACACTGACAGAACCACAGGCACATAGACACAGGCAACAGGGCATGCACAATGTCGGCACTAGTACAGTGTATATCCACCTTTCACAGCAATGCAGGCTGCTATTCTCCCATGGAGACGATCGTAGAGATGCTGGATGTAGTCCTGTGGAACGGCTTGCCATGCCATTTCCACCTGGCGCCTCAGTTGGACCAGCGTTCGTGCTGGACGTGCAGACCGCGTGAGACGACGCTTCATCCAGTCCCAAACATGCTCAATGGGGGACAGATCCGGAGATCTTGCTGGCCAGGGTAGTTGACTTACACCTTCTAGAGCACGTTGGGTGGCACGGGATACATGCGGACGTGCATTGTCCTGTTGGAACAGCAAGTTCCCTTGCCGGTCTAGGAATGGTAGAACGATGGGTTCGATGACGGTTTGGATGTACCGTGCACTATTCAGTGTCCCCTCGACGATCACCAGTGGTGTACGGCCAGTGTAGGAGATCGCTCCCCACACCATGATGCCGGGTGTTGGCCCTGTGTGCCTCGGTCATATGCAGTCCTGATTGTGGTGCTCACCTGCACGGCGCCAAACACGCATACGACCATCATTGGCACCAAGGCAGAAGCGACTCTCATCGCTGAAGACGACACATCTCCATTCGTCCCTCCATTCACGCCTGTCGCGACACCACTGGAGGCGGGCTTCACGATGTTGGGGTGTGAGCGGAAGACGGCCTAATGGTGTGCGGGACCGTAGCCCAGCTTCATGGAGATGGTTGCGAATGGTCCTCGCCGATACCCCAGGAGCAACAGTGTCCCTAATTTGCTGGGAAGTGGCGGTGCGGTCCCCTACGGCACTGCGTAGGATCCTACGGTCTTGGCGTGCATCCGTGCGTCGCTGCGGTCCGGTCCCAGGTCGACGGGCACGTGCACCTTCCGCCGACCACTGGCGACAACATCGATGTACTGTGGAGACCTCACGCCCCACGTGTTGAGCAATTCGGCGGTACGTCCACCCGGCCTCCCGCATGCCCACTATATGCCCTCGCTCAAAGTCCGTCAACTGCACGTACGGTTCACGTCCACGCTGTCGCGGCATGCTACCAGTGTTAAAGACTGCGATGGAGCTCCGTATGCCACGGCAAACTGGCTGACACTGACGGCGGTGGTGCACAAATGCTGCGCAGCTAGCGCCATTCGACGGCCAACACCGCGGTTCCTGGTGTGTCCGCTGTGCCGTGCGTGTGATCATTGCCTGTACAGCTCTCTCGCAGTGTCCGGAGCAAGTATGGTGGGTCTGACACACCGGTGTCAATATGTTCTTTTTTCCATTTCCAGGAGTGTATTAAGGATGCTCTCTCTTTCTGGTTATATTACCTATTCAGTGTTTTTCCATCAAGCACTTGCATGACTGGCCCACCTGGTTACTTAACAACAACCAGTGGGTTATTCCAACAACTGTTGGATATATCTATCACATCTAAATCTATAATCCTATTAATTTCATACTGTAGCATGTTTTTAATGCTACTGGTATCTTGTAAGGCCTCACATGGAACAGAATATGATGTTTTATCTTTAGTGTGCATGTTTTCTCTTTAACTGTTCTGGTTTCAATGGAAATATCTTTTTTATGATTGGTAAGCAATTGACTAAATTCCACTTTCTGCTTTTCATTGAGTTCTAGTCATTTATCAATGTTACCTACCATATCTTTCACTGATATTGTTTACATATATGAAGTGCATATATGTATCTCCACTTGATATATCACAGTCTCTATTTTAAATATTACGTCTGCATGAATATGTGCCATGGAATTGAATGGTAACTATATTAGGCTCTGATCTTCACTATAAGAAAAAGTTACAAATTGCTTACAAAAGTCTAAAATAAATTTAGAATCTAAGTGTCAGTCTGTTTCCAAAAGGGTAGGGATGTTTCAATCAGATACAAGGAACTTCAGATAATTAATCTTATATGTGCCCAAGAAAATGAATTAATATTTCCATCTGTACCAATTTGCTGTATTTTCCTGTAATTCCCATTAACTTCACTCTGGTGACTGGCAGTGTTGGGAACACATTGGGAACACATTAAATAATTCTGGTCCAGAATGCAAATTTCACTGCCCAAATCCACAATTATATCTACTAGTACCTCAGCTTTAGCCAGATGTTATTTTTAGTGGTGTACTTATTCCCATCTTATAAATCATTCATTATCATATTACCTTTATCATGCCTAATCATATGGGATTCCAGTTTCACTGGCTTGACTGCAACAGTTTCAGAAGATTGAGCCTCTCTTCCTAAGCTTATCAGTTTCCCCTCTACCTGTTGTCATGAAATTGTCAAGTGTCCTGACCTCTGTCAAGAGTACTTTGATTAGCATCTCTTTACCTACATCTTTATCTATCGTTATGTTGTTATTATAGTCATTTCTCTGTTCTCTTTGCCCCATAAATTTAACTGTTAGCACGGACTTGTCTCCTATTGCTGATTGTGTTTGTACAATTATTTTTTCAACCTTCTGACCAGCTTTCTATAGGATCAAGCTATTATAAATATTCTAAAAGGATTTAACTTTTCCCCAGTCTTTTCCTAATAACTCACCCTGTACTCTCCACAACATGTGGTTGATAATAACTCTTTCTAATAAGTGCTCCTCAAGGATTGGGTCATCAAGGTATTTGGCTTTATGTAGCTGTCATTCAACACAGTCTCTGTACTCTGTCCATTCATTGCTATTATATGATTTTGAGCCCAATAATTTGAATTGAAGTTTCTTTTGTGCTCCCTCAATAAAGTATTTTGCTTTGAATTCCCTTTCAAAATCAGTAAAAGATTTGAAATCATCTACCCTCAGCATACTCCATTGCCCTGCTTTTCTGGATAATTGGCTGACCATGAACCTAATCTTGTTGTGGTCCAACCATGTAGTAGGTAACATGCCTTAAAATCCCTTCAGGAATAACACAGAATGTATATCTCCACATGGTGTAAATTTATAAAATTTATGGTTGATTTCCCTTCTAAATGTTGCTGCAAATCATACACAGTACTGTGTTGATTGCTCTTAATAGATTAGTAAAAACTTTAGATGAGTAAAAACTTTATCTTTCCAAGGCATCCAAATAACACGATTGTGAATAAAAATAGCTACATCCTTGTTTAATTAATAACATTGATTAATATTAATGTATGCAAAATGAAGATATAATTCAGTAAGTTATTTATAGCCTTTTCTGACATGTGATTATGGTATATGTTAAAATGTCTTCAGAGTTGATACAAGAAGGACAAATGTGAATTTATGTTGAAGTGTATTATTCTAATAATGTAATAAACTGATTGCCACTAAATGAAAGATAATGATCTGACAACCTTATTTGGCTTCTGACATATTACATCTTACCAACCAGTCCCAAGCCCTACAGACTATACACTAGGGCTCTGCCTACATGTAAAATATAATTTATTTGAATAATGCCCACTGGAACACCACCACAAAAGCAAAAAATAATTTAATATTTTAATAATTTTTATGAATAACATGAAACAGCAGACACTTTTAAAGCTTACAAGACACTGGATGAAACTGTGTAAATTTTAGAAGTGGTACTCAAATAGTTTTTGAGATATATGGTTTTAAGATTAAAAATGGATCAAATATCTCAGAACTTTGGAAGTTCCAAAAATTAAAAAATGAAACATCCAAAAGAAATTTAATTTGTGATTTTTCATTCAAACATCTACTACCACAAATATACAACAGATTATCAAAATCTGAGTTATCAAGAACCAGACCATTGATTGATTTCACATGGACTGACCCAGAACATTTTTTTATTCACTTGAGGGTTATCATGTAAGGCTGGTCAGTAATAACACACTTTAAATATTGTAAATGCATTTATTGGACACCGAGGCAAGAAGAACGAACATTGCAGTAAAACATGTTGCACGCTGAGTGACATAGAACAAAAGCAGTTCAAAGAGGTATGAGTCAATGATAGGGTGCTCTGCACCATAGACACCATGGAGACCCCCCCTCCCCGAGGCTGGCACGAGAAGTAGGCGCATCGGAAACTGCACTGCAAGGGTCCTGTGTGGCCAACTGTTGTGTAGGCAGAGAGACATCAGTCAAAGGCAGATTGGTGGCATCGGAAGGCAGAATGAGGCAGGTCGGCAGCATAGGAAGGCAGGTCGGAGAGTGACCATGGTGGTTTCAGGCGATTAACAGACACAGTCTGTAGTTGTCCATGTAGATGAATTATGAACACCTGGTGAGGGCCCGAATAAGGTGGTTGTGAGGCCACTCACACAGAGTCATCATGCTCCATCACAAATTCACATGATACAAAGGTCCTTGTGGACAAACACAGGCAGGACAAAGTGAGGATGTGGCAGCAGGGTGCGGAGGCATATGACATGTGCACAAACCTGATCAACTAGAGCTGGAAAGTCCATAGTATCAGCCGATGGTGCTTCCTCCAGAACTCTGCTGCAAGGAAGAGGGTTTCACCGTATAGAATCTCAGCATGCGATTCATTCAAGTCTTCTTTATGGGCTGAGTGAATGTCCAGAAGGACCAAAGGGAGGGCCTTGGACCGTAAGCCACCATGGCAAATAAGCACAGCCTTGAGAGTGTGATGCCACCATTTGATCAGGCTGTTCACCTGCAGATGGTAAGCCATGGTGTGGAATTTAGCAACACTGCAGAGTGTGCACGGTCGTGCAAAGAGGACGGACCAAACTGTCATCCCTGTTCAGTCATGAGAGACAGAGGACAGCCAAAACGAGCAACCCATGCTAAGACAAAGAATAAGCAATGGTCTCAGCCGTAATGTCAGCAAGAGGGACCACCTCAACCTAGTGGGTTACAAGGTCCCCTCGGAATGGGACCAACAATGTCAATGTGGAGATGCAGAAGGCGCCCTCTTGAAAAGTCAAACTTTCCTAATGGATGTTAAGTGTGCCTGCCAACATTGCTATGCTGGCATGGTATGCACGTGCAGGTCCAAGTGTGGCGGTCATGCTTCACGCTGGGCCAGACAAAGTGTTGAGTAATCAGCTTCATCATGGCTCATGTTTCAGGGTGAGCCACACCATGCAAAGTACTAGAAACCCCATGATGAAGGGCGGTAGGGACCAGGGTACAGGGAGTGCCCATAGAAATGTCCCAAAGGACTAGGGTCATCGATCCATGTAGGATATGGGTTTGGACAGAGAGCGATGTCTTGTTGCCTGAAAGTAATAGCTATATATCATCATCTTCGGCCAAAGTCAGGTGAGCTCTTCCAGATTCAGCACTGCAGTTAGCACACAGATGCAGGATAGGTAGTCTGCCACAACATTCTCCTCGCCGCGGATATACCGTGCATCAGAATAGTGCTGACAGATGTAGTCCATATGGCAGAAATGCTTTGGCAGAAGGTCCTTAGGCAGCTTACAAATAGCATCCACAAGAGGCTTGTCATCTGAGTAGATCATGGAAGGTCACCCCACAAGGACACTATGGAAGTGTTTAATAGCCTTGTACACAGTGAGAATCTCACGGCCAAAAGCCCATCACTTACACTGGCTCCTTGTCAGTTTCTTTGAAAAGAAGTGGAGCAGTTGGGTTGAGTCCATAGTGTGCTATTGTAAAACAGCACCCACAGCTGAGTTACTGGCATCAGTCGTGTTTGAAACACTGGCCTCAGGATGAAGGTGGCCAAGCATAACAGCTTTTACAAGGGCAGTTTTAAGGCTACTAAGTGCATTGAGCATGGATTTGGTCCAGTCCAGTTCCTATTTCCCCATGGTGTTTTTGCCAGAGAGGGCTTAGGTGAGGGCCATTTGGATGGACACAGCCTGAGGAATATGGCAGTGGTAAAAATTTGCCATACCAGCAAAATGACTGAGATGAGCATAGTCCTCAGGAGGAGGAAGGTAATGTATGGTTTTGATGTGAGAACTTGTCTGACAGAGGCCATCAGCAGAGACAGAATGGCCTAGGAGGGTAACAGATGTAGAACAGAGTTGAGATTTATCGTGGTTGATGACTACACCATTGGCATTGAGGACCGAATGGACTCCATGGAGGTGAACTTGATGCTCCTCAGCAGAGGAGGAAAGGATCAGTATATCATCTAAGTAAGCATAAGCAAATGGCAGAGGTAGCAAAATAGAATCAATGAACTGCTGCCGTGCCTGTGGAGCAATTTTCAATCCTTAAGGCATGTAACAGTATACAAATAGGCCGAAGGGTGTGATGATGGCTGTTTTTGAAATATCCGGTGGATGTATAAGGATTTCATTGTATGCCTTGGAACAATCTAACACAGAGAAAAACCTCCAACCATGAAGTAATTGCATGAAATCCTGTATATGAAGAATGGGGTAGCTATCAATAATTCTGTATGCATTAAGAGACCTGTAGTCCCCGCACATTCATAAGGACCTGTCCTTTATAGGAACAAGATGGATAGGTGAAGACCAGTTGCTATCGGTGGGGACAGCTTGCCCAAAGCCAACAAATCCTAAATGATTTATTTTGCACACAGAAGTTTGGAAGCATTAAGGCACCTGGCCTTACAACATACAGGTGAGCTGTCTGTGGTGCGAATCCTATGCCAAGTGCCATTACTGATGACTGATACTTGTAAAGAGAGGCAAGCAAGAGGGGTCAAGAGGGGGTCCGGAGGCAACATTGGTTCACTGACCTTCCCAGATTTGGGCAGTGTAGGGGGGGGGGGGGGGGGGCATCGGCTGTAGTCGATGAAGGAAGGCGTGGTGCAGTAGCGGCAAGGTTCAAGGAATCTGGAGTAGCACAAGCAGGTGTGTCCTGGAGATTTGTCTGTGGTGATGCAAAAATGGCAACAGGTGGTGAAATGCTCAACATAGGAGCAAATTGGTGAGAAAACACTGTATATGCTTGTGTTGGTTTGTCTCGTTGCCGTTCTGCAGATAGGTAGCGTATCATACACCATGCATGTGACAGTGCAGTGGTGGCAGAGGCAACGCAGTTGTGTAACACATCATTCTGGGTGTGGAGTTCACTGATTCGTGTGCACACCTATGACAGATAAGAGAGCCATGTAGTAATATGCTTGAGCAGAGATGCACATGTGGAAAGTGTAGCCAAGGCGGTGGAGAGTGAAGCTGTGCTGAACTCTTTTGAGCACAGACCAGTAGAACAAGATGTGTGGAGGAGTGTGGTGGCCTGCAGTTCTGGTGAAAGTTTGCAATGGTGTACAAAGTCGAATCCAATCAAAGGTTCATCCACATCGGCAAAGCAGAAAGTCCAAGGGAAGGTATGAGTTGATGATAGGAGCCAAGGACCGCAATGGAGGATGACTGGCAGCAATCAAAGTGAGGTTAGCAAGTGAAAGTATGTTGATGGCGTGCTTGTCTGGGAAAGCTGACATTGGCAAGATATTGATTAGAAAGCGAGTGCCTGATGACAGGTCAGTGGAGTAGAGGCATCGCACTGCTGAAATGAGTGGTGTGGCATCAGACAGCAGTAATACGCTTGAGCAGAGATGCACATGTGGAAAGTGTAGCCAAGAAAGTGGAGAGTGAAGTTGTGCTGAACTCTTTTGAGCACAGACCAGTAGAACAAGGCATGTGGTGGAGTGCGGTGGCCTGCAGTTCTGGTGAAAGTTCGTAATGGTGTACAAAGTCGAATCCAATCACAGCTTCATCTACATCGGCAAAGAAGAAAGTCCAAGGAAAGGTATGAACTGATGATAGGAGCCAAGGACCACAATAGCAGAATGAGTGGCAGTGATCAAAGCGAGATTAGCAAGTGAAAGTATGTTGCTGGCGTGCTTGGCTGGGTAAAGCTGACATCAGCAAGGTACTGATGAGAAAGCGAGTGCCTGATGACAGGTCAGTGGAGTAGAGGCGTCGCATCACTGAAGTGAGTGGTGTGGCATCAGGCAGTAGGTGCCGTGAAGGAGTGTGGTGGGATGTGGTGCCTAGATGTGCCCACCAGAATCGTTTGGGTAAGTGCAAGGTGTGCAGCAGTTGCGTGCAGCATCCCAGTAGGTAGCATGGTATCAGCACAGTGGGTAGGCTGGGAGGCAAGGTGGTGTGGAGAGGGAGGGTGCCACAGCTGGCTGCATTGGGGCTGGTAGCCACTTGTGCTGCTGCTCTGGCAAGGTTGGCAGCTGTCAGAAGGCCGCAGAAAGTACATCCAGTACACTGCTAGGTGGTAGCTCCTGACTGGTGGCTGAGGTGCCAAGGTGAGTGCACTGGCCTCTTCCAGCAGGTTGCAGAACTGAAGGTGCAGGTGTGCCAACTGATGGTGATGAAGAAGTTGTCTGTGACAGGCGGTGTCAGTGACGAATGACAGCATAAACTTGAGGAGCCATGTGTAAATAAACCTTGAGTGGCTCAGAAACGTGAGACAGCAGATGAAGTTGTAGATGTGAAGGCATTTGGACCATCCACAATTTCCAAAGCATGGCGTCAGATAATGCCTGATCATCAATTAATGCATGGAGGCAGTGCCAAAGTTGTGAAGGGGTGCGGTCATCGAGATGCTCATCATGAATAATGTGGTGGATAGTCTCCACCATGGGATCAGCAAGTCTCTTGATGAGTATTGCTTTCGCCATTGAATACTAGTGCGTGGTGGGCAGTGAGGGAAGCAGATCACTTATGGAGTCTGGATCCATTGTTCTGAAAACAATGCGGGCTGGCTCATGAAGTCCATTAATGATGAAGAAAAGAACAAAATAACTCACAACCACACGTCAATGATGTCGGGGTCACCACAGTGGGGTATCATGTAGTGCTGGTTGGTAATAACACTCTTTAAATATCGTAAATACATTTATTAGACATTGAGGCAAGAAGAACAAACATGGCAGTAACACAAGTTGTGCGCTTAGTGACATAGAACAAAAGCAGTCCAAAGAGGTCAGAGTCAAATATAGGGTGCTCTGCACCAGACATCACATGCTTACGGAAACTTACATGCAGTACATCAGGAACAAAACTAACTTAAGTGATTTACTATTCCACAAAAGTTAAATGAGCACTATTAACACAAGAAATACAGTGAAGCTCAATAAAGTAAGCAACTCAGATATATTGCATAACTAGGAAAAGAATCATGTCCACGTAAAATGACAAAGGAGTAATTCAGGTTTATTTAGTTTGTTGGTTATGTGTACCACTGATCAATCTCATGGTAATGTTATGATGTTGAAGGTGTCAAGTGCATAAGAAATGCACACATGAATCAAGTTTCTTTTTAAAAAATGAAAGAATAGAAAAGGAAAGCTTAAGATGTTTTTACCTATCCCTGTCCCTTAAATGGCTCAGAATGCATATATTATATCTATAGAATTATTTATTCTTATTCAAGAATTCATCCAAGATATAGAAGGGGTTGTCAAGGAGTTATAAGTGCAGTTTTTTTTTTTTTTTGAAACTATTGCTGCTGTCTGTCAGACATTTTATTTCATCTGGTAATTTATCGAATTGTTTTACAGCAGCCTATTTTACCTCTACCCTACAAAATAGATCAAATAGTGGATAGTGCATGTCTTTCTTTCTTCTCATATTATAATCACGAACATCACTGATGTTTTTAAATTGGTCCATGTTGTTGATAACAAACTTCATTGCTGATTAAATGCACTGTGAGACTGTTGTAAGAATTCCTAACCTTTTTAACAGATGCCAACAAGATGTGTGACTATGATCCCCACCCATTATTCTAACCACTTTCTTGTGAGCAGTGAATACTTTTTGCATAACTCTTGAGATACCCCCATATAATATTCCATATGACATCAGAGAGTGAAATTATGCAAAGTATGTTACTGTACTAATTTCTATATCCTCAGATTTGGCAATTGTTCTGTTTGGAAAAGTTGCTGAGTTTAGTCATTTTTAGAGATCCAAAATATGAGTTTTACAATTAAGATTCTCATCTATATATACATCCAAACACTTATATGGTCTACCCTGTCAACTGCCTTCTGTTGATGTGATATATTTATTGAAATAACTGTATTCCTTGCAGTAGAAAATTGGGTGCACTGGGTTTTTCCAAAGTTCAGAGCAAGCCTATATAGAAAAAAAGATGAGTAACTTTTCCAAAGACATTATTTTTATCATTTTCTATTGCATTTTCTTTTACTGATTAATAATGAAGGTTGTATGATCATGAAACAGTGCCAGTTTAACTTCTTGTTTCTGATAAGAAGGGAGATCATTCATATACAAGGTGAGTCACAAACTATTGACACCAAGAAATACTCTGAAAGTTTGATAGGAGCTGAAAAGTTCTTGGGACAAAAGTTGCATGGGACAATGTGAGCCATAATATGACATTGGTTTTTTGTTGCTAGGTGGGGTCATTTCAGAGATTTGAAAGTCAACCTTTTTTTTTTTTTTTTTTTTTTTTTGAATGGGATGCTGTAGTTTGGTACTTATTTTCTGGTAATGGCTATTGAGATGAATCCAATGTAGCGTAACAGTAAGGTCTTTGAAGGTCAATGAATGTCACAAAGGTGGCATAAACATCCATTTACAGAAGGTGTTCGAAGTGATGACCATTGATATCAATGCAGTGCTGCAATCTTCTTATCATGGATTGAGTGGTATTCCTCATCGCATCGGCACTTATCAAAGCACACACTCTGACAATACTCTCTCACATATCTTCAGATGTAGTTGGAATGTCTTTTCTAAAAATGTCTTTTATGAATCCCCACAAGAAAAAATGCAGAGGTGTCTAGTCTGGTGATTGAGCTGGCCACAACACATCTCCCCTGCATCCAATTCAATGATTTGGGAATTGTCTCTGAAACCCATTTCTATTCATCAGCAAAAAATGTGCTGGACACCCATCATGTTGATACCACATGCTGTTCCTTGATACTAAAGGTATTTCTTCCAATAATAGACCTAATGTTTCTTGCAGGAATGTGGTGTACTCCCTTCCATTAAGATTCACTTTAATGAAATAGGGGCCTATAATTCTGTCCTCCAGAATCCCACACCATACATTCACTGACCACAGTTTTTGGTGGGCAAGTTGCAGCAGCCAACATGGATTTTCAGTTGCATGTTATCCAAATTAACATTTCCATGGTTCGTGAATGAACCAATAACTAAAATCAAATTAATAAATGTGTCATCCCTCTGAATCTGAAGTTGAGCCCATCAGCAGAATCAATGCAATGCATCTAATACATACCAGTTAATTCTTGGTTGAGACTGGTATTGTAAGGATAATATTTGTGGTGATTCAGAACATGAACAACACTACCCTGGCTCATGCCAGATTCCCTTGCAATATGACACAAACTAACACAAGGACCACAAACCACAGTGGCATGAGTACAAATTTCCGTTTCCTCATTAGTAACTTTCCTTTGCCAGATATGTTTCTGATGCATTAAAGATCCAGTTGTTCTCAATTTATCATACACGTATTTCAATGTATGATGCATAGGGTGAGTATGTAGGGGATATCTTTCAGTGTACAAGTCTCTAGCTCTCATTGAATTTCGTTGGCATTCTCCATAAATAAGGCGCATATTAACTTGTTCCTCAAAGGAATACATTATCCACATTTGCTTGATTCAACAATACTAGTCTTACCATTCTTATTAGTGTTGTATTGCAAAACCATCGAATTGTGTTTACATGTCAGTGGCATGTTAGATGGATATACTGTATTCGGCAAATATTTACTATTTGCATGATATACAAGAGAGAATGGTCAGAGCATGTGCTTCAGTAAGTGCCAGTGTGATAAGGAATACCACTCAATCCATGATAAGAAGATTGCAGCACTGTCTTGTTAAGAATGGTCATCACTCCAAACAGGTCAAAGACCTTATTGTTACACATCATTAGATTTGTCTTGATGGCTGCTATCAGAAAATATGTTCCAAACTATAGCATCCCATTTAAAAAAACGAAATTGACCTTCATCACTCTGACACAACCCCACCTAGTAACGAAAACCCATTGTCATATTATGGTCACCGTTGTCCCATGCAACATTTGTCCCACAAACTTTTCAGCTACTATCATACTTTCAGTGTTACTTTAGGTGGCAATAGTTAGTGACTCACCCTGTACATCAAGAACAGGAGTGGACCCATGATTGAACCCTGTGGAACACCTAATGTAATTTCACCACTGTTAGATTAAGTGGGAAACTTCCTTATATCACTTAAACCATATAAAGAAACTTTTTGCTTCCTGTTCTGTAGATATGACTTAAACCACTCATATGCTGTTCCATTTATACCATAGAATTGTAATTTCTGTAACATAATATCATCATTCACACATTCAAATGCTTTGTAAGCTAAACACAACATGTCAGTGCACAATGAATGAGATGCCATTATCAAACAAATATCTTACTTTCTGTAGCCTCTCATTATCATCCTTCTGTTTCTGGTTTTCTTCTAAGAGAGCCTGATTTTGCTCATCTGATTTATCAGCAGACTTTAGTTTGTCCAACTCTTCTTTCAGTGAATCCAGTTCCTGTAAACAAAAGCTTCCTGTACTATCATTGAAATATTTTCACTCTGGATAGTCTTCCCACTATATGGTAAGAATGTATTATGTTATTAATGAGAAAAGAGAATGATTTATAATTTTTCTTATCTTTTCGGACATTGCTAACTATAAATTGCTCACCCCTCTTCATAGAGGCTAAGATCAATATTAAAATTATATTCTCTGATTCCAAAAGATTGTATAGGTGAAAATGTGTCATGGTAAAACTTCAAATATGTATTAACATGCACAACAGTATGATTAAGAACTCTGTTAACAGTACTGAAAAATTATCAGAAATGTGATGCACAATTGTTATGTGAACTATATAAAACACCTGAAGGCACACACAAATATTCTGAATAAGTTACTCAAATTTGAACAACTACTGGGAGACTGAAGGTGAGAAGGCAGATTTGAGTTTAACATCCCATCAACATTAAGATCATTAGAGATGGAGCACACACTCAGAGTGCTTTTAAGGATGGGGAAGGTAACTGACCATGCCCTTTCAAACAAACCATCCTGACATTTGCCTACACTGATCATGGTAAAATATGTGGGACATAAATCTGGATGGCAAGATACAGAGTTGAACAATTATACTCCTGAATGCAAGTCCAGCATGTTAACCGTGGTGTTTATATGCAGCTCTGTGCTTATTGTCATTGACTATTGTTATTAAAACAAGAACAGTTGAAAAAAATACTCTTGGGGACTCTTGATGCAACATTGTTTGAGACAAGAATCATTTTTATGATTCATGTTAAGAAAAGTCATGGTATTCAAGCCAACTTTCTTTTAACTGTAACATTATTTGTTTCTAACGTCTGACTGTACAAGTGACTTGCAGGAAGTTACATATTCATGTGGAAAGTGAGATATTTATTGTGTATGGAGGTCAAATACATCATTAGTTGATGAAAAGTAAAGTTTGTATGTCTACTTATTACATAAGTAGAAAGAGTCTAAGAATTCCTGAACCTAGCATTATTAAATGGAGAAGAAGTCAAGAAGGTTTCCAGCAGCTGGCTATTCAGTAAAGAAGAGTGGCTGCAAATTCCAAGTAAGTCACCTCATAAAGAAGTGGGAGGTGGTTTGGGGGAATAAGCCGATATAACCCAAATCCACACTCACACTTTAAGTCATCAGAACGTTAGAATATTGCCTTCGATTACTACCACAGGTCCCATGCAAGACTTCTCCTACCAGCCAGAACCCAGGCATGATGCACATATTGAGCATTGTTCACTTTGATGGTAGTATACCTGGACACAATCATCAACTTGATGTAACAAGAAATGTGATTCATCAGACCGGCAATTCATGGTCCAATCTTAACAGTTCCATGCTCACCGCTATTGAATTTATGATGTCATTAGATGAACATGGGAATATGTAGGGGTGTTCTGCTGCAGAACCCCATATTCAATAATATGCACTGAACAGTGTACTCTAAAACACTTGCACCTGTTCCAGCCCTGTACTCTGACATAAGATCTGTCACAGATCAGTGTCTATCCTGCTCAACAGAGTGGGTAACCTTCGACCTCCGTGGATGAAATGTGGATTACCAACATCTTCTGCTTGTGGTTTCATTGTACTTCCTCCACATTCCATAGATGCTCATGACAATAGCTGATGAGTAACCAACCATCTTAACAATTTCTGAGAACATCATCCCAGGGATTAGGCTATAACAAGATGCCCTTTATCAAAGTATCTTACTAAGTGGATTTCCTCATTTCCTGCCCATATCTTCAATAGAATGAGTCCCCATTCAGCTCACTCAACTGATATATTTTTCTTACCAAGTCACATGTCACATGGTATTCAGTCTTGCAGGTGGTAGTGATCATAATGTTTTGGGCCATCAGTATACTAAAAATGAAAACAAACACAAAAATTCTAAAGAGGTTTCCCAAATCTGTTAAACTGTTGAGTGATTGAGAGGGATCTACAGCTTGTAAGGGGACACCCTCCTCTAGCATTACTTTTCCTCAATAGAAGTAGTTGATACCAGAAGTATTTTCAACTTTTTAAACAGGTTAGTATTGTCTCAGATGTTTTTCTAAAAAAAATTCATATGATTTTGTACATGATGTATTATAATTAAAGCTAAAATCTGTAAAAAGAAATTACTTCATTTTCTTTGTCATGATCTACATTTAATAGCTCTGAATGTACAGTTAATTTTATTTATTTATTTATTTATTTTTTGAAGATATTTGAAATTACAAAATATTTGTCACACTTGAAATTTCTATTATTAATTACACATTTTAGTACTGTTTATTATGTTTATTTCTGGACTCATTCATAAAATAAAAATATAAATTAATAGAAATTCATTTGTCAAGAAAATTTGCAAACCCTTTGGAATATTGTTATTACTGCGGAGTGAAGTAGTTGTGAGTATGCCGCTGATGTGATTGGACATATTTTTATATTTTGGAATAAGAATGTAATTGTGGCTTTGTTAATGTGTAATTTAGAAAAATGTGAGAGAGTAAAATTTTTGTTAAAACAAAAAATAGAGTGCAGGTAATTCATCAGAATTCATCACATCAACTGGAACCAAGAGATCCCAAAATATGAGAATTTCAGCTTCAACAGTCAGCCCCTACACATGAAGAACTGGAGCCAACTACACAAAAAGAAGAAGTATGTATAAATTTTGGTTGGAAGCTGAACAGGGGAGAGTTAAAAATAAATTTCTGAATGGTCCTAATTGTAGGAATAGGGATGGTACTTTGAAAGACTTTTGTAAGAACCAACTTAAAAAATTAACATGCCTTGACAAACCATTTGATGAAACGACCTTAATTGATGCATTTAAAAGGATATACCAGATAGGTTGCAGTGGGATTTAGTAACATACCTGATGATAGCCTTGAACAGTTTTTACAATAAATTGACAGGCTCAATTGGGCAGCAGAAAGAAGTATGTGTCATAATAATCAGAATGATAGAAATCGCAGTGGGAATAATTACAGAATGGATGTGATTTCTAAACTTCTGTTGTATCTATGATTCAATTTAAATCTATGACACACTATGTTTCCAGGGTGATTATACAACTATGTAATTATGTTTTGTAATAGGTTTGTGGTTTATCACCTTACTAGTTCTTTTTTTTTTTTGCATTGCATTTAGCCCTGTTTATTAATGTTTCATATGTGAAAACTTTTTAATCCCATCTCACATAAATCCTATATAACAATATCATGAGAAGGAAAGTTGCCACTTACCATGTAGTGGAGGCACTGAGTTATGGATAGGCATAATGGTAACTTCCATCAGGATCAAAATGTTAAAAGAAGCAGAAATTCACAACAAAAAGATTCTCACAATTAAATCTTTCAGCCATTGGCCTTCATGACAACAGACACACTAATGCGCACACACACAAATGCAACTCAGACACATGACTACAGTCTCAGGCAACTGAAACCACACTACAAGCAGCAGCATCAATGCATGAAAGGAGTGGCGCCTGGGTGGGGGTAAGGAGGAGAGTGGGGAGAGGGGGGAAAGATACCACAGTGGGGCTGGTGGTGGGCACAGGAAAGGTGGGGGTGGGGGGGAGGGGGGCAATAATGGAAAAGGAGATAATTAAAAAGACTGGGTGTGGTGGTGGAATGACAGCTGTGTAGTACTGGAGTGGGAACAGGGAAGGCGCTGGATGTGTGAGGACAGTGACTAACAAAGGGTAAAGGTAAACAGCAGGAGGGTTAGGGGAACATAGGATGCATTGCAGGGAGAGTTCCCACCTGCACAATTCAGAAAAGCTGGTGTTGGTGGGAAGGATCCATATCACACAGGCTGTGAAGCAGTCATTGAAATGAAGGATATCATCTTTGGCAGAAGGTTTAGCAACAGGATGGTCCACTTGTTTTTTGGCCATAGTTTGTGGGTGGCCATTCATGCAGACAGACAGTTTGTTGGTTGTCATACCTACATAGGTTGCAGCAGAGTTGTTGCAGCTTAGCTTTTAGACCACATGGCTGGTTTCACAGGTAGCCCTGTCTTTGATGGGATAGGTGATGTTAGTGACCAGACTGGAGTAGGTGGTGGTGGGAGGATGTATGGGACAGATCTTGCATATAGGTCTATTACGAGGTTGTGAGCCATGAGGTAAGGGACTGAGAGCAGAGGTTGTGTAAGGATGGACAAGTATATTGTGAATGATCATGGGCCGGATATTTCTCATTTCAGGGCATAACAAGAGCTAATTGAAACCCTGGAAGGGAATTTAATTCAGTTGCTCCAGTCCTGGGTGGTACTGAGTTATGAGGAGTATGCTCCTCTGTGGCTGGACGGTGAGATTTAGGGAGATGTGGGAGACAGGAGAAACCTCCAAAACTCCCTCCCACCACCTCACAGATTCCAGATCCTAAAGAGACCTGCAACACCATCATGAGACTTTCCTCCAGAAGCCTTAGCCCCACAGAAATATCACTCCTTTCCAAAGGCTTTACCTTTTGCCCCACTCCCAAATTTAATCATGCAGACCTTCTCTCCTTCTCCCAGTCCTTACAGTGGAGACACTTCTTCACCACCAACTGTACCAATCAGACTTAATCAAAGACAAATATTGAACCTTGCCTAACTCAGTTCACTCCTCCATCCAACCATGATCCACCCCCACTGCCTCCAAATCACCTCCTATTAACTTTTGAGAATTTCTTAACCTCAAACCTTGCCTCACCATCCTTCCCCAAATCCCTCAACATGCAGACTAACTTTACATCCACAGAAAGAACCACAGTCCACTATCTAAAAACTGATTCTGATGACCTAATAATTTTACCTGCAGACAAAGGCTTCACCTCTGTTGTTTTGAACTGCAAGGATTACCTGGCAGAAGGATTCCGTCAGCTGTCAGATATTTCCACCTACAAACCTTGCAACAATGACCCCTTTCCAGTAATCGATCAGGATTTCCAGTCATTACTCAAATCCTATTTGTAGACTTAGAGAAAGCTTTTGACAATGTTGACTGGAAACCTCTCTTTTGAATTCTAAAGGTGGCAGGGGTAAAATACAGGGAGCGAAAGGCTATTTGCAATTTGTACAGAAACCAGATGGCAGTTATAATAGTCGAGGGGCATGAAAGGGAAGCAGTGGTTGGGAAGGGAGTGAGACAGGGTTGTAGCCTCTCCCCGATGCTATTCAATCTGTATATTGAGCAAGCAGTAAAGGAAACAAAAGAAAAATTCGGAGCAGGTATTAAAATTCATGGACAAGAAATAAAAACTTTGAGGTTGGCCGATGACATTGTAATTCTGTCAGAGACAGCAAAGGACTTGGAAGAGCAGTTGAACGGAATGGACAGTGTCTTGAAAGGAGGATATAAGATGAACATCAACAAAAGCAAAACGAGGATAATGGAATGTAGTCAAATTAAATCAGGTGATGCTGAGGGAATTAGATTAGGAAATGAGACACTTAAAGTAGTAAAGGAGTTTTGCTATTTGGGAAGCAAAATAACTGATGATGGTCAAAGCAGAGAGGATATAAAATGTAGACTGGCAATGGCAAGGAAAGCGTTTCTGAAGAAGAGAAATTTGTTAACATCGAGTATAGATTTAAGTGTCAGGCAGCTGTTTTTGAAAGTATTTGTTTGGAGTGTAGCCATGTATGCAAGTGAAACATGGACAATAAATAGTTTGGACAAGAAGAGAATAGAAGCTTTTGAAATGCAGTGCTACAGAAGAATGCTGAAGATTAGGTGGGTAGATCACATAACTAATGAGGAGGTATTGAATAGAATTGTGGAGAAGGGGAGTTTGTGGCACAACTTGACAAGAAGAAGGGCCCGGTTGGTAGGACATGTTCTGAGGCATCAAGGGATCAGAAATTATCATTGGAGGGCAGCGTGGAGGGTAAAAATCGTAGAGGGAGACCAAGAGATGAATACACTTAGCAGATCCGAAAGGATGTAGGTTGCAGTAAGTACTGGGAGATGAAGAAGCTTGCACAGGATAGAGTAGCATGGAGAGCTGCATCAAACCAGTCTCAGGATTGAAGTCCACAACAACAACAACAACTCAAATCCTTAGGCCTATCCCAGAACTTCTCCCCAGACTCCGTCTCTCTACTCACCCCTACTGCTCCCTGCACTCCTACCTTCTACATGGCTTCTGAAGTCTGTAAACCTGCCCATTGTGGCTCGTTACTGTGCCCCCACTGAAAGAATCTCTGCTCTTGTAGACCAACACCTACAACCTATTACCTGGAACTTACCCTCCTATATAAAAGATCCCAACCATTTCCTCCACCAACTTTCCACAGTTCCTGGACCTTTACCACATGATGCCCTGCTTGTAACTATTGATGCCACCTCCCTGTACACTAACATTCCTAATGCCGATGGCATTACCACTATTGAACACTACCATTCCCAATACCCGATGGATACCAAACCAACAACCTCCTTCCTTGTTGCCATGACCAACTATATCCTCACCCAAAATTACTACAAACATCCAAACAAACAAAACTGGGTTACTGCTATGGGCACCCGCATGGGTGGTTCAGATTCATTGACGACATCTTCACTATCTGGATTGAGGGTGAGGACACCCCGTCCACATTCTTCCAGTACCTCAACAACTTCTCCTCCATTTGTTTCACCTGGCCCTACTCAACCCAACAAGCTACCTTCCTAGATGTTGACCACCACCTCAGAGATCACTACATCAGTACCTCCATCCATAGCAAACCTACTAACCACCAGCAATACCTCCACTTCAAAAGTTGCCATCCGTTCCATACCAAGAAGTCCCTTCCAAACAGCCTGGCCACCCATTGTCATAGCATCTGCAGTGACAAGCAGTCCCTCTCAAAATATATCCAGGGTGTCACTGATGCATTCACTGACAATAATTATCCTCCAAACCTTCTACAAAAACAAATTTCCCATGCCTTATCTTTCCAGTCTCACACCACCTCCCTAAGTCCCACTATCCAGTCACAGAGGAGCATTCCCCTAGTAACTCAGTACCACACAGGACTGGAGCAACTGAATTACATTCTCTGCCAGGGTTTCAATTATCTCCCATCATGCCCCGAAATGAGAAATATCCTACCCACTCTCTTTCCTTCCTTCCCACCCATTCCACAGTAGTATTCTACTGTCCACCAAACCTAAACAATATACTTGTCCATCCTTACACAATCTCAGCTCCCAATCCCTTACCTCATGGCTCACAGCACCATAATAGAGATAGATGCAAGACCCGTCCCATACATCCTCCCACCACCACCTACTCCAGTCAGGTCACTAGCATCCCCTATCCCAACCAAGGCAGGGCTACCTGTGAAACCAGTCATGTGGTCTACAAGCTAAGCTGCAACCACTCTGCTGCATTCTATGTAGGTATGACAACCAACAAGATGTCTGCCTGCATGAATGGCCACTCACAAACTGTGGCCAAGAAACAAATGGACCACCCTGTTGCTAAACATGCTGCCAAAGATGATAGCTATCCTTCATTAGTTACTGTCCTCAGACACCCAGCCCCTTCCCTGCTCCCATTCTAGTACTACACAGCCGTCATTCCACCACCACACCCAGTCTTTTTATTTATCTCCTTTTCCGCTATTCCCCTCCCCCCCCCCCTCCACCCCCGCCCCACCTCTTCCATGCCCACCATCTAATCTGCAGCATTTCACTGTCCGCCACCTCCACCATACTATCCCTCCCCCACCCCACCCCAGCCTCCTCCTTACCCTCACCCAGTCGCCACTCCCATTATGTGCGGTTGGTGTTGCTTGCAGTGTGGTTTAAGTTGGCTGAGACTGAAGTCATGTGTGTGAGCTCCGTTTGCGTGAGTGTGTGTATTTGCTTATTTGTGTCTATTGTTGATGAAGGCCAGTGGCCAAAAGATTTAATTGTGAGAGTAATTTTGTTGTGTCTATCTGCAACTCAGCATCTCCACTATATGGTGAGTGGCAACTTTCCTTCTCATAATATTGTTACATTCCATCCTGGATTTTCCATTGTATGTAAATCTTTTACACTTGATTTTGGAATATTAGTAGGGAGAACTTATGCTGTGTGATGTGAGGAAGGTACTGAACAGCATATGTTGTTGTTGTTGTGGTCTTCAGTCCTGAGACTGGTTTGATGCAGCTCTCCATGCTACTCTATCCTGTGCAAGCTTCTTCATCTCCCAGTACCTACTGCAACCTACATCCTTCTGAATCTGCTTAGTGTATTCATCTCTTGGTCTCCCTCTACGATTTTTACCCTCCACGCTGCCCTCCAATGCTAAATTTGTGATCCCTTGATGCCTCAAAACATGTTCTACCAACCGATCCCTTCTTCTAGTCAAGTTTTGCCACAAACTTCTCTTCTCCCCAATCCTATTCAATACCTCCTCATTAGTTACGTGATCTACCCACCTTATCTTCAGCATTCTTCTGTAGCACCACATTTTGAAAGCTTCTATTCCTTTCTTGTCCATACTAGTTATCGTCCATGTTTCACTTCCATACATGGCTACACTCCATACAAATACTTTCAGAAACGACTTCCTGACACTTAAATCTATACTCGATGTTAACAAATTTCTCTTCTTCAGAAATGATTTCCTTGCCATTGCCAGTCTACATTTTATATCCTCTCTACTTCGACCATCATCAGTTATTTTACTTCCTAAATAGCAAAACTCCTTTACTACTTTAAGTGTCTCATTTCCTAATCTAATTCCCTCAGCATCACCTGATTTAATTTGACTACATTCCATTATCCTCGTTTTGCTTTTGTTGATGTTCATCTTATATCCTCCTTTCAAGACACTGTCCATTCCGTTCAACTGCTCTTCCAAGTCCTTTGCTGTCTCTGACAGAATTACAATGTCATCGGCCAACCTCAAAGTTTTTATTTCTTGTCCATGAATTTTAATACCTGCTCCGAATTTTTCTTTTGTTTCCTTTACTGCTTGCTCAATATACGGATTGAATAACATCGGGGAGAGGCTACAACCCTGTCTCACTCCTTTCCCAACCACTGCTTCCCTTTCATGCCCCTCAACTCTTATAACTGCCATCTGGTTTCTGTACAAATTGTAAATAGCCTTTCGCTCCCTGTATTTTACCCCTGCCACCTTTAGAAGGTGAAAGAGAGTATTCCAGTCAACATTGTCAAAAGCTTTCTCTAAGTCTACAAATGCTAGAAACGTAGGTTTGCCTTTTCTTAATCTTTCTTCTAAGATAAGTCGTAAGGTTAGTATTGCCTCACGTGTTCCAACATTTCTACGGAATCCAAACTGAACTGAACAGCATATATAGTACACAAAACAATGTTTCAGGATCTGATGTGAATACTAGACATGAGGTTACCTATCTGTTGGAGCGTGTGATGAGAAATCTAGGGAGGAAACTGAAAGATGTGAATGGATCCACTCCCCCCACTGCTGTATGTCTGTACCCTGCTGGTCAAGTTGGCTTACAAGAGATCATGGGTGCTGGTTAATGTGCTCAAGCATCTGTCACCTACATCAGTGTTGTGACTGAGATTTGTAAATTGTTACCCAAGAGATCATCCTTTATGAACAATGCATGGAACTATTTTCTTAGAAAAACAGTTACTGGCATGGACATTGTTAATCCACATAAACATATGTTTTTTTCAGGTAAGGTGATTGACTTCCCAATACATTACCTAACTTTAAATCAGTATGTATTTTTTGTATAAATTGTAAATGAATCTTCTAGGCTGCAACATATGTAGGTGTGGTAAGGAGGAGAGTGGGGGAGGGGGGGGGGGGGAGGGAAGGACACTGCAGTGGGTCTGGTGGAGGGCACAGGAATGGTTGGGGGGGGGGGGGGGAATAGTGTAAAAGGAGATAATTAAAAAGAATTTTGTATGCTGACTTTACTGTTTGGATCTTACTTTCATTCTTATAATTTAATTTTGTGCACTGTCTTCCATCATGGAGATAAGAACTTAGTAATTTTAGAGCTACTCCTCTTATGCCATAATTTTCTAACTTTGATAACAGTACTGCATGATTCACAGAATCAAATGCTTTAGGCAGATCTAGGAAAGACCCTTTAACTTTGTTTCCTTCATCCAACCTGTTCAGTACTTCATGGAAAAAAGGTGCTAATGCTGTTATTGTAGATCGTCCTTTTCGAAACCCATGTTATGTTTTATTTAATAGTTTGCATTTACAGAAGAAGGATTCCATTTGATCTAGAATTATTCTTTGAAGCAGCTTGCCAAGTGTTGAAGTCAAAGAGATTGGCCGGTAGTTATTTATGTCTGTGATAGCCCCCTTTTTATACACTGGTTGTATCTCAGTGATTTTTAAAAGCTCTGGAAAGGTCCCCTGGCCAATTGAACTTTTAATTACATGTGTTATTGGTTTTATTAATTCATTTTTGCATTCTTTTAGTAGTGTGGACAATATGTCATCCCAGCCACTAGATGATTTTGCTTTGAGTTTTGAGATTATATTCACGATTACAAACTCTATTACACTCCTTAGGAAAAACGAATTATTTATTTTAACTGTGTTTATTTTCTGGGCTGATTCATCCTTTTCTTCTCTGTATACCTTAGTAAAATGTTTAATGAAGGCCTCACATGCAGACTTTGTTTCATTCAACAGTATTCCATTTTCTTCTAATGCAGTGTTTCTGCAGCCTGGTTTTTCTCTATGTTCACATTCTTTATTTACAATATGCCAGGCTGTTTTGCTAATGTTACTAGTTTTTCTTATCTGTTCAGCATACTGAAGTGCTTTTAGTCTCTTCAGGGATTCCCTGTATGTCTTTCTGGTGCTTTTGTATTTTGTTAGGAAGTACTGCAATTTTGTTTCTCAGAACAGCAAATAAAGGTCTTTCATATTTTCCTTTAGTTTATGTATTTCTGGGGGAATTTTAAGGTTCTTTGTGGGATGATTAAAGCTATGGTTAAATATTTCATAAAAAAAGCCCCACTTTTCATTAATACCTTATCACACTCTCTCTCAGCAACCTCCTTCCTAAGTAAGTTATAATTAATCTTCCTTTTATAAGTGTGTAGGTCACTATGCAGAACTATTTTGTGGTCTGTACTAACTTCCATGGATAGAGCTGTATGGTCTGAGAGATGTGTTTCAACAGCTCTTACCACTATATGTTTCCCATCTAGATTTGAAAGAACATGATCAACACAAGATTGTGAGTTAGGTGTTATTCTGGTTTGTTCATCATTTATTTTGTTATAGTTATAGCAATGCAATAAGTCAGAATATCTAAGATAATTTACACTACCAGTATAGTTTAAAGAGTCTATATTTACATCTCCTGTTATTATTACCTGTTTTTTGTTTGTTGATAGTTTATTCAGAAGTTGTTCTAGCTGGCAAAAGAACTCTTCTACATCACTATTTGGTGATCTATACAGGCCTACAATTATTAGGCTGTTTTTGCCTAACTTCATTTTTACAGCTGCTACTTCAAAGGCCAGCTCCATTGCAAGATTGTCAACCCAGTCAATTTTTTCACAGTGTATGTAATTTCTAACAAAAATGCCAACACTCCCTCCCTTGTGTATCTTTCTGTAGTATGCACTCACAATTGAACCAACAATTTTGGTAATCTATATGTAAATATGGCATTTTTGGCAAATAGTTGAATGAAATCATAATTTGGCTAACGCTTATTGAATGTATACTGCTGCAAAGTTAAGTTACATGAAAGTATTATGCTTATTTAATTCATTCTCTAAATCTGACTTTTATGCTGTTGTACTAATGAAGTCAGGTAGTAATGCTCTATGAAAAATACATTGGTGACTACTGATTTAAGCAAATGAAATAAATGTGTAAAAACCTCACAGGAGTAAACAATGAAAATGATAATTAAATAATTTCAAGATCTTTAGCTTCCAGGCCCTTTAACTAGTAGAGATTTGAGGCATGTGCATGGATAGTGCTATATGGCACATTTTGCAGTTTTTAGGAAATTGACAAAAACTGTTAATTCCAGATAATTATGGCAGAATAATAATGTAATAGCAGTTATGTATTGTTTCTGCATACAGACTATTGAAAATACTTGGTTGTGCTTTTTAAAATTGTGCTAAGCACAGTTTTCTTGAAAATAAGTAGGTGCCAAAATAGAAAAACACTGTATAGCAACAGAAATACAGCATTATTCCAGATCACTCTGTACTCAGCTGTAATGATAATGTTGCATAGAACCCAAAATTTGTACATAAGAAAATTATAATAAGATACAAATTAATACCTATTGTAAACTGATTACTTTGGTCTTAAAAAGGTAATAGAACATGTGTTTGCTATAAAGCTGAGACAAAATCTGGTACATTAGACTCAGTTGTTACACTGCAGATTTTTGTAAAAATGCCTGTATTTTGGCTCCACATATTTTATCATCTTCAATGAATCAATTTTCTTGTCCTTGTAAACTTTCAAAGCCCCATTTGGAGCAACTGAAAACCAGACGAATTTTTTTACTTCATGTTCCCAACCAATTCCCATGGGTGAGCATATTGTGATTATGACACATGCTTATGCCTCAAGGATCATCACTACATAGCTTCAAACAGAGCACACCAGTAATGTCCAAAGCAGGTGGTATTTTGAAAACCAACTCAATGGATCCTACGCCCTTGAAAACTTCCATTATCACCCCCTGAATGGTCAGTTTTGAAGGATCAGAAAAGACCTACACAATGACATGCTTCCATTCTAAAGGAACCATAACTTTTGACACTTTCTTTCTTTTCCTGATCATTGCAAAGTTACTGCCACAAGCTAGGTAACTATGACTCAAAAACAAAAACCTCTGATGTATTTCTGTAAAATACTTGCTGATAAGCAGATAGAAATAAAGCTCTAAAACTCTCCAGTTATTGCTCTACTGTACACAGTGGTTAAACTGTACAATCAGTTTGTGTCCCATACCTTCTCCAACATCACAGATTTAAGCAGACAGGAAACTATATTTGCTGAACCTATCATTGAGGTGGATTCATTCCACAAATTTACTGTGTTGCTACCAGTACCAACGTCATGAAGTGTGAAATTATGTGATGACAGCTGTTTCTGGCAGAATACCATGAGGTGCGTCTATGTAGAACAAAGTAAAACCTGTTGTAGGTCACTACATGTAAAATGTGGTTCCTTCTAGCGACCTTCTTATCACTTCTTAGCACTTTGTATGCTTGGTCTGCTTCTACAAGATGCAACTGATCCTCAAATTTGATGTTGTGCATTTCTATTTCTTCTGAAGCTCTGATCGTAAACAAGCAATACATTATGCAGAGGTTGAGGTAGGGATACAGACATTCTTTTGATGATTTATTCCTGCTGTAATGACTCATCTGCTTCAGGAAACTCGAAATGTGTTCCTGAATAAGAGCCCTGTCATAATTTGACATGACACATGGTCTATTGAAATGTTTTCCTTGGCCACCTTTAGGAGTGGTGATTCCACCTTTCAATTTGCATTGCAGAGTCAATATTCATTGCTGTGTGATGCAGAAGATGTCAAGCAATGTTTTTTGGCACATTTCTTTTGACTGGACTTCATATTTAAAAGTGGCTTAGTTCCATGAAATATCATCTGTCTTACCTTTCTGGCTGGCACACCTATTTCCATGGAATTTATTAAGTAAATGGACTGTTCATCATGCATCAAGACATGATGTTCCTCGTATAGCTTTAACTTTATTTACAGGTTTATGTACTTGCATACAACTTAATACACTTCCGCATTGCATATATGATCCTGAATCATGCACAAAATCTTACTACCTAATACTCAACTGAATTATCATATTTCATATCCTCTTTTAATAATATAGTAGTGCTCAAAGCGTTTTTTTAACTTTTTGTAACAGGACTGTAGTTAATTTTATTTATGTTACATATTTTAACTGTAATGTTCTCAGAAGATGCATATAATGTATGCTGTAAGTGCTGTGTACACTAAAGGGTGCATATGCCACCATACAGTACACATGTGTTACGCTATAGACAGACACCTTTTTACAAAACCAATATAGCATTATTCCACTCACTTGCATTGGAGGCTGTTTCACAGGAACTACCTTTCCTTTTCATGATTATGTTCCAATCCATCATCATGAAGTCTTTTCCTATTAATACCCTGCCAATTTTCCTTTTCTGAGGATTGTTTGTTTGTAACCACTTGTGGTAAGTGTCACCCTGCTACACTCCGGCATTCTTGTAACATACAGCACCGTTTGCACAGAGATGCTAAAACTGCATCTCTCTCCTTGCACTCTAATTCTGCCCTCAGATGGTAAATAGGTCAAGTATTTCAGCAGGTGATGCAGATGGCCATATACGACATTATTCCATCCGATTTCACAAAATGTCAAAATATGCCATAGAGCTATATTCATACACAACAGTTATCTAAAATTTAGTGTGTATTTCATTTAGTGTAGGGAGTAGTTCTGTCTTTTGCAGATTTTCTGTAATTGCTTCAGTATTTTACTTGACTTCTCTCTTTAAAGTGCATACTGGAAGTCATTGAAATAATGAATACTGACAAAATTACTAGTAGACTGCTCCACAGACAGAACTAATATAGGATGAGGGTTGAGCTGGAGCAATGTTTAATGGACTTACAGGACTCCACATTGTAGTGCATGAATAACACAATATACAATAATATTTTATTATCAGTACCTTACAAATTTGTGTAAAATGTGTTTCCAAAGCGATTTCCCCTCAGAAAATGTAAACCTATTTTAAAAGAAAAAAGTATATATGAAACTGCATTGTTTTTCATGTCTGAAAAATACATTTATTTTGCTAAATTAGAGTGATTACCAGCACCAGTTTTACTTTATATGTGGATTCACTGTTTTTTGTACTGTATGAAATTTGTATAGGCTAAAGGCATGTGATATTAACTGTTTATTAAAATATGTAATTATTTAAATATTTCTTGATTCACATTGAATTAAATGCTCAGTTATATGCAATAACTGTCTATTTAATTCAATGTGGTAGGGAGGGAGGAGAGAGGGGAATACTGAAATCTAGTAAAGTAGATTTGATCCACATGCTACTATTCTACTGCTGTAAATAATAGTTTTTTCCAGAATGAGATTTTCACTCTGCAGCAGAGTGTGCGCTCATATCAAACTTCCTGGCAGATTAAAACTGTGTGCCGGACCGAGACTTGAACTCGGGACCTTTGCCTTTCGCAGGCAACTGCTCTACCAACTGAGCTACCCAAGCATGACTCACACCCCATCCTCACAGCTTTACTTCTGCCAGTACCTCGTCTCCTACCTTCCAAACTTTACAGAAGCTCTCCTGTGAACCTTGCAGAACTAGCACTCCTGAAAGAAAGGATATTGCGGAGACATGGCTTAGCCACAGCCTGGGGGATGTTTCCAGAATGAGATTTTCACTCTGCAGCAGTGGTAGAGCACTTGCCCGCGAAAGGCAAATGTCCCGAGTTTGAGTCTCGGTCCGGCACACAGTTTTAATCTGCCAGGAAGTTTCAATAATTTTTTCTTTCCATTCCAATAACTCCACTTATGTCATGTGTGGCATCACCAAGTACAAACGACATACCTCCACTATCACAAGATTTTTGATGTTTTATCCTAACAGCCCGTACCATCTTGTGTATTTTGTTCGCTGTATGACTTGCTGTAAAATGGATGTTTGTAATTAGCGATGGGAAATGTATTGGATCTTACAGTATTAAGTTTTCTTTCCTTGGGCTATAGCCCAACTCATTTCCCACAGTGGTGATCACCAAGCATGCCTCTCTCATGCACTACAGACAATAGACAGCCTCTATGCACACTGCTCATGCCCACCACACGATAGGCACTCACAAACTGCCATCTGCACTGGTGTAAACATAACAAACATGTGACATTTTCGCTGCTATTCCCCTATCAATCAGACAACTACACTGCTTCCAAGTCATGTGCCCCTAAAAAATCAACAAACACTGCACCCCACCTGCATGCAATCATGAAACATACAGTTTCTGCTGTCAAAAATGGAACTGTTCATCACATCTGAGAACCCATCTATTCACCACAGAGCTATCTGCCTTACCACACACAAGGCAGCAAATACAGGAACTTCTTGAGGCCAGAATTTTACAGCCCTCCTACAGTAACTGGTCATCACCCATACACCTCATTATAAACAGTATGGCTCCTTTCATATGTGTGGTGATTGCAGATGCTTGCACACTAGAATTGTGATGGGCAATTGTCCTGTACTGAACAGTTCTGACTTCACTCACCTTCTTGCAGGTATTACAATTTTCAGCTTACTGAATTGCAAACTTGCTTATCACCAAATCCCAGTCGCACCCAAGGACATTACGAAAACAGCAATCACAACCCCATCAGGTTGAAAAAGTACCATTTCATGCCATTAGGGTTAGAAAAGGACTCCCAGATGTGGCAATGCTTTACTGACTCCCTCTTGCTCCAGTGTGACTTCTGTTTCATATATCTCAATGATATCCTGATCTTCATAAAATCTGCGCAAGTTCATGAACAACACATCATGATAGTAAAGGACCCTATCTCATCTAACAGAATCCACCAGGTTAGCTGAGAGCACTAATACGCTGCTTCCTGGACTCAGGTAGGTGTGCTGGCTCCAGATCAAATCTGCCCAGGGGATTAACAATGAGGGCCGGTGTGCTGGCCAGCCTAGATTTGGTTTTTAGGGAGTTTTCCATATCCCACTAAGTGAATACCAGGCTGGTCCCCATGTCCCGCCTCAGTTACAAGGCTTGCAGACATTTGAAAATGTTCGCACTATTTCATGGCTTACACTGGATGCAGACAGCTGGGGTACACCACTTTTGCTCAAGGGGATACGAGATGGCAACAGGAAGCACATCCAGCCACTCTCTGACACTAACATCACCACACAAGACTGGAATAGAAGGGAGAACCGATAGAAGTACTCAAGGTACCCTCCGCCACACACCATCAGGTGGCTTGTGGAGTATGGATGTAGATGTAGATGAAGCTTCCATGGTAACAAGGCTGTCCCCACACTGAAATGGGACAAAGGCCCAAAGCAAATGATGATGACTCTCTCATCTAACGGAGTTGTGATTAACACCGACAAACTGTAACTATGCCAACAATCTGTCCAATTCTAGGGGTACACAGTGTTAACCATCAGTATACACCTCCCTGGATCAAAGGTGCAATCAGTCTTATCCATGCCACTCCCTACCACATAAAAAGAGATCCACTGGTTCCTGGGAATGATAAACTACTACCGTCATCATTTGCCTGCAGCAGCCAACACCAAGGCTACCCTCACTAATGCCCTCACTGACAAACAAACTTCAGGGACATGCCCCATTCCATGGATGGAACCAATGTGCGCAGCATTCCGGACCCTGAAACACTCTCTCGCATGAGCCGTCACCCTCATTCATCCAATCTCAGATGCTGAACTCTTCATCACCATGGATGCCAGTGACGCCATGGTAGGTGCAGTCCTACAACAATGCCACAACAATGTGGTCACACCTTTTCAGTTATTTTTGAAGGAGCTTCCAGGTGCCCAACAAATATACTCAACCTTCAACCGCAAATTTTTAGTAGTTTATGAGGCGGTGAAACACTTCCACCCCTACGTCAAGGGCCAACCTTTCCCCATCCTGACTGACAATAAACCAGTAGCAGATGCCATAACCCCTCTTTCTCCTCATCCCACTAGCTTTTGGCATTTCGATTTCATCTCCCAGTTCTCTACTGATGTCCACCTTATCAAAAGTGCCAACAATATCATTGCAGATTTCCTTTCCTGCATTAGTGCCATCTCAATGGTTGTCAACCTTTTGGACCTTGTGTCCCTACAGATCCAGAATGGGGATACACAGCAACCCCTCAACAGCACCTCCACTTCACTGTCTTTCACCAAAGCAAAATTCTCCAGCATATGAGAGGAAGTCTGGTGCGACTCCTCCACCATCCCCTCATCCCCAATGCCCTCTTCTGTTCAGTGTTTGACACACTACATTCTCTAACATACTCGCGAATTAAGTCATTGACATGCCTCATTTCTGAATGATTCATGTACTGAGACATGAAGTGTGATTGTCAGACCTGGGTCCAGAACTGCATCAACTGCCAGCACAAAAAATTCACCAGCACACTGTTCCACCTCTCCACAAATTCGACATTCCATCTGGCTACTTTTGCCATGTACATCTGGACCTCATTGGTCTCCTTCCCCCCTCAGAAGGCTTCCACTACATTCTTTCATGCATCAGTTGTTTCTCTCTGTTGGTAGAGGCCGTACCTCTCACCAACATAATCGCTAAAATCATGGCTAAGGGTTTTGTTTCCTCCTGGATTTCCCACTTCAGCTGCCCCACTACCATCACCACTGACCAGGATTGACAGTTTGAATCAGCACTCTTCACCCAATTCTGCCATCTGTGTGGTATAAACAAATGTCACATGACTGCCTGACACTCCCAAGGAAACAGACTGGTAGAACAGTGCCATCGTACTTTCAATACAGCACTTTTTTTGGTGTCCCAACAGTCTTTGGACTGAGGTCCTCAAGTGGGTACTCCTCAGCCTATGGTTGTCATACAAACCAGATATTCAGGGCACCACAAGTGATTTCATTTATGGTGAAAACCCTGTCCTCCCTGGGGAGCTGTTACAACCTAACCCCCCCCCCTCCCCCTCCCTGACAATCTCACCCCGTTCACCACTTTGTAAGCCAGACCTGAACACACTTTGCAAACATCTCTCTGAACCCCTCGTCTAGCCATACTCCCCCCCACACTCCTATGTGCCCTCTGATCTCCTTTCATGCAAGTTCATTTTTCTATACAATGACCCAACCGTATTCAGGCCCATATGAAGTCATAAGCCACACTGCTGACATGATAGACATCAGCATTAAAGGTTCATCACTCATTGTTTATCTTCACTGCATGAAACCAGCACACCTCAACCCAGTGTCTTTCATGCCCAACGACATTATGCAATATCTCAGGCCTGAGGACTCTAACTCAAGCTATGAGCCCTCTGCTGCAACAGCCCTCACCCGAACATGTGCCTGCATCACCATCACCATCAGTTTCTCATCCTTTCTCTCTGCCTCCTCCCTGCTACCCCCTTTAGTGGTTCTGCAAGTCAATATCCTGCCCGAATGTGTGGAGGATATCACCATCCTCATTGATGACAACCACATCTACATCCCGCTGCAAGACAACTCGCCCCACCCGACCAGAGACCTGGTTAATCGGTCCATCGACAGCTCCCGCCTGCTCCTGTGAGAGGTTGACCACATGCTCCTCTGACCTGTGGTAACCCCCCTATGGAGGGTTACAGTTTGAATGCTGCCAGCTGTTCATGCACAAGACACAATCCCTCCCCACATCACTCCATCCATGCATGTGGGCCATTGCCTCATCCACTTACACCACCTACAGGAGTTCCACGTCTACCTCCCAGCATGGTGCCTGCCACAACAACCTCTGGAGATGGACATCACCATCACATCACTGCCGTCACCCTCACCATCTTCATCACTGGACCCCCCCCCCCCCCTTTTCCACTGCACTCAAACCGTGCTCCACTCTTGGGTGGGGGGGGGGGGGTCCTCTATGAAGTCGACATGTGTGAACAACATATCTCTGCTATCACAAGAGCTTTGGCTTTTTAACCTAACAGCCCATACCATCTCGCTTATTTGGTTCACTGTATGACTTGCTGTAAAGTGGATGTTTGTAATTAGCAATGCAAAATATATCAAGTCTTACAGTATTAAGTGTGTTTTCCTTGGGCTACAACCCAACTGAATTCCCAGACACATAATGTCTATAGTAAGTGTATAAAGAAATAACAAATTCCTGTTTAGGTAATAGATGAGATAATCTTATTACTTACATCCTAATTAAACAACTACAGATTCCCATGCCATGTTTGTTTCATGTAAAATTTCTTTATTTGAAATAAAAATCAGCAATTGAAATTGTTATAAAGCCATGCAGATGGAAAAAAGAAGTAAGCTACTTATTAAGTCTGAGGAGATAGCCATAGCTAGTTTGATAGCCATAATTTAATTCATTATGGTAAAGACTTTAACTCTTCTGAAAAATCTAACTATTCTGAAAAATCATTAATTCAAAACTTATCTCTAATTAAAGTTTTGTCAAACCCTAAAATAGTTTTTGAGCCAGTTTGCTTTCAAGGTCAGATATTTCAGTCTTGTTGCCTTAATCTTCCTGTATCAGATAAGCTTTAGTCTGTTCAAATAAACAGCTAAACAAGGATCTAACTTCATTACTAAACTTAGGGACCTGAAAAACTTAAAATTAACAAAGGCAATCCATCCTGTATATGTGCAGTGTGTTAAGCAAACAGTAAACTGATCTTTAATACTTTCATAACCACACGCCATTCAGTTAAACAAAATTATTGTTTGACTCAGTATATCAACATCACTCCGTAGTGAATTTTTATAAAACATAAAAATAGAATTTTTTATGTATCCTGACTACAAAAACAGATTGGTTGGTAGGATACATCCAGAGACACCAAAGAATCACCAATTCAGTATTGGAGGAAGTGTCTGTTTGTATGTGAGAGGGGGTAAAAATTGTAGAGGGAGACCAAGATGTGAATAAAACAAGAATATTCAGAAGGATATAGTTTGGAGTAGTTATATGGAGATGAAGAGGCTTGAATGGGATGGAGTAACTTGGAGAACTGCATTGAACTGGTGTTTTGACTGAAGACCACAATAACAGCAATATTTTTAAGTACGTTACCCATTCAGTGCACATCTAGCCACCATAATTTCAAAATCACTATGAAAGTTTGTGGCTATAATCTACTCAAGTAACACCTCCATAATAGTGTCTGCACTTATGTATAATGACTACATGCCTGGCAATCACACAGTCAACACCTACTTGTTAAAGTGCCTTTAAAAGTCATCAGCTAAAACTAAACTGCCAAACATCTAAGAACTCTTCTGTAAGGTTCTTGTGGCTATAAGTCACCAGGACTACATCTCTCTGTTCATTCATGTAATTATTTCGGTCACTATATATAGGTAAAAGCTCACATCTAGGAAGCACACTGCTAATGTCTATACAAAAGTCCAAGTGCAGCAATCATATACTCAACATTTCTTGTTTAAGTCCACAAATATCAC
The DNA here is from genome assembly GCF_023898315.1 of Schistocerca nitens. Classification (NCBI taxonomy): domain Eukaryota; kingdom Metazoa; phylum Arthropoda; class Insecta; order Orthoptera; family Acrididae; genus Schistocerca; species Schistocerca nitens. Next base: position 402,986,136 of record NC_064614.1, on the reverse strand, counting down.
ACATAACTACCTTACAGTACATATATCAAGCTTGTAAACAATGAACATTTCTAGTGTAAATAATTGGTCTTCTATATGCCTTTATTGTGACATACCTTCTTTGTTGAATGCTTGTTTGAAAAGACAAAGACTCATTAGCTCAGGAACTCTTACAGGTGAATGTTTCTGCAGACTTATGTGTGAACTCAGAGAACAATTAGCATTATATGAATAAGATGAGAAGGGATTTCAGGAGTGAACTTTTTTAAAGAGCTTCCACTTGTTTATTATATTATTGTATTGCTGATTATTTGTGCACCTAAAAGCCTGAGCATGCACAGATGTTCCCCCACATAGTCTTACTCTCTGTGGTCACTGTTTGCCCACCCATTAAACCATATCCACATGGATTTCACTGAATGTAAGTTTGCCACTGAGCAAGAACTCTGCACCATGGCTATGGACAATGGGCCTACATTTCAGTATCCAAGCTCTGGCAGTTCTGTACTCACAACAGCACTAAGCATTTAATAATCCAGCCCTTGCATCTGGCTTCTAATAGGATGTAAAATCTTTAGTTTGCACTTTAAAAACAAATAAAAGTCATGGGACCAACCAAATCAGACTCTGTTCTTAACAACTTTTAATCTACTTACATATCAGTGCCCATACATGGTTGCAGCCTGGTAGAATTATTGCATGGGACATGCTGGCTGGACACTTCCTGATCTTCTCTTACCATCACATGAGCAATTTGAAGAAAAAACACTTTATTTCATACGTGCAATTTTGTGTGGGCATGCCCTTTCAGGTTGACACTGAATGCTGTCTGGGGGCACACTGCAAGGAACAGTGGTGCCAGCCAATTTTAGTTGTAATTATGCATGGGATATGGCATAGACACTGCAACCAGCTTTAGTTGCAACACTGTGGCCTGATGTCTCTACAATACAGAGGAAAACTGTACCAGCACCAGCCTCCGCATCAGGCCCTTTAATAGCTCACCATAGTTGATGGGCTTCTTCTGGTCATTCTATCAACTCCTAACTGACAACAAATACATTCTCCCATCAGAAAAACCACTAGGGTTGTTGCTATCAGCATTGACACTGCCCACTAATGACGTTCTTTCACTGCCCCTGAAGCCTTTAGCTTTTGGCTTTTGTTTCACCATAATTATCTGGGGTACAGAAGGTTGCCCTGAAACTGACCACAATGGCTTCCTCAAGCAATCAGTTGTGCCATTTGATCAGCCTCCCCTGAATCAGCCTGGTGAATTCTGTCACTGTGTGCTGCATCAAGGCAAGGGGGAGGGGGGGGGGGGTATCTAATAATGCAGCTAGATATAATGGTGGGAAACATGGAACTGTTGACAGGTGTCATTACATCTGTAGCTGGCAAAGGCTCTGTCAGCACTGAAACCATAGCACCTCCAGCTGTATGAGCACATGACAGCAGTTACCTAACTAATTTAAACCCAAGCACCCTCATTCTCTATTAGTGAACTGATGCATCTTCTGATATAACCAATGCTTTCTGAGACAATTCAACTATTTTTATGGACTCTGTCAAATAACAAAGTGGACTGCTCTTACTGCTCACATGTTTACTATGCTTGTTTGTGAGATTGCTTGAATGAAGTGACACTTCAGCAGCAGTGGACTGGTATAATTATTCAATCAAACAAAGTAACTACATATAGTAGGGGTTCCCACCACCATTTATCAATATTGCCATCCTTGTGTACTACATGGTAGCTCTCCTGTATTCAATTCTACCTGCATGCACAGTGTATTAATTGTGTGAATTCTTTAATTTTCCAATGCTTCAGAATTGTTATTTTACTTTATTGTGAGCTTAGGATTTTTATATAACTTTGCAACATACTTATACAAATGTAATAAACAACTAATGCCATACAAGACCATGTCACAACAGTTAATGTGATTGATATATTTATGATCTGGTGGTTACCCATTTTGCTTTTCTCCTGTCATGTAAAAAAGCTATAGCAGAAATTTATTGAATGTGAAGGGAGCTTCTTATTAGATGACATAACCAAAGGAAGAACTACATCTTCATGTGGATCTCCACTGGAAAAAGACATATCAAAAATCCAACTACCACCAATAGAAATGATGGTACAGCAATAGTGAATGATCATAAATATCATGAGAATGTCAAATGTTGCAAGCAGAAAGTGGCTCATGGGTAAAGGAAAACAAGAATGAGAAATTTGTACCATGGAAAATGTTCTCAAAGAAATGCTGTGGCTGTGCAAGGAAATATAGTGCAATAAGAGCTCACTGTTTTTTCTAGTCAAATTGAGATCATAAATAAAATAAAATGAAATAGAAAAAAAGCAAGCCTGTCCTGGATGTATAGCTCATGACATCACTCTACTTGTAAACATTAGTATTCAGGTTCATTGCTGCATTTCTCTGTGCCAGACATATTGATTCTGGCATGCAACAAACCATGTACACATCTAGTTTTCATTGAATGGAAGCAGAAAGCTGCAAGATGCGTCATAATGAATCAAAGGTGCATCACAATTTTCGGAAAATGTTTTACTTTTTGCATAAAAAATTAAAAGTCACAACTTTAGATTCACATGCCCCCCCTGCCCTCTCTAACAAATCGTTCTCAAACAACTGCTTATGATACCTTCAACTTAAATAACTCAATGTCTGTTGTTCAAAGAAGGTGCAGTGAGTTATGAATGTAAGCGAAGTAGAAACTGACAGTTTGTAATTATCATCTTTTTCTAATATCCACCCCACATCTACACTATGAGATCAAAAGTATCCAGACACCCCCAAAACATACGTTTTCCATATTAGGTGCATTAAGCTGTCCTCTACTGCCAGGTACTCCATATCAGGGACCGCAGTAGTCAGTTGACATCATGGGAGGGCAGAATAGGGTGCTCCGAGGAACTCATGGACTTTGAACGTGGTCAGATGATTGGGTGTCATTTGTGTCATATATCTGTATGTCAGATTTCCACACTCTTAAACATCCCTAAGTCCACTGTTTCTGATATGATAGTGTATTGGAAATGTGAAGGGACACGTTCAGCACAAAAGCATACAGGCTGACCTCGTCTGTTGACTGACAGAGGCTGCTGACATTTGAAGAGGGCCTTAATGTGTGATAGGCAGACCTCCATCCAGACCATCACACAGGAAGTCCAGACTGCATCAGGATCCATTGCAGGTACTATGAAAGTTAGGCTGGAGGTGAGAAGACTTAGATTTCATGGTAAAGTAGCTGCTCGTAAACCATACATCAGGCCGGTAATTGCCAAACGACGCCTCGCTTGGTGTAAGGAGCTTAAACATTGGATGATTGAACAGTGGAAAACACTGTGTGGACTGATGAATCAAGGTACACACTGTGGCAATCCAATGGCAGGGTGTGGCTATGACAAATGCCTGGTGAAAATCATCTGCCAGTGCCTTTAGTGTCAACAGTAAAATTCAGAGATGGTGGTGTTATGGTGTGGTCATGTTTTCCCAGGCCTACATTGATGTTTGAAGCACCTTCTTGCATCCCACTGTTGAAGATCAATTCAGGGATGGCAATTGCATCTTTCAACATGAGTGAGCACCTGTTCATAATTCACAGCCTGTGGCAGAGTAGTTAGTTATATAACAATAACATCTCTGTAATGGACTGGCCTGCACAGAGTTCTGATCTGAATCCTACAGTACACCTTCATGCCAGGCCTCACCGACCAACATCGATACCTCTCCTCAGTGCAGCACTCTGTGAAAAATGGGCTGCCATTCTCCAAGAAACCTTCCAGCACCTGACTGAACATATGCCTGTGAGAGTGGAGACTGTCATCAAGGCTAAGGGTGGGCCAACACCATACTGAATTCCAGCATCACCGATGGAGTACGCCATGAACTTGTAAGTCATTTTCAGCCAGGTGTCCAGATACTTTTGGTCACATAGTGTGTGTAAGTATTTCAAAATTTTCTCTAGTCATCCACTAGGAGATACTGACATCTGTTACGAGTTTCTGAATGCCAATCCACCCTTTATTTTTAAGGTGCCAAGAAGTTCATGTCCTTGGCTGTTTCATCCTTTAGGAAGCTCATGAATCCATGAACATTTATGAGCAATGCTGTTACTTATTGGTTCATGCACTTTAAATTATTGAGTGCTGCACAAACAATGTAGCATAATTTGAGTTTGAAAGTGCCCAAACAAATAATATCTGATTACATTAAGCTGCATCCACACTGAGTGCTCTGCGCCAAACAAGTTCCTTCAGTTTGCAGTACATGAAAGAAAGCAGGGGGCTTGTGCACACTCATTTAGGCCATAGCTACATTGAATTGCACAGAGCTGTGAATCCAAGGGATTCTGCCATTCAACACTAGATTATTGTGTCATGAGTCTTGAAGTGATGCTTTACAAATTCATCATAGCTCAGGAGATTTGCTCAAAATGTTTACAAATTATACACAAAAAACTTTCTTGTAAATCAGAGTACCTATTAGTAGAAATAGTATCAAATTTTCTACAGTATTTCCCCAGATTAGCCTGAATACACAGAAAAAAGCAAGCAGAGAACTTGAATTTATATACATCAAGGAGAGAATAAAATGTAGAATAAATAGAAGAAGATGCTGTCAGGCTTTGTATAACAAATGTTTACTATTGGTAATATAGTCCTTGTGTTGCAACCTAATTTATGCTCGTGGACTGATACTCATATGTTAATGGATAAAACTACATTCACAAACAAATTTGCAACTAAAACCTTCTGTGTTCGTAAGAGTTAGATCATCTCTTTCACCTTATCTGATTATCAAGTACTTCTGCACAACTATTATTATCAACACAAAAAAATTTAATTTAATTGTCATTTCTACTATCTCCAGGATTTCTTCTGCCTTCCTCTGTGCATCTGTTGTGCATGTCATTTACTTGGCATACACTAACTGATATGCCAATGTAAAACATGGAACAGTACTTTGACATCATTGTGGAAGAATCTAAAGAAGATAAACTTTGATGAGAGGAGAACAACAGCAAAACCAGATATTTATCCAAATAAGCTACTGAAACAATGAAGGGCTACAGGGAGACTGAGGGAGAGATACAGCAGTACAACAAAATAAGTACCTGGGTGTTGCAAAGCCAACCAGAAGTGTCAGAAAAGATATCTACAGCACAGTGGTAAAGCATTCTTAAATGTACCCAATAAAGAAGATGTTGCGGCACCATACATTAAATTATTCACAATGTTTATTGGTTTAAGCCAAATAAGAATAGAATGATATGATGTATTGATAATTGTTGGTACTATATGAAAATTACCAATTATATAGCTACTCATGTTCTAAATTAGGTAAAATGATGCCCAGATTATAATACAATATCTACATTTCTTCTAGAGATGACAAAGCAGTGTTATTACATTTTGCATGACACAACCAATGCAAACCCTGCACCCTGAATAAAATGCACTGCCAAAACACATATCTTACTTTCTGAAGCCTCTCATTGTCATCCTTCAGTTTCTCATTGTCATCCTTCAGTTTTTGGTTATCTTCTAGAAGAGCCTGGGCTTGCTCAGCTGCCTGTCCAGCTAATTGCAGTTTTTCCAGGTCGTCTTTCAAAGAATCCAGCTCCTGTAAACAAAGGCAGTCTGCATTATCTTTCAAATATTTTGGCTCAGAATAGTAATGTCTGCAGCTGCAGAGAATTTTGTTGTAGGAAACTGTTCATACTCCCATATAGGCATAAAGACAAATTGTGAAATCTTAACCTCTGGTAACAGTAATATTTTTCGTTTATAATTTAACAACATTTATCATGATTGTTCTTACAACATATAACTACATTACCACCACAATTGTGTATTAAAAGCAGCCAAGAATCATACAATTCCAAACATGGCCCCCATTATCATTCAAACTGATCTTCTATAGACTGTCCTCACTCTAAGTAAACTTTTATATTATTCTACAGTAATGCCCCTGCATATTTTAAGACTACATTTAAGGGTGGAGGGTCTCAACCAAAGGCTCCTTCAAAGCTGTGACATTCTTGGCTGCAGATTCCTGGGCATGTGTTATGGGGCGCTGAATTTCAGAATTCTCTTGATAAGTTAGGGTGCACTACACATTGGAAGCATCTACTCAGGTACCAGAGTACTTGTGGTGTGAACATGGTTTTTTTAGGCTAGGCAATAATTTGAGATCCTGATGAAAAATTTCCAGTTGGTATATTTAACAAGGGATAGAATGTATATCAGAAAGACAGTTTGGATGCCATGGAAGTGGCTGTTCATTGCAATCGACAAAAAAATTGCCCCTGTTGACGTTGAAACTGAGTATACATGTCTGTGAAGTTACCTGGACATAAGTACCTGGCCTAGGTGAACCAAGTTAATCACCAGATGTCTTTATCAGTCAACTGAATCCACTGTAACAGTTGTAGAATCATTCAAAGGAAGTCTACACTTAGCAGCATGGAAATACCTTGATCATGAAGTATTAGTTGGAGGTAACTGTGACCTACTGAGTATAGATGGGGATGTCCATGGCTCCGTTGCATATGGAATGGACAGACAGTCTGGTGAAAACATTTCTTGAAAACTTTCTTAAGCAACCCACACACAGTGGAAATGTTCCTGACCTCGCAGCTACAAACAGACCTGACCTTATCAACAGTGTCAGTATATAGACAAGGGTTAGTAATCATTATGTCATCGTACCAACAATTGTTACTGAGGTTAATAAATTCATCAAGAAGGCTAGTAGAGTATTTACATGGGAAAGAACAGATAAGCAGTTGTTAGTATCTCATCATCACCAATTTTGTCCAATGTATGGTATATGTACAACTTGACCAGAAATGAAAGAGACAGAAGTGGGAGCTCCAAATGGCCAAGGGTTAGAAAATAAAACAGTATAGCATAGTGGCTTGGGCAAGGCATGAGCCATGTATGACAGCATAATTTGAAGGCAGCAGTTGGCATAGTGCAAAGATTTGAAATGGTTACACAAGTGTTGTAAGATTGGATCTTTGTATGAAACTTATTTTATTTTCAATTTTTATGTTACTTGCACTGCATAAATAGCTGAGCTAGTGCTCAATATAATGTATGTATTAATATCTAAATCAATAAAGGAAAAGCAAAGAAATATTCAGTATTGGAAATAAATTTTGAAGAAACGAATGCATCTATAGTGTCCACAAGGATTCTGCAAGTAACTTTCCAAAAGGGTACTGTAATTAAAGTATACAGGGCTTTGTATCCTATTTGTTTTTGTTTTGGCTTTCAAGAGGACTGCATCAAAATACATTCCACTGTAAATCACCAGCTATTCTTGTAAATATTTGGCAAAATGATTCATTACAGATGGCTTGCTGCCAAACTGTATGATGACAGAGAACATTTTATGGGTGTAAACAGGTTTGCTTTTCTATAGAAACTTTACAACAACTGAAAATATGCAACATTTATAATGTGATACAGATGCCAAGAAAATTACTCGTTCTCCTGTATTTACAATGAATATCACTCAAGAATATGTACATCATCAACTGTAAAATAATAAAAGTGTCTAATTTCAGTTATGAAGTTCTCAAGTATGCCTCACAACCCCCATGGAAACTACACCAACATAAATGGATCACATCTCACGAAACCTATGTCAAAAAAAGAAATTTTCTCTAATCAGTTGGCCATGTCAAGCCCTACTTCTTTCATCTTAATTTCTGATCAAGCCCTGCAGATACTATAAATTTGGAATAAATCAGTGATGCTGACTAAGAGTGACTTCCTTAATAGACAATGAATGAACATCATTTAGTACCAAAATGGTGGACACACGGTAATTATCTGGAAAGTTTAAATTGACTGAAAATCATGTTCTGGAGTAGTATGTGCTGAGTAAGTGGATTAAGGATGGAAAACACTTTTGTGGTTTAATAGCTAAATCTGGAAAATAGGAAGGAGAGGTGGTTGCATTCTTGGATCAAAAAAGATGAAAATGTCAACAGCCAAAGTTAGTAGAAGTTTGTGCATCTATAAAAACATTGATGTACAAAGCATTTAACATCTTCCACTTGTCCTACTTTAACAAAGAATGCTGTCAAGAAATTGTGAAAATTCTGGTGCTAATTAAAATCACTGAGTAGGTCAAAAGCTTCTGGCCAGTCTGGTGCAGGAATAGAAGATAGCACAACGAAAGCTGAAGTCTTACATTTTGTGTTTAAATTATCATTCATTCGGGTCTGTACAGACATGCCATTGTTTGACCAATGAGCGGACTCCTTTATGGAGGATACAGAAATAGGCATTCACAATACTGAGTGGCAACTGAGTAGACTGAAAACAAAAAAGTCACTGGGTCAGAACAGAATATCAATTCAGTTTCCAGTCAGTACTCTACAGCAATGGCACTTCACTTAGCATGTAGTTATCACAGTTCTTCCCTAGCCCAAAGTTCCATGCAAATGGGAAAAAGATCAGGAGACTACTGTATATAAGAACTGTAAAGGAATGCACCTGCAGAATTACAGATCATCATCAGTCCTTAATATAGGTTTGCTGCAGAATTCTTGAGCATATTCTAAGTTTAAATATAGCAAAATTTCTTGAGACAAAAAAAGCTTCTGTCCACAAATGAGCATAGATTTCGAAAGCATCATTGTTATCACATGATATCCAGTGAACAATGGATGGAGAGCAACAAACTTATTACATATCCCTACATTTACAGAAAGTATTTGCCACAGTTTCCCACAGCAGACTGTTAAAGGCCTTAGAATATGGACTAGGTTGCTAGATATGAAAGTGGCTCAAAGACTTCATAATCATTACAACCCAGTACGGTGTCCTTGATGGCAAGTGTTCACCAGAGACATGGGTATCATCAGGAGTGCCGCAAGAAAGTGTGATAGGATTTCTCTTGTTCACTATGTACATAAATCATCTGATTGATAAGGTAAGCAGTAGTCGATGGCTGTTTGTTGAAGACATCAAAGAATAAAGGTGAGTATCAACACTGAGTGAGTGTAGTAGGATAAAAGATAACTTAGAAAAAGTTTCTAGTTGATGTGACGAGTGGCAGCTTGATCTAAAAGTAGACAAATTTGACTTAATACAGATGAGAAATAAAAGCAAATCTTTAGTGTTTGAATTCGTCTGTTAGCAGTGTGATGCTTAACAAAGCCATATGAATTAAATATGTGGGGGTAATGTTGCAAAGCGATACAAAATGGAATGAGTATGCAAGGACAGTAGTAGGGAAGGAGAATAGTGGACTTCACTTTATTGGAAGAGATTTAAGAAAGTGGAGACCACATGTAGAACACTTGTGTGATTCTTTCTTGAGAACTGCTATAGTGTTTGGGACCTCCACCACGTTGGATTAAATGAAGACAATGAAGCAGTTCAGAATCATGCTCTTAGATTCATTACCAGCAGAATTGATCAACATGCCAACGTTACGAAGATGCTTCACGAGTTCAATTCCTGGAGAGAAGATGAAGTTATTTTCATGAAATGCTACTTTATAGACTACACACCCACATCTTAGTGAAGAATGATTCTACTGCTGCTAATGTAATTTCTCACAAGGACTGTGAGGACAAGCTAAGAGATATTAGAACTCTTAGGGTGGCAAATAGATAGTCAGTCGGACTTTGCACCATTTGTGGACCAAATAAGAAATAAAATGACCAGCAGTGACATGTGGTACCCTTCACCGTGTATCATGTTATGGCTTGAAGAGTATGTATACAAATGTAGATGAAGACAAACTTCATAGTGCCAAACATTTGAGTAATACTTGCAAGTGCAGTATGTAAAATAATCAAAATACTGTTAACCTTGCATGAGATTACAAGTGGTTAAAAGTAAAATAATAAATAAAGGATTGTTTTAGCATAACTAATCTACAAACAACTCCTAAACAGTTTTTTTCCGCTGCTAATCACTTGTGCAGGTCATTGCTAAGACTCTTTTACCACAAGAAACCACTATGTAAAGTGACTTGTGCAATGGAGATAAAAGTATACAAGCATATTTAGTATATTGCAGTAGAATGTGCTGTGTCTCAAAGATGAATAGGCAATGCAGCATGTAGGCACTGATGAAGCTGCCAGCATGACTTAAAGGGTCTTTTTAAATTTAAATCATGTTATCAAGAAGTGTTGTAAACATTGTAAACATGAGAACTCATCCTTCAAGTGATGGTGTCATTTAAAAATTCAACCACTACTGAAAGACACAGTATATTGCAAACCTGTTTTAATGGTCATCTGCTGCCCACACTACATACTGATGATCACTAAGTAGAAATTATGGTGTGTGAGTGCTCTGCAAGGAATTCAATAGCTTTGTGTTCTGCCATTTTGGATGCGCCACAATCTTCACACAATCAATTTGGTCTCTAGGCACACATTACAAATAACAATACAAATTGAAACTTCCTAGCAGAATAAAACTATGTACTGGACCGAGACTCGAACTCGGGACCTTTGCCTTTCGCGGGCAAGAGCTGTACCAACTGAACTACCCAAGCATGACTCACACCCCGTACTCACAGCTTTACTTATGCCAGTGCCTCATCTCCTACCTTCCAAACATTACAAAAGCTCTCCTCCAAACCTTGCAGAACTAGCGCTCCTGAAAGAAAGGATATTGCGGAGACATAGCTTAGCTTATGTTAAGTGTGGAAGGTAGGAGACAAGGTACTGGCAGAAGTAAAGCTGAGAGGACGGGGCGTGAGTCGTACTTGGCTCAGTTGGTAGAGCTCTTGCCCGCGAAAGGCAAAGGTCCCGAGTTCAAATCTTGGTCTGGCACACAGTTTTAATCTGCCATGAAGTTTCATATCAGTGCACACTCCGCTGCAGAGTGAAAATCTCATTCTGGAAACATCCTCCAGGCTGTGCCTAAGCCATGTCTCCGCAATATCCTTTCTTTCAGGCGTGCTAGTTCTGCAAGGTTCGCAGGAGAGCTTCTGTAAAGTTTGGAAGGTAGGAGACGAAATACTGGCAGAAGTAAAGCTGTGAGGACGGGGTGTGAGTCGTGCTTGGGTTGCTCAGTTGGTAGAGCACTTGCGCACAAAAGGCAAAGGTCCCGAGTTCGAGGCTCGGTCCTGCACACAGTTTTAATCTGCCAGGAAGTTTCATATTAGTGCACACTCCGCTGCAGAGTGAAAATCTCATTCTGGAAACATCCCCCAGGCTGTGGTTAAGCCATGTCTCCACAATATCCTTTCTTTCAGGCGTGCTAGTTCTGCAAGGTTCGCAGGAGAGCTTCTGGAAAGTTTGGAAAGTAGGAGACGAGGTACTGGCAGAAGTAAAGCTGTGAGGACGGGGCGTGAGTCGTGCTTGGGTAGCACAGTTGGTAGAGCACTTGCCCGCGAAAGGCAAGGATCCTGAGTTCGAGTCTCAGTCTGGCACACAGTTTTAACCTGCCAGGACGTTTCATATCAGTGCACACTCCGCTGCAGAGTGAAAATCTCATTCTGGAAACATCCCCCAGGCTGTGGCTAAGCCATGTCTCCACAATATCCTTTCTTTCAGGCATGCTAGTTCTTAAAGGTTTGCAGGAGAGCTTCTGTAAAGTTTGGAAGGTAAGAGACGAGGTACTGGCAGAAGTAAAGCTGTGAGGACGGGGCATGAGTCGTGCTTGGGTAGCTCAGTTGGTAGAGCACTTGCCCGTGAAAGGCAAAGGTCCCGAGTTCGAGTCTCGGTCCTGCACACAGTTTTAATCTGCTAGGAAGTTTCATATCAGCGCACATTCCACTGCAGAGTGAAAATCTCATTCTGAAAACATCCCCCAGGCTGTGGCTAAGCCATGTCTCCACAATATCCTTACTTCCAGGAGTGCTAGTTCTGCAAGGTTCACAGGAAAGCTTCTGTAAAGTTAGGAGGGTAGGAGAAGAGGTACTGGCAGAAGTAAAGCTGTGAGGACGGGGCGTGAGTTGTATTTGGGTAGCTCAGTTGGTAGAGTACTTGCCCGCGAAAGGCAAGGGTCCTGAGTTTGAGTCTTGGTCCAGCACACAGTTTTATCTGCCAGGAAGTTTCATATCAGGGTACACTCCACTGCAGAGTGAAAATCTCATTCTGGCAACAATACAAATTATCACAGTATATAAAGAGGACAGACAACAGAAGGCTTGGAGTAGAATCTGCATCAAAAAATTTGTGTTCACTTTACCAGTGAGTGGTGGATTTGTCTGATGCCTGCCGATCATCACAAAAGAGTGTGGAGGCTTCGAGAAACAATGCATTTCTCAGATCTCAGGCATGCAGGCCCAAGTCTTCTGCCTGGAGGAGGGTCAGTCATTCCTGTTGACAGCCACGCAGTATAAAAACAATATCATCCAACCTATTATCCAGCCCTAAAGCCAATACTTCATGATAAATTTATCTTTCAAGACAACACCCATTGCGCACACCTTGCCCACCTCATGAACATCATCTTGCTCTAAGGAATTGAGCAAGTGGAATGGCTTAAGGGACCTGCTGTCATGAACCCAACTGAGCATGCTTGGGAACAGCTGAATATTACAGTGCATCATCACAGGAACCCTCCTGAAAAACTGAACGTGCACCACTGCAAAGGCAGCCAAGTATGATAACCACACTGAGCACTGGGCGCATTCTGTCACAAGGCTGATCGGTGGCATTACAAAATGACATTGCGCTTGCCATAAAGGGCTATGTTCAGAATGGAGCAAACAGTATCATTCTGTACCTCTTTATATGTCAATGTATGCAGAAAAGACATGCCCAAGACACACAGAACATACACAAAACATTGGAGGATTCCCAGTGATGTGGACACCACAGACATCAGTTATGTACTAGAAGCAAGTATACAGAACTAATAACACTGTTCAATGAAACAACCACTGTAAATCCAACAGATAAAGGTAAATATTTATTTTTGCTACCTCTGGCTACATGTAAATATTTTAAATAAAGCTATGTGAATTTCACTCATGCAACTGTTTTTGTGTTTGTAGCAAAAGTATCTATTTCATATCTGCAGACAGAATAGACACCTCTGGCAATTAAGATCGGATTTAAACATCCATAGGACTGAGACATCCACCAGATGTCCTATTAGTTATAGGGAGCTCCAACGTTAGGCGGGTTATGGAGCCCCTCAGGAAAATAGCGGGTAGGTCGGGGAAGAATGCCAGTGTGCACTCGGTGTGCTTGCCGGGGGGTCTCGTCCGTAATGTGGAGGAGGCCCTTCCGGCAGCTATTGAACGCACTGGGTGTGACCGGCTGCAGATAGTAGCACATGTCGGAACGAATGACGCCTGCCGCTTGGGTTCTGAGGCCATCCTTGGTTCCTTCCGGCGGCTGGCTGATTTGGTGAAGACAACCAGCATCGCACGCGGAGTGCAAGCTGAGCTTAATATCTGCAGCATAGTGCCCAGAGTCGATCGCGGTCCTCTGGTTTGGAGCCGTGTGGAGGGTCTAAACCAGAGGCTCAGACGACTCTGCGACTATAATGGTTGCAAATTCATCGACCTCCGTTATTGGGTGGAGAACTGTAGGGCCCCCCTAGACAGGTCAGGCGTGCACTACACACCGGAAGCAGCTACTAGGGTAGCAGAGTACGTGTGGCGTGCACACGGGGGTTTTTTAGGTTAGAGGGACCCCCCCTTGGGCGAAACGATAAAATACCTGACGGCTTACCAGAGAGAACATTATCATCGTTGATAAAGAACGTCCGTCCTCAGAGACCAAAAACAGGAAAAATTAACGTAATATTGGTAAACTGCAGGAGTATCCAGGGCAAGGTTCCTGAATTAGTATCTCTTATTGAAGGAAATAGTGCGCATATAGTATTAGGAACGGAAAGTTGGTTAAAACCGGAAGTGAACAGTAACGAAATCCTAGACACAGAATGGAATATATACCGCAAGGATAGGATAAACGCCAATGGTGGAGGAGTATTTATAGCAGTAAAGAATTCAATAATATCCAGTGAAGTTATTAGCGAATGCGAATGTGAAATAATCTGGGTTAAGTTAAGTATCAAAGGTGGGTCAGATATGATAGTCGGATGCTTCTATAGGCCACCTGCATCAGCAACCGTAGTAGTTGAGCGCCTCAGAGAGAACCTGCAGAACGTCGTGAAGAAGTTTCGTGATCATACTATTGTAATAGGGGGAGACTTCAATCTACCAGGTATAGAATGGGATAGTCACACAATCAGAACTGGAGCCAGGGACAGAGACTCTTGTGACATTATCCTGACTGCCTTGTCCGAGAATTACTTCGAGCAGATAGTTAGAGAACCAACTCGTGAAGCTAACGTTTTAGACCTCATAGCAACAAATAGACCGGAACTTTTCGACTCCGTGAATGTAGAAGAGGGTATCAGTGATCATAAGTCAGTGGTTGCATCAATGACTACAAGTGTAATAAGAAATGCCAAGAAAGGAAGGAAAATCTATTTGCTTAACAAGAGTGATAGGGCACAAATCGCAGAATATCTGAGTGACCACCATCAAACGTTCATTTCTGAGGAAGAGGATGTGGAACAAAAATGGAAAAAATTCAGAAACATCGTCCAGTACGCCTTAGATAAGTTCGTACCGACTAAGGTCCAAAGCGAGGGGAAAGATCCACCGTGGTATAACAATCATGTACGAAAGGTACTACGGAAACAAAGAAAGCTTCACCATAGGTTTAAGAGTAGTCGAATCATAGCTGATAAGGAAAAGCTGAACGAAGCGAAAAAGAGCGTAAAGAGAGCAATGAGAGAAGCATTCAACGAATTCGAACATAAAACATTGGCAAACAATCTAAACAAGAACCCTAAAAAGTTTTGGTCATATGTAAAATCGGTAAGCGGATCTAAATCCCCTATTCAGTCACTCGTTGACCACGATGGCACCGAAACAGAGGACGACCGAAGAAAGGCAGAAATACTGAATTCAGTGTTCCGAAACTGTTTCACTGCGGAAAATCGTAACACGGTCCCTGACTTCAGCCGTCGCACGGACGCCAAAATGGAAAATATTGAAATAAACGATATCGGAATTGAAAAACAACTGCTATCACTTAGTAGCGGAAAAGCATCCGGACCAGACGAGATACCCTTAAGATTCTACAGTGATTATGCTAAAGAACTTGCCCCCTTTCTATCAGCAATTTATCGTAGATCTCTGGAAGAACGTAAAGTACCTAGCGACTGGAAGAAAGCACAGGTCGTTCCCATTTTCAAGAAGGGTCATAAATCAGATGCGAATAATTATAGGCCTATTTCACTTACGTCAATCTGTTGTAGAATAATGGAACATGTTTTGTGTTCTCGTATTATGACGTTCTTAGATAATACAAATCTCCTTCATCATAACCAACATGGATTCCGCAAACAGAGATCATGTGAAACCCAGCTCGCCCTATTTGCCCAAGAAATTCACAGTGCCGTAGACACTGGCGAGCAGATTGATGCCGTATTCCTGGACTTCAGGAAGGCATTTGATACGGTTCCGCACTTACGTTTAGTGAAAAAAATACGTGCTTACGGAATATCGGACCAGGTTTGTGATTGGATTCAGGATTTCCTAGAAGAAAGAACACAACATGTCATTCTTAACGGTTCAAAATCTGCAGATGTAGAGGTAATTTCGGGAGTACCGCAAGGAAGCGTGATAGGACCTTTATTGTTTACAATATACATAAATGACTTAGTTGACAACATCGGTAGCTCCGTGAGGCTATTTGCAGATGACACGGTTGTCTACAAGAAAGTAGCAACATCAGAAGACTCGTACGTACTCCAGGAAGACCTGCAGAGGATTAATGAATGGTGCGACAGCTGGCAGCTTTCCCTAAATGTAGATAAATGTAATATAATGCGCATACATAGGGGCAGAAATCCATTCCAGTACGATTATGCCATACGTGGTAAATCATTGGAAGCGGTAACGACCGTAAAATACTTAGGAGTTACTATCCGGAGTGATCTGAAGTGGAATGATCACATAAAACAAATAGTGGGAAAAGCAGGCGCCAGGTTGAGATTCATAGGAAGAATTCTAAGAAAATGTGACTCATCGACGAAAGAAGTAGCTTACAAAACGCTTGTTCGTCCGATTCTTGAGTATTGCTCATCAGTATGGGACCCTTACCAGGTTGGATTAATAGAAGAGATAGACATGATCCAGCGAAAAGCAGCGCGATTCGTCATGGGGACATTTAGTCAGCGCGAGAGCGTTACGGAGATGCTGAACAAGCTCCAGTGGCAGACACTTCAAGAAAGGCGTTACGCAATACGGAGAGGTTTATTATCGAAATTACGAGAGAGCACATTCCGGGAAGAGATGGGCAACATATTACTACCGCCCACATATATCTCGCGTAATGATCACAACGAAAAGATCCGAGAAATTAGAGCAAATACGGAGACTTACAAGCAGTCGTTCTTCCCACGCACAATTCGTGAATGGAACAGGGAAGGGGGATCAGATAGTGGTACAATAAGTACCCTCCGCCACACACCGTAAGGTGGCTCGCGGAGTATAGATGTAGATGTAGATGTAGATAGATAGACTCATTGACAGGATTGTGAGGTACTTGGTGGCAGTTAACTAATCCCAGCTGGCTTAATAGGACATAAGTCCTGCATTAAGAAAAATTTTTTTTCCAAAAACCAGCAGCAAAAACTAACAGCAGCACTTGCTTATTTTCTTTTCCTTTTGAAGGCTGAAAAAGTGTTTAATTATTCTTTCCTTTTTGTACTGAAGCAACATACTTGAAAAAGTAATTCTTTTCTTTTGTTCTTCTTTTGTGTCACATTATAAGATCAAATACTTTAGCTACAGTGTGTATTCTGGTCTGTGAGTCTACTGGATACCTGTGAAAAAATTACATGCAAATGAGAGAAAACCCGCAAAATGCTTATTCAGTTTCAAAGTTCTCCAATTAACGAGCTGCTGACATAATTGCACAACAACTGTTTGATGGCAAACTCGATTATCTAAAAGCTTTCAATGCACATATAAACTTAGACAATGCCATATCTAGATTCTAAAGGGCACATCCTGTACCAGTACAACATACTATTTGAAATTAAGTAGCCACTGAATCAAATGGTTGGCACAAATTGGCATCCTGAAACCCACCTCAGAAAGCTAATGAGCATATCTTCTGGTAATCACTAGAAAAAGCAAACAGGAAAATTAGACTCCATGCAGAAACCAAAGCCACTCCCAGTACCAAGTACCAAAGAATTAATAGACTAAATACCAGGAGTAATTGTTTATCAAAAATAGATTTAGCATATACTTACTGATGCCTGCTGGTTTCTCTTGACAAAGATATGCATGGCAATTAATGTTCATCAAGGCTTATCCTTCCCTTTGAATGCACCTCAGCACCTGCTTTGCTTCAACAGTTTTTACGACAAGTGAGAATGAATGTTCCATAAAGACCTGTTGTATTCTAATTATTTGGATGATATAATAGCATCCAGAAAGACACTGGAAGAATATCTCAGTAATTTGGACTGACTTTCCCAGATCTTAAGAGACACAGCTTTGAAATCCAATCTGCCAAAATGCTCTGTCTTTAATATGGAAATTGAATATTTGGGATATATCTTTGATGTTCAATGTGCACATCCCACTGCCTCCTTGAAATATCCAGGAATTACAAGTAGTTCTTAAGAAGCATAATTATTATGTAAGATTCATCCTGAACACAACTTAAAAAGCAGCACTGTTGCATCAAATCAGGGATAAAAAAGTTGCTTTCAAATGGAGTCCATAATGCTAATAAACTCTTCAGAAATTAAAGTATGCCTTTCTTACTCAAACTTGTAATACATAATTATAATGTGATCCAATGAAACCAGTGACACTGGCAGTAGATGCATCTTCAAATGGTACTGGCGCAGTTTTATCATACATGGTTCGCAAAACTGAGTGCCCCATAGCATTTACATCAAAGATTTTACACAAGTTTCAAGAAACTTACAGCCATTTAGAAAAAGAAGCATTGGCAATCATTTCTTGAGTTACCAAGTTTCATCAGAATTTGCATGGTACAAGATTTGTTTCTTGTTACCAATCACAAACGACTAACAGCACTGTTCCATCCAGCAAAAGATATATCATATTGAATGGCTCACAAGCTGCAGTGTTGGTCACTACTTCTTTCTAGTTGATGATATTGTTTGCCATCTTACTTCAAAATATGCAAACACAGACATTGTGTTTCAATTGCCATTTCACACTGACCCAGAACTGTATGCTTCAGAAGCATCTTGTATTCAAAGAAATCACTCTGAATCAGAAGTTCTGTAAGCTTTCTCCAATGATCATCAGCAAATCAATGAAGCATCATAAAATGTTCAGTGAGTACATTTGCACAAAAATTTCATTCTAAGGGTAGCCTTCATAATAAGAATTCAGCTCCATAATCACTGGTTCAAAAATATCAAGTGTAAAGCAATAGTTTTTCTCTAAAAAATGGGATAATTTTGTTACACATGCCAAATGAGCGAACTAGAGTCTTTATTCACACACTATTACAACATAATATTTCACATCTTTTATGTGGAAGACATTGGCATATAGTCGAAAGCAAACAGTTAGCACACAAACATTGCAGCTAGATGGGTGGAAAACAAACTGAAATGATGACTTCACACAGCCACATTTGCACAGAAAACGAGGCAGAGCTACACTAAAAAATTTTCAACTGAACATGACCAAAAGGTTCTTGGTGATGTCTTCATATATATATTTTGCTGGTGCATTTTGGAATTTGGCATATCAAGAGGGCTCCATTCTCTCCTCAGTCAAATGGGAAGCCACACACTTAGCATGCACTTTCAAGGCTCAAATGTCTGATTTTTATGCTTGTATACATGGTAAAATGGACTACTATTAATTCTTAGCACTTACTGTACAATTCCATTTGCAGAAAAATAAAGAACTATTGCATGGTCAATCTCATCACATGTTAATGCATAAGAACATTGTTTCAGAGGAAAATTCAATAAATAAATAAATAAATAAATTACTAACATGATCAAGTCTATCAAGTGTACAATAAGCCCCACAACTTGGAGCCAGGGTTTGTCATACAGGTGACCAGCAAACTATACAATTCAGGTCAAAACAAGCACTTGCCAATGACACCAAAACCAACTTTGATTTTGTACATACACTGTAGATTTACGTTTTTTAGAGATTCTTCCAGGAAACTAGTTTACTGTCTGTACACAGCCACTACTGGTTGTAGAGGTCCAGCAACACCCATGAAAATCAACACCTTTGCCACAGTCATCCACTCAGCAGCCATATCAGATGTTGCTGCAGCATCCATCTCAACCATCAATGACTTCTTTCATGGACATCTTGCCATCATCTTACCATTGGCACCATGATCATCAGTACTATAATTACAGCCTCCTGTTGACTGTGGATGTACATCCTATTTCTGGTTTTGACAATGTTATGAAAAGGATAGATTACTACTCAGCATATAGTGGAGACGTTGAGTCACAGATAGGCACAACCAAAAGTCTGCTAAACACGTAAGCTTAACTCACACACATGGCCACTGCCTCTGCCCACTGAGGCAAAATTGTGAGCAAGTGTGCATCATGAACATCCAATGGATTCCAAACCTACAACCTCCTTCCTGGCCACCATGACTAATTATATCCTCACACCACGATTCCTTCACCTTAGAAGGCATTGTCTACAAACAAATCTGTGATATGACAACAGGCACCAGTATGGCACCATCCTATGCCAACATATTCATGGTTCAACTAGCAGAATCCTTCCTAATCACACAGAATCCCAAACCCCTCATCTGTTTCAGATTCATTAATGTCATCTTCATGATCTGGACAGAGAGTGAGGAGACCCTACACACATTCTTCCAGAACCTTAACACCATCTCCCCCATTCACTACACTTGGTGCTACTCAACCCCATTGGGTTATTCATTGTTCACCTCCACCTCAAAATGGCTACAACAGTACCTCCACCATATGGAACTTACCAACTCCAGAAATACCTCCAGTTCAACAGTTGCCACTTGTTCCACAACAAGAAGCCTGGCAACCTGTAGCCATTGCATCTGTAGTGACAAGTAATCCCTCTCAAATATACCATGGGTCTTACTGAGGCCTTCACAGATTGTAATTGCTTTCCCAACCTTGTACAGATACAGATATCCAATGCTTTTTCTCTCCGGTTATCCACCACCTCCCAAATACCCACTGTCAAGCTGCAACTGAATAACATAGTCTGACAGGGTTTCAACTATTTCTTGTCTACATCTGCACCTACTTAGAGACTCCTCGGAACCGCATGACCGCTACAGTCGCAGGTTCGAATCCTGCCTCGGGCATGGATGTATGTGATGTCCTTAGGTTAGTTAGGTTTAAGTAGTTCTAAGTTCGAGGGGACTGATGACCTCAGATGTTAAAACCCATAGTGCTCAGAGCCATACTCCAATATCCAACATCTGGGATGTAACTGAGTGTACCACACACCACTACTAGTCATTCCCTTTTCTGTTCCTCTTGCAAATAGAATGAGGGAAAAAAGATTAACTATATACCCCCATATGAAGCCTAAATCTTCATGTCTTACCTTCTTGGTCCTTACATGCAATGCATGTTAAAGGCAGCAGAATCGTTCTGCTGTCAGCTTAAATTGTCGATTCTCTGAATTTTCTCAGTAGTGATCTTTGAAAACTATGTTGCATTCCCTCCAGACATTCCCAGTGTAGTTCTCAAAGCATATCTGCAACACTTGTGTGTTGTTTGAGCCTACCACTAACAAATCTCTCAGCCCACCTCTGAACTGTTTCACTGTCTTCCTTTAATCCAACATGGTACAGATCTCAAACACTCAAGTAGTACTGAAGAATAGGTCGAACTAGTGTCCTATACAGATGAACCATCAACTGCCTTGCCACAGTGGTAACACCAGTTCCAGTCAGATCACCAAAGTTAAGCACTGTTGGACCAGGCTAGAACTTGGATGGGTGATCTTCAGGTCTGCTTTGCACTGTTGGCAAGTGGTATGCGCTCAGCCCTTGTAAGGCAAACTGAGGAGCTACTTGATCAAGAAGTAGTGGCTCCAGACTCGTAAACTGACATAGGGCCAGGAGAGTGGTGTGCTGACTTCTTGCCGCTCCGTATCTGCATCCAGTGACACCTGTGTGCTGAGGATGACACAGCAGCCAGTCAGTACCGTTGAGGTTTCATGGCCTGTTAAGGCAGAGTTTAGTTTTAGTTTTTACAGATGAACCATACTTTTCTAAAATTCTCCAAATAAACTGAAGTTGACCATTTGCCTTCCCTACCACAATCCTCAGATGCTTGTTCTATTTCATATTGCTTTGCAGCATTACTGCCGGCCGCGGTGGTCTAGTGGTTCTGGCGCTGCAGTCCGGAACCCCGGAACTGCTACGGTCGCAGGTTCGAATCCTGCCTCGGGCATGGGTGTGTGTGATGTCCTTAGGTTAGTTAGGTTTAAGTAGTTCTAAGTTCTAGGGGACTTATGACCTAAGATGTTGAGTCCCATAGTGCTCAGAGCCATTTGAACCATTTTGCAGCATTACTCCCAGGTATTTAAATGACATGACTGTGCCAAGCAGGACACCACTAATCCTGTATGTGAACTTCATGAGTTTGTTTTCACTACTCGTCTGCATACATTCATATTTTTCTACATTCATCATGCCCCACTAGAAATTTTGTCTAAGTCATCTTGTACCCTCCCACATTACTCAACTTCGACACCTTACCACAGACCACAACTGCAGATGGCTGCCCATCCTGTCTGCCAAATCATTCCATCGTGTCTGCCAAATCATTTATGTATATAGAGAACAACAGCTGTTCTAACATATCACACTTCCCTGGAGCACTCCTAATGGCGCCCAAGTCACTGATGAACACTTTCCATCGAAGACAACATACTGGATTCTACAACTTAAGAAGTCTTAAAGCCATTCACATGTTGGTGAACCTTTTCCATATGCTCGTACCTTCTTTAACAGCCTGCAATGGGACACCCAGTCAAATGCTTCTCAGAAATCTAGAAACATGGAACCTGCCTGTTGCTCTTCATCCATAATTCACAGTACATGGTGTCATAAAAGGGCAATCTGAGCTTTGCATCAGCAATCAATTCTAAACCATACCAATTCATGGATATAAACTTCTCACTCTCAAGAAAATTTATTATATTCAAACTGAGAATATATTCAAGGATTCTGCAGCATACCAATATTAGGGGTCTGTAATTTTGCAGGTCCATTCTTTTGCCCTTCTTATACACATGAGTCACCTGCCCTTTTCTCCAGTCACTTGAAACTTTTCACAGGATGGGAGATTCATGAGATATACAAGCTAGGTAAGGGACCAATGCCTCAGAGTAGTCTTTGGAAAACCAAAACTGGGATTACATTCGGACCTGGTGACTTATTTATTTTCAGCTTCTTCAGTTGTTTCTCCATGCCAGGGATGCTTAATACTATGTCATTCATACAGGTGTTTGTTTGATGGTCAAATGATGGTATATTTATATCATTCTCCTCCATGAGTGATTTCTTGAATGTGAAATTTAGAACTTTGGCTATCGTATTGCTATCTTCAACTGTCACACCAGACTGGTCAACAAGTGAGTGGATGGAAGCATTAGACCCACTTAGGGATTTTACAAAGGACCATAATTTTCTCAGACTCTTTGCTAGATCTTTTGCTAAGGTATGGTGGTGATAGTTGTTGAGTGGTTCATGCACTGATATTTTTACAGATGCTATTAACCTTTGCTTGTCATCATTTGAACACACTCTTTTGAACCAAGAGTTCGACAGCCCCTACTTCCTCAACATTTTCTGAATCTCATTATAAGACCATGGTGGGTCTTTTCCATGCTTTATCGGCTTACTAGGCACATAATTCCATTTCCAATCTGCTTAAACTTTACCCATAATACCTTTACTGATTATCTGCGCTTACCAGCAGAAACATGATCCTAGCCTTCAACACTGATTTATTACCTTTTGTAATCAAGGTTTCTATAATGACATCATGATCACTAATCCCTGTTTCTGTACTGATGTTGTCGATAAGGTCCAGCCTACTTGTAGCTACAAGGTCTAAGATATTTCTATTGTTTGTGGGCTGCCAAACTATCCACTTAAGACAGTTTTCAGAAAATGTGTTCAAAAGTACTTTCACATGATTGTCCTCCTGTCTGTACCTGCTCTGTAGGTTCGAGTCACCTCCAACTAGTAATATGTTATCTGGGTATTTGCACACTACTAGCCATAGACATTGCTTGAATTACTTCATTGCAGAACTGGGTGACCAGTAAAAACAATTAACTTGGTTTCACCTAGACCTGTTATACATGACCAGATAACTTCACTGTCACACTCAACTTTGATCTCAATAGAGAAAACACTTTTTTTTTTCCAGCTACAATGAACGTTCCTTGTCCTATGGCCTCTAATCTCTCTTTCCAGTATATGGTGCATGACTTGCTAAATATCTCAGCACTTTCCATTTTGGGTTTCAGCTAGTGCTCAGTCCCAAGAATAATTTCAAGTGCAAGAACTTTCCTGGATGGCAGTAAATTTGGGAACTTTGCTACAGATAATTCGACAATTTACTGATAAAATTTGGACAGTTGAAGTGCTGTTACTCTGAACATGGTCTGTCTTCTCTTGCTGCACATTGTCTGGTAAGAGTTCATCAGAGTATCTCAAATTATTGCCTAGCAAAAGATTCTCATGTGTACTCCACAAGTACTCTGTTACCTGAGTGCCAGCTTCCTTTTCGGTAGTGCACTGCTGACCCATCAAGGGAAGTCCTACAAATTCCCAACCAATAATACAGCTCTAGAAATCTGCAGCCAGCAGATGAATCCTTTGGTTGAGACACTCCACTTGGCTACAAACCAAAGTACCCCAATTAACAGTGGGAACAAAGCTGCAAATTGTGAGCTCTACTTGGACCCCACACTTGAGGCTAGCAGCAGCCTTCACCACTTCTGACAGCCACCTGTATGAACAGAGGATGGTCTCAGAACCCAACTGACAGGCATTTTTGGTGCTGATGTTAGCCACAACATGCAGCTGACTACGCTCTGCATGCACAATACCCACAGAGGCAAGGCCGCCTCCATCTCTTGAATGAAGCCCCTCAACAAACATACCAGGTGCACATTGTCTTTATTTCCAGCCCTAAATGCTTTATGCCTAAAGGACTCCATAATGTGCCTAACATTGGAGCTCCTGATAACTAGTAAACCCCTCCCCCTGTGTGCCTGCTCAGACCCTGCTGAATGAGCAGCCACCTGTCCACTACAGGATGACTGAGTGAGGCTAAACAAGCAGTCTCTGCCCTGGCCATCCACCTAGAGCAACACAAATGCATTACCACCCATCACTCACTCTGCTGTGAGGGCAGATCCACTGTGACAAATACACTAGGAGGTCCCTTGGTAGTAGAGCCCATGGCCAAAACAAGCAATGCATGAGGTGTGCCATTTGGTGCAGGAGGCTCTCCATCACAGCTACACCCTGAGGCAACAGCCTGAAGATGACTGATCAGAGCCAAAAGCTTGTTCAGTTGTTCACAAATTGCAGCCAGTTCCTCCTCTGTCTGCACACAGCATGCAAACATTCCACCCATAGGAGCAAGACTAACTGAAGGCATAAAATATAAAAAAAAGTGACAGAGTCCTACATATGCAACTTACTACCCTCCTGATGTGTCACCAAAATGAAAAATGTGATTCAGACTAACTGAATTTACTCTTACAGAATGTGAGCTTAAACTTCTTAAATGGAAACAAGCACGACATTTTAGAAATATACAAAGAAAACACAGGAAAAGGTAAACACTTAAGTTGCTGCTCTTTAGACGTTTTTAAGCTGAGAGCTGGAGAATGTCCTACCCACTATCCTTCCCACCCCTTCCATAATGGTATCCCACCATCCACTGCACCTACACAACATCCCTGTCCATCCCTACTCCATCCCTGCTCCCAACTCCTTGTCACATGGTTCATATCCTTATAATATACTGAGATGCAAAACCTGTCCCATCTATCCTTCCATCACCATCGACTCCAGTCCATTCACAAGTGTCACCTATCACATCAAAAACAAAGCTGCCTATTAAAGCAGTCATGTGATCTGGAAGCTAAGGTGCAGCCTCTGTTCTGCGGTCTATATGGGCATGACAACCGACAAGCTGTCTGTCTGCAGGAATGGCCACCAACAAACTGTAGCCAAGAAACAACTAGATCAGCCAGTTACTGAGTACACTGCCCAACACTATGTTCTTCACTTCAGTGAGTGCTTCACAGACTGTGCCACCTGGATCCTTCCTACAAACACCATCTTTACTTAACTTCACAGGTGGGAACTCTTCTTGCTGCATATCCTACATTCCCATAACACCCCTTCCCCTCCCTTCCAAAACCTTTGTTAGTCACTGTTCTTCACCTATCCTTGTTCTCACACCAGCACTACACAGCCTTCTATTCCACCAATGCACCCACAGTCTTTTTATGTCTCTCCTTTTCCACCCCTCTCCCCCCTCTCGATCCACTGCCTAGCCTCCTGACTGCACCATATGCCTTACCCTCTCCATCACATCCCCAT
This sequence comes from Schistocerca nitens, assembly GCF_023898315.1. Lineage (NCBI taxonomy): Eukaryota > Metazoa > Arthropoda > Insecta > Orthoptera > Acrididae > Schistocerca > Schistocerca nitens. The sequence continues at coordinate 402,960,489 of NC_064614.1, read as the reverse complement.
ATGCTCCCATAAGTAGCACTTCAACACTTTTCCATTTCCCATCCTTACCCTGCTATCCCTCCCCCTACTAACCCAGCCTTGTCATCACCCTCACCACACAGGTTGATTGCAGTCTGGCCTCAGCCACCACAGGCAGTCGTGTGTGTGTGTTAGCCTATTTCCGAAGAAGGCCTTTTGGCCAAAAGCGTACAGTCTTTTGGTTGTGCCTGTCTGCAGCTCAACGTCTTCATTATGTGGTGAGTACCAATCTCTAATTTTCATAATATTGTCATTTTTCCATTCCATTTCTCCATTTCTGATTTTGTAGTACATGTTTCCATGAATTCTCAAGGTGAATGTTGTGAGGTGTTTTGGACCCTGCTGTATGCCACAGCCACCTGTCCAACTCCCTAATTTCCATCAAGCATAGGCCTTCCACATGTCATCATCCATCATGATACTACACAAACACAGTATGAAAGTTTTGGAAGAACTGGCAGTTTTCATGCTGACTGAACACAACACTGCTAGTGCACTGCTCCAAAAGCGGCTGAGAATGATAACTCATTGGTCATCATCAGACTCTACACTCACTCTGTATGTTCCATCGCTCACAGGAAGACAGAAGGATGGGATTATATACAAAGACACAGGTATCTGTAAATAGCTACAACTTCAACAGAGCAAACAGTTTCCTTTATTGCCTCTTTGTAAGTAGGTGCACATATGTAAGATACGTTGAAAACAGGTGGATTATTTGCTCTACCGTTGAGACTGCCATCAGTGGCAGGGTCACAAACATTATTTACCAGAAGCAACTTTCAGAACTAAGAACACTATGCAGTGATGAAAACCATTGTAAATCCAACAGATTAACTTAAAGTATTTGTCTCTGTAAGCTTTGCCTATGTGTAAATATCTTACAATAATATGTGTAAATTTTACTCATGTAACTGTATGCCTTTGCGTTTGTAGTCTAAATATCTACCTGAAATTTGCCATTTAGAACTGCACACACAAAAGAGGCAACCTGCAAATAATGGGACACATACAACATCTCAACTATGTAGTAGATATCATGGCATAGAGGAATCAATGCATGTGGTGAGCCAACATGGTACTGAATGTTACCAAGCAAAAAATTCTGACTTTACACAGGTCCTTTTTTAAGTTCTACAAGGCTTATCCTATCATTCCCTTTACTCTTTGAATCTAAACTCACACATATACAGATGGTGCAGAAAAATTAATTAAATTCAGTAAGACACATCCAATATAAGAAGCAAAATCTGGAGAAAAATTAGTTTCAAGTAACAGATCTTACCTTCTGCAGCCTCTCATTTTCATCTTTCAATTTCTGGTTTTCTTCTAAAAGAGCTTGGACTTGTTCAGCTGCCTGTTCAACAGACTTCAGTCTTTCCAGTTCTCCTTTAAGTGAATCAAGCTCCTGTAAACAAATGTTCTCTGCACTATCCTACAATTATTTCAGCTGAAGAAAGACTTTCTAAATTTTATCTTCAAAACTTCTGATAAAGGTTAAATGAACCCAATAATATACTTCAACAGTTATTAGAAATTATGTAATTCTGTATGGACACAAAGAAGGATTATGCAACTTAAATAAAAGATTGGAATACAATTTTAAGACTCACAATTGAACTTCAGAGAAAAACACACGCCCGCGCGCGTGCGCTCACACACACACACACACAGCGCCCCCCCCCCCCCCCCACACACACACACACACAAAGAACTTTGTCTGACAAAGTATGGCTATTATGTAATCAACTACTGAAAAGTAAAATGAATCATTTCACACAGTAATTGATTGATCATTTGATAGCATAACCCTTAGAAGTACTCTGTAGTGGTTTCTACAAATGTCTTTAATAATTACATGTTAGCACACTTCAGAACATTGATACATCACATTGAAAAATATAAATGTAATGTTCAAATTAATCTCCTTAAATTCAAAGTGCACAAATTACACAGATCCATATTGATTTTAAGATTCTTTCAGATATAGCCAATTCATAGTCAACTGATGTTATTCATTTATGAAAGTACTGATTACAAGTCATTATCTAAAGGAAAATCTTACTGTCTGAAGGCTCTCATTTTCATCTTTCAGTCTCTGATTATCTTCCAAAATAGCCTGCCCTTGCCCAGCTTGCTGTTCGAGAGACTTCAGTCTTTCCAATTCTTCTTGCAGTGCATACAGATCCTACAAACGAGATCATTCTGTGTTATTTTACAATTATTTTAGCTGTACCTGTTAGCTATACTGTCTATAAGTGAGCAAGAAGTCTAATATTTTATTTTAGTAGTTTCTAGGGTATGACTTATTTTACACTGATTATGCTTTTGTATAATAGGGAAAGTTCCGAGAGAATGTAATTAACTTAGGAGTAAAGGATACCACTCAGTGAATAGCAAAAATATTTAGTTGTCAACAGGCACACACAAAACAGAATGAAAACTTGCTAGATTTCAGAACAAATCTTTTGACAAGCTAGAGCACAATTTCTCTCTCTCTCTCTCTCTCTCTCTCTCTCTCTCTCTCTCTCCCTCCCTCTCACTCACTCTTTCTTTTTCTCTCTCTCTTTGCCTTGTTGTGCTTTTACTTGACCTCAGCAACATTTTGAGAAAGAAATTTGTTATGTATTGCAAAGGTTTGTTACATAAAGATATCAATTACTGCACTTTAATTCAAACTCAATCAATCAATTCTAGCCTTCCAACAGACTGTTGAGCACTGAGACAAATAGTGAAAATTGTGATAGCAGACACTGTTTGCTTGATTGAGTTGCATTAAATTATAAATGAACAAAGTTTCAGCTGCTATATTCACTTTATATTTTTCAGAATGCCTAGTGACAGAAGAACCCAGCTATTCTTTGTAGAAGAGAGACCACTTATGAGTTATGAAGAAGGAAGGTAGAACCGAAAGGAACCATTTGAGATAGTCAAATGCCTGGTGTACAACAGATTAATGAGCCAAGTGAAGTAAGTTTGGCTGCTGCTGCAAATTGTGCTCACTTTGAGAATATTTTAGTGGTGACTCAATTTGAAGGTGGTTGTACTCTGAACAAAGTACAGAGGTTACAGGCCAGTTTTAACTATTACATAAATAGAACTGGTAACTTCATGGGTATGTTTAAAGACCAAACTGTTATGTAGGTAGCATTGGTAACTTGGTGAGTGTGTTTGAAGATCAGGAACAAAGTTTGGAAACTTATAATAAAACTATTAGTGAGTGGTCTGAGGCCGATAATAGAAAGATAAGTGAGTCTGGAAATGAAACCAATCAAAGAGAGTGGGTCCTAGTGGTGAATTAGCAATTTCTGAGAGTCTGTTCCCAAAAATACAAAATTCATTACAGGAATTTTTGAGTATTACATGGATCTGTCTTTGAATTTAGTAGACCAAATAGCTGAGTTTTTGTATTTTACTGCTGAATTCCAGAGAAAAGTGCAGGCTATGAAAAGTGAGAGATTTGGATGTGTTATGGTTGATGGTAGTAAAAGTACGAGATGGATTACCTGAAGAGGTACCACAGACTGTACAGGAAAAAAGCACCTTAAAGCAATTTTGGGCTTGAATTTTCCAAATAATACACCCCCCTCCCAGAGGTCTGCAGGAGTTAGGGTATAATCAATATGGTCATGAGCATAATATACTGCTGAATCCTGAATCAGCAGTGTATTATGCAGAACAAATTAAAAAGAGTACGGTAGCTTTGGATCTATCTTATAGTCAAGAACAAGTGATACATAGTATTTTATGTGGGCTAATAGCTGAAAACAGAGTAGTGTCCCCAAAAATATAGCACAATTAGATGAGGCAATACACAAAACTTATTATACAACATCCTCCCCCAAGATCATTATGAACTGTCCAATACCACCTTTTTCATATTCATACATATATTTATCATACAATTCAGAGCTTCCTAGGGCCTTTTATGAGTATTTTTATACGTATTTTTCAATTCAGTTTATCCAAAAATCCTATTCTTCTTTGTAAATACTTATATAATATTCTGGAATGATATACATTCTTATGATTATCAATAGGTTGTCATTAACAAAAATATGTAAATATGCCAAATTAAGTATCAGATCATTAAATTGAAGTAATAAAATGTTTAGCAACAAATATTAAGAGGCTGTGAAAATGTTAGGATAAACAACTAATTCCTCTAATTACCATAATAGCAATTTGTAATTTTGCTAACACAAAAACCTCATTATGATTCAAATGAAAATAACAATCATTATGCAGTGATGTAATTTCATTAGTTATTCAATTTATCTAATTCATTGTAATTAATGATACTTGTAAATTACACAGATATTTACCTCTTGTTAGTTACGCCACCCAAATTCAGGTAATTATGATATTTGAGAAAATGTGTGTATTTAATTTATGTAATCTGGCAATGCACGGTGTGTATACTTCTAACATCATTAGCAACAAAATCCATATGGTCACTAATTATGAAATTAAAGTAAAATCAAAATAATTGCTGAAATAAGATTGTGAATTAATTTTCAAACATATAACGAAGATGACGATAAAAATATTGTGTTATTTGATGTTATATTTTATAACCTGTACAAATGTAACAGCAGTTAGTTTAGATGAAATAATTTTTAATTGTAAGTTACAGTTTGTAATAAATTGACAATGGTAGCAATTGTTAAAATTGTATTTAAAGTAATGCTGTGATTCTGCGTGGGGCAGTTCAGTGTGGTTTAGCTCAGTTTCATCAGTTGTTTTTCACTTAATGTCAGTTCTGTCAATCAGTTGACGTCAATAAATAATTGGTCAAACTTGAAATTTTCGTGATGTTCTCATTGTTTGCAGCATCCACAACAAGTTGTTTTTCACTTAATGTCAGTTCTGTCGATCAGCTGATGTCAATAAATAATTTGTCAAACTTGAAATTTTCGTGATGTTCTCATTGTTTGCAGCATCCACAACAATGATCAACCACAGGCCAATGCAAGTTACGTAGTAACATTTAAAAGATCATTACAAACTGAAGCTATTGAATTCATGGATTTGTGAAGGGATAGGTAGGTTATAAAGGATGGTTGCCTTAATAATACAACTTCAAGTGTGAGAGTGAGAGGAGAGGTATAATGAAGAAGGCTGTCCAAAAATAATTTGTAGGAAGTGTGGAGAGTCAGGCATGAGAAGAAGGAATGTGTGGGAGAAAACAGTGAAATGCAAGATTGATGATAGTTAAACGGCAGGAATAGGAAATTAATTAGCACTATTAATGACTGTTTGTGCTTCATTAAATAATGAACAAATGTACATCTTGCTTGACTTGGCACTTAGATAACTGACATTTTCATAGGTGGTGGTGACCATTCTGGATCTTGTGTGAAAGGTTGAGTGGTGCAGAGTTTAGCCAACAGTTACAGTTTGGATGCCATTAAAAAGAAAGGTTGTTCAGTTTTAGTTTTGCCCACATAGGCAAGGTGGTTTAGTAATGGTTGTTAATGCCATGCCAATCATAATACTGGAGAAACAAGTGAGGGGGAGCAATTAGCACATTTAGACACCTTTGTTAAAATGCAGATCAAAACAGTTTGTGCTTAATTCCTGGATTTTTGATGCAAGATTTAGGAGTCACCAGTCTATTAGAATAAAATATTCAGTTGACTGATAAATGTAAATGTCGTGTGGCTAGGGCCTCCCGTCGGGTAGACCGTTCGCATGGTGCAGGTCTTTCGATTTGATGCCACTTCAGCGACCTGCGCATCGATGGGGATGAAATGATGATGATTAGGACAACACAACACCCAGTCCCTGAGCAGAGAAAATTTCCGACCCAGCCGGGAATTGAACCCGGGCCCTTAGGATTGACGGTCTTGTCATGCTGACCACTCAGCTACCAGGGTGGACAGTTGACTGATTATGTCCTGGTTAAAAAAATTCCATATAGACATAGAAATAAAGGAACCTCAGCACACTGAAAGAAGACTACCAGAACATAAGAACAAAGTGAGTGATTATTTAAAAATTTCTCATGTCAGCCACAGAAAAACCACAACCACAGAAAGAGACATCACCTCTTATTAAATTATCCTTCTATTTCTCTCTCTGTCTCTCTTACCCCCACTACCACTGTAGCCTGATGATGAGGTCTAACCTCAAAACATGCTGCTAAGTAAACAGTTTCAGTATAAATTAAATACTGCAACTGGTAGCAGTAAGTGTAAAATCCTTTCAAGTTTTTGAAACAATCACAATTAATTAACAGTCAGTATGGCTTTACACTGTAAGAAAAGTCACCTTCTACTTTGTGATCATTAAAATACAAATGACAATTAAACTGTTGTCTTTTGATTATTCATGTTTCATAGATATTCATTCATTAGTGTTTTATTGAACTACTCAGTTATAATACAATTTACATGTAGTTACAGTACCTTCACTTAAACACGAACACATCATAATAATATGGAGTTCTTTCAATGATATACTTAACTTTTCTATCAATTCTCACTCAAACTAGTGTGCAAATATATATTTGGTAAAATTTATTTTGTATCAATTTCTTTGATTTATTTAAGTGTAAGCCAGATGTCTTAAATTTTTATACATTTAATGAGAAAATGTTTTGTCATGGTTTTGAGAATTGATGATCAAATATTTTTGTCCTAAGAATAAAAACATTTTGTGAATGGTTTGTAGTCTTAATGTTCTATAACATCATTTTTGAAGATTAGTTTAAAATTGCTTTATGCTGTTATGGGAAATAATGGTGATGTCCTAAGAATACTATTACTAAGAGATGCAAAAATTGTACATGTAACTGTTCTTTACAGTCAAATGTGCTTTCCAGATCAAATAATCTTGTCCAGTGATTACTGTGATTACTTATGAAATTTGATGTTACAACTATTAATTAGAAGGTATGCAAGAAGTCAGATTTATAGATTTCATGCCTATGGAAAAGCTTTGGACATGTTTGCAATTTCACACTGTGAAAGGAGGACATTCCAAAGCCATTTACACAAAAAATATATACTAATAACTTCTGTAAAGTATAACAAATTGTCATTTGTTGACTCTGAGGAATTGAAATTAATGAAAAGATGTTGCTATATGAACTGAAAGATATATACACAAAATATGTTGGTTAATTTGTACTGTGTGACAAATATTTTTCTCTAAATGTTTACATGATTTGACTGATAGATCAGTATTTGCTATCATTCTAACTCACAAACAGATACATACACTTTAATTATTTTGCATTACAAAATTTCTATCCTGGTACTTGCATGGAATCATGGAATCTTACTAGTAATTCCTGTGTGTGATACTGTGGTGGGGAGGAGGGAGGTTGGGGTACATAATGAAGCCAAATGGAATAGTACATCATGAACAGGTTGATGTCATATTTTTCGGACACTGAAATACTCAAGCATATTTAGTTTCCTACACTTTATAACAATATTATACACATAAGCAGACAGATTGGCATGTAAACCTATTAAATATTTTCAATGGATTAAGACAAATAACATACTGTACAGGTCTGTGTAGCTGCCATGTGAAGAAAACAGCACTACTATACTTACTATTTTGTTCTCATACTGAATATGTATTGAATAATATAAGACAAAATTACAGCAAAAACATGCTAGGAACAGATACTTTTATATAATATTGAAATAATTATATGAAATACTGTTTAGGCAAAGAGAACCACATATTTATGCAAGTTAGGGGATGTTTTTCACATTGTAAAACATTAATTGTAGTTATTAAATGTACCAGTGATCAAATAGCAATGTTTATGTTTGACATTAATTATTTCAAAACTATAATGTAGAATTGTGGTAGCCTTGCATGTTTCAGAATAGAAACAGATTTTGTGGTGTTAAGACTGTGCTGGGTGGGCTAAAATATAATAATAAATGTGTTGGACATTAAATACTCAGTATAGCATAAATCTGTTAGTAGTTAGCACATCACAAATTGCTTCAGAATTCATAGGAATGGATAACAGATAACATCTTTAATGGGGGAGCTGTAAGATAATGCTAGCTACATCTTCATTTATTTCAATAAGGGATACCAAGATAAGTACTGCGATTTTCCCTTGAAGCTAGAAACATTTACAAAATGTTGAATAAAACCAGGCCTTGTGCACTGATGTCAGATGTAATGTTAAGTACTACTTCTGTGATAACATACTTCACAAGAAAGTTTAATTTTAGATTCAAAAATAGTGTTAACAATAAAAATGCATGCAGGTGTCTATATGTTTCCATCAACAATCAATCTTATGTCAGTTCTGCAGCCAGGATGTGAAGAGTGCAGACCGAAGCATTAATGATTATCATATTTAAATAACTTTTAATGATCTATGGAAAAGTGAGAAACAGATACAGGAAAATGAGGAAAATGGTATACACATAATGTGAATAATTCTGGAAACTGAGGTTTAACACAATCATGTGACAAGAACATTTGGTGAACTAGTCTTTGGAGAGAAAGTGAGGATAAGTGAATATTTTTTTAAAATTTTAAACACTATTTTGAAAATTTCAGTAACAACCATGTTAAAACTGAGGAGATGGAAAAATAGGGAAGTAACAATACAATTGGATGAAGTATGTCACACTATAAACAGAACAGTACAAGAAAAGGGAATTTTAAATTTGTCAGATGCTTTACGATTATATTAGACCACTTGAGAAACTCTGGGATAAGAATCTTGCCAAAAATAGAGAGATGTTCAAATATACTTTTAAAAGCTGTTAGGAATAGTAATACTAATGACACTGAAGATAGTTTGGTTGATAAAGTCAAAAATTCACTTGAAAAAGTTAGTGATTTTCTTGATGCTGTATATAAACTTTTGAACTCGAATATGACATCAGGAATAAAAAACGACAATTTTAATGTAACATCATCTTAATTGTCTTCGAAAATTTGTACACTGATAAATGTTTGAAAATATTGGAGACATTGCTGTGTGAAAAGATAATTCTGTAGACCATATTTCCATGTACAAGTTTATAAATAGAAATGTTAAAGGAAGTTGAATTTTTCATCTAAGCAATATTTACTTAGACTTTTGTGTAAATAAGTACTGAAGTTAACAGACGAGAGCAGATCTGTGTCAGTAATAGGAGTAGAGTCATACCCAAGTGATGATGCAGATGGATAATAGCATTTGTGTCATTAGTGGGACATGAATCCTGTTCATGGTTTCAGCATGGCAAAATCCATGGCATCAAGTTCATTGAGTATCACTGCTGAAATTTTCACTTTTTGCAGTTTGTGTTTCCTCCAACTTGTCTGTCATTTTCAAGCTATCCTCAACTGTCAGTCTATCCTCTCTTTACCAGATATTAATTAGGTAGTTAATGGGAAATCACTAAGAGTAGTCTCACAGTATATAATGTGCAAAGTTAGTTCACATTTGTTTGAAAAGTGAAGCGACTTTTGTGAAGTCTTTTGAAATGAAGTTTGAATTACTGGTTTCATTTGCAAGATCTTCAAAAGAGGTAACATTTAATGTTCTTTTAGTTGCAGTAATGAAAAAGTGTTTCTGTTTGTGTGTGTGCACATGGTTTTCTTTCTTTTTCTTTTAAGGTAATGACATTAGATGTGCAGAATTAGTTTGAATTTTGTGTTGTTTGACTTAATACTTTGGAGACCAAGCCTGTGCATAGCTCAGGCTACAACATTGTGATCAAATGACCATGCCCAATTATAGCCCAAGCTGCTATTTTCTTGACTACAAGCCACCTATTGCTTGGACTTACTTCATATCAGAACAATTTAGAGATGTCTCACTACATGTCCCTTGACTAGTGCTCTCTACTATTATCAGTTTCCAAATTATTTTGAAAGATATTTTAGTAAATGTAACAGCTGCTTTCACAATTGGCTGACCTAATATGATCACAATGACATAATTTCAGATGTATACTCATTATGTTTTGTGGTTTGCTGTCATTCTGGTACAAACACATGATATTTATGAGTGAGACACGTCCATTTTTTTTTTTTTTTTTTTTTTTTTAAAGGGGAGAAAGAGATTTTTTTAAAGGGAGAGAGAGGGAGGAAGAGAGAGAGTGTGTGACTTTTTCTACAACTGCACTAAGGGAGGTGTGGACACATGTGACCATCTGTGCAGCAACTATAGGGTTGACCAAAGAACAGGGAGATGGCCCCTAACCGTGTTTCTCCATTTTCTAAATGTTTCTGCACTAAACTTTTATGTTATTTAGGAGATGAACACTAGTGAAGAGATACAAAGAAGAATATATCTGAAGGAATTTGCAAAAAAACTTTAGCTCACTAAAATAGTTTGATGATCCAAGAAACTTTGTATTGTTAGTGCACAGCATCTCCTGTTTTAGTTCTAGGTTACATTTCCTTTGTTTCTCACATAATAAATCACTGTGTCATTGAAAGATGCTAACTATGTGCTGTATTTAATCACTTACATGCAAAGATCATCCATAAATCACAATGTTTCTTTTTTTTATATGACTAAACACATATATTCAGTTTAATTTGTGCTTGGTTCAAATTGACACAACATGAGTACCTATGTTACTTCTTGTCACACAAGTACTAAATGGTTAATTTTGGATAAGGTGTAATTTGCCAATAGGTGGCGACAACGGTAAGTAGCGGTTGAAAGAAACAGATCACAGACATCAGGCAGTTAGCTTGGACATCAGTCAACATAACCTCATTCAGACATTCATTGATTTGTGTGTGCATCATAAAGTTGTTCTTGATTGAAAATGTCAGTTTACAAGCCTAATTCTTGTCATTTGAGGGAGGTGTTACTGTTTTGTTCCAATATGAAGAAAACAGGTGCTGAGTCTCATCGAATGCTCTCAAGTACGTGTGGTAAGGACGCTATTAGTGAAAGAATGTGTTGTGAGTGGTTTCAGTGCTTCATGAACAGTGATTTTAATGTCAAAGACTGGAACAGTGGTGGAAGAGAGAATGTTTTTGAAGATGCAGAATTGGTGACATTTCTGAGTGAAGACTCATGTCAGACTCAAGAAGAATTGGCACGATTGGTGGGAGTGACACAGAAAGACATTTCAAAATGTCTCAAGGCTATGGGCACGATTCACAAAGAAGGTTCTTGGGTCCTGTGTGAGCTGAAACCAAGAGACATTGAACGGCGTTTGTGTGTTTGTGAACAGTTGCTTCGGAGGACAAAACATAAGGGATTTCTACATCGCATTGTGACCGGGGATGAAAAATGGGTTCATTACAATAACCCTAAATGCAAAAAATCATGGGGATATCCCAGCCATGCTTCCAGTCGATGGTCAAACCAAATATTCACAGTTCCATTCGGTGGGACCAGCTCGGTGTCGTGTACTATGAGGTATTAAAACCAAGGGAAACAATCACAGGTGCTTGATATCAAACAAAATTAATGTGTTTGAGCAGAGCATTAAAAGACAAATGGCCGCAATACAGTGAGAGGCATGATAAAGTGATTTTGCAGCATGACAAGGCTCAACCCCACGTAGCAAAAAGGTCGAAACGTACTTGGAAACATTAAAAGGGGATGTCCTACCCCACGTGCCATATTCTCCAGACATTGTTCTCTCTGACTATCACCTGTTTAGATCAATGTAACATGGTCTGGCTGACCAACACTTCTGATCTCATGAAGACGTCACATATTGTATCGATTCATGGATCACTTCAAAAGATGAACAATTTTTTTGGCACGGGACTCATACACTGCCCAAAAGATGGGAGAAAGTAGTGGCCAGTGATGGAAAATACTTTGAATGATACATGTGTAACCAATTTGTTTCACTAAAGCCTCAAATTTTGGGAAAAAACTGCAGAAGCAAAGTTGCACACCCTGTACTAAAGTTGGAAGACTTGCTAAACAACACAAATTTGCATTTTTCTGTCAGAATGTATCCATTATTAAACATTATGGTACCCTACTGATATGCAAATGGTTTTGGAAAATTTGAAAGATTTTTGTATGAAACTTATAGGCAGTTTATACAATCTGAATAAGTCACATGAACGCAAAAAATTTTAGCAACTCCACTTCAACAGATAACAACAACATTAAGCCACTATACCTCTGGAAGGAAGAAAATTCTGTTTCATAGAAAATGATGAACTCTGGAAATATAATAATTTCCACAGGAAAACAGAACTCATTTCATATATTATGCTTGAATTGCTGTGGGAGGGTTCTGGAAAATAGCAAGAGGGATGCAAAAATTTTCATATGAACTTTGTGAGACCACTTTTATTTTCAGTGCCTTGGGCATACCGGAACAATTTTTGTAAAGAAAAATGAAACATGTAGCTGCACTCACAGAGCAGAGAAGATGCCTGTTGCTATATCAATTTGTCTGATGAACAGTAGTTTAGTTTAGTTTTGGTTTCTAGTTTAGTTTTTGTTCCTCGTGTATTTTCACAGCAAATAAACTGCATGTATTTTACTGTGCAGACTAGTGTTTCCTAATTTGCTCTAAGTTTTTTTGTGTAAATTTTAGTACATGCCTGCATGAGGTGACTGCTAACTGAAAAGCCACATCACATAATGCCATTTAAATCTCATCTTAGTATATACTGAATAGTTCACACTAGTGCTTTACAGTTAGTGTATTTATTTCCTACAGTATCTAGTTTAATCTGCCATCATGTGTGACAGATGTGGATGTTGTCATAGATTAGTGAGCATGGGAGTGAAATGTCAGGATTGTGGGTTGGTGGTTGGTGTTTCACTGGGATGATTGTAGCAGGGAAGCTGTTATAGTGACAGATGAGGCTCACCAATGGAGTTATAGATTATGTAGCTGTAACAAGAAAATCATGGAACAGGGAGAAAAGATTTGGGCCCTTCAGGCTGAACTAGAAATGTTGTACTTCAAATTAGACAGACTGAAGAGGGAAAGAGACAATGGGGGCTGGGAACAGGTAACAAGTTGTAGTCAGAAGGAGAAATCCCCAGAAATCACTTTTCAGATTCCAGTGAGCAATCAGTTTGATTTGTTACCTGAAGTAGAAGAGCCTCAACCAGTTTTTGAGCAAAGTAGGGTGCAGCAGACTCATAGTAACAATTGTAATGCTAGGTCAGGAGTAAAGTCAAGTAGAAAGAAAAGAGTCCTGCTGTTACATAGCAGTTGCTACAAGATAGGCTAGAAGTCGAGTAGCAGGTCACAAGCACAGTGAAACATAGTGCTAAGCTTAGCCAGGTTACAGAAAAGTGAGGGACCTTGTGCAAAGATTTCAATGGTGAGGACCATGTTCGTATAGTAGGAGGAGCAGAAAACAGCCTGGCTAGCAATTCGGACTATAGTATTAAGTGTGACCTGGATGTAATAGGAGGAGCAACAGCTCACACTCACGTGGGGTTTGATTTGATTTGATTTGATTTGATTTGATTAATTATTCATTCCTTAGACCCACAAGAAAGGGGATCCTCCTGGGTGCAGAATATGTCATAAAAATACATTACACAAATGAAATTAGAAAAACTTGAGTTTTATTAATTTTAATGATCCTCAGTCAATAAACAGTAAAATTATGTACATGAATTAAAATTAAACTTCTAATATTTACAGGTTTAACACTTACATCTGCTTTCATTAAATCCATCATTCACACAGTAGCTAGTTACTTGGCTAGTTCAACAAGGTATTGTCAAAAATTAAAGTAAATTATTCAGTGGATGTTTTGCAGCACCATGACCAGCCCTGGGTTAATACGGCTGTCAACCATGTTAACAGAGAAATGGGGGGTGGGTTACTGTTGGTTAGTGGTTTGTGGTGATTTTAATGCAGATTTCTTAAAAGATATAGATAGGGAAAAGGAGCTAGAATCTTCATTTTGTTGTTTCAATCTAGTATCTGCTGAAAATTTTCCAACTCGTGCAGCAGGATAGCAGGTCAGTTATTGATAACATTTTCATAGACAGTGCTCAGGCAGAAAATACAAATGTGTACCCATTTCCTAATGGGCTATCTGGTCATGATGCACAGTTAATGGAAATAACACATATAGCACCTTACAGGCTTCAGACTGTTTCATACAAGGCAGGGAGGCTTATTGATGTGAACTGGGTACAGAGTTTTAAGAGATGCATAGATGGGGTAGAATGGGATGAAGTATACACAGAAAATGATGCTGATGTCAAATTCAATTTATTCTACCATACATTTGTCTCAATATTTGAGAGATGCTTTCCTGAAACGTTATTTAAAAAAGCCATTACAAAGTCAAGTAAGCCATGGATTACTCAGGGAATTAAGATACTGTGTAAGAGGAAGAGGGAAATATGTGGACAGGTCAAAATAAGTCACGATCCAATGTTACTTCCTTACTACAAAATATACTGTAATATTTTAAGGAAAGTCATTAAGAAGTTGAGAAGCTTATGTGTTCTGATAGAAATTAATAATGCAGATAACAAGATCAAAACTATATGGAATATTGACAAACAGGAGACAGGGCAACCTGACAGTGCACAGCATACCATAGCAATAAAGCTAAAAGATGGTGTTGTGAGTGACAATTCTGTAACATTGTGCCCTGCCCATGACCTTATCGAGATGTCAAAAGTTAAATATATAATTTAATCTTTGTGCCAATTAACTGCACTGCAAGTCAGCATATATGTATGCCCAGGATAATGAGAGCGGCGTAGCATTATCATCCATATTTTGTCCTATAGAAGAATGCGTGCTGTCTTTTCTTTCTCTCTTTTTAGTCGCATGCCTTTCCAACAGCATCTTACACTATCAGACACCTATTTTCTTCCATATTTGTGCAAATGAACTGAAACTGTATTCCTGTTAGGAATCTGTTTAATTGTGCCATTACTATCACCAATTGCGATTGTCGATATGACTTTATTATGAACACCTTTTTCTTTTGCTCCATAGCCAAGCTAAGATTATTATAATTTCTACGTGTTAACACAGTTAACATTTGTGTGACGAATTTTTCACAATTTTTCAAAATTTCATATTATGGTCAAAGTCATTAGAAAGGAAAATTTACCAGTTGAAATCATGGATTCACCATCAACTTTCAGAAATGAAATGCTAAATCTAAATGACGCACTCATAGATTTTACCACAAATGAGTTAGAAAATGAAACTACGGACTTGAACATGTCCACTGCGAATTCGAGGTCGCACAAAACATCAAAAATGCTCATCTGGCCACTGCCATTAATCAAACTGCAGTGGATACAGATCAATATAATGAAATGTCAGAAGACAGTATTGTGCTTGACCCGCTTACTGCTTTCCTGAAAAAGTTGGAATTACGAGATCGCGAACGCGATCAGCGGGAAAAAGAAAGCGAAGCTTTATGCAAAAAGAAACAGGAGCAAAGAGATAAAGAATTAAGAAATGAAATAAAAACTGAACTAACCAACAAACGGTCTGAGTTAATGAATATGAAGCAAGCTTATGCTCCAGTCTTGCGCCAAGTCAACAAACTGGAAGTGATGTCGAAAAATTAACAACTTTGAATTCCGCAATAAAATCACATGTGGAAGATTTAACATCTGAAGTTGAAAATCTTAAAATAAATAATCAAAAGATTTTGATTTTATACGAACAGCTGGAATCTCACAAAAGGCAAATAAATACTGGAATATCCAATTGGATAACCACTAAAGAAACAGAACTTGGTACAAAGATTAATGTTGCCATCGACATTGCTGTGCAGCACGTACGTGAAGAAATGTGTTCTGCCATACAAGCAAATTCAGACACGGTGAGCAATCCATGAGATGGACCAAAAGAACCAAACAAAGAAATGCCTATGAGGACACAGGAAATAAAATGCTTGAGTCCATAATTTACAGAAAGCTGTTTCGACGGACAGTAGAATGGAAATGAATTTTCCTATGCAACCGCTAAATGACAACAATGCTTGAAAAATGACATTCAGGAATGAAAAAATATTCCAAACACACGACTTGTCACCAGCAAAATGCAATCACGAAGATGAAGGTATAGTGAGTTCAGTTAAAATTGAGCATAGTTTAATCAAACGTCACCATTTTCAAACATTTTCTGAGGACAAGAAATCCATCCACCCAATTGTATTTATACATGCTTTTAAGAATATCTTACCCAGATACTGGTCACAATATAAAAAAATTCAGTTCGTGATGTCACACATCGCCAGTGACACAGCACTATGGGCTAGTGAAACCGCTGAATTATGTAATACACTTGCTGAATTAGAGAAAGCATTCCTTGCAAAATATTGGTCTACAGGAATCCAAGAACGTTTATACCCCAGAACTGTATAATCCAAAAAAGGGGAGCCTCAGCAAATATTTTGAACGATACACTGCGAAAACGAGGTATTGGTCTGAGCCTATCTCACACAAAGAAGTACTATCAATATTAAAGACAAAATTACCAATCAACCTTAGGGAAAAATTAATAAATGTACCAGATGAATATTTGGAGCATTTCCTTTCGGTGATCGACTCCTTAGATCTAATTCAAGAAGACTCAATGTCTTAACAAGCATTCATGAACAACTGTAACGGATGTCACAGTATTGATAATATTGACAGTAATGAACAGAATAAACGTAACCAACACATAAAAGGTCAATATGACAAAGTGAATGTGCCTGGTTACAACCATAACCCTAACCATGCTTGGAATGACACGAATACCAGTTACGTAGCCAATTAATGGAATTATGGTAATGGTAACTTGGGAAATGGCAAGAGCCATAAGAGCAAATTCAGAGGTGGAAATAATTACCATGATGCTTACCATGCTAAAAGGACACCATGGAAAAAGTCGAATGGCAATCAATGGGGTAACAATGACAGTCCTCCAAATCAGCCAAAAACAAATAATCAGAACAAGAACCAATATTCAAGTAGTAATAATGGCAACCAATGGTCAAACCAGCAACCAATTCTATGGTTTGGTAACCAGACGCCAAATTTAATGCAAGCAGTATCCGTCATTCCAGACTGTCACATTGACAGTAACTGTCCTACTACAGCGCGAGCATGTGAAGTTGTAGAACATTCCGGCCACCAGCAACAGTCAACACTTAAGCTGACCATTCTGAACTGTCTCCCGAGCACGGTCGGATCTATAAGTTGAGGCAACCCCACAATCAATCTGGAAGTGCTATGTTACAATGACGGTGCCAACATCAGGGATGAATTTTTAGAAGAAGCTGATGTCTGTAAACATGACGAAGATTACAAGGTGCAAGCTGCAGATTGTCACTATTAACAGTGTTCATGTGGAAGGAATCATTGATACTGGTGCCACTACAAGTCTCATAAATCAGACCTTGTTCGACCAAATTAATCGCATTAAGAGATTACCTATATTGTCTGTGCAAAATTGCCGAGTTTCTGGTGCATTAGGCGCTGCCACACAAATAGTTAAGCAACAGGTGTAGGCCAATCTCTACGCAGAAGACAAGCAACTTACATGCCACTTCTTACTAATTAAAAATTTATCAGTTCGTTGCATCTTAGGATGGTATTTTCTATGGTGTAGAGATGCAAAGATTGGTCTACCAGCACGAAAATGTGTGGTTACAAACAAAGGCAAAAGAACTGCACTATGGTTAATTAGGACTACAAATGCACAAAACAGATAGTGTTATAATTTTATTGTGAAATCGGTAGGCCCAAGAATACTCCTCATTTGTAAAGATTTAAAGACATCAGAATATCTGCACTTGAATGTCAATGAGGCAGCAGTACCTAACAATGCAGCATCAATTGAAGAAAAAGGACCAGAGTTGACCTATCTGAACCAAACACAGAAGGAAGAACTCGCAAATCTCATTGAAGATTATATGCCTGTATTTGATATTAAACCTGGCATCATAAAGAACTTTGTGTATAACATGGAGGTTGCACCACACAAAACTTTTTGTAGGACACCATATGCCATGCCGTGGAGTAAAAAAGAATCTGTAAAGGCATAAATACATAACGTGCTACACTGGGGAATAATCGAACCATCAGACTCCCCGAAAAAGTTTTATGAATGATCAAATGTTAGTAGACAATGTGCTACTTACCAACTTGAAGTAATGACCTTTATTACATGTGTACCAATATTTGTATGTAAATGACTGTACTGGGTATCTTACTTGTATATAGATTTCATGGTGTATATATAACTAATGTGAATCTTTTGCTTTTGAAATAGTTAACTAAATAACTTCATTCAATAATTAAAGGTAACTTTTTTCAAACAGAACTTTTCCAAATGCTATTGCTTTAACGAATATTAATAATTAGTCATGGCAGGAATAAAGTTGAAAAAATGTTTTAAACTTTTTTTTCAAAGTCAGTGAGTAAACTCAAACTTTGAATAACTTGATGAACAGTAAATTTCATCTTTCCAATTAGTTATGAAATAATTTCGATTTTTGTGCTAATGTGTTATTTGCAATGTATGTATATAAAAACCTAAAATAGTCAGCCTATAGAGAGTTAAAGGTGTTGCCTTGCTTAAACCATTACATTATACACCCTTCTGATGTATACAGGGTAGCCTTTTGGCTAAATTTCATTGTGATTTTAATTTCGTAAGTAGGAAGTAAAATCACAAGATTTTCCCCACTTGACCAAGCAACAAATATCATTGGAATGAGAAAGGAAGTTATGCTTTCTTTCCTGTGGATATGTAAATGGTTATGAGTGACTGAATTTTGAGTAGTGTATATTTCTAATTTCATTGTAATTCTTTATGTACAGTAATGATGATCTTCTGATCAGTGACTGTTACTGTGAAATCTAATATATAAACCTCCAACATGAGTATAGCTAAAGGTACACAGCAGGGAACTCTCGCAGGCCTGCATCTCAAAGAATACTTATATGTTGTAACTATAAAATTTGCCCAAAGTGAATATGTTGATTGAGACTTTTAAAAATAAAGTGTCAGTGTATTTTCCACTGAACAGTGTTGTGATTTACTGGACAATATATAAAAACAAAGGTTGTCACAATGAACTGTGTATAAAAATGATCCTATTTAATGAACAGTGGTACCATGTCAAGTTTTGTGTGGCGATTTTTGTCCAAGATATGACAATTGGTGACATTTCCCTATACATTACTGTGTGCGAACTGTGTGAAGTGCTCCATTCAGTGACCATAAACTGCAACCAGACAGAAATGATCTCTGAATTTCATGCTTTACTGCCACAAAACTGAAAACAAGTGAGATCAATAGGGCAGAATCCGCCCGGGAACGCAAATTTGATGGACTTGTTAAAGACTATGTTTTATGTGTGTTGACAGAACATTGAGTCAACGTTCTTGCTTTGGCATGAAAATTTCATCACCAGCTGCCACTAGTGTCACCTGAATGATTGTTGGAAAGGTTTACGCAGCACAGTGCAGAGCCTACTAATGTTTGCCGATCCGTCTGTAGAGATACTTTGTGCACAATGGCTATCAGTCGCACTCCGCGCTCTGTGAAATGTTGTGGATGACCAAGAAAATTCAGGACTTGGCACCTGCCTAATAAAACAACTTTCCTTACAGGGCAATAAGCTAGTGCTTACAAATATGACTATTACAGAATGTACGTGGTTTTTTTCATGACTACCTGCAACGAGCTGCCACCCATCCATAACCGGCTGTGTTCCAGAGAAGTGCAAGTGTTCATGTCCGAGAAGAAGGAAGAATGAATGTTGCAGTCACCAGACATAAGTGAACCACTGAACCACAGCAGGTCCATCTGGACCTAATACTTAGGTATGGGGGCGAGAATTGTACCTAGCAGTCCCCACCGTCCGCCGATACAATGCGATGAACTTTTTTCATCAACTCAACCAACACTTCAATCAAGACATTCATCATTCCACCAAGTGAAGATTTCAATAGAAAGCTTTTATGAAACATATCCACAAAAGACACACTACACACACAGTAAAGTTGTAAAGTATTCTGTGACTGAAATCTGGTTAATTCACAGTAACACAAATTTTAATGAACTGTATTGTAAAATATTTAAGACTATTCCCATTACAATATATGATGTGTTGTGTTATCATAATACAGAGTAATATCCTTTTCCGTTCCAATATGACGTTAGTAACAAAAAAGGTATATTTATTGTTCTGTACTCATGTAACTAATTAAGATCTGAGTTGAAATATTTAGGGATTCATAAGATATCAGCATAGTCAAACACAAGTTCAATGAATTGACTTTAAATATTTACTACCTGGTAATATTCCATAAAAGCATAACTTCCAAATAGTGCAAACTAAAAATTAGTGAGTGTCAACGTGAAAGGAATTTTATTGAAAACTTCAATAATTATGCAATATTTAACTACTATTTGACAATATCATAAAGACCTGATTGTAATATAACTAGTAGACACACACAACCCTCAGCTCACAGGGGAGGTTTTTATTTTAAACGGTTTTGTTTCTCCCAGACCGTCCTCTGCCGAATGGGTGAGCCCGTCAAAATTTAACAAAACCGTAGTCAGAATGTGAGCGTGCACATGTCAATGTTAGAAAGCCACTGGAAGCTAAATAATGAACATTGTAAAGGGAATGTAAACCCTATGGTCAACTGAAATAACTGATACCTATCTATGACAAATCAGAGAATCTATTATGGATGTGAATTTCAAAATATTGTTAATAGTTTTTAAATTCCTGTCAGGGGGCCAATGTAATACTGTGCCCTGCCCGTGACGTAATAACATACTATTTTCCTTTCCTATCGAAACGTCAAAAGTTAAAGATATAATTTAATCTTTGTGCCAATTAACTGCACTGCAAGTCAGAGAATATGTACACCCAAGATAATGTGCGCTTGTCTTTTCTTTCTGTCTCTTTAGCCGCACGCCTTTCCAACAGCATCTTACGCTATCAGACTCCTATTGTCTTCCATTTTTGTTCAAATGAACTGAAATTGTATTACTGTTACGAATTTGTTCAATTGTGCCATTACTATCACCAATTGCGACTACTGATATGACTTTACTGTGAACAGCTTTTCTTAGCCAAGCTAAGATTATTATAATTTCTATGTGTTTTGCTGAAACACCGCACAATTCTTTATCATCTCAAAAACTGTGATGTCAGGTGTCTGTGTAAAGGAAAAACTTTGTGAAATAATAATTGTTTAGTTTGATATTTCTGCTATCATTTTATAGTAACGATCATCTATCCCCAATTTATAAAATGTTACAGATTTTGCTTTACTACAGTTTTTATTACGTTGCCAATGCGATACCCACAAAATTAAACTAAAACTGTTCTCAATTATCTTGCAAGGTGAGGAGACAGCTAACCATATCCCTGACATCATAAGAAAGCAAATTAAACATTTTTCAGCACGTCAAGAGTCTACTGACCTTCACTTCAAACAGCCAAAAAGTTAAAAAAATTAGGAAAGTTATTTGTGTACGTGAGTGAAATATTCAAATTCATTTTACTTTTCATTTAGTACATTTCCTCTTAATTAATTAATTATTTATTTGATTATTATTTATTTATTTTGTTTAATTATTATTATAATTCATAAGTTGCAAGTATTTTTAAAACTTTCTGAGTGTAGCAGCAAAAATAGGGTTAAAGTGTTCAGTAGAAGAAGCAAACAAATATGTTAAAAATGTCATTCCCCAGGACTTTAGGCCTTTAGAAATAGTACCAACATCCCCAACTGAAATTAAGGGAATTATAAATATACTGAAAAACAAGAGCTCATGTGGTGTTGATGGAGTCTCTAACAGGATTTGGAAGTGTTGTTCTACTTTAATAAGTGGAGTCCTTAGTGATATACTTGTATGTAATGCTTCCCTGGCACAGGGAATTTTTCCAGAAAGACTGTAATACGCAATTGTAAAACCTCTTCATAAGAAAGGGGACAAGAGTGACTTAAATAATTATAGATCAATCTCATTGCTGACCTCATTTTCTAAAATGTTTGAAAAATTTATGTATTCAAGAGTAGTCTCACATTTAAGTGGAAATAATTTACTCAGCATAGCACAGTTCGGATTCCAGAAGGGTTATTTGACTGAGAATGCTATCTACACATTTACCCATCAAATAGTACAAGTACAGTTGGTATTTTTTGTGATCTTTCCAAGGCATTTGAGTGTGTGAATCATGTCACACTCTTATAAAAACTCAGGTTTTATTTGAATTGAAAAATATACACACAGCTGGTTTGAATCATACTTAACAAACAGAAAGCAAAATGTTGTGCTTTTAACATGAATAATGTTGGGAGGGTGGTAAATTCCAGTGAATGGGGAGTTATCACAAAGGGAGTCCCACAGGGTTAAATTTTGGGTCCTCTGCTGTTCCTTATTCATGTGAATGACCTCTCACTTAACGTTCAGCAAGCAGAACTAGTACTTTTTGCAGATGACATGAGTGTTTTAATAAATCCCATTCCAGAAAAAGTAGCTGAAGATGTTGTTAAGGATGTCTTTCAAAGAATTATTAAGTGGTTCTCAGAAAATGGACTCTCTCTTTATTTTGAAAAAACTCACTGTATCCAGTTCTGCACACCGAATAGATTTGTACTGACAATTGATGTAGGATATGAACTGGGCCCAGTTAACAGGGTAAATTTCTCCAAATTTTTGAGTGTACAAATTGATGACAACTTGAACTGGAAGAAGCATATTACTGAGCTTTTCAAACAATTAAGTTCAGCTTCTTTCGCTCTTCGTATAATCACTAGTTTTGTTAATAAACAGATCAGCCTCCTAACGTACTTTGCATATTTCCACACATTAATATCTTATGGAATAGTTTTCTTGGGTAACTCACTGCTTGGACATAAAGTATTGAGTGCAGAAAAGAGAGCAATGAGAATAATTAGTGGTGTTCACCCAAGGATGTCATGTAGGCACCTATTCAAGGAGCTAGGTATTTTAACTGCGCCGTCAGTGTACATATATTTGCTAATGAAATTTGTTATAAATAAACCATCTCAGTTCACAAAGAAGAGTGATGTTCATACGTACAACACTAGAGGGAAAAATGTCCTTTCCTATCCATTATTGAGGCTGTCAGTTGCTCAAAAAGGAATACATTATTCAGCAAAAAATCTTTGATTATTTGCCCAGCAACACAAAGTGACTGGCAGGTAGCAGATCAAGTTTTAAATGTAGCTTAAAATCGTTTCTTTTGGACAATTCCTACTATTCCATGGACGAATTTCTCTTTCAGAATAGGTAACAAAAATTGTACCTCTAAATGTAGTTGCATGTGTAAAACTAAAAATTTCAGTAATATTAATATTAGCACTATTCACGTGTGTATATATCTCATAATCTGACTTGTTCCACATCATATCAATAAAATAATTGGGAAAATGATCTATGGAACACAACATAACTAAACTAAACATTATGTAAGCAGAGTTTCTAGCAAAAAGTATCTGTTGATACACCTGTTTTCAATAGAGAAACTTATTTCTGTTTTAAGATCAAGTGGATCTTGCCATCTCAGGCTGTGGAGAGAATTCAGTAGAGCAGACTTTAATGCTTGTTTATTCACCTAGTTTATATTTTATGTACATTGTAGCGCTACAGACAGGTAATTTTCTCATTTTTGGGAGTCTATTTGTAGTTCTTCAGTTACTCCTTGCTTCTTTCTTTGCAGTCTTATTTCGTTTTCCCATCGAATGATATGAGTAGGTACTGATCTTGTGAGCAGACACAAGGAGAACTGGCTGCCATCCATAAACAGGTGGAGGCTGTGTTGGCTTTGGTAAACAGGATTATGACTACCGCTCAAAGCTGCAGTGAGTGACACTGGGCCCTAGAAATGAGACCTACATTACTCTTGGTGGCACTGAAATCCTCTGATGATCAGGTTGTCACTGCTACTCCTGATATGTGGCACCTCTATCCCTGATGTGCAACATCTGACCAGTTCGTCTCCACTCAAAAATGAGTGGCAGATGCTGGTGGGTTCGCATGTCACTGAACATGAGGAAAAGGGCTGGACATCTGGCTCCTTACATCTTTGCATTACATACAAGTCACCTCTTTGATAGGCAAGTGGACAGTTTCCCTGCCCAATCGAGATAAGTGCAAAGGTAGGGTAAGCTAGTTCCTGAGAGCTCCAACATTAGGCAGATAAAGGAGCTCCTCAGGGAAATGGTATGCAGGGCAAGAAAGAGTGCCAGAGTGCACTTAGTATACTTGCTGGTGGCTCTTATTCATGACATGGAGGAGGTTCTTCTGGCAGCTACTGAGGACAGCCGGTGCAACCTGTTGCAAAGAGTGACTCCTCTCCACATGAATGATGCCCTGCTATTTCAGCTCTGAAACCATCCTTGCTTCCTTTCAGCAGATGAAGTATAACATGTGGGGTGCAAGGTAAACTGATTATATGTACAATCATAACCAGGGTCAATCATGATCCTTCAGTTTGGAGCAGAGTAGAAGGTATAAACCAAGGCTCAGATGACTCTCTGTATGGGAATTTCTCCAATTCCACTATTGGGTAGAGAATTTAGAGTTGCCCTGTATAGGTTAGGCATGTACTAGACACAGAAAGTAGCTAATGAAGTAGCGAAGTATGTGTGGCCAGCGCTTGTTAGTTTTAGGTTAGCAAAACTCCCCTTTGTGTCAGAAATGAATAGTCTAGCAAAACTGAAGTCTGTTCCTTTTTATTTGATTATCTGAAGTTTATCCTCAAAAAATGTCACAGAGCTTTGACTTCTGTCTGAAAATTCCATGGTACACAACAAGAACCAAATGCTCTCTAGATTCCTACTTTCAAGATTGTGAATGTTTCAAACTTATTCAACAGCATTTTCCAGTGAGAGGACAGAGCATTTTACCATGCAATAAAGACTTTGGTATTGTTTTAAAGAAATTTCAACAGAATGACAGTATATTCACTTCTCATAAAATAAGACAAAACATTCTGTAAAGTAGTGCAAAATGTAGAAAATTTAGAGTTACAGAAGTTGACATATTTGACAGTTTGGATTTTAAAGGATGGTGGATAAAATATTATATGACAACAACAATTTCTAAAAAAACAAGCAACAAGCCAAGATGTGACACATATAACTTTCAACTGAGTTAGTTTTCTAGAATTGTGCCCTTTTAAGAAAGACAAATTCAAGTTTATTACTGATAAAAAATTACTGGAAACAGTATCTAATATAACTTATCTAGGAGTAACTTTCTAGATCGATTTTAAGTGGAAAGGCCACATAGTATATACAGTAGGAAAAGCAGATGCTAATCTGAGATTCATATGAAGAATCTTAAGGAAATGTAGTTCATAGTTTTACAACCAATTCCTGAGTATTGTTCAGTAGTCTGGGATCCTTACCAGATAGCACTGCTAGAACAGGTGGAGAAGATGCAGTGAACAACAGCACAACATTGTCATGGGATTGTTTAGTCAGTGCAAGAACATTACAGTGGCAAACATTACAAGAGAGGCAATGCACATCACAGAGACGTTTACTACTGAAATTTTGAGAGAGGACATTCTGGGAAGAGTAAGACAACAGATTATTTCCTCCCGCATACATCTTAAGAAATCACCACAATGAGAAAATTAGAACAATTAGAGCCAGTACAGAGGTTCACAGATGATCATTCCTACTATGTGCCATTCATGAGAGGAACAGGGATGGAAGGATCAGTTAGTGGTAACAGAAGTACCCTCTGATACACACCATTAGGTGGATTGTAGAGTATGATGTAGACATAGATATGTTACATTTGAGCCTTTGTGATGGTAATACCATTTTCCCTGTTTATAATTATCAAAACCATTTTGTCAATTACAACAAAATCCAAAATATTCTCAAAGCTTTTGATCCTATTCTTTCACTTTGAGTAGATAAATTATAACACATTAAAATGGACCATTATTACATTAATTTTCACTTTATAGTTCTTATTAAGCACAACTCAAAATGTACATAATTATTCAAAATGATGGAAGTTTATTTGAAAGGCAGAAAACTGTTATTTATTATTCAGCAGAAGCTTGTCCAAAATTTGATGTATTTATTTAATTAGAAAGCTTTCCTGAAAACCCACATGCATCAATAATGTAAAACTAATTTCATTTTGTAATGGAACTGCACAGTAGCTCATCTTTACCTATATTTAGTACTTATAGGTACAGATGAAAAAGAGTTACTTGATGGACTTTATAAATTTACTAACTGGCTCACAAACATGGCATTGCCAGGTATTCATGTTGACAATTTTCTACTTTAAAAAAAAAAAATCCCAGATAATTTCTGTATGTTGGGTGCGGCTGCTTCACATGTCTACTACACGATTTTGTAGACATGTCTATGGGAACATCTATTCACAGCTCTATAGATGGAGACCAGTTTTGTCAATGGCAGTTTGCACTTCACAGCTGAAAGCTGTCAAAAGTGCTGTCGGCATCAGGGATTTCCTTAAATTAACTCAACTGTGGGAGTGCTTTAGCAGTAAACAATAAATGAATTAAAACTTCATGGGTGATGTATTTTTCATTTATAATCCTGAATGAAGCTGTATTTTTAATGCATCTCAGTGTTCATGACATCATATTTCATGAACTATGTGTCATATAATGATATATTTTTTTAGTGAATGGAGTTAATAGGAAAAAAAGTAATAAATTTAAACATCATGTACAATGCAGTAGTTTTTAATGTGTCTCAGTATTTATGATGTCATACCTCTTGAACTAAGTGTGATACCATGACATAATTTTGTAAGTACTTTAAGTTATATATGTTGATAGTGTCTGTAAAAATTTATTGTGAATACAGTTGGTAGCATAGAAGCAATAAATTTAAATGTCATGCAAGATGCATGAGTTTTTCAGATGCCTCATTTTTTTTTTCGTTATGGAGTACAAAAAAATTCAAAACTGAACAAAAAAAATTAATAAGGCAAAAGTGGGAAATGAAGCCATCTTTTAACAAAATTTTTATTTAACATTCTGTATTGTTTTAAGAATGTGAATAATGTGAGTTTATTATTTATATCACTTCATTATTTTTCTTAAACTGGATTTATTTCAGAATTTGTTTGTTTAACATTATTTTCATTTATTACTACTAGTTACAAACTTTAAAAACAATTTAAAGTATGATTATCAATAAATACATCATCTGTCATTGAAAAAAGTGTGAAACAATAGACAGAACACAAAGCAGAGCCAGTAAACCATAAATAAACTATTCAGCAACAGATGAATTTTGAACACTAGATGAAGAAAAAAACTGATTTTTAAAGGCTATCCTGTAGTTGAAACAGTGAAAACTTGGGATCTGAATTTTCTGTAATTCATAGCTCTATAGATGGTGACCAGTTTTGTCTATGGCAGTTTGCACTTCACAGTGTAAAGCTGTCAAAAGTGCTGTCAGGCACCAGGGATTTCCTTACATTTTCAGCATTGCATACACGAAGTTGCTTAACATCTTAATGGTGCATAAATTATCCTGTGTGGGTTATGCTATTCAAATTTTGTAATCAATGGTAGATTGATGGGAGAATTAGTAAAAAGATTTTTGTCAAAAATCAGAGAGTAATTCCAAAGACTATGCCATTATTGAAAATTATGTAGACTCACGAAAAGTGCTGGTACTGATGAAAAATTTCAGAATGATAATCTTGTAATTTCATTGATGGAAGGCATGATTGCATAGTCTTTGAAAGTAAGTTTGTGTGTTTTTGATCAAAACGTACATGGATTTGATCTGCCAGTAGGCTTTAAAGAAAAAGTCAATGTGGGATGTAAAACTGACATTTGTTTTATTATAGAAATGTAATGGCAGAACTGTGTGTCAGTTTGCCATTGAAATGGAAAAGGTATGACAGGTTTTACTACTGAACAGACTAAAAAAAACCTCCAGACAAAGTAATGTCAAAAAAAAAAAAAAAAAAAACAGTGATGAAACTAAAATTTTGTCTCTTACTGAATATTCAAATGACTTTCTCTATATTCTGGTAATGAACATTTCCTTATTCTTTTGCTTTGCACTTTATGAATAGGTTACTCTTACTGACGAAACAGTTAATGATCATTTAATATTGCAGAATAGATTATGATAGAATTTATGTTGAATCATGGATACTAAATAGATTTACCTAAGTGTTGATGGCTTTGAGTATTGCTACATACTTTTGTCTTTGTTATCTTTAGCAGTTTATGAATCAGTAATAGAAACACTTGTTTTGAAATTTGCTCGTTTTGAAAGGGGGAATATGTATTTCACTGTTTTGTGAGGACATATACTCTTGGATGGAATAACAATGAGCATACTTATTTTTTGTCCATGTTGGTTAAAAAAATTTATATACACAAACTTTTCTCTGTTCTCAGAAATTGCTATATCATTTTGAAGATAGAACTAAAAGAAAGTGTTAACATGAAATTAGATTTATCAATGCATTGTGTTTCTGTATTACTTGGGCTTAGAGAGTTTATCTGACTGAACACTGTATTTATGGGAAGTAATTATGCTACTATCAGTAAAATTTGGCACATCTGATGAATACTATGCTGATTTAAAATGAAATGATCAATCAACAGTTTTTGGCTGCAAATATTATTTAATGATTTAGTGTTAGATATTTTCAGCTAGCCTGTCCTTCCACATTTGAACCCGATGCTGGAGTTCAGGGCAAGCTTGGTCAGCAAGTACCACATCATCTGCATAAAGAAGGGTCCAGGGATATGAAGTCCGTATGTCAGCTGTTGCCATATCCGCCCGCATCTCGTGGTCGTGCGGTAGCGTTCTCGCTTCCCACGCCCGGGTTCCCGGGTTCGATTCCCGGCGGGGTCAGGGATTTTCTCTGCCTCGTGATGGCTGGGTGTTGTGTGCTGTCCTTAGGTTAGTTAGGTTTAAGTAGTTCTAAGTTCTAGGGGACTTATGACCACAGCAGTTGAGTCCCATAGTGCTCAGAGCCATTTGAACCATTTGTTGCCATATCCATGCAAAGGATGTATAGCAATGGTGAAAGGGCGGAACCCTGATGAACACCCACAGTGATATCGAAGGACAGAGAAATTCCAGCAGGACTCCGAACAACACTAGTGGAATTATGGTACAAAAGTTGCACCCAGCTTACATACTCTTCAGGGACACCATGGCAGCAAAGATCTTTATAGATCTTTAAACAGTTACTTGATAGTTGACTCAGAAGTATTGTCTATGTAACACCAAAACAGTGTGGATTTGTTACGGGATGCAACACCATCAATGCTATCTATATCACATGCCTTTTGATGGAAAAACATGGAAGAGTCTACACATGGCATTTCTAGATCTATAGAAAGCTTTCAATCATATCCCACATGATCTTATTTGGCAAGATACACAAGAAAAGTTTGTGTATCTTGGAACTGAAGTGATACAAAAAAAAATTTTATGTGTGTAGTACGAAATTTCTATGACATTGTTATTAGCCATAAAACTAATTGTCTGTATTTTCTGTTTGCATGAATCACAATGGGGAGCATGTAAAGCAAAAAGGCACAAATTGAGGAGGTGCAACAAAGGTAGGACTGCCAGTCAACTTGCTTGAATGGTTACACTTGGTAGCGCCTCTTTTGATGTAGATAGAAACGTTTTCCTCATTATTCCCTTCCTTGAATTTCATGGTAGAAAATTTACAGGAATTTTTCAGTGTGATACACGTTGTCAGTAAAACATAAAGAATTGTGACACAATAGTTTACGTATCATAACAGATGCAAAACACATTTTGACATCACATAAATTACAATTATCAAGCATAATAATTAGCATACGAAATTTTAACATTTTTTGTGAAATTTTTACTTTTGCATATTCATACAACATGGCAGAAAAATATATGTCAATTGTTGATAGCAACAGTGAAAACGCAATCAGCCAAGATGGCATGGAATTGCAAGATCAAACGATTGAAGTTCAGGTGTCATGCAGGCCTACTGCAGAAGGTTTAAGTAGGTCAGAGATGAGTGTTACAGGTGTGACAAATGATAGCGATGCCCCACAGCAGAATAACTTTGATGATACAATGTTTACAGTTGAAGAGACAATATCGTGCATCTCCCACAGCCAGATACTGCTCATGAATGAAACATTGGATGGTGATACAAATATGAATTCTGACAACATGTTACAAACACCACTTGTTCACAACACTAACTTTAACTTGGGAAGTACAGCTGACAGCAACCACAGTAATACAACTGAAGCACTGCTATGGCAGTTATTACCTAACATGAACATGAAATTCGATAATATGAACATCAATCTCAGTGATATGAAACCAATATGAACAACAAATTCAGTAGTCCGCAGCTCATGGTCGTGCGGTAGCGTTCTCGCTTCCCACGCCCGGGTTCCCGGGTTCGATTCCCGGCGGGGTCAGGGATTTTCTCTGCCTCGTGATGACTGGGTGTTGCGTGATGTCCTTAGGTTAGTTAGGTTTACGTAGTTCTAAGTTCTATGGGACTGATGACCATAGATGTTAAGTCCCATAGTGCTCAGTGCCATTTGAACCATTTTTGAACAAATTCAGTGATATGAAACACGATTTGAATACCAAAATTGATAATTTGATATACAATGTGAACACCATCACACAAGATCTAAACATAATGAAACAAGACCAAAAACGAGTAGTCAAGGATTAGCAAGACATGCTATCACAGAAATTTAATGACTTAGTCAAAAATTTTTACACTGAAATGGACAGAAAATTGAATGATATGAAAAAACAAGTTAAGGATGAAGTACTGAAGTACATTCTGAAGTTATCAGTAACATTATGGAGTTAAAAGAGAAGGTCGATTCTTTTAATGACCATCATGATCTAGTGGAGCAACAGATAAAGAAAAATCACAAATGCAAACTCAAAAAGTGAAACCACACAAATCCAGTTGTGTTCAACAGCAAAAAAGGTAACCACTGTCATCAACAAACTAAATAAAGAGTATGGAAGTGTACCTCTAGCTGTGGAAGACCTTACTTTAAGGGTAGCAATGTTAGAAGTTGACTCAGCATGTACTAAGAAGGAGAGAGAGGAGGTCAATGAAAATCTAAGTGATATCATTATTCAAGCTGAAGCAAGTACATTAGATAAGGGTAATAGTTACCACTGCAGAGAAGTTAGTAACAGATTGTAAGTTGTATACACATGCACATAAATAATACACAGGCTACAGTGAACAAACCACCAGCTGTTGGTATCTATCCACAAATTGTCACCAGTCTCACAGCAGGTACCAATGACAGTTGCAGTGAGCAAAATGTAAACATACCCACAACTCCAATGCCTGAGCAACTACAATTGGAATTACAGGTAACTACAATGACAACATAAATATGACTGAAAATGCCTCATGTCTGTCAACTATTTTTGTAGATAAAGGTTTGCTGAGACATCAACAGTTTCCTATATTCACTACCAAAGGTAAAAGAATGAATCCAGTAGAATTTATCAGTCCTTTCCATCAACTATTTCCATGCAGCTGGACAGAAGCACAGAAAAACAGATTTGTCATGGGATATATGCAAAGTGACATTCTTTTATACGCAACTGAAGTAGCCAAACATTGCAGCACTTATATCCAATTTTAACGAGCTTTTTCCTCAACAAAAACTTATCTGGCGCAGTGCAAGAAAGACTCAGATGTGAGGTTTTCAACCCCGCACCATTCAATGGCAAATACAGAAGTCTACGTGGATACTTTGAAAGATACCTGAACAAGGCACACTACTGGATGAATCAAATATCACAGGTAGACATGTTAAAAATTTTGAAAAGTCATTTACCATCACAAATTAGAGAAAAATTAGTCACAATACCAGAGTAAGACACTGAATGCTTTCTGTCAGTGCTTTATTCTATCGACTTAACCTATGAGGAAAGACCTGTATGCAACAGAGCAACAGAAAACCAGGGACAACAACAACATAGTTAAGCAAATCAATCAATAAAATGTGATCTAAACACACAGCAATAATGATACACAGAACAGCAATGTTACATAACCAGAGGTAATGAGTACGGTAACGAGAAGAGAAAAAACAAATGATTTAAAAGAAATTTTCAAAATAACAGAAGTAATTTCAATGCACAAGCAAATTACAGTCCACCATCACAGGGCCCTATGCCAAACATGAACAGAAGCAGCCAGCTGCAGCAGTGGCCAACACCAACAATACCATGCCTTACGCTGTACTGCAGCTGACCTTTTGACAGCAAAATAATGGCACAGCAGCCAACGACACAAATTGGCAATGTACCCACACAGTGGAACTAACTGAAATTACTCCAGGTAATGAATTACATCACACTACACCATTGGAAAAAATCAAACCAGTCATAAATAAGCCCTAAGCTACTGACTTCTCTGGGAGTGGGGGCAAAGCAAAACTACAAACATGTTTCATAACATTTGACAAACCTGGTGACATCAAGGATGATCTGTATCAGCTTGAGTTAGATACAGTGAATAATATCCAGGAAGAACAAGTACAAGCAATCATTAACATGAAAATATTTAATACTGACACACAGTTAATTTTAGATACAGGTTCAAATACCACCCAAATGTCAAATGCATTTTTCTGTGAATTGAAGAAGAGAGGCAAATTCCTAAATTTCCTGTCCAAAATTGCAAGATGCAAACTGCTACAGGCAGTAAGACTAAATTGGTTAAACATCAGGCACTTATTCCACAACAAATTGAACATTTATAGTGAAGTGCAACTTTCTTATAATTGACAAACTTATAGTTAATTGTCTTATTGGCATGGGCACATTGAGAACATACAATACACAGATTGACATAGGTAATGGTAAATTCCACTTTTATGTAAAGGATCAGATTTTTTCTAGTGATTTAGTCATAAGACCTGATGAAAGTAACAAAAACAAATGAGAATCAAATATAATAATACAATATTCCTTCCTAACTGTACATTTCACGAACAAATTTGATACTGAACAAGAAGCAAACACTAAGGTTAGTTACGAAATGGTAAAGCAGAAACTAAGTGAATGACAGATACAAAATGATATGCAATGACAAGAAATTTCTAACGTGTTATGTTTTCAGTAAGGAGGCAGGAGTAATCAAAGACTATGAATATAAATTTGAAGTCTATCCACATGAATGTGTAATGTCATATCCTACTCCATGGGCAAAATGAGAGGCAGTAAGGGAAGAGATCAATCACATGATTAAATGGGGAAGTATACAACCTTCATTTTCACCCTATTGTAGTCCTTTATCACCAGTACATAAACCAGATGGGTCTGTAGTTCTCGAAGCCAGAGGTGTCAATAAGATTTTAGTACCAGTACGCATAAGACCAGACAACTTGGATGAACTGCTTCTAAAGTTTTATAATACAAAATATTTCAGTTTCCTTGATCTCAAGAAGTTTTACTGGCAAATAAATCTCCACAAAGGAAGCATTTGTTTGTGGCGGCAGAAGTTATAAATTCTGTGTTCTACTTTTTGGACCAAACATTAGCACAGGAAGTCAGAATGTTTTGCAGATGCCTTGTCTATGTTTAGAAGAATTTAGTGAATTAACAGTGAAAGATGCAGAAATCAAAACATTAATAATGCAAGGTACAACGCAACAGTCTGATTACTATAAGTTTTGTAAGCAAAGCAAAAATTATACAACAGCAAGTTCCCAGATGGAGTAAAGTCATGCAAAACATAAGGCAATATGAAAGTGGAAATGTAAGTAAATGGTAGCAGGAGTACAAGGGCTTTTTGTTTCATAGGAAATATGAAAAATGTGATCAATGGTGTGTGTGTATTCCAAAGATAATATCAATGAATTTATAAGACACACACATGAAGTATGGGGACATTATGGAGAAGGCAAATACAATGAAAAAATGGAACACTTTGTTATTTTCCAAATTTGAGAAGGTGAGTCCTACAGGTATTAAGAAACTGAGCAATATGTCAAAACTTGAAACAGTCCAAAGTGTCAAAATTGTGTTATTTTCAATTTTAGTTATGTCATCTTCTGTAGATCATTTTCCTGATTATTTTATTGATATGATGTGGAACAAGTCAGATTACAAGATATATATACACCATTTCTGAAACAGAAACTCATCCATGGAGTAGAAGGAGTTGTCCAAAAGAAATGATTTTAAGCTAGATTTAAAACTTGATCTGCTACCTGCCAGACACTTTATGTTGTTGGGCAAATGATCAAAGATTTTTGTTGCTGAATAATGCACTACTTTTTGAGCAACTGACAGCTTCAATAACAGATAGGAAAGGCCATTTTTCCCATTAGTGTTGTACATATAAACATCACTGTTCTTCATGAACTGAGATTGATTATTTGTAACAAATTTCATCAGCGAATATATGTACTCTGATGGTGCAGTTAAAATACATAACTTCCTGAAAAGGTGCCTACATGACATCCTTGTGTAAACACAACTAATTATTCTCACTACTCTCTTTTGTGCAATCATTACATTATGTCCAAGCAGTGAGTTACCCCAGGAAACTATTCCATAAGACATTATTTAGTGGAAATACGCAAATTATGTTAGGAAGCTCATCTGTTTATTACCAAGACTAGCAACCATACAAAGAGAAAAAGAAGCTGAACTTAATTGTTTGAGAAGCTCAGTAATATGCTTCTTCCAGTTCAAGTTGTCATCAATGTGAACACCCAAAAATTTGGAGAAATCTACCCTGTTAACTGAGCCATGTTCATATCCTACATCAATTGACAGTACAAATCTATTCGGTGTGCAGAACCGGATATAGTGAGTTTTTCAAAATTAAGAGTGAGTCCATTTTCTGAGAACCACTTAATAATTCTTTGAAAGACATACTTAACAACATCTTCAGCTGCTTTTTCTGGAATGGAATTTATTACAACACTCAAGTCATCTGCAAAAAGTACTAGTTCTGGTTGCTGAACGTTAAGTGAGAGGTCATTCACATGAATAAGGAACTGGAGAGGACCTAAAATTGAAACCTGTGGGACTCCCTTTGTAATAACTCTCCACTAGAATTTACCACCCTCCCAACATTATTTGGGCTATTCAGCACTGAGCTATATCCAATATTCACAAAAAACCTCTAGGTATAGCATCCCTGGACATAGTTGGTCCATATCCAAGAAGAAAAAGAGGAGTAGGATATGTAGTATCAAAATGTATGCCATTAAAAATGCAACAGCCACAAATACCAGTCTATATGAGAAGACTAGGTAACCCAAAGGTACTACTAACTGATAATGCTTCATATATCGTTGGGCAAAAGTGGAAACAATTTATGACCTCACAGGGCATAAAACATGTATAAGTAAGGTTTTTTCACCCAGAAGCTCTAACGTTCTAATGACTTAAAGTGTGAGTGTGAATCTGGGTTATATTGGTTTATTCCTCCAAACCACCTTCCATTTCTTTATGAGGTTGAAACCCTTTTGACTTCTTCTCCAACGAATAATGCTAGGTACAGGAATTGTTATACTCTTTTTACTTATTAAATAAATAAACGTACAAACTTTACTTCTCTAACAAAGCAATAGAGGGGCTGGACAGTACTTACCTCAGTTCAGTACAGCTGATAGACACACAAAACCGGACAGAAAATTTACCTATCCTAGCT
Source organism: Schistocerca nitens (assembly GCF_023898315.1). NCBI lineage: Eukaryota > Metazoa > Arthropoda > Insecta > Orthoptera > Acrididae > Schistocerca > Schistocerca nitens. The sequence goes on along the minus strand of NC_064614.1, from coordinate 402,924,859 downwards.
TTCGGAACTTCTTTCCTTCATCAGGGAGGAGAGAGGGGAAAAAAGGGGAAGAAGGGAAAGAGGGTTCAGTTACTCACAAACCAGGTCATGAAGCAACAGGGGAAAGGTATACAGGGAGGGTAGCAAAGATGGAGGAATGGGTGTCAGAGGGAAGCCAAAGATATTCTACTGTAAGTACTGTGCCAGCTTCAAACCAAAGAGGATGTATACAGAAGTAAAGACGTATATAGTATAAAGATAAACACAACTATGTAAGATGAAAAGATGCATGAATGACTAAAGAGGAAAGGGAAAGAGGAGAAGACTGAACAGTAAATGGGAATGAGGTTGGTTCACGTAGGTTCAGTCCAGGGGGATGGCAGGATGAAAGGATGTGTTGGAGTGCAAGTTCCCATCTCCGCAGTTCCAAGGGACTGGTGTTGGGTGGGAGAAGCCAAATGGCACTTACGGTGTAGCAAGTTCCTAGGTCCCTAGAATTATGCTGGAGGGCATGCCCCTGATGTCTCAGAATATGCCCTACCAATCGATCCCTTCTTTTAATCAAGTTGTGCCACAAATTTCTCTTCTCTCCAATTCTATTCAATACCTCCTCATTAGTTATGTGATCTACCCATCTAATCATCAGCATTCTCCTGTAGTACCACATTTTGAGAGCTTCTATTCTCTTCTTGTCTAAACTATTTATTGTCCACGTTTCACTTCCATACATAGCTACACTCCATACAAATGCTTTCAGGAACAGCTTCATGACACTTAAATCTATACCCAATTTTAACAAATGTTTCTTCTTCGGAAATGCTTTCCTTGCCATTGCCATTGACAGTCTACATTTTATATCCTCTCTACTTTGTCCTATGTAATTTAATGTTTGTGTAGAAGTGTATATTTGTATATATGTGGATGTGTGTTCATGTAGGCTGATTTTTCAGCCTTCATATCTAAATATAAGATTTAGGTTTCTAGTAAACACAGAAATAAGGAAGGGCTTCATCGATAGAAGTTTGTGAATATGAAAAGAGGGAAAAAATAGACAGGTCCTCAAATGAGAAATAAGTAAAGAAAAATATACAAACCCTCCCACCTATTTTACATCTCATAAAAGGTATAAAATGCTATATACAAAATAGAAAATTTATACACTATAGGTACTTGTTGGTGTCATTCATCCACCACATCTACTTTCTGCCCATGACTGATTTTAAACCTGCAAGCACAAACATGTGATGTGCAGCAGGTAGGATTCTACCATCCCACATTCATATCCAGAATATCATGTGTTCGAGACAGTAGAAGGCTGAGTGCTTCTAGAATTTACACAGAAATTCTCGAATCACCACAAAGCAAGACCAGTAGAATGAGGCTTTAAAGAATTTAACTGGTTTATTAGTACATACACCCCTCACAGACACACCCGATAAGTAGAATACATACTCCTTTCATGCACATTGTCAATAACTTTCCACATTCTTCAACAGGTTTCACTCCAAATTTTCCAGGCAAAACAAATGAATGAGTGGGAGTCACCCATACCAAAGGTGCCCACTACAGAAATGACACTACAAGACAAAATCATACAAGCCATGGTTACACTAGAAAACAGGGCTGAGTATAGAAAGAAACTTTATAATAAAAAACTAAAATGTGCAACACAATTTTTTGAAGGACAACAAGTCCTCTTAAGGATGCACCCTAAATCAAGAAAATTTGGCAAACTGAATAAGAAGTGGCAGTTACTCCATTCAGGACCATATATAATTTCCTAAAGTCCATACCCTGGGACGTACAGATTAACCTATGAGAAAACAAGGAGAGACAAGTGCCTCTACCCACACAAAGATGTAAAAGCTTTTGTAGAATGGTGAAGCTCGGTAGCATATTTTGTTTCTATCACAAGATAATTGTACATAATGTACATAACTCTAAGTGTAGTTTTTCTTATGGACTGTATTTTAAGATAAAATTCTTTTGATTTGTACACGTCAGTATAAAATCAACAGCAATGAGAAGTAATACATGGATGCTGTTGGCCAGGGTTCTCTCCACTGAAAATGTGAGTACGATGGGTATTAATGATGCTGGGACATAAAAATGGAGATTTCTGCCACAACGTCGGATTTTGAACAATAAGCACACACCCACTGCACCCAGAATGAAGACAAACACCATGGTAATTCTTGAATATGTAATACTCAGGTGATAGAGTGGGACTCAGTGATAAAACAACACTAAGAGTAGAAGTAGTAGTAGAGGGGTTTCTGGGTGCACGACAGCAAGGTCTTCAGCGCCCCAACACTAAGAAAACAAGTGCATGCATGTATGATGGTAGCAACTAGCATGTAGACCATTAGCGACTAGTGCTTAGCCGTCAAGCCTGCTAGTGTGCAAGCATGAAACCCAGCAGTGAGGCCAAAGGAAAATGAATATTATTGTCAGCATGCTAAATTTAAAAATGTAATGAACTATCATATTCTGTATATAATCTTTCAATATCTCTTAGAACTTTAACATATGTAGGATAAGCTGGCGTATACATTTAAGCTGATATACAAAGGGCAACAACCCCTATTGGCAAATTTAAATGTAAATATGTACATGCAAAAACACTCTATGTCTCCTTACCATGTCAATGTACAGTACCAGGGTAATTGGATAGGAACATGGTGAAAGACCCTGCAGATAAGATAAGCTTAAAATTTATTAAAAAAAAAAAAAAATTAACAAATGAAACAGTGAACGACCATAAGCATTGGCAAAGACATTAAATATGATTGTGTGGTAAGGTGTAGACAAATGAAAAAAAAAAAATCATTCATTTTGTTTTTTTGCTCTCTCTCATATGTAGAAGGATGATTAAGATATATAGTTCGAAGTATGAAGTCTCACGAGTGTTATGTATTATATGTGTGTGTGAATTAGAGAGAAGACTTAACAACAGTATTAAGTATTTTTATTGAAGTGAAGTGTAGCCCAATAAAGAGGATTTTCTTCATTTTTTGACATGCACTGGTGTCCTTGAAGTCAGCTGCCTGCATCTACAATTGAAATGTAGGAAAGGAAGTCCCAACAGTCTAAATTCATACAAGCAGAACATTTCAAATAATGCAATTGTATTACCCTTTAAAACTTTATCCATCCATATATGTGTATTTATTTTTTATTTTTATATAACACAAGTTTTGCTCCAAGTTGCAAAAACATTTCGTTAGCTGACAGTGCTGCTTCAATACGTATGACACCACGCAGAGTGTGGTTCAATACATTTGTGATGTGACAAGTTATTACATGTTAACATTTATTGCAGTAAGCTGCATTGTAGTACAGCCCGCAGTATTGGAGTCAGAGGCTGTGAAGGAGACAGCAAGTTGTGTCTTAGCGATGAGTCATTTGCACCTGTCGCTACTGCTAGCCGTGAGGAAAGGTATCTGTGTCACTTAGTAGAGGCCGTATATTCAAACCCATTATGAATCTAAATAAACTATATTAAATATTATTCAATCATTTTCAAAATCATTGCACTAGTTTTTATTTAGGAGACGATTGTATAAACATTTCAACGTTGTAACTGTCAACTTTTCGGAGACAGAGAAAATTACTTAAAAACTCAAAAACTGACACTTAGGGAATTAAATTCAGTTAGGAACTATAACAGTTTATCTTTTGGTATCATTTGAAAACATAACCAGAACTCTCAATGGGCAGAATTATTTAACTGAGATTTTAATATAAAAACTTTAACTACTTTTCATTTTCATTATGTAAAAATCAGATAAAATTATTGTGTCTTATGTTGTTGTGGGAATAAATGAGAGTAAATGTGATAGTGTATGAGAAGGATACATTAAATTTCAAGATTAATTTTATGTAATGATTTACGCAATCATAGAATGGGAAAAATGTTTTTACCCACATTGCTGATGACGTATGTCTAAGTGTACTTGTTTTTCTAAGGAAGCAGCCAGAATGTAGCTGGAAAGTAAAATCATATTCTAAATTTATTTCAAGATTAATTTTCTTACTAAGAAATAATTTTCTTTATTAAATCTTATACTAGTCCAGAATGAGATTTCCACTCTGCAGTGGAGTGTGCGCTGATATGAAACTTCCTGGCAGATTAAAACTCTGTGCCTGACTGAGACTCGAACTCAGGACCTTTGCCTTTCGCAGGCAAGTGCTCTACCAACTGAGCTACCAAAGCACGACCTAGAGGTGCATATTTGTACATAGTTTTTAAGGATGATTTCACTTCATACAGGTACATGTATTTTCTTAAAAGTAAGCATGATTCTTTCCCTGTGTTTTTGGAATTTCAGAGACAGACTGAAAGACAAACTGGAAACAAAATCCAGGTTCTGAGAACTGACAAAGGAACCGAATTCATAAATAAGCAATTTGAAGATTAGTTCAAGCAAAATGTTGTAATACATGAAGACAAGTCCCTATACACCACAGCAGAATGGCCAAATTAAACGAGAAAGTAGCTCCATGGTGAGTGTGCATGCATTATGTTATTAAGTACTGACTTGTCTCACAAAGGCAGAGGCAGAAAATTGTGCTGCATATATCTTAAATTGCTGACCATGTAAAGCAAACAACAGTGTTATGCCATATGAAAAATGGTTTGGAAAACCTTCTTTATGACACATGAGGAAGTTTGGATCAGCAGCATGCATACACATTCTTGACAAGTTTAGATCAAAATCAGATAGTAAATCAAAGATACTGATTGCATTTGGCTATGATGGTTATAGTACCGATTATCACCTCTACAATCCTGACTAAAAAGAAAATTATAATCTTCTGCAATGTCTCTTTCAATGAACAACAAACCAATAGCTTAAACATAGATCAAAGATATAATGAATTTTACAAGGGAGACCATGCTGCAGAAGATGTTCAAGAGGAATCTGAAGAGGATGAAACTGGTGAAGAAATGAAAGAAAACGATGAATCCAAGAGATCAGTCTAATCTGTGAGCACCTGCTTATTTTCGGGACCAAGATATAGCTTGTTCTGCCATTATCTTTGAACCTCAAACTTTTGAAGAAGCAATGGCTTTGAAAGAGTCATCAAAGTGGAAACAAATAATGTAAGAGGAAATGACATCCTTGAAGAAGAACAAAACTTGGGATCTAGTTCCATTACACACAACTGCAAGGTAGTTGGATATAAGTGGGTCTATCACGTGAAACAGAATTCTGAATGAAAAATTGAACACTTTAAAGCTAGATTATGTGCAAAAGGTTATTCACAATGAAAAGGTATTGATTATGAAGATACATTCTCTCCTGTGGTCTGATATGATTCAATCAGAGTTTTATTAGCTGTGGAAGCTTCACGAAATATGAAAATTAGGCAGTTTGATGTTAAGACTGCATTCCTGAATGGGGATTTGAAAGAAGCAACTTATTACACGGAGCAAACAAAAGGTTTTGTTGTTGAAGGCTCAAATAATGTTTGCAAACTGAAGAAGAGTCTATATGGACTGAAAGAATCACCACATTGTAGGAATCAAAAATTTGACAGTTTCTGACACTGTTTGGCTTTGTGCAGCTAAACACAGACAGATGTGTTTTCCATGCTTTAACAGATGACACTAATGTTTGCCTGTCACTTTATGTGGATGATGGCTTATTTGTAAGTCTCCAAAAATAATGGAAAAAGTTTTGACAGCACTGGGGTCAATGTTTGAAATTGGTGTGGGCAATGGAAAATACTTCTGTGGATTGGAAATTGAATAAAGTCCTTCTACACAAGAAATGAAGAAATATGTATAGGCCAGCAAAGATACATCAGTTGTTTATTTCAGAAGTTCAACACGGGTGATTCAAAAGTGAACTCCAATCCTTTTGATGTTGGTACCATGGTGCACAGTGGGCAGTCTCCTGCAAACCAACATGAGGTGAAGGAGATGGAAAGCAAATCTTATCAGCAGGCAGTTGGCAGCTTAATGTTTACAGCAACTGTCTCATGGCCAGACATCATGTTCGCTGTGAGCATGGTAAGTATGTTTTTAAATGATCTGGGTCTCAATAACTGGCATGCTGTTAAAAGGATTATGAAGTATCTACAGGGGACTGGGGACCTGACTATAAGGTATAAAGGTGACTCTGTTGGACTGGTGGTCTACCCAGATGCCGACTTTGCTGGTGACTGTAACACTCATCAGTCAACGACAGGCTATGTGAGCTTGTTAGCAGGTGGGCATATGACATGGTGTTCACGTAGGCAGAAATATGTTAGCTGACCAACAACTGAGGCAGAATACATAGCAGCTTTAGTTGTTGCTACTGAAGTTGTTTGGTTGCATGGTTGCATAGTTTTCTCAGTGAACTTGGTTTTCATTGAGACAAATCAACAACACTCCATGTAGACAATGAAAGTGCTATTCGCCTAATTAAAAACACGTAACATCACAAACATAATAAGGACATTAACATTAAATACCATTATAAATGCAAACCTGTTGAAAATAATAAGTTTGAAGTTTATTATGTTTATTCTGATAAATGGCTGGCAGACTTATTCACAAATTTTTAACTAGAAACAAATCCATATCAAACATAAAAGCTCTGTGAATGATCTAAAAACAAACTCAGTAACACAAGAGTGGCCGTGTTGACAGCAGTGAGCTTGCTGCATTGAGGTTTCCTTTTTTCTGTGTGCAGCCGTGTTCCTTGAATGTTCCTTATATATATATATATATATATATATATATATATATATATATATATATATATATATATATATATATAAACAAAGATGATGTGACTTACAGAACGAAAGCGCTGGCAGGTCGATAGACACACAAACAAACACAAACACGCACACAAAATTCAAGCTTTCGCAACAAACTGTTGCCTCATCAGGAAAGAGGGAAGGAGAGGGAAAGACTAAAGGATGTGGGTTTTAGGGGAGAGGGTAAGGAGTCATTCCAATCCCAGGAGCGGAAAGACTTACCTTAGGGATTGGAATGACTCCTTACCCTCTCCCCTAAAACCCACATCCTTTCGTCTTTCCCTCTCCTTCCCTCTTTCCTGATGAGGCAACAGTTTGTTGCGAAAGCTTGAATTTCGTGCGTGTGTTTGTGTTTGTTTGTGTGTCTATCGACCTGCCAGTGCTTTTGTTCGGTAAGTCACATCATCTTTGTTTTTATATAGGGAAACATTCCACGTGGGAAAAATATATCTAAAAACAAAGATTATATATATAGGGAAACATTCCACGTGGGAAAAATATATCTAAAAACAAAGATGATGTGACTTACCAAACAAAAGCGCTGGCAGGTCGATAGACACACAAACAAACACAAACATACACACAAAATTCAAGCTTTCACAACAAACTGTTGCCTCATCAGGAAAGAGGGAAGGCAAGGGAAAGACGAAAGGATGTGGGTTTTAAGAGAGAGGGTAAGGAGTCATTCCAATCCCGGGAGCGGAAAGACTTACCTTAGGGGGAAAAAAGGACGGGTATACACTCGCACACACACGCATATCCATCCACACATATACAGACACAAGCAGACATATTTCCCTCTATATATAATAGAGGGAAACATTCCACGTGGGAAATATATAGCTAAAAACAAAGATGATGTGACTTACCGATCGAAAGTGCTGGCAGGTCGACAGACACACAAACAAACACAAACATACACATGAAATTCAAGCTTTCGCAACAAACTGTTACTTCATCGGGAAAGAGGAAAGGAGAGGAAAAGACGAAAGCATTGTTTGTGTGTCAGTTGACCTGCCAGCACTTTCGTTCGGTAAGTCACATCATCTTTGTTTTATATATATATATATATATATATATATATATATATATATATATATATATATATATATATATATATATATTGAGACAGTTGCAGTGTAACTTTTGGTTGCAATAAAGAAAGGAACAATAAGTTATTTTTACTCTAATTTACCGATTTTTTCTCTGTGATTTTCTGCCAAACATAATTAAAGACGTCATCAACTAGCATTTTGTAACACCTGAGCATTGAAACAAGTCTGCGTAGTTAAAAGCAGATTTGCTTAAAAATGGAGTGGGGTGAAAGTAAAACTGAAGACAGATGTCAGAAACTATTTCTTTCAAACATAAAAAGTATTCAGAATTGAAATGTCTAGTGCAATGTGATAAATTTTGTAGATTTTTTAAATTTTATAAAAATTCTTTGCCAATTTTATTTGGTGAGACCATGCCTAAAAATCTTAAAACTAAATAGTAAAGAAAATATGACTACTTTTATGGTATTCAGTTCTTTTTTCTTATCATATCCAGTGAATAACTATTTTAGCCAGACTTTCATTATATCATTGTGAAAGTAGTGTGCTGTAGCCTGAAAAAGGATTCTTTAAAAAGCTAGTGAAGTTTCATTCTTTTACATGTGTCTGTCTGTGACTCAACACTTCATCTATTTGGTGAGTTATTTGCTTTACTTTTAAATTATTTACCTTCAGCTAGAGCTTTCCATGCCTTACTTAGAAACTCTTACATATCTTACTTAAAAATACAAAAATAAACTCAGTATTATGGAAGTAGTATCAATAACTTTTTTTTTAAAGAGATAGGAACTTACATTTTTCAGTTTGTTGTTTTCTTCTTCCAACCCCGTTAAGTGACTTAGTGCTGCCTCTTGGTCTTTAAGCCTCTGTTGCATAGCTTCAAGCTCTGTATTCAGAGACTCCATTTGCTGCAAATCAAATAAAACTGGTTATAGGAACACGCCAAATTCTGAAAAACTTTGTGGACAATATGGTTGAATTGAATTCCCTGCAACTGAAATACACTCCTGGAAATTGAAATAAGAACACCGTGAATTCATTGTCCCAGGAAGGGGAAACTTTATTGACACATTCCTGGGGTCAGATACATCGCATGATCACACTGACAGAACCACAGGCACATAGACACAGGCAACAGAGCATGCACAATGTCGGCACTAGTACAGTGTATATCCACCTTTCGCAGCAATGCAGGCTGCTATTCTCCCATGGAGACGATCGTAGAGATGCTGGATGTAGTCCTGTGGAACGGCTTGCCATGCCATTTCCACCTGGCGCCTCAGTTGGACCAGCGTTCGTGCTGGACGTGCAGACCGCGTGAGACGACGCCTCATCCAGTCCCAAACATGTTCAATGGGGGACAGATCCGGAGATCTTGCTGGCCAGGGTAGTTGACTTACACCTTCTAGAGCACGTTGGGTGGCACGGGATACATGCGGACGTGCATTGTCCTGTTGGAACAGCAAGTTCCCTTGCCGGTCTAGGAATGGTAGAACGATGGGTTCGATGACGGTTTGGATGTACCGTGCACTATTCAGTGTCCCCTCGACGATCACCAGTGGTGTACGGCTAGTGTAGGAGATCGCTCCCCACACCATGATGCCGGGTGTTGGCCCTGTGTGCCTCGGTCGTATGCAGTCCTGATTGTGGCGCTCACCTGCACGGCGCCAAACACGCATACGACCATCATTGGCACCGAGGCAGAAGCGACTCTCATCGCTGAAGACGACACGTCTCCATTCGTCCCTCCATTCACGCCTGTCGCGACACCACTGGAGGCGGGCTGCACGATGTTGGGGCGTGAGCGGAAGACGGCCTAACGGTGTGCGGGACCGTAGCCCAGCTTCATGGAGACGGTTGCGAATGGTCCTCGCCGATACCCCAGGAGCAACAGTGTCCCTAATTTGCTGGGAAGTGGCGGTGCGGTCCCCTACGGCACTGCGTAGGATCCTACGGTCTTGGCGTGCATCCGTGCGTCGCTGCGGTCCGGTCCCAGGTCGACGGGCACGTGCACCTTCCGCCGACCACTGGTGACAACATCGATGTACTCACGCCCCACGTGTTGAGCAATTCGGCGGTACGTCCACCCGGCCTCCCGCATGCCCACTATACGCCCTCGCTCAAAGTCCGTCAACTGCACATACGGTTCACGTCCACGCTGTCGCGGCATGCTACCAGTGTTAAAGACTGCGATGGAGCTCCGTATGCCACGGCAAACTGGCTGACACTGACGGCGGCGGTGCACAAATGCTGCGCAGCTAGCGCCATTCGACGGCCAACACCGCGGTTCCTGGTGTGTCCGCTGTGCCGTGCGTGTGATCATTACTTGTACAGCCCTCTCGCAGTGTCCGGAGCAAGTATGGTGGGTCTGACACACCGGTGTCAATGTGTTCTTTTTTCCATTTCCAGGAGTGTATTAATAACATAAAATTTTTCAGTGGGGCAGAAAGATAGCTATAAATTGTACTCACCAGAAAAGCATAAAAGTACTAAAATAAATGCTCTCCTTTTACAGAATGCAGCTACAGTCACTGACAGTTCTTTGGCAGTATAAAGTTTTTAACCTCTATATCATGCATTATAGAACTTTATGCTGGGAAATGTATCATAATGTGGGGGTAACATTTATTACTTTGACATCAAATATTTCCCAAAAAGATTAATGCCTTTAATGTCTGTTCTGTTCTGCCCATGCCAGATATCACAAATACCCAGCTGTTCACTGAACAGACCAGTACAGTTCATACATTTATTTAAGACTACAGCGATAAAATTTTTCCCTGTAAAAATATTAAAAATGGGCTATAACTTTCCACAACAATACAAAATTGTAATTTTGTCATTCTGGTGTTTTTCAGCTCAGCACTAGGCAGATTTTTTTTATATTAGCACCCAAATGCCATAACGTCCCAAAACCAGAAAATTTTCACATGTTTAACCTTCGAGCACGCGCACCTGTTTATAAAGTGCAATAACTGTAAATGATATTGTCATGCACAGTACCATTGTTGTTTTACAATGACAAGCCCCTACCTATTCCTGCATTCTCATTTCAGCTAGCACAGTGAGAAGTTGTGTTGTCATAGGTTCATGTGAGGAACAGTAATATAAAATAAACTGTGAGTGTGTCAGCTTAGTGTACAAAGTACGCCACTTTCCTCGTCATGTAAGTAATTTTTCCTTTACTTTTATTTCATTCCTTTTTAATCGAATCAAAATATAACACATGAGAAGCAGGTATATCACTGTGCAGGGCAGATCAAAGCTGACAGACAATGAGCTTGGTTGGTTACTCAATGAGGATACAGAGTGCAACTCTGTACCAGACAACAAAAATGACGACTCTGAAGAAGAGGTATTTATCACACAAAGAGACCATAATTCAAATTATGATCATGTCCGTGAGTCAGATAGTGACTGTGAAGGGAGGGACAAAACGAGTAACTGGAATAAAATATGACCTAATGTTACTTCAAATAGGAAGAATATTGTGAAAATATTCACTGAGCTTACACATGTTGCCAGAGGGGTCACAAGTAAAACAGAGGCTTTATAGACAATACTTAGCCTGGAACAGACTGAAGAAATTGTAAAATTCATGAACATATACATTCCATCTAAGAAAGAATGTGTACAATATTCCAGAGAAAGAGACACTAAGGAAATTACAAGGTGTGAAATGATGGCATTGTTTGGATTGCTGTATCTCATCGTGACTAAGAAAACAAACCACACAAATTTCATTGAATTGTGGACAGCAGAAGGTTCTGGTATGGAGATTATGAGAGCTGTGATGAGCTACAGAAGATTTCTTTTCCTCCTATAATGTATCCATTTTGACAACAAGAGTACAAGGCCAGAAAGAAGAGTAACTGATAAACTTGCTGCAGTAAGGCAAATATTGGATGCCTTTGTGGTGAACTGCAAAAATGCTTGTGGCGTAGGACAATTTGTGACAATAGACGAAAAGTTGCAAGCTCTCTGGAGTCACTGTTCTTTTGTTCAGAATATCCCAAACAAATCAGCGAAGTACAAGATAAAGATCTTTGTTTTAACAGGTGCTAAAACATTGTCCACTAGCAATATTGAAGTATATTGTGGAAAACAACCTAAAGGACCATACAATGTTAATTCTCTCTTCACTCACAGTGAAGGCTCAGGAAGAAACATCACAATGAGTAATTGGTACACTAGCTATTCCTTAGCCAAACCCCTTTTGAAAAAGTAACTAACATGCAACAGCATGTAGAGAAAAAACATCCATGAGATCCTACAAGAATTTTTAGGTTTGAAATGTAGGACTATCCATTCCTCTTTATTTGGTTTTCAGAATGATATGACACTAGTTTCATATGTGCTGAAACAAAACAAGGCAGTTATCTTACTTTCAACTATGCATGATTTTGTAACCATTGAGAAAGTTACAGGTAAACAAGAGATATTTTTGGATTACAATACAACAAAGGGAAGAGTCAACAAAATTGATCAACTGGGAGGTATGTATTCCATCACAGGGGTGCAAGAAGATGGCCATTGGTTGTATTCTACGCTCTAATGGATATAGCAGGACTCAATGTTTAAATAATTATTCATGCAAATGAATCAAATCGAAAAACAAAGAGAAGCATTGTCTTGAAAAATTTAGCACTGTCTCTCATGAAGTCTCAACTAGTGGAAAGATCTAATATTCCTTCACTTCCTGCTGACATTGCACCTTTCCTCATGAAATGCAAAGCTCGACGTGTTGAAAGAACTGAGAAGCCTACCACCAAGAAAAGAAGTTTGGTGTGTGACATGTGTATGAGCAAGAAACACATTTAATACCATAAGGTATAACTCATGCCATAGCTGTTTTTGCAAAGGTCACGTAAAAACAGTGCATACGTGCGAGAAGTGTAAAGCATTTCCCAAAAATGTGCAAGATAATTAACTGTGTAAATGGAAGGGACTTTGTGATAACTGATACTTCTTCAACATATAAAACCTTCGTTCTTATTTGTTTATAATTGAAATTATAATGGTACAGCCATTCATACAAATACAAGTAATACTTGTAAGAGTGGTTGGGAGTGGGGGGGGGGGGGGGAGGATGTATAATGGTAGAGCCTCCTCCTAGATTCATATGAAATGTCAGATACCACCCTTTTTGTATGCATCCGGGTGGTTTTTGGATGATTCAGTGCTTACTGGAGACTTTTGTGTGTGTTTTGGATGCATTATTCAGTCCATTTGGCCAAAATACAGTTTATTATTTGTAAACATGTGTAGAATAGTCTGGAAGGACATATCTTATCATAATTGTCTACGGATTGCTGTCATTAACAAAATTATGAACAGGTTCCAAATCAAAAACCTAGTTGAGAAGTTGAAGTAAGAGGTAATTAGTAACAAATGTTAAGAGGCTGTGGAAATGTTGACACTAGTGGCTAGCACCTCTAATTACCTTAATTGCAGATGATTGGTGGGTTGACAGATGATTGGTATCTTGAGAAACGGCTTAAAAATTATTACCAAGTGATATATTTTCATTTGTTATCTATTTTTATGTCCTCCTCTGTAATTACTATCCTTTGTAATTAAACTTATAATTAACTCTCCAATAGTTGACTTGACACAACTTTCCGATTTTCGGAATTTAAGGCCTTATTTGTAAATTTTAAGGATAAAGCACAAGATTTGTACTGTCATTGAATGTGAGTAACCAAATCCAAACTGTAATTAATTAGGTAACCAATACAAGAGACATTATTTTAATTAAAGCTCAAATTGATTTTTTATATTTAAAACGACAGATAATGATAAAAAATTACGTAATATCATATTATATTTTATACAGTATTCAGCTGTAACATCGGTTTCTTTACATTTTGTAAATTTTAATTGTAACATCAAAACAATACAAAATTAATAATAGTTTATTTTGAAATTTATTGTTAAAATTCTATATAAAGCAATGCAGTGAGCCTGCAAGTTAGTTGTTGAGTTTTTGTTTTGTCAGTCAGTGAAAGAAATCTGTGAAGTATCTCAGTCAGTGTTTTGTTAACATGACAAGTATGCAGTTCAGTTGCCAATAAATTTTGTGAAGTTGGAAACTGTTATATTCTTTCATCAAATGAACTCCAGGCCAAGTTAAGTTAATTTAAGTAATGTTCAAGGATAAAGCATTGTTACACAATGAAAGAGTGTTTTTGTTCATATGAGGTTAAAAAAGTGTTGTAATAGATTGATGTCAGCTGTGGCGATAGAATGATATGAAAGTTTCTTATTTGTTTAATCAAATTGTAAATTAGCTATGTAATATAAGTTTCTTGTATTGTTGTTTAAATAAACTAAAATTAAACTATGATTTAGCTCATACACATTTCTCTTGGTAGCAAAATGACAGCTTTTACTACACATGTACAAAGTACACTGCACACCCCCTCATGTCACAAAAATTGGTTGGTCTGCTTGAGGGTCAATGTTTTGAGCTGCAATGCTCAGTTTTTACTGATATAATGTTAGCAGCTTTGAGGTTACATCTGTATGTAACTCAATAAATGAAATTTATATTGTGTTAGACGATAGCTGAACAAACTTAACAGTTGTCAATAGAAACACATTGTCTCAGTATCATAAATAATCACATTAAGTTATTTCAAATGATAGTACTGACCTGTCAGCACCCAAAGTAGACATTAACAGTCATACACATAATGAAATATACGTAAAAACTATTAATATATAGTTGTGCGATTATCCACAGCAGGAAAAAAAAAAAACTTTAAAATTAATTTTATAGATACAGATGACTTAAACAGTGTTTTGTGAGTATAGATCACCAGGTAACAAGATTATTCTCTTCAGGGAAAAAAATTGCTAACTTACTTGAAGTGAAAATCAAGAGAAATATATGGGTACTTCAGCACTGTCTCCACAATATAACTTGGTTCTATTCTGGGAGCAAATAAATTGGTGGAAAAGTGTCGAGTTATTTTGTGAATATTGCAGTTATATGCAAAAAGGATCAAAAATAAGAAAATGTTTAGAAGAACTGGCAATACAGTACAACACTGTGACAACAAAATTCACCTGCAAGAGTGAGTTTTCAAAGTCAGGCAGTTATTTACAAAATCATTACTAATTCTCATTGTTAGTGACATGAAAACTGTGTGGATTAGCTTCAATCATATAAGGGAAAAAAGCATTACCAAAGCAAAGTTTAATTAGGGAATAGCCAAATTCAACAAAATAATCACATAATTTTTTTAATTATTTTTTTATTATAGATGGATGAACATGTAAATGGGAAAAACATGTAGAAATGATTAACAAAAAATTAAGCAAGTGCTGTTACATATTAAGCATGTTTAAAGATTGTCGCAATGCTGAAACAGTGTTTAAGTTCCTATTACACCTACATGCATAGTCTGCTAAGGTATCACAATCATTCTGGGAAAATACCTCCTTTGCAAAGCAGTCTTTTAAACTTCAAAAGAAAGCTCCTCAATTAATAAGGGATGTGGCTTGCAGAGAACCATGTAGAGGCATTTTTAAGGAATTAAAAATCGTGACCCTACTATCTATATTTACATTTGAAAGTATAGGTTTCATTAAGAGCCATAGAGAGTTTTCAGTGCTGAACAGTGAGATCCACAATTATCAGACAAGGAACAGGGATGACTATCATAGCAATGTACACAGAAAATCAATATATCAGGACAGTGCAGTCTACGAACAAAAAATCCTCTACAGTTCACTGCCAGCTAACATGAAAGAATAGCAAATATTAATAGATTTTAAAAAAGAACTAAAAAATCTACTAATAAAGAACAGCTTCTACAGTATTACCGAATATCTGAAATAATGTCCATATCCTCATATTCTCCCCAAACAAAAATTCCTAATTATCGAAGTATTCCTAGATAAAACTAAACTCTTTTCACTAATGTACACATCGTCTCACTATGTACCTATCTTTTGTGCCACATATATGGATATGAAATAAAGTTAGTATGCCTGTTTAACTAAAATATTTAATGCTTTAGTAAAATCGACCAAGATGTTTCAGTAACTTTTCACAAATATATCTGTTTTCTCTATACGTCTGTAAAAAATTTTATTTTCTTTTGCCTAACTAAGCAGAAAACTGTTTATGTTATTACAACCATGAGGATGTGATGATAAGAATGCAAGTAGCCTGGATAAAATAATATGTCATATGTAACTTTATTTTGTACAAGAATGAAAATACGTAAAATTCTGTACTGTTTTTTTACTTTTACAAGACCAATATCAAAAATGTGATAAAATGGGCCCTAACTTAATAAATAAAAATAAATAATTAGATGCAACTACGAGGCACATGTTGTTCAAGTGAAAGAATCTGATTATCATGGACAGCTGATCTACTTTTGCAGGAGTAATAATGCAGTATCTGAATCTAACTAAACACCCAAACCAGTAAGGAACATCAGTGAACAAATATTAGCATTGTTAAACAATATTCAGTAGGTAACGTTGAACTGAGATTCTGCAAACACAGAATTTCCATGAAAAGTATGATGTATTATCAGTACATTTAAAAATCAGTTTAATGTAGCATCTCTCAAAGTAAAGAAACAGGACAAGGTGCATAACTGAGTATAGTCGATTATCAGTGAAATATTAGAACAGCAAAGGAAGCTGCATGAACTGAGATGCATAGGGAATGCTGAAAATCATAAAGTATTACAAAAGGAGTACACAAAAATAATAATGGAAGAAATAGCAATACTATTTAACAATACTATAACAAACTCAAAAGACGAGATAAAGACAGACTGGAGTGTAATTAATGATGAGAGAGAGGAAGAAGATGGATCAAACAAGGGAACATGGACCATATCAAAGCATCAGACAATAAATTTGATTCAGATGGCAGAGATATAGCAAACAAACTGAATAATAATTATGTAAATGTAGTAGAACTCGTAAATCTGGACATAAATATCCCCAAAAAGAAGTGTACTATGGTATAAAAAAATTATAAAGTGTCATGTTCTAGAAATCATATGCAAAGATTAACTGAGAAAAAGTACAAAGAAAATAAAGGCAAAGAAATCATCTGCTGATAGTGAAACATAAAATCACATAGTGCAGCTAGTAAGTGGACAAATAATCATACAGTTACTGTGCATAGCAAACAACTCTTTCAGATACGGAATTTTCCAGAAAAACTGATGGTAAGAAGTATTATGACAATGTACAAGAAGGGGGAGATGATGACCCCCTTTTGAAATGTATCAAATGCAGACAGATGACAGTCAGAAATGAAAGCAATCAATACAGATTCTACAGGGTTTGGCAATGGGACATTTGCCGTCTTATTTGCTTGCAAATGATTTAGTTGTTGAAAAGAAGGAAAAGAAAATATTTTATACATATGAGATGCTTAAAATAGAAGCATACCTTCTGCAAAAATCAGAACCTAATAACTCATGCAAAATTAACTGGTTATAAACATGAAAAAGATTATGTACACACTAGTCTGACGATGTGGGTTTAGTGTCAGGTGAAGCAAGGCTGGAAGAAATAGGATACCACTACATTGTTAGGTATCATAGTGGGTAATGAAATGAAAACAACATATCAATTCAGGCTGTATGAAACTCAACTCTATCACATTCATGAGGAAGCAGCTTCTGCAATAGACATACAAGCAGCCTTTGTACATTGTATTGCAGAGATATTTGGACCATAAAACCAGTGTTGTGCAACAATGTGAGGAAACTCAAATTTTAAAAAGAATGTGAAAAAAATCATTATAGTTTAGTGGGGATTAATTCTAGTGTACACATACATAATGTGGGGAGGAAGAACAATATCTTTTTCTCTCAATCCTTTCTATATTATTTTGTATTCAAGCAGCAATTATTAATCAGTCTCCATTATATATTATATTTTATAATTTGAAGATTCTCGACAGGGAAAATAACTTTGAAGTGTCAAAGGGTACTATTAAATTAAATTTATATAAATTGTCCTTTGTAAAAATATGGTACTAGAGAATTTAATGAAAACATTTACTTCTAAGGAACCAAGTGATACTGAATGTTTCCTGTTTTCGACATGTCCCATTGTTGTTGTTGTTGTGGTCTTCAGTCCTGAGACTGGTTTGATGCAGATCTCCATGCTACTCTATCCTGTGCAAGCTTCTTCATCTCCCAGTACTTACTGCAACCTACATCCTTTTGAATCTGCTTAGTGTATTCATCTCTTGGTCTCCCTCTACGGTTTTTACCCTCCACACTGCCCTCCAATGATAAATTTGTAATCCCCTGATCCCTCAGAACATGTCCTAGCAACCACTCTCTTCTTCTTGTCAAGTTGTGCCACAAACACCTTCTCCCCAATTCTATCCAATACCTCCTCATTAGTTATGTGATCTACCCATCTAATCTTCAGCATTCTTCTGTAGCACCACATTTCGAAAGCTTCTATTCTCTTCTTGTCCAAACTATTTATCGTCCATGTTTCACTTCCATACATGGCTACACTCCACACAAATACTTTCAGAAACGACTTCTTGGCACTTACATCTATACTCAATGTTAACAAATTTCTCTTCTTCAGAAATGCTTTCCTTGCCATTGCCAGTCTACATTTTATATCCTCTCTGCTTTGACCATCATCATCAGCAAAACTCCTTTACTACTTTAAGTGTTTCATTTCCTAATCTAATTCCCTCATCATCCCCCCACTTCATTTGACTACATTCCATTATCCTTGTTTTGCTTTTGTTGATGTTCATCTTATATCCTCCTTTCAAGACACTGTCCATTCCCTTCAACTGCTCTTCCAAGTCCTTTTCTGTCTCTGATAGAATTACAATGTCATTGGTGAACCTAAAAGTCTTTATTTCTTCTCCATGGATTTTAATACATACTCCAAAGTTTTCTTTTGTTTCTTTTACTGCTTGCTCAATATACAGATTGAATAACATCAGGGAGATGCTACAGCCCTGTCACACTCCCTTCCCAACCACTTCTTCCCTTTCATGCCCCTCAACTCTTATAACTGCCTTTTGGTTTCTGTACTAACTGTGATTGGCCATTCGCTCCCTATATTTTACCCCTACCACCTTTAGAATTTGAAAGAGAGACTCCCAGTCAACATCGTCAAAAGCTTTCTCTAAGTTTACAAATACTATAAATGTAGGTTTTCCTATCCTTAATCTTTCTTCTAAGATAAGTCGTGAGGTCAGTATTGCCTCACATGTTCCAACATTTCTATGGAATCCAAACTTATCTTCCCCGAGGTTGGCTGTTACCAGTTTTTCCATTCGTCTGTAAAGAATTCGTGTTAGTGTTTTGCAGCTGTGACTTATTAAACTGATAGTTCAGTAATTTTCACATGTC
This sequence comes from Schistocerca nitens, assembly GCF_023898315.1. NCBI lineage: Eukaryota > Metazoa > Arthropoda > Insecta > Orthoptera > Acrididae > Schistocerca > Schistocerca nitens. The sequence continues at coordinate 402,905,691 of NC_064614.1, read as the reverse complement.
AATACCTGCTTTCTTTGGGATTGGAATTATTATATTCTTCTTGAAGTCTGAGGGTATTTTGCCTGTCTCATACATCTTGCTGACCAGATGGTAGAGTTTTGTCAGGACTGGCTCTCCCAAGGCCGTCAGTACTTCTAATGGAATGTTGTCTACTCCCAGGGCCTTGTTTTGACTCAGGTCTTTCAGTGCTCTGTCAAACTCTTCACACAGTATTGTATCTCCCATTTCATCTTCATTTACATCCTCTTCCATTTCCATAATATTGTCCTCAAGTACATCGCCCTTGTATAGACCTACTATATACCCCTTCCACCTTTCTGCTTTCCCTTTTTTCCTTAGAACTGGGTTTCCATCTGAGCTCTTGATATTCATACAAGTAGCTCTCTTTTCTCCAAAGGTCTCTTTAATTTTCCTGTACACAGTATCTATCTTACCCCTAGTGAGATAAGCCTCTACATCCTTACATTTGTCCTCTAGCCATCCCTGCTTGGCCATTTTGCACTTCCTGACGATCTCATTTTTGAGACATTTGTATTCCTTTTTGCCTGCTTCATTTACTGCATTTTTTTTTTATTTTCTCCTTTCATCAATTAAATTCAGTATTTCTTCTGTTACCCAAGGATTTCTACTAGCCCTCATCTTTTTACCTACTTGATCCCCTGCTGCCTTCACTACTTCATCCTTCAAAGCTACCCATTCTTCTTCTATTGTATTTTTTTCCCCCATTCCTGTCAATTGTTCCCTTATGCTCTCCCTGAAACTCTCTACAACCTCTGGTTCTTTCAGTTTATCCAGGTCACATCTCCTTAAATTCCCACCTTTTTGCAGTTTCTTCAGTTTTAATCTACAGTTCATAACCAATAGATTGTGCTCAGAGTTCACATCTGCCCCTGGAAATGTCTTTCAGTTTAAAACTTGGTTCCTAAATCTCTGTCTTATCATTATATAATCTATCTGATACCTTCTAGTATCTCCAGGATTCTTCCATGTATACAACCTTCTTTTATGATTCTTGAACCAAGTCTTAGCTATGATTAAGTTACGCGCTGTGCAATATTCTACCAGAGGGCTTCCTCTTTTATTTTTTACCCCCAATCCATAGTCACCTACTATGTTTCCTTCTCTCCCTTTTCCTGCTCTCGAATTCCAGTCACCCATGACTATCAAATTTTCGTCTCCCTTCACTACCTGAATAATTTCTTTTATCTCATCATACATTTGATCAATTTCTTCATCATCTGGAGAGCTAGTTGGCATATAAACTTGTACTACTGTAGTAGGCATGTGCTTTGTGTCTATCTTGGCCACAATAATGCATTCACTATGCTGTTTGTAGTAGGTTACCTGCACTCTTATTTTAATATTCATTATTAAACCTGCTACTGCATTACCCCTATTTGATTTTGTATTTATAACCCTGTATTCACCTGACCAAAAGTCTTGTACCTCCTGCCACCAAACTTCACTTATTCCCACTATATCTAACTTTAACCTATCCATTTCCCTTTTTAAATTTTCTAACCTAACTGCCCGATTAAGGGATCTGACATTCCACACTCCGATCCATAGAATGCCAGTTTTCTTTCTCCTGATAACATGTCTCATATTACACCTAAATTGATGTGCACAACATAATCCTACAGTACCTCTTAAAATTCAGTTACATTCAAATGCAGTGTGTGAAACCCCAAGAGATCCAATTGGACAACAAGTTAATTTTGAATCAACTCACACACAAGCAAACCAAGAACCTCAGTTCAATAAGTTTTGCCTCTGGAAGTATCTCTCATCCTGTTGACCAATATATGTGAGTGTTGGCTTCTTTTGAGGGTTGTCATTCCATCTTGGCTTATAAAATTAGCTGCTGGGGTAGTGCACTCAAACTAAATGAAATGTTTACTTAGCAGAAAAGAGCACAAACAATACTTTGCAAAGTACATAGCCTTACATCTTGTAGAAACCTTTTTAGGGATCTTGGAACTCTTATACCAACTCCCACATTAGCTCCTTAATGATTTTCATTACTGAAAATAAAAATGTGTTTCATCTAAACTGTGATTAGTGCAAGACACAAACGTAGTTCTCAACTCCTTGCACAGGGTTCAAAATGAAGTTATATGCTCTGATGGGAAGCTACTTAAGAAGCTCCCATTTAAAATAAAGCAAGGCTTTAAGAATTACTACAAATATAAAATCAACTTAAAAACTTAGCTCATTAGCCACTCATTCTACAAATTACCTGAATATCTAGATTTGGGAATTTAAAATTTCTGTTAACTATACAGTAACTCACTGCATTCACTGTAAAGCTGGGTGAATAGTAGGGTTCTAATAGTTTGCTGTGTATATTAAAGCTACTAATAGCAAATAAATAGTAGCTATATTGTATAAACTGAGGAGACAGCACAATTTTTTTCTTTCTAATTTAGTCTATTAAATTTCGATTTCATAACAGTGAATGACAGTAAACAGTGTAATACTAGTTCACTGTTAATATGTTATACATAGTATGTTTCAATGGCTCCTTGTCTTTTATTACTGTACACATTGACATGTTCCATATCCCTGCTTATTTTCTTCCTTCAAGGGATTTACAGAGCTTGACAAATAATGCATGATGCATTTTTAACTTTAAATACACTCTATGAGAGAGGAAAGATGGGAAGAAACAAACATACAAAAAATAATTACAATTTCAGAAAAATTCAATAATTTATTCAAGAGAAAGAGCTTCACAAATTGAGCAGTTCAGCAAATCAGTAGCATATTGATCCACCTCTGGCCCTTATTCAGGCAGTTATTCAGCTTGGAATTGAATGATAGAGTTGCGATGCCTTCCTGAGGAATATTGTGCCAAGTGCTGTCCAATTGGCATGCTAGATCATCAAAAAAGTATATGTCGTGTGACTAGGGCATCCCGTAGGGTAGACCGTTTGCCAGGTGCAAGTCTTCCGATTTGATGCCACTTCGGCAACTTGCGCATCGATGGGGATGAAATGATGATGATTAGGACAATACAACACCCAGTCCCTGAGTGGAGAAAATCTCCGGCCCAGCTGGGAATCAAACCCGGGCCCTTAGCATTGACATTCTGTCAAATTGATCACTTAGCTACCAGGGGCGGACTGTTAGATCATCAAAATCCTGAGATGATTGGATGGCCCTGACCAAAATGTTCCAAAGTTCTCAAATGGAGAGATATCTAGTGACCTTGTTGGTAAAGGTAGGGTTTGGTACGCACAAAGACAAGCAGTAGAAATTCTGTGTGTGGGTAGCATTATCTTGCTTAAATGTGAGCCCAGGATGGCTTGCCAAGAAGGGCAACAAAATGGGGCATAGAATATTGTTCACCTAGTGCTATGCAGTAAGGATGCCATGGATGACTACCAAGACGGTTCTACTCTGAAATAAAATGGCACTCCACACCATCAATCCTGGCATTCAGGACATATTGTAAGCACCATTCAGTTTGGTATACCACCAATGTTTGGGGCATCTCCAACGCATCTTTGGCCTGGAATCTCATTCACTGGAGTAATATTGCCTTAAGTGATGAATCGAACTTTGAATTGAGCCCCGATGACCAATGAAAATGTGTCCGGAGACACCCCAGACATCAGGAGGATAGCAGCTGACTAGCATTTTTTGTTCAATTATCTCCTCAGAGTGACACAAATTTTATTAGTTGTGACCATCCTTTGTGTGTGAAACAATTTCCTTAGACCTCTTGTTAAAACCTGCACAAAAAAGAGAGAAAGGGTTCAGCACAGGACTTATTTCTAGAGGATAATTCAGGCTTAAGACTAGATCAGAGTATGTAAATTTCAACAGGCTCAGCAAACTATAGAGCAGTTTACACTGGACATGAATCAGTTGCTAGCCAAAATGATTGAACAAGTTTATGAAAGCAGCAGGACTGCAGGAAGTGAAATGGCTCGTATTAGTCACAGACAGAAAATACCAGCCTCAAACAGTTAATCAAAAATTAATGGAATTTGAAGCTGAAACTGACACTGTAGACAATGTTGACAATTTTGATGTATAGTATATGCCTCATATAGAGGACAATCTATTTAACTGATGATGCTGCAAATGCAGTATGATGTCACTTTGAGATAAATTATCTTCTTGCTTTGAAAGATGACTTTGTATCTAAAGACAGAAAAAACATGTTATTTCAGTTCACAGGAGCATATTAATTTTCAACATTAGATAGAAAGTTACATGAAACTTAAATTTTGAAACAACTCTTTGTTTGGAAAAAATTATCAGAATTTTATGAAACACATAGGTTTTCTGTTTGTGCCACCTAATGGACATAATCATGCATGCTCTTGTATTGTTTTTATACTGTGTACTGCATACACACAGAAATATGATGTATATCTCTCGAAATCTACCAGAAATGCACTAGAATATGAAATGAAGTGTGAAGCTTAAAATATGTGCCTGTAAATGACCCACAGTTGAAATTGGCCAATTGCATGGATAATAAACAGAGTACAGCCTACATGAACCATCAGTGCATTTAGTTTGTGGGTTTTTTGGGATGCAGATGGGTGTAGAATATCAAAAACACAGTCTGTATACAGAGTAAAACAGTTTTTATTGAAGACAATTATATGACACATCCACACATGAACAGAGCACGATGCTTACTAAACAGTCAGAGAGAGAGAGAGAGAGAGAGAGAGAGAGAGAGAGAGAGAGAGAGAGAGAGAGAGAGATAGAGAGAGAGAGTGAGGGGGGGGGGGGGAGAAGAGAGGTAAAACAGTCACTTTCAACTTTTACTGATCAGTGATGTTGTCGTTGATAGCTGCCACAGAACCCCTCCCCAGCAGTGTGCAGAATGAGGGAGAAAATGAAGGATCAGCACTGAGGTCAACCCAGCAACATGGTGATTGTTCAGTGTCAGGCATTGTGTATGGCAAATTTGCCTGATCAAATGCATCACAACTAGCTCAGAAGAGGAGCTTGGTTGGAATGTTACTCACAGGTTTTAATCTGTTCTGACCTGATGGGTCATGGCTGGGGTAGGAACCAGGCACTGCTGGACCATTTCTTACAGGTAATGAGGTGCAGATGCACGTGATCTGTCATGCCATGGTTGGAACCTTAATGAATCACAACTAGGCCCTTTCACAAAGCTGTGATGGGTATCACATGAGTACATGAGTGCTGAACAGCTGATATATCTATGGCTGATGTAGAAAACATCTGAAATGTCCACAAAGGACATAACTGAAGAGAGAGAGAGAGATAGAGAGAGGGGGGGGGGGGGTGAGAGGATGTCAGTGGTGAGGATGTGTGCATGTGGAGGCCATATGTACCAAAGGGACAATGGGCATGACTCTGTGTGATGGGCTGGAGAGCAAGAAGAGACAGGAATTCTGGGTACCAATCCATTTTTAGTCATGGTTGAATTTGGTGTAGGCAGAGATGCAGTTGTAGAGTCCAGCACTGTTGTGTTGAGCTCATGTAGGGAAGATGTGCTGATGTTCTTGGTGACAGAGATGAATAGTGCTACTGACAGTGGTTGCACTGGTGTCTTGTCGTGTTTGATTCCTCCAATATGTTCCAAATGTGGCATCATAGATCTCTGTCAACCTTTTGTACATGTGTGGTGATTGAATGTGGAACCAGGTGATTCCAGTCACTCAAGTCAGTGATCCTGCTTGAAGATCAGCAGCAGTCAGTGATTGAGATGCATTCCAGTGAGTAATGCAGAAGAGCGTGCAGTGGAGCTGGAGGGGAATGCCTGAAGATCCCGTGGGCATAGGAGACAGGTGGTGAGGAGAAACATGTTGTACTGTCATGAGTGTTTTTTTGTGTGTACGGGATTGTAGATGCTGGGTGGAGTGTGGAACAGGGATGGTCGTGCATCAGCTAGATGTGACCAGTCACCAAGACTGGGGTCATGCATGGGCTGCCACACTTATCACCATAATGGCTGTGTGTCATGAGCTGCTCACATGCAATGCAATCTCCTTGAGGAGTGCATCTGATGATGCACAGCAGTTGGCACAACTTTGGTGAATCACTAGGAACGCATTGACCAAGGAGGCACACTGCTTGAGCGTGTTGATGGATGTATGATTGTCTCCCTGTGTTTGTCTTGAATGTTTGTTGAAGCAAATGGTGACAGATGTGCCAGTGCAAAAGGTCCTGGAAATCAGGGGTCCATGTCGAAGTGTGGGAGTATGGCATGATGTACAAACAAGAAGTGGAACTGACATAAAAAAAATCCATTGCCAGGTCTGGTTTTATGATGTCCTTATGCGAGAATGTCCTTGTGAAGCAGCAAGACCATGACACTTGGAGAGTGCAGGTATGGATGCATGAATTGTGATCAATGAGCTAACGGCTTCATGCAGTTGCAGCGCCATAGGTTTGTCCATTTTTGATGAGCTGTCAGGTAGTAGTGAGTTGATGTCAGAGCTGATTTCTGCCAGAAAATGGTTCATTGTAGTGGGACAGATGGGGGTGGAAACCTCACATAACACTCATAGAATCAAAGTCGGTGAAAAGATCACATTCATGTGCACAATCAAAGGTGTGAAATCTGGTAGCAGTCATTTTCAATGAAGTGAGAGAAGATTCACCACTGTGCAGAATGTTGAGGTGACTAACTTCTTTAATATATAAACTTATTGCAAGTACTATTGTGTATTAACAAGCTGGGCAACAGTCGCGCATCATGTGTTAGCACATGGGGAATGGTTGCACAGCATGAATTCATTTGGTTTGATGGGCTGCAGATCACTGAGCCAAGCTGTGGTGAAGATAAACTCTGTATGACACCAACAGATGCAGCTCTGCCTGGCTATGGTGGATTTGGTTGCATGCAGTAGCTGCATAGGTATGGCACAATGTTCTGCGCAAGTGAAAGCATAGCATGTTCAGTGGCATTCTGCATGTGGATATTCTGTACAGGTGTGGGAGTGGCACACCTGCTGGAATTCTGTGCAAGACGCAGATATGAGGAGCATGATGGTGCTCTGTGCCAGCACAGGCATGGAGCAGGTTGCAGGGAGGAGGGGATCTATTGACATGCAAAGGTCTTCACTCCAGCCAGTCACGGTGATGTTAGAACTGGAAATCAGTCAAACGCGGTCGGGCACAGCTGCTGAGTGGAAAGAAGGTTTCCAAGGCTGTAGCTGTGGCACATGGTGGTAAGCATTGTCATCAGAAATGTGAATAATGTATTGGTGGTTTGTAGGATTTTCTTGGTGTTGAAGTTCATTTATGACACCATAAGTTAGAAATAAGTCATACACAACTGTAAGCCCATTTCGAGGTTTGTGTGGATGAACTTGGGTATTTCCATCGTTATTTTCGAAAACCTGTAATCAGTGGCAGCAAGAGCAAATTGAACAAATTTGTGCATGGTGCAAAATACGTGACATCCATGGCTAGTGAACACAAATCCATGTAGTCAAAATGTTGCAATCTAGTCGGTGCTTAGGATTTCTACACATAGCATGCAGCAATTAAGTTCCACAGTAGGCTGTTTTTTGTTGTCAGTTGCTCAGCACTAATATTGTTAACTGAGATACAGAGCTGAAGTACTTCACTTGTGCAACTGATGTCTAAAGATGGTGCAGGAGTCAGTTGAGAAGCACTGCACTGTTCAGAATGGAAATCATTGGTGTGGCATGTGAATTCTGCTGGTTGGTAATTACATGCAAGTTTAGCTGAATCAACATGAATTTTTGCTCATACACAGTAGTCACAAGTCATCAGGGTCACCAGAGTGGGATTTCAGAACACAGATGGGTGTAGAATATCGATTACATGATAGCTATGTAGATTAATGGTCTTTTTATTGAAGATGATGACATCAAACGTTCAAAAATGAACAGCGCACAGTGATCACTAAACAGTCAGAGAGAGAGACTCCAAACAGTTGCTCTCACTCATTAGTGATGTTGTTGTGTTTGACAGCCAACAGTTACATTTTAGTTGTTTGCTGTGAGCTATTATTGTTGAGATTCCATGGATATTGAGAACTTGATAAACATGTTCACATTTGGTGATGTATTATAACATTTCACAGTGGTACACCTTGCCACATGTTAGCACTCACACAGTCAATATGAACAAACTAGAACAAAACAGAACAGCATGTAGGAACAAAGATGTAAACACAGTCAAATATAATACACATATAGGTAACTGTATATCAATATCATTTAAATGAGTTTGACCAGCTTAACATCCCCACCTCAAAAGATTTAAATGATTTTCCAAAAAAAATACCTAGACTCATACGGTTCAGAAAATCATAATTTTTTTCTTTTATCAATCCTTTCGTCTTTATATCTAAAGGCATATCAGCTGTTTGGAAGTAAAGAGTTTTTACAGCTTTATTGGACACAGCTTCCCTTATATAATGATATTGAATAGCAATGTGCTTTGGCTTTTTATGAGCTGAAGGATCAACAGACAAATTCAGCATACTCTGATTATCATTAAACAATGTACACACTTATTATAGCTTATTAGTTCATGTAACAATTTCCTTAAATAAACAGCCTCCCAAAAAGCTTTGGAAAGAGCCATATACTCAGCCTCTGTGCTAGAAAGAGCAACAGTCTTCTGCTTAGGATTCTGCCATGACACTAAAGATTCAATAAGCTACAAAATAAAATAAGTGTATGATTTTCTGTCTAACAATTTGCTCAATCTGCAGCTACGTAAACACATAATTCTAAAACTCCTTTCCTAGACTTTAGAACATAATTCTTAGTTTTCTTCACATATTTCAAAATTCCCTTAGCACATATCCAATTTTTTTCAGTATAAGAATTATTGAACTGGCTTAAGTAGCTCACACTGAAAGAGACTTCAGGTCTTTTAAGTACTGATAAACACATTAAGCTACCTATTAGGTTCATCATCAGTTTTACTTTCCTTCTCATCTAGAAAATCAAGTTTAGTTTCAATAGGAGTCTTTACAGTTTTACAGTCTATCATATTGAACCTTTTCAATAACTGATCGGTATCGTTCTCTTGACTTAAAGCTAACACTCCATTAGCATATATTCCATATTTGATTTCCATCCCAAACAATCTTTAGCCATTCCTAATAAATCCTTTACTTTGAACTCTGATCTTAATTTATTTTTTAAAAATTTAGTCTCACTTGAGTCATTTGAAAAAATATAAAAGTCATCAACATACAAATCTGTCATAGTAACTAATCCTTTACCTTTATGTTTCATAAACAAGCAAGCTTCTAACTCAGAACTTTTCTACCCTAGACAGCTTAAGACATCATTTACTCTTTGATTCCACACTCCAGATGATTGCTTTACACCATACACAGCCCTTTTTAACTTCAAAACTTTTCTTTTACCATTACAGAGATTTAATCCTTCAGGTTGTTGTAGGAAAATATCCTCTTTGAGAATAACATTTAGAAAAGCAGTCTTAACATCTAGATGTATAATGTTCAAACATAGTTCAATGGAAACAGCCATCAGAAGTGTAAGTGTTGAATGCCTTACAAGAGGAGAAAAGGCCTCATCATAATCAACTCCAGTTTTATGAGTGAATCCTCTTGCCACTAATCTAGCAAGATGCTGCACTTCACGTTCACTGTTAACTTTTTTCTTGAACACCCACTTACACTGCTCATATCTTGCACTTTCCAGAAGATTTACGACCATTCCAAGCATTGTTGTATTCAAAAGCTTGTATCTCTTCATCCATAGCATGTTTCCATTCTTCTGGATCAGGACTGCTAAGAGGCTCCAGCACATTTGTTGAATCCTTGAGCTAATCTGATGTTCTGACAGAAAAATAAATCTCGTAATCATCAAATCTTCTATTTGGTTTGAGCTGCCTTTGTGATCATCTATTCTTTTTTTACTTCATCTTCTTTTGTTACACATTTTTTACTATCAGTTTTTATCTCTGATGTAACTGCTTCTTTTGAGAGATCATGTATGTCTTCTCTTAATGCAGTATCAGACTCCTCATTTTCTTCCATCCTCCACTGAAGTGGTGATTTCTTCATGATTTTTTTTTTCAGTTTCTGCATCATTAATATTTTCTATTATAGTCACATCTCGGCTTATCACTGTGTCATTTGTTTCAGTGTCATAGAGCCCATAGCCTTTTGTAGTATTGCTATATCCCATCAAGAACATTTATTTTGGCTTTTTATCCCATTTCGTTCTCTTAACTTTGGGAATATGCACCATGACCTTGATTCCAGTTATTCTCAGATAACTAATATTGGGTTTCTTGCCAGTCCATAGCTCACAGGGTGTTTTATTCTCTTAACTTGAACTCACTGATCTAATTTACAAATATACTGCACTATTAACAGCTTAAGCACAAATTCTTTTATCAAGTTGACCATAAAATAGTAAACATCTTCCATTTTCTACAACAGTTCTATTCAAACTGTCTGTCAAACCATTTTGTTCTGGTGTATAGCTGTTGGATAACTGATGCACAATACCATGTTTTTTTCAACAAACTGTCAAAATTCACACAAAGGATTTCTTTTCCCTTACCTGCTCTTGCTGTTTTGATTTTCCTTTCATGCTGATTCTCCAACATTTTTTTTTTTTAATTCTTGAAATATTTCTGAAGTCTCATTCTTTGTCTTCAGAAAATACACAAATCCTATTAGGGTGTAATCATCTTCCAAAATGAGAAAATACTTTGCATGACGTTAACTTCCATCGGTTCACACAGGTCTGCAAATACTACTTCAAGTGGTTTAGAGACTCTCGTGCCTCCAAGTGGAAAAGGCTGCCTTGTTCATTTGCCTTCATCGCATACTACACAGTTTTGCTTGCTGATGTTAATGTTAAAGTCTTCGCATACCATTCCTTCTACAGCCCATTTTTCATTTTAATAAGATCCTTTGCATTTATGTTATCTAATCTTCTATGCCAATCAGATGCTGTAATCATTCCCAAAAAATCACTTTTTCTGTCAATGTTTAACTTGTACACACCATTAATCAGATCTGCATTTACAACTAGTTCATTATGCTTATTACAAAGATTGCTCCAATCACTATTAAATTCAACAGAAATCCCTTGTTCAATCAACCTGCTCACAAGAGCAAATTTATAGTTAGTTGTGGAGGACATACAACATTTTTTACCATAATATCAAAAGAGTTCTAACCAACAATTCTTGTTAAATCATTAAATAATCATCTCCAGAGCACAACACAGGGATTTCTGTCTGATTTGTAGTCACCATTTTATGCATGTAAATATAATTTAGTTTGTTTTTCATCCATTCTTCTTTTGCTGTGAGATGCACACTAGCACCTGACTCAACATACCAGGAGTGATGAAGCAAGCTTGGATAGTTTTACTTTCCCTCCTGTTTTGCCATCTGCCTCCTTAAAATTCATTTTTTTTTTCAATTTTTTTTTTTCAATTTTGAATTAATTACCATTAACATATGTGAGTATAATCTGCATCTTCTTAAAAGAGGAAGGTTGGCCCCCAGTTTTAAAGAATATAACACCAGATCTAATTTTGTGCTTAGTTTTATGTATGTAATTGATTTTCTAGTTTATTTTGACTATGCCTAGTTAGTATCTTTTGTTACAGGGTGAAATCAGTGATTGTTTTGTAACTTAAATTCTATTGTTAAGTACAAACAAATATAAATTCTGTAGTAATTATAAACATTTGGAGGAATAACTAACTGTATTCTTAAAGGATCTATTTAGCTCTGTTCAAAAACATGTTTAGCAAAGTCAGCCATTAATTAATTCCAAAGTAATTTCTAGTTTTGTCAAAAGTATTGTTTGCATAACAATATATGTTAATTTCATCATTTAAACAAAGAATTTGGCCTGAACCTTGTAGTAGAAGAAACTGTTAAAAGGAAGGAATTTTTCAATGAATTCAGTAAATTTAATGAGTGAAGTTTCAATTGTAATTTTTGTAAATTAAACTTTGAACAATGTGTAGTTTCAGCACCTATTATTGTGAGAATATATAAGGGCCTGTTGGTCGATGACCAACTTTCAGACAAGAAACCTGGGTTGCTTAGAACAACAACAATGCATCAACATAACTGTGAAATAAGTGTAACACAATTAGGCCATGTGTTAAAGCAATGATAGTGTCTGTTCCATACATACCTGATTACACAGAAAGAAGTGTGAATTATGTGGTTATGTTTTCTACTGCTCATAGATATTCAACAGTAAACTATTGTAGCAGTATGTGGTTGTTCACCTGGAACCTATTATTGAGGCTTATTGAAAGTTAAACAATAGTGCACTGGCCATATAAGTGTGTATTATTGGGGAGTTTTTAAAATTAAAGTAATGTACTGTGAAACACAAATGTGCACCTGTTGGCTACATCATTTAAAGTAGACAGTCTCCACTTGCACCCCTTATTTTTTTCAGCCAGTATGTCGACACCAAGGATGATCAGCAAAGAAAGCAGGTGAACATTGTCACACAATCACTTCAGTCAAAAGAGCCACTTATAAACACTGCACTGAAAATATTTAAAGTTTTGTTTTGTCTTGTGTCATTGTCACTGTAAGGGAACTTACTTTAAAATGTCCTGGTTTCTTGCATTTTTACCAAAGAACATTCTTCTTGTTTTGGTTTACTGCTGTATTTCCATTTCAGTGAGAAAACTTTGGTTTACTTTGCCATTGTCTGCCCCTGGTAGCTGAGTGGTCAGCACGATGGAATGTCATACCTAACAGCCTGATTCCTGGCTGGGTCAGAGATTTTCTCTGTTCAGGGACTGGGTGTTGTGTCCTTATCATCAGCATTTCATTCCCATCGACACGCAAGTTGCTGAAGTGGTGTCAACTCTAAAGACATGCACCAAGCGAACGGCCTCCCCGACGGGAGGCCCTAGCCATGCAGCATTTCCATTTTATTTTGCCATTTTTTGCAGTAAAAGCACTACCAGTCATGGTGACCTCTTCCTTTATGTCAAGAAGCTTAGTTCTGAATGGGTCCACGATGACTGGAATTCCCGAATGCTCCAGTGCCATTATCATTGAAGAATATTTTTCTGGCAATCCTGCTAACAATAACGAACCAATCCATTCATAATTAATAGCAAAACCTGTACGATATAATTTCTGACAATTATCTACTATCTGATTCACATAGTATGTCACTGAATCACATTTTTCTAGACATGTTGATATCAGTGTTCTCAATAAATTTTTCTTCTCACGAAACCAGAGTCTTCAAACATTGATTTCAGTTTCTTCCACAAATCCACCTTTGTTTTTGCTTCTCTTATGTGCACATATAAAGATGGATCAATCATAAAAATTATCTTCATTTTGGCCTTTGAACCTTCCAAAACTATTTCTAAGATAATCCTTGGAGAATAAGCATATTTTCGATAGCGAACACCCAACCTCCATAGTTCTCATGTCCTTTCAGCTTTGGCCTATTAATTGTATAATTTGTCGCCATATTTGTCAACTTGAACAATTCTTTGTGAACAGCAGCACACACTGGACTTTTAATCATAACACTTGGATTTTTAATCAGTGATTCCTGATACTTTTAATGATCAATTATCAGGATCCCAAGCCCACAACCTGTTGAGGTTCTGTGGATATTAAGAACATGATAAACATGTACACATTTGGTGATTTATTATAACATTCCACATTGGTACACTTTACTACATGTTAGCACACACGCACAATCAATATGAATGAACCGAAACAGAATAGAACAGCATGTAGGCACAAATATGTAAAAACAGTCATTTAAATGAATTTGACCAGCATAACAATTAATTTGTATAGGCTTTTCCCTCTAATCTTATGAAGTATTATATTTCTTTTCTGATTATTAAGGGAAAACTTGTGTGTTCTCTTCAATAACAACTTTACCGCAATGAAAAACAATGGTTGTAGGTATTTGGATACATCAGCACCATCAACTATATTAAATGTTTTCAAATGTCAATTATTCTTGCAGTTTTCTTACTACATTTCTTGTTTCATCTCACAAATCTTTTATAACCTGATTATGTTTTATATACCATCATAGTTCATTTTTTATACAATAGGATTTATTCACTACCTGAGAGTGTGATGTGCATTTCAAAACTGTTCTTATGTTAAATTACTTAATCAGTGAAAAGGTGTCAGAATTATGGTTTATGTAGTAAATGCATAAATACATATGCACAAGTCAGCAACATATAATAATTCTTATTATAAAGTTATCTAGGTTCTGTTAAAGTTGGTGTAAAGACATGATGTAGTAAATTTCTTTAAGAAATATTGGATGTGTATTGAAAACTGTTACCCATGTCTGTGACCATGTATCAGAAGTTTTATTATGATGAGCAATGCTGAGTAAGTAAGCTACTGTACATGCCACACCATCAGCTGCCCTCATGTGTATACGAAGCTTGTGATGTGAAACCCACTCTCCATCTCCCAAGCTGTCCCAGCAGATAATGCATTGGCATTGGCATCTGCAGCATTGCTGCTGAGCAATGTGTACAGAGGTGCATGGGCGGGAGCAGGCATCTATGCATCATGCTGCTGAAGTACATGAACATTATACAACACATACATTATGCAACAAATAGTGAGGCAGCATGGATTAAACAAATTCAAGACTGTATACACATTATATTCATTACTCTGAATCATATCACATAGCAGGTATCAAAAAATAAAAACATTTTTACACGTATGATGACAATCAAATGTCAAACAGTAGCTTGAATTTTCTAAGAGAAAATAGTTCCCCCTAAGTCTTCAAATCAATAAGCACCTTTTACTTAACACTTCCTTAAGCAGCCTCTGTTCTTCATTAAATTGAGCCAATATCATGCTTCAAGCTATGTTCTAGTTTCCTGTCAAAACTCCACGATACAGACAGAACAACGATTTTTGATAAAATTTTAAATCACGATATCTTTTTTCCCCACAATCCACTTTTGATTAAGTAAAACTTGTATGGTGTCTCAAGCTGTGCCCAAGTTACCTGTGAAAACCCCCTGAAAAGTCATCTGGTGATTTTGGAGGAGCACGTTCAGAAAGACAAGACAGTTTTACAGATTTATTATAAATGTAGATACACAAGTAACTGCGAAACTGAAAAAATTGTGTTGAAGTCTGACAAAATAGTGTGAAAATTAAATCTTTAATTAAATCTTTAAATTAATTAATCCAAAATTATTTTTTTATGATTGAGTTGCTGTGAAGATGAATAGCAATATTAATGCTACTCTATAATGGATGATGTTGTAGTAAATATTAATGTTCTGGTATTAATTGCATGATAATTGTCAGAATTATGGTACAATATAGTGATTTATCATGAATCATTAAATGTTAGGGCCCTAAGAAAATGATGATGATGCTATTGCTGATGACAATTATACTTACATTATATGGAGGAAGGTAATGAGAAGTGATGAGAAAAGCAGGAATTCAATCATATTAAAAGAAGTGTTTTATGTTCACTAAGTTTTGTGGACTGTAATTATAGAGACACAGTGGTAATTTTATAAATAAGTAAATGTCTTGTCATTGACAAAAGAAAATGTAATATGCTAACTGTGGTTGTGAAGTACTGTGAAGTAAAAGAATTGTAGTTCATGGAAGAAATCTGATAATCACACAAAGACAAAAGTGTGAGATATTATGTAGATAAACACTATTTGAAAAATACCTCAAAACATAATCGAATTCTGATGAATATTAATTAAAATGTGATATGATGTACAAACAAATCCTAACAAATGTACATGACATTAGTGAGGAATGTGACAAAAGGTATGGGAGGGTTGATATTACTGAAAAGTATGAAAAAGCCTACTCAATTAATTGAATAGATTAAACATGTGTTAATAAACACACATAAGTGATAAGAAGTCATATTCTGGCCCATTTCAGTACACTGTTATTTTTCCATATATTCACTGGCATATACAGCAACTCATAACATTTTAATATGCAATATTCTTGTATACAAGATTTATATGTACTTGTAGCTGCTTAGTTGTCTTCTGAACATACTTTACATCATTTCTCAATAAGATTCATTGATTGATGTAGGTATTTATGAACACTAATTTATCATCTAACATCAAACTTGTTTTAATGTAATAATTGCTGCTGATGATTTTGGCTGGATGTAGATTAAGTTGTTTGCTATTAAGAAATCTCACCTCACATTCTTTGATGGTTTTTCAACCAATTTCTATGTTTACCTTTCATTTAGTTGTCTTTTTATGTGTCTGTTTTGTCATTTGAGGGGGGAACCTAGTACTGGGAACATATTGTCGTAGGAGAATTTGATGATGACTTGATATTGTAAAAGACTGTGTCCAGTATACATAAGGAGCTGGACATTATGATGAAGCCGGAGTAAAAGGAAGGAGAGCAGAGTAGAGACTATAACTTTTTGTAAAGGATAAATCAGAAGAATCAATTGAGAATCAAGATGAGAAGATAAGACCATACCCAATGTAAACAGTCATAATCCTCAACTCTGAAATTGAAAGAAAGCTATCTTACTTTATTGTAGGAATGAAAAAATTTAATAATACTGGATTCTATAATTTTCAGTGCAATTGGGTCCGCCACTGTGATGAATTTTTGAAAGATTTAATGATGCCTTCAGCTGCCATTCTCTTTATTTTATGTACAGTTTCAGCGTAGGCCATTTTCAAGTATCAAAAACAGAAGTATCATATGTTGATACATTAGAGACACTTGTGATTTTGATGTACAAAAAAAATCATATCTTTAGATATACTAGGTGCATTATAACTTACTTTATGGATGATTTTTTAGTAGTAAATAATGTCATGTATGTCGTTGTTCCTATGACACCATGTTATGCTGATAAAATAAATTCGAGATGTTCACGCTATTTTAGAAGCACATTACTTTTGAGCAGTTTCTGCAAAGCTCTTATATATAAGGCCCATTTAATGAACTTGACACTAGGAAGATTATAATTATTTTACAGAAATTTGCTACTTAACGTCGATATGCTTTTGTTCTCGGTTGTATTTAATTATCATTCATCATTCATGTAAATATCACTGTATGTAGTTTCTTTAAAATAACTTATAAATGTTTGTTCTGTTACTGTGGGAGCATATCATTTTTGAATATCACAGGAGAGCTTCTGTAAAGTTTGGAAGGTAGGGCACGAAGTAGTGGCAGAAGTAAAGTTGTGAGGATGGGGCGTGAGTCGTGCTTGGGTAGCTCAGTTGGTAGAGCACTTGCCCACGAAAGGCAAAGGTCTCGAGTTCGAGTCTCGATCCGGCACACAGTTTTAATCTGCCAGGAAGTTTCATATCAGTGCACACTCCACTGTGGAGTGAAAATCTCATTCTGGCATTTTTGAATAGTTGGTGCAAAGATCTTATATATGAAACCTTTCACAGTACTCTAATGAAACAGTACTAAGAACTACAAGAGTTGAGTAAAAACTGCTTTTTGATTGCATGATGCTTCACATTACAGTCATATTTATTAATGAGTGTAGCAATAATTTTATATTCTGTGGTTCTGTAATGCTTCAAAATAGAACTGTTAGAAAGTTGTCTAGGAATTTCCCATTTTCCAGTCTTTTTGCTCGTTTAAAACTCTATCTGACTGATCATTTAGATGAAAAATCTGACCAACATTATATTCACTCCCACAGAAATGAACATACTAGATGAAGACGTGAAATTTAACATACAACCACACACCTTGGAAACAGTGTGATTAAAAATATTATTGCAAACACTAAAGTAGCCTTTGATATGAGCCAGTTGCCACCTCAAGAGCAAAACCACACTACTTGTAAAATTGCAAAAATAATACAAACACAAATAAAATGAGAAAATATGACTAATATAAAAGGAACGGCAGTAGTATTATATGTCAGATAAATAATAAACATCAAGACAATTATGCAATTAGTGTAAAATCAGATAAAGGAAATATATTGAAAATTATGTCAGAAGAAGATTACAACAGAAAAGTACTAGAATTTTTCGACCAAAATAATATCAGAATTATCGACCAGGGTCCAACCATCAAATTTAATGCACAACTCAAGAAAGCACTAAAGAGACTGAAGGTCATATTCACAGAAAAAGGTATAAAAGACACCATTATAATGAATCCGACAACAGCATCACTGCGTGCCCAGCCCAAGATACACAAAGAACAAATTCCGATTCGTCCGATTGTTAACATGGTTAATATCCCAGCACATGCTGTCAAAATAAATAAATAAAAATAAATAAATAAAAAAGCTCAACATACTGCTTAAGCAATATTACATATCTCAGAAAGAATACACTACAAAAAGTTGTTATGATATTGCTAATAAATATAAAAATATAAAAATACCAGAAAATGGAATACTCTTATCACTCAATATATCTAACATGTACACAAACATTCCAGTAACAGAAACTACAGAAATCATTAAAAACAACTTTGTCAGATATAAGACAATCACTCAGGAAGAAATTTGTGAAATAATAGAACTTCTACAATTATTCGCTTCCAACAATTATTTCTCAGTTCAGAACAAAATTTATCTCCAAAAAGATGTGGTAGTAATGGGCTGATGTCTAGGAGGTACATTAGCTACTATTTTTGTTAACACTTCAGAAAAAAACTTTTTAACAAGTTCACTCAAACAACCAAAACTATAGGTATGTCAGTGACCTCTTAATCCTGTTCAATGGTGCAACAGATGAGTACAACATCATGAATTCACAATTCAACAGTTTGCATACAAAAATTAATTTCACTATGGAAGGAGAAAAAAATAACAGCATAAAGTTTCTGAATTTAAAAATTTCAAACAAAAGTCCGAACACATATTCAATATTTTTCATAAACCAATGACACAGAAATAATTATCCACAACAGCCATGCCACCCAAGAGCACACAAGCTCACGTATTTTCATTCTATGTTTCATATACTAAATAATTTACCACTGAAAATAGAAAAAATTGAGAAAGATCTAGATCTTCACTGAAATGAAGCTATTAGTAATGGTTATCCTAGAAACTTAGTAGACATGTTATTCAAAAGGAAAACCAATCCAACACACACCAGCCCCATAGATCAAATAACTCTAACTAGAGAAAAAAGTGATCCACAGAAAAATAAAGTTCTTGTATGGCCATATTATTTCTGACAAAATTACTCGATGTTTCAAGAATACAAAATTATATGTCAGTTACAGAACCACTAACAATATAAAACAATTTTTGAGACAAATACTATGTAAATTAGAACTATTTTCACAATCAGGAATCTAGAAAATTAACTGTGAAGAATGCCCAACATTTTGTATTGGACAAACAGGAAGAAAAGTTAGTACACAATTTAAGGAACACACAACAATAAGTGACAATAACCCATCCACATTTTATTCCCACTTAAAAGACACCAACCAGAAAATTCCTAACAAAGATGGATCACTTCAAACATTACATAAGTTACAGAAAGGAAAAAATCTTGGATGTAATGGAAGAAATTGAAATTTACATCCATCTAAAAGATCAGTCAGACAGAGTTTCAAATAAGCAAATATTCCAAGACAACTTGCTACCAGTTCTATGATGAAGCATTACAGAACCATAGAATGTAAAATTATCACTACACTCATTAATAAATATGACTATAATGTGAAGCATTACAGAACCATAAACTAGTTTTTACTAAACTCTCGTAGTTCTCAGTACAGTTTCATTACAGTACAGTGACAGATTTTATATATAAGACCTTTGCACAAACTAGTCAAAAATGATGTGCTTCCACAATAACAGAACAAATATTTACATGCTATTTTAAAGAAACTATGTAGAGTCATATTTACACCTATGATGAATGATAATTAAATATAACTGAGAACAAAAGCATAAGCAGGTTAAGTAGAAAATTACTGTAAAGTAATTATAATCTTCCTAATATTAAGTATGTTAAAACATGGGCCTTATATACAAGAGCTTCGCAACAACTGCTCAAAAGTAATGCACTTTTAAAATAGTGTGAATACCTTGAATTTATTTTATGGAGTCATAGGAGCAACGACATACACGACATAATTTACTACTAAAAACTCATCCATAAAGTAAGTTATAATGCACCTAGTATAGCTACAGATATGATTTGTTCCTAAATCAAAATCACAAGTGTCACTAATGTATCAGCGTATGATACTTCTGTTTTAGATACTTGAAAATGGCCTAAGGCCTAAATTGTACAATCTTACATGAAATAAAGAGAAAGGCAGCTGAAGGCATCAAGAAATCTTTCAAAAAATAATACTAAATTGTTGCATAACTAGAAGTATTCAACCCAGAAATGTTTGTGTGTGGAACACTGGTGGCATGAAGCAGGGGAATTTGAAGAAATCAGAACTGATACCCATTCTGAAACCATTGACATAGGTGAAAAAAGTTATTTAAATTTTTTGTAGGAATGAAAAAATTATTAAATACTGACTTGTTGTGGTAGAATTCAATCCATAAATGTTTATGTGCACAATTCTGGGGGGAGGGGGGGGGGGGGGTGAACCATGCTGTGATATAATGAAGACCGATCCCCATTCTGCAACACAAGCAGGTGATTTCATTTAAAAGTGCATGTAAATCTAGGTTCCTAAAATTCACCATTTCATGCATTAATAATATATGTAATTAAATGAATTTTGAAGTTTTAATATAAAAATCTGAAATTTATTGCAGTGAGTTTTTATAAATTACATATCAGATGATAGAAACAATATATTTGAGAATGATGTAACTAACTGAATTTCTTTTCATCAAATGTAATCTTTGTTCTCCTTCTTGTGGGTACTTAGCAGGAAGTTGATATGAAATGGAGTCAAGACATGTTTCATGATGCTGTAGAAAGGAGTCATGCTTAGTTGAAATTAGTGGCTCAAGGAAGCAAAAGTTAAATCTTGTCAATCTGATACCTGGAGATTGGAAAATACAAAAACTAAAAGTGTAGAGGTTTTATTTCACTTCATAGTTGGTGATTCATTCAAACATTCATAACCCTGGAAATAGTATATGTTCTTTGCACAGAAAAGAGCTGTGCCCATAGTCACACTTCTAACAGGAAGACAATGCAATCAACTTCAAGACAATCAGCTGAGTAAACAGTAAACTCAACATGCCCTTAATAGACATTCAGAGGACGAGTCCTTGCACAGACATTAATAGAACAGAAAAACTGCTTCTGTCACAAGTAATTTCTTATTTATTATACTACAGCTTTGAAGCCTAAAGCTTCATCTCCAGGTGCCACCAACTGCAAACAAGAGTAGGAGCTACTAGCTTACAAGGGGTATGGGATTGACATGCCAACATGAAAGGTAAAGCCAAGAAAAGTGGTTTTATGTTTCCATAATTCTGTGAGTGCACCACTTTTCATAGCTTTATCTTCATGTTGGTATGTCAGTTCCCATAGCTCTCGTATGCTAGTAGCTCCTACTCTTGTTCACCATTGTTGCCACCTGAAGCTATAGGCTTTGAAACAGGCTGTGCAATTAATAGGAAATGACTGGCAAATGAAGTTGAATAGGAAATTAAGAAATTACTGGCAAATGACGTTGATTTTTTAAAAAATCTATTAATATATTCCTCCGCTGTGGATTTACACCTGGTAAAAATTTTGCATTGCATAGACACTACTGAAGAAGTGTTTTATGGTATGGGGATGTTATACTGCTGCAAGCTATGGTGCAAACAATGTGGTGCAGTGGTTAGGCTTAGTGGTTGGAGTGTTGCAGGCCACCAGTTCCAATTCACCACAAGTATTAATTTGTGGTTTAGTATTTATCAATTCTGCAGTGTTCTTTAAATACCTTATGTTTGTAAAGTCTGTATATTCTAGAATATTAGATGGTTGTGTAAGTACAAGCATTCTGGAATATTCAGTGATTGTTAAATACCAGAATTCTGGAATTTTCCATGTTTGTATAAATAGTTGCATTCTCTGTCCAAGAGGCCAGTTCTGTTTGACCTGTATGTTTGTGTTTGTAATAAATGGGCTAACAATGGTAAGTGCTGTACTTCACTGATGATTCTGCATTTGGATTTGGGTGTGGTTTCAATGTGACATTGTTTGGTGGCTGCACTAGATATTTCAAAACATGTGCACCACAGTATCTCTAATTAGACAGTGCTAAAGCCATCACCTACATGGATTGAAACTGAAATATAAGCAGACATTGTTTCTAAGATCTGTATATTCAAGATAAAGATGAATTCCCAAACAGGCATAAGTCAGCTGCACAACAGGCAGCCATTGGTGTTCTCAGAAAACACTGATCACATCCCAACAAAATGGTTCAGAGGATTCAAATGAGCCACAAAGCACAAGTGAGATGCCATGGTGTTGGACTGTGCAGGTGAGCAGCAGCAGTTCAAGAACAATAAGTAGAAACTTACTAGCTGAGATACAGCAAATCCAAGATAAACTGAAGAAAATTTTCAGTGACAATCTGCAGCAAGTCCACATAGCAGAAGAACGATAGGAGAACAGAGCCCAGTGTCATGATGAAATGAGACAGTCATATGCCATGTTTTGGATTCGAATAGGATAAAAGCTGATAAAATCTCAAATTCATGAAAGGAGCTGCACAAGACATGTAACGAGCTCTTCTGGTAAACACTGTCACAGTGACAGATAAATTCATCTAGTGATACCAGCAAATGCAATATGAAAGATTCAAATAGCAGTTGTAGAAGACCACCATAAGCTCACCTCTCTCAGATGCCAGATAGGTGGGAAAGGGAATTGGCAGCATATGGCAACCAGAATGTCAGGTCAAATACACAAGAGATAGTTGCCTTGAACTTTGACCCAATAGGTCAGGAGGTAACAGAAAATGTCAAAGAAGAGGTGTGTGTATTTTGGTCACCAATCTTTGCCTTCAGTTGAAGCCACCATGAACAATGGACTACGACATCTTGAACTCAGTTTGTACCCATCAAATGACAATCCATCTTCTGACCAATGTAGGCACAATAAACTCTATTGCCAAGTACAACTCCCCACAGGTAGACAGGCATTTGGAGGATGGAGAAAAACATGTCAGTATGTTTTTACTGTGGTTGCCTAGCACATGTTGTACACTACTGCAGGGTGAAAAGAAGAGTGTTCAACAACTATTGTGCTGCAAGACATAAATGCGGAAGTCCTGTACACACCAATCCACTGTAGATGATTGCAGATGACCTGTAGGCTGAAGACCATTGCCACACACTGCACAAGGTCACTCTTCGACATGCCATAGACATACCCCATTGCCAACCAGAGGTCCCAGCTGTCTAATTCAGTGAAAATAAGCCAGGCAAACATCTACAGAGGTGATTCTACCACACATGAATATCCTCCATGGACAAAAATTATCAATACATCAGGAAATATCATTGACATTATCACTGGCAACCAATTTGTCCAGATGCTGTGTTCTGTGATACAAATGTGATTATGCTAAAGACTGTAGATGGGAAAGTGTCCAACTGACAGGAAAATACATTGCAAGAATAACTATCAACAACAGAATGCAGGCTTTCAAATTTTTCATTTTAGCAGAATGTAGTCATAATGTTATTCTTGCCTGGGATCTCTTTCTGGCATCACAAGCAGGCATAGACTGTGGAAGATCAGACTTCAAGACTGATAAAGTTATTCCAACAAGCGCACATCATGAAGATGCTCTCGGTGGATGTTTGCAGTTGAAGATGTTATCAGGCCATCACCAATAATATGATTTAGCCATTACTTGAGAAGCTCAGATCTGGCACTTTTGCTGATTGCAGTAAGCTTCTCATGCACACAAAAGTAATCCACATGACAGCGATGAACATAAGCACTGTGTGGGGGGGGGTCAAGGAGAATTCTGGATAATTAATTGTCATGAGCAGCCACAACTAATCCCTAAAGGAATATGTGTAGGCACAGCTGAACCAGGTAGTGCAGCTTAGTGTCACCAGTGAAGAGATATGCTCTGCCACTGCAACAGATAAAACAGAGGAGAAAGGAGGAAGTACCATCAAATGCCAACATGATCTGCCCTGACCAATGAACATCAATGCATTAATTTTTGGTTAGTTTAAAATCAAAAGTGAAGAAAATACAGATCATGTGGCCCATGGAAAAATATTGTACTAACCCAGGGGATCTTCCACCAATTGGAAAATTGTACTGAAATGCAGGAGGATCTGCAGCGAATTGACACATGGTGCAGGGAATGGCAATTGAATCTCAATGTAGACAAGTGTAATGTGCTGCGAATACATAGAAAGAAAGATCCCTTATCATTTAGCTACAAAATAGCAGGTCAGCAACTGGAAGCAGTTAATTCCATAAATTATCTGGGAGTACACATTAGGAGTGATTTAAAATGGAATGACCATATAAAGTTGATCGTTGGTAAAGCAGATGCCAGACTGAGATTCATTGGAAGAATCCTAAGGAAATGCAATCCGAAAACAAAGGAAGTAGGTTACAGTACGCTTGTTTTCCCACTGCTTGAATACTGCTCAGCAGTGTGGGATCCGTACCAGATAGGGTTGATAGAAGAGATAGAGAAGAACCAACGGAGAGCAGCGCGCTTCGTTACAGGTTCATTTAGTAATCGCGAAAGCATTACAGAGAAGATTGATAAACTCCAGTGGAAGACTCTGCAGGAGAGACGCTCAGTAGCTCGGTACGGGCTTTTGTTGAAGTTTCGAGAACATACCTTCACCGAAGAGGCAAGCAGTATATTGCTCCCTCCTACGTATATCTCACGAAGAGACCATGAGGATAAAATCAGAGAGATTAGAGCCCACACAGATGCATACCGACAATCCTTCTTTCCACGAACAATACGAGACTGGAATAGAAGGGAGAACCGATAGAGGTACTCAGGGTACCCTCCGCCACACACCGTCAGGTGGCTTGCGGAGTATGGATGTAGATGTAGATGTAGATGTAGATTAGCCAGTACCCATACAGTACATCACCAGCTAAACAACAGATAATCTGGGTGGAAATGGAGAAGATGCTGCAAGATGACATCATTGAATTATCAGGCAGTTCTCAGTCCTCTCTTGTGATCCTTGTGAAGAAGGATGCCAAATGGTGTATGTGCATGAAATACCAATGACTGAACAAAATTGTGAAGAGAGATGTGTATCCATTTTCACACATAATGACACTTCACACTGCCTGAAAGGAATAACGTATTTTTTTTTATTATGGAGATACTGACAGGTTACAGGAAATTCAAAATTTACTGGGGAAAGACTGCCTTCAAATCTCCTGATGGGTTCTATGGTTTTAAAGGTATACTATTTAGACTGTGTAAAGGTCCAACCACTTTACATGGAGAGCCTGCTCTGACACTCTGTGTGTGTGTGTGTGTGTGTGTGTGTGTGTGCAGAGTGTGTGTGTGTGTGTTTTGAAGTATGCTCAGACTGTTTGTGTCTTGAAGTATGCTCAGACTGTTAGTCTCCTCCTGAATTGCAAAAAGTGTCTTTTCATCATTCACAAAGTAAAATCTTGAGGTATCTAGTGAATGACAATGGAGTCAACCACAATCCAGAGGAAATAAAAGTAGGCACAGATTTCCTAATTCCTTGGCATCTTCATTATGTGAGACTTTACTTGGAGTGTTCTTGTACTGCTGGTGATTCATAAAGGACTTATGTGGCAAGGATTGTTGCTTGCAAGAAGTATTCTAGGAAGATACCAAATTTTCCTGGAATGAGATGCAAGAAAGATATTTCCCTTTCCTTAAGGGGGTGCTAATATCTTCTCCAGTTATAATATTCTATGACAATTACTGAAAGAGGACTTCACAACCACACTAACTCCAGTACATTTTGAGGAGGATGCTGAAAAGATGGTAGCTCACACTTCCAGAGTACTTTCCAAGTCTGAGAAGAATTACATTACAACCCAGAAAGAGTGTTCTGCAGTTGTTTGGGTCACCATCAAATTCCAGTCATATTTATTTGGCAAACCATTCTTGGCTGTGGTGGACCACCATTCTCTTAGCTGACTGAGTAACCTGAAAGATCTGTTACTTTGACTATCAAGATGGGCACTGAGTCTTCAGCAGAATGATGTCACAGTGATGTACAAAAGTGGATGCAAACACAAGGACACAATTGCCTTTCACTATGGCAGAAGATGGCAGCATCAATAAAATGTCAGTCATCACTGCATTAAATGACATTTCATCTCAAAAAATTGAAGATCCACAGAAGCCTTGAAGAAAGAGGAATCAATGAAAGGATAATTCAAATTACTCGAGGATTGTGTGAGAAACTGTGATCCAATGAGGCAGTAATGGTTGTTCATTGTCCCAGCTCATCCATGGCCAACTATCCTGAAGTATTTCCTTGATGCAGCAACATCTGGACACCTGGGAGTTGTGAAGACTGAAGACGGAAGACTGAATTACACACATTTATTACAGGCCAGATCTGTTCTGATCAGTTGGATACTATGAATCACTGTGAGGAATGATGATGAGAGTTCTACATGCAGCAGCTATCTCCAGGACATCTGTCACCAATCCTGCCTACAACAGCACCATTTAACCAAGCTGGAATCAATTTCTTGGAGAGGTTCATGAAGCTGACAAGGTGGAATGGATGGCTAATGGACTGTACTGGCTACCTCATCCGCTGTGCTGTCACCAAAGCTGTGATGTTTACGGAAGCTCTGAATTTGCAGAGTTGCTTGTAGAAGATAACACCTGGAAGCATAGAGGAGCCTCTGTGCTGATCTTTGATTGTGGAAATGTTTCCTAATTGAGACTAGTATCAGAAGTAATTTCATGTTGTGACATCACGGACATGATGATAACTGCATACCAACCACAGATGAATGACCTCCCAGAACACTGTAATAAGAAACAGATATCCCTCAATGTAAAGTGTGTCCCTTTCAAACCTCTCACATTTCCAAGGCCCAGGGAAAACTACAGTAGAAACTGCACCATATTCTAGAGCATCTCAAAGAATTTATATAATAATCATCAGTACACCTCTATGCACACCATGTGATCAAACATATCCAGACACCCCCAAAAAGATACATATTTCATATTAGGTGCATTGTGCTGCCACTTACTGTCAGGTGCTCCATGTCAGCAACCTCAATAGTCATTAGACATCATGAGAGAGCAGAATGGGGTCCTCTGTGGAACTCATGGACTTCAAATGTGGTCAGGCACTAGGGTGTGACTTGTGTCATACATCTGTACACGAGATTTCCACACTCTTAAACAACCCAAGGTCCACTGTTTCCAATGTGATACTGAAGTGGAAACATGAAGGGAGATGTACAGCACAAAAGCACACAGGCTGAACTTGTCTGTTGACTGACAGAGACCCCTGACAGTTGAAGAGGGTCATAATGTGTAGTAGGCAGACATCTATTCAGACCATAGCACAGGAATTCCAAACTTCGTCAGGATCCACTGCAAGTACTATGACAGTTGGGTAGGAGGTGAGGAATCTTGTATTTCATGGTTGAGTGGCTGCTCATAAGTCACACATCATGCTGGTAAATGTCAAATGATGCCTCACTTGGTGTAAGCAGAGTAAACATTGGATGATTGAACAGTGGAAAAATGTTGTGTGGAGTGACGAATCACAGTACACAATGTGGCTATCCGATGGCCAGGTGTCAGTATGGTAAATGCCCAGTAAACGTCATCTGCCAGCATGTGAAGTGCCAACAGTAAAATTTGGAGGGCGTGGTGTTAAGGTGTGGTCGTGTTTTTCTTGGAGGAGGCTTGCACCCCTTGTTGTTTTACTTGGCACTATCACAACACAGATGCCAACACAACAGATGCCAACACAGGCCTACACTGATGTTTTAAGCGCTCTCTTGCTTCCCACTGTTGAAGAGCAATTCAGGGATGGTGATTGCATTATTCAGCATGATTGAGCACCTGGGGTGGAGTGGTTACATGACAATAACATCCCTGTAATGGGATGGCCTGCACATAGTCCTGACCTGAATCCTATAGAACATCTTTGGGATGTTTTGGAACGCTGACTTCATGCCAGGCCTCACTGACTGACATCGATACCTCTCCTCAGTGCAGAACTCCATGAAGAATGGGCTGCCATTCCCCAAGAAACTTTCCAGCAGTTGATTGAATGCATGTCTGTGAGAGTGGAAGGTTCCATCAAGGCTAAGGGTGGGCCAACACCATACTGAATTCCAGCATTACCGATGGAGGGTGCCATGAACTTGTAAGTCATTTTCAGCCAGGTGTCCAGATACTTTCATCACATAGTGTATGAACTATCTGTAACATGAAGAATATCATGCCTGTATTTACTTTCTTGCCATTGTTGCAGTCAAATAAGTAGCATAACATCATAACACTGAAATATTGTCCACTTCAGTTGTATACAACTGGTGCTTCACAAATTGCCACAAGAAGAAATCAAGTGGGTAATATCAGAGGAACATACTGGCCAGGCAGTAGGTCACCTGCATCCGATCCAGTGATTGTGAAATTTCATATCCAGTAACTTGTGAACAGCTGTTGACCAATACAGCAGAACTCCATCTTGTTAAATGTGATCCATATTGTTAAAGATGATATTCAGTTGCAAGGGAATCTGAGGATATACAAAGTGCTCCAACATCTCCAGATACACAGACCTATTCACTTTGTTTTCTGCCAATAATAACAGTCTAGCAATCCCATCGTGCATTAGACAACACAATAAATTCATTTTAGGGCTATCACAAACATGTTCAATGATAGTGTGTGGTTGTTATATGCTTCAGATCCAAACATTATGCTGGTTAACCATTCCTGATACATGAAAGGGTGCCTCATCTGAGAATAAACATCTTTCCAAGAAGCTTTCATTCAAGTCAATATGCTATGGCAAATTATTGGCAAATTGTTATCAGTATGGTTTCTTGTTCCACTTCAAACAATACAGAATCTGCACTATTTGTACAAATAAAGACTCTGGTGCAATACTTTGTGCAATGTTACTCAGGATACATTAAGTTGCAACTTTTTGGAACAGCTGCAGATAGTCAGAAAACAGACTTTCAATATTTTTTTGGAAATTGTCTTTGACTCAAAATTTTGATACAAATCCTAAGCAGATAGTGAAGAGGCTGCATTCAGATGAAACAGAAATAGACATTATTTTGTCTCTTTTTGAAATAGTTGATTATTTGCAGAAATACTGAATGGTTTAAGTCTACTCTCCACAAAGAAGCAAACACTTAACACTCTGAAGAGCAAACCCCTGTTTTATGAAGACATAGAGAAATTCCTTTGCTTGTGCCAGGAAGACAGAATTAAATTGATGTACAAGTGACTATTTGTAAATAGATCAGACAATTTAGAGTTATTTCTCCGAATTAATTCTGAAGTTGTAAACTATTTCAAAATGAGGCTGAAAAATTAGTCTTTTCTGTGGGGAGTATTTTAAAAATCAATGTTGTGATTCACAGCTTGCTCACCATTCTACATTATGCCTACATTCCTCAGTAGTGAAATTATTATTTCCAGTTTCAGTGACTACTTGTGACATCCCCAAAGTGCAGGGATTAGTACAGCTGAGCACTACTCTAGGGACCAGGTTCTATTCGCAGCAATCCCAACACTTCTGAAAGATACAAGCATTTTTATCAAATCGTGCCAAGATTAGAATGGCCTAAGATTGTAGGTTTTTCACTATTTGTCTTTACTTTTTTGATAAGTCATTTTCTTTAGCTTTCAAACATTCAATATATTGTTGTTAACACCTCAGACACTCCACAAACTATTACAGTCAAGTTCTAAACCTCGTAATTACTTTTAAAAAATGTGAGGCTATTTTAACATTAATCACAATAATATGTTTGTGCCTAATATTTATTTCCAATTTTTTTACATACATGGAAAATACTGTCAAATGTTTAAACACTATTTTTGGAAATGTTATAGCAACTGTTGATGTATAAATCCAGAGCTGATTTAGGGCTCAGGCAAAATAAGCAGCTGCTTGGCATGCCCAGCTGAGAGGTTGAAAATTTGCATACAAGGTGCAACAAAATTTATAGCTAAAACCTGTGTAGATTACTGGAAAAGTTCCTAAATCACTACTTTGACTTGCATTGTATTCTTTGCTGCTTGTTAGATGTCACATAGGCTGACAAGGATTATGATCCTTAATCAAGAAGACAAAAGTGTAGGGACCGTTTCCTCTGTATGAAGCACTACTAAAGTCCAGAAATGCAGATCAACATTGGTAGTAGTAAGGAAACTCAAGAGCCACTCAACAGTTGCAAAGCTTTGACAGAAGGGGCAACCATAAATGGGAAGAGGATGTAACAAAGCATCTAAAATGATAGGGTATGCCAGTGCCACCATACAGAGAACCACTAATAAGATTCAGGTCTAGATGTAGCTGTAATTAGCACCAGTGAAAATTATTGAAACAGCAAGTAACAATTTATGCCTGAGAGGGAGACATGCTGCAAGTTCTGATGCACACAGTGTAGTCCGGTGGTTAGAGTTAGTGGTTTATATGCTGCAGGTCACCAGTTATAACACGAACCGCCTTCAATTATTTGTTACTGTGTACTTATTGTTTCTATAATATTTTTTTGATATCTCATATTTGTAATTTTCACATATTCTGGAATACTTGATGGTCATATAAATACCAGCTTCATGGAATAATCTGTGTTTTTCTAAGTGGCAGTCTCCATCCAGAAGTTGAGCTCTATTCTGGTTATATGTTAGTGTCAATAACAAACATGCTTCCAGTTCTGAGTATGGTACTTTACTGATGACCCTGCCTTTGGATTTGGACTTGTCTGTGGTTTTGACTTGACAATATCTCCTATTACTGCAAAGTAAAATATACTGGTTATGTTGAGGTTATACTTGGAACAATATTTAGGTCTAAGACCTGCTATCATTGAATTTCTGAAGTGAAAAGGAAAGCAGAAACAGAAATCAGAAGATCTAGAAGGGATTGAAGACGTTACATTATAGTGAAATTCACTGCACATTGTGTTGCAAGATGAGAAGCAACTTATTTCTGATTTGACACAGAAAATGCAAACATATGAAACAAAAATTGTAATGTGCAAGGAACAATTTCCAACAAAGAATACACCACCACCTCCCAATCTGTGTAAGCTCTCTGGAAGTTATCAAAACACAAATTTAGAGGAATTCATTGGGTCATTGAAAGATTTATGGGAACAGCTTTCTAAATGTGCAGTTTTCTAAACTGCTATTATCATATCTTCTGTCCTTGAACTGTTTTCTAGACCATTTGCCATTTTAGATGAATGCAACCCCATGCTTGAGCAGATGGAACTAATTGATCTGCAGTGTAATCCCCATTTTAAAGACAAATTCTGTTACATTACAAGTTCCCAGGATTTTTTTTTCCTTTTTTCTTTTCTTTATGGTGGAACTAAATAAGTCACCATTTTTTGGCTACCTCAGTAACAAAATTATGCAAAACTGTCAGTGTTTTCCTGTGTCCCAAATACATACTTAACTTTATCTAGTCTCCAGTGAGCCACAAATAGTTGAATAATACTGAAAATTGGTTTTATTTGTGATCTATTAGTTGACAAATGTGAAACCAAGCTTCATGCAAGACAATTAGTGTTCCTATTCTGACTGAATTGCCATCTAATGTGAAATGTTTGGATTTTTCCATCTTCCTGCAGAGACAATATGTGTGGAGGTGAGGGTACTGTGCAGTCAGATGAAGGAGATCTGCACAAGTGAAAGATCTCTACATGTGTGCACAATCATTGGCCACTTTTGGCATAGACAGTTATAGTATTGACTCTTTGGCAGTTGCCCACAAGAGTAAATAAATAAAAACTTAAGACTGCCCAAAGGGAGAGGCAGGGAAGTAAGCTTTGTCTCCCTCTTGAAGGGCTGATGGCCCGCACCCATGAGTTGTTCTATGGCAAAAATAGAACTGAACCATGACCATATGGATTGCCTATCTCTTTTGGTCTCAAGGGTCTAATGCTTGAACCCCTTCACTGACTAGGATTAATCTTTTCATTCACTTCAAAATCGTAAAAAGAAACAATGAGCTATGCACAATATTCTGCATCCCACCTACACTCCCAAACTGCTGTGAAGTGCATAGTAGAGTGAAGTGAAACACACAAAAATCTTTTGGTAAAATCAATGGCAGAAATGCTTGCTCTGCTTGTCAGTGACACACACAAGGTAGTTTAGGCCTGACTTCAACTAGCATCTTATGCAATCATAGTTAAAAACACCCCCACCGAAACTGCCACTTTATAGTTTCCAAACTACCTTTGTAATGTAATAGTGCAGAACAGATGGTGACAAGATGTACTCAAGACAACAGTGTGGCAATAAAAGTAGGCAACATTCATTGCAGAACTACTGTAACAGAAGATCACAGAACTGTTCAATTGGCTCTAATGAACAGAAAGATGACTACGACTGAAATATGGACAGAGGTTATAGGAAGAGTGTCACCACAAACTGTTGGGAAGAGATTACTGCAAATGGGGGTGAGATCTAAAATTACAATGTAAAGCCAGAGTCAACTTGAACATTCAAAGGCATTCTGTGGGTTTCAGTAATGTGACTTGCTTCAGTTTGTGATGGCCAGATTGCTGCCAACATGGATATGGATGATAAGGACTTGTAGAACTCCTCTTGATAGGTCAGGGGTGCACTACACGAAGGAAGCAGTTACTTGGGTACCAGAGTAATTGTGGAGTGCATGTGAGGTTTGTTTTGGGTAGGCAGTAGTTTGAGGTGCTCTGATGAAGACTCACCACTCAATTCACAGCAAGTGAAGTCAAATGGCGTTTGGAATAAAGACAGTTCAACTGTCACAATTTTATCAGTAAACTGTCAAAGTATTTATAATAAAGTTCCCAAATTTACAACCCTACAGGAAAGGTCTCATGCTCAAATTCTTGTGACTGACTGCAGGCTGAAACCTGAAGTGGAAAGCTCTAAGATATTTAGTAAGTCATTGTCTCTATTGAGGTCAAAGTTGAATGTGACATTGAAGTCATATGGTAATGTATAACAAGTGTAAGTGAAATGAAGTTAACTGTTGGATGTTTCTACCAACCACCCATTTCCACTGTGGAAGTTCTAGAGTCATTCAAAGAAAGTATACTGTCAATAGCATGTAAATATTCAGATCAACAGTACTAGTTGGAGATAACTTGAACCTGCCAAGTATAGACTGGGATGTCTGTGGATTGTGGGGGTACAGACAGACAGCCATGCGAAATTCTTTTGAACATGTTTTCTGAAAATTGCCTTGGGCAGCTAGCTTGGCATCTCACATGCAGTGGAAATATCATAGACCTGGTAGCTACAAATAGGCTGGACCTTATTGACAATGTCAGTATAGAAATGGGGTTAGCGATTATGATATCATTATAGCAACTATGATTATGGAAGTTAATAAATTAGTCAAGATGGCTAGGAGAGTGTTTCTGCTAGATAGAGCAGATAAGCAGCTATTACCATTTTACTTAGCCAGTGAATTGGCATCACTTAGTACCAGTAATATGGATATAGAGGAATTAGGGACAATGTTTAACCAGATTGTAAATCTGGGGAGTTACGTCTCTAGTAAGTGGACTAACGATGGAAACGACCCACCATGGTTTGATAACGAAATCTGTAAGATGCTGAGGAAGAAGAAGCTGCTGGACTCCAGGTTCAAAAGGGTACACACAAACAATGACAAGAAAAGGTTAGTAGAGATTCATGTGTCTGCCAAAAGATCTATGTGCGAAGCATACAACTACCACTGTCACACCCTAACAAAATATCTGGCAGAGAACCCAAGAAAATTCTGGGTGTATGTAAATTTGCTAAGTGTGTCTAAGGCTTCCATTCAGTCCCTTGTTGACCAGTCTGGTGTAGTAGTTGAAGGTAGCAAAACGAAAGTTTTAAATTTCACATTCAAGAAATCATTCACACTTGAGAACCATAGAAAAATACCATTATTTGACCATCAGATGACATAGAAATAGGCATACCTGGGGTAGAGAAACAACTTAAAGATTTGAAAACAAATAAATCACAAGGTCCAAAAGTAATCCCAGTTTAATTTTACAAAGAGTACTCAACAGCATTGGCCCCTTTATCTAGCTTGCATTTACCATGAATCTCTCACCCAGTAAAAAGTCCCAAGCAACTGGAAAAAAGCACAGGTGGCTTCAGTACATAAGAAAGGTAAAAGAACAGACCACAAAATTACAGACCAATATTCCTAGTTTCTGTTTGCAGCAGAATCCTTGAACATATTCTCAGTTCCATTGTAATAAACTTTCCTGGGGCTAATCAGCTTCTGTCCATGAATTAGCTTCTGTCCATGAATTAGCATGGTTTTATAAAGCATCACTCATTCACAACTCAGCTTGCTCTTTTCTCACATGATATACGGAGAACTATGGAAGAAGGGCAAGGGGCAGATTCCTAGATTTCCAGAAAGCATTTGATGCGGTGCCCCTGTTTGGACTGTTAATGAAGATACAAGCTTATGAAACAAGTTCACAGACATGTGAGTGGATCAAAGACTTCTTAAATAATAGAAACCAGCATGTTGTCCCTAAGGCATGTGTTTATCAGAGACAAGGGTATCGTTAGGAGTGTCCCAGAGATGTGTGATAGGATCACAGGTGTTCTCTGTATACATAAACGATTTGGCAGACAGTGTGGGCAGCAGCCTGTGGTTGTTTGCTGATGATGCCATGGGGTATGGTAAGGTGTCAAAGTTAAGTCACTGTAGGAAGATACAAGATGACTTAGACAAAATTTCCAGTTGGTGTGATGAATGGCAGCTACCCTAAACGTGGAAAAATGTAAGTTAATACAGAATAATAGGAAGAACAAACCTGTAATGTTCAGATATAATATATCTAGTGTCCAGCTTGACACAGTCATGTTGTTTAAATATCTAAGTGTAACACTGCAAAGCAATGTGAGGGGGAATGAGCACATGAAAACAGTAAGAGGGAAGACAAATGGTCAACTTCAGTTTATTGGGGGAATTTTAGTGGTTCACCTGTAAAATATACTTCATATAGGATGCTAGTGCGACCTATACTTTTGTAATGTTTGAGTCTTTAGGATCCATACCAGGCCAGATTGGGGGAAGGCATTGAAGCAATTAAGATGAGGGCTCCTAGGTTTGTTACCGGTAGGTTAGGCAAAACTTAAGTGTTACAGAGATGCTTCGGGAACTCAACTGGGAATCGCTGGAGGGAAACACTACTGAGTAAATTTGGAGAAGAGGAATTTGAAGCTGACTGCCAAACAAATCTGCTCATACCAACATACATCATGCATAAGGACCACAAAGATAAGATATAAGATAGGAGAGATTAGAGCTCATACAGAGGCATACAGACAGTCATTCTTCCATCGCTCTATTTGCAAGTGGAACAGGAGGAGAAATGACAAGCAATGGTACAGGGTACCCTCCACCATGCACCGTACAGTGCCTTGCTGAATATCTATGTAGCTATAGATGTAGACGTAGACCTAGTAACAGTCCATAGATTGTTGAGATCCATGCCTCTCCAGCACCTTGAAGCAAAGTATGGGGAGCTATTGGATATGTTAACAGGACTGCTTTGGTAATTGTTGAAGGGAGGCAGACTGCTTATCAGTATGGTACAAGCAGGATGCCAGATGGAAATTCCTGATGAAGCAAGGCCACACACTGAAGTTCTGAACACAAGTTCCTTCAGAGATTTACAGATCCTTGACTTGCCTGCCTGATCTCTAGATTGATTACTCTTAATACACATGTGAGATGTGGTGGGAAGATATTTACATCCTCATGCACTAACACACTTCAGTACATATTTCAGGCATGGCAAGAAATTCCTCAGATGACAATCAAAACCTGTTAGCTTTCATGCCACAATGAATACAATAGCATAACCATCTCTACAAGAGTCAAACTTTGCTGATGTTGATTATGGATATCAGTTCCAAATGAAATGAATGTTCAGTTAATAAATATCAATTATGCAATGACCATATCAAAAAGAATTGATAAATATTTCACTGGTACTTCTCAGTGCAACACTTCCCATTCATATAAATCCTGGTAATAAAAAAATTGTAAAACAATAAGGATACATTGATCAGAATTTACACTGAAGACATACGTACAGAGGAACTTACGTAACATTCACAGAAACTCCATATGTATAATTTTATATTTTTGTTATAGTAGATAAAATAATTGATAAGAGGATGTAATAATTACTAAAACTAGCCTTATTTATTATTTTTTCTGTCCTGTTTTTCCCCTATCTCTGGTATAAATTTCTCACCCACTTCCATGCCCATGTTCTGGTGGAATCTTGCTTGTTGAAATCATGAACATTTGCTACAATAACAGTATAATAGGGACACATTTCTATGAGATGTTTCTGATGTTGGTAACATACATGAAACAAAATATGAACACCTACATTTCTAATTTTGTTGTTTTCTTCCTGAAGAGTCTGCACAGCTGGTCCACCCATTTCAGCTTCTCTTTCTTGTTCCATCAATTTTTGCTTCATTTCATCTATCTGTGACAGCAGCGACTTCATTCTCTGCAAAAAATTAAAAATGTTTTGAGCAAACAAACGATAGAATCTTTTTTTAAAATATCAATATTTTTCCACAATTAATCTTTACTTCAACAAAGGTGTTTGCAACTCCACAGCAGAATTGGTTTAGATCACCTTTAAGATTAATATCTGATTTTGGCTTTGTGAGCAACATCCTACCAATATGACCATATCTCAGATGTGCTTAAATGATTTTGTCAACCAGTGGTCTGCATCTCTACTATGTTTGGAAACTCCACTGAAACTATCACACACACGAAGGAGGAATAGCATTCCACAGAACTTGGCTGTTAATGGATTAGTGACAGCTTCTTTGGAGTTAACATTTCATGGAATACCAATATCTTACAAACTACATTAGTAATATCATGTGGCTCATACATCTTTGACTGAACCTCTTCTGTTCATAAGACTGTAGAATTACTTGGACTACAATCGCCTGCTTTTACTGTTTACAGACAATATAACCTCAGAACGAAAGAGCAAAGAGCATACCTTATGTATAGGGTTTGGACAAAAATGTATTAAAAATGACAATATGTACATATAATATGGGCTTAAAAATATAAAATATGGAAAAACATGGAGACAAAAAACTAAAATTTTCAAATAAACCACACTTTTTTATACCAAATACAAACAATATTATGCTTGTTCAGCCTCACTGGCATTATTTGTATTGTTACAATACACAATCACACTTTTTTTTAATCAAAACTATTTCTGTTTGAATGGAACAACGCTTTGTGCTGACTGAAAGATCTTTCAGTGTTTCAGGATGTGATTGGAGCAAACTTAAATTTGCACAATCCTAAAAGTGATTATGGCATGTCAAGTTTGTCAGCTATTCTTTCGTACAGTGTACTGTTAATTTTTGTCAGCAGATTAAATCTTTTATTTTTCTCAAGTAGGTAGTTCAATTTTTGCTTTAACTCATCAATGGATCCTTCTGTTTAGCTAATTGTCATATTAATGCCTTCAATAATCTTCACATGGGTTTCAGTAATGTTGAAGGGTTTTCCAATGGTTTAATCTGATGCAATGAAAACTAGTAACAGCTTTTCATGTACCCCTAATCAATCTTTAGAGTATCATTTTCAAGAAGTTCTTTTTATTCAAAACACAAGCAGGGTCATCTTTAAATTGAAAAATAATTGTTTTAATGTCACAGAAATGCTCAACATAGTATTCAACTGCTTCTGTCCATGTACTCCAACATCTCAGTACATAGTGGTTCGAGAATTTCCGCTCAAATTCTAGAATCACTTGGCCTTCCACAGTCTCAAACTCATGATATTTTAGATGTGAGTGGGAGAAAGGCACCCTATCTGCTGTGTGTCACCTGTGTGTGTGTGCAGGTTTGAAGTATGTTGTACAAAAACAGTAGACACGGCGATCGAATGGCTCCCACAAGTGCTTGTCGGTCAGTCCATAGAGGTCGTAATTAAAGCACACGGCAGCACCAAGGAACTTCTGTGTTATTCTATGCTGTTTTATAACTGTGACTATTGTTAGTGACAAAAGAACAATTGAGTGTAAAAAGATTTTTAGTAACTTTTAACTTGAAATTGCTAGAGGGAAGATACGTGTATGATTCCTGTATAATAGAGTCGTGGTTATAAAGCCGACTCTGTTGTAAATGTAACTTAAAGTGAGACAACACAGGTGACTTACAAGAAGTCAATTGTTTACGTGAGAAGTGTGAATTTTGTTCTTTGTGGAAGTTCAAATATACCAATAGTTGTTGAAAAGTATTCTTCGAGTACCTCATTATATCACAAAGAGAGAGAAAGTCTTAAAGGTTCCTGTGACTAGCATCATTTGTTGGGGGTTGTAGAGATTCCAGAAGGTGGCTATCCAGAAAAGAAGATCAGCTGCTAAGTATTTGGAAGAAGGATCATTCCCGATAAGCATTTAAGTCACCTTCATGCTCCGCTCTAGTCAGCGGTGGTCTCAATTGTAATGCGGTGGTCTCAATTGTAATGTCAACAGCAGCCGATGCAGTCTCTGGAGGAGTGTGCCTGCTAAGTATTTGGAAGAATTCATCTTCGGTTGTTAAGAGGATCATGCCTGATAAGCATTTAAGTCACCTTCATGCTCCACTCTAGTCAGCAGTGGTCTCAATTGTAATGCTGACAGCAGCCAATGCTCTCCACATGTAGTTAGGTCTTATTTTTGCCTAAGCTATTCTTTGAAAGTAATCTCTTATCCAGTTGGTCTATACAAACTTGGGTGCAGATTTTTAAACTGCTAAGAATATTAGATTAATAGAAAATATGATTTTGTATGAATCATTACATAATTATGATAATATGATACATAATTTTATACATAATGCAGAAGGTTTTTTTACCTTTTATGAAATGTGATATACAGGGTGTTACAAAAAGGTATGACCAAACTTTCAGGAAACATTGCTCACACACAAAGAAAGAAAATATGTAATGTGGACACGTGTCCGGAAATGCTTACTTTCCATGTTAGAGCTCATTTTAGTTTCATCGGCATGTACTGTACTTCCTAGATTCACCTCCAGTTGGCCCAATTGAAGGAAGGTAATGTTGACTTTGGTGCTTGTGTTGACATGCGACTCATTGCTCTACAGGACTAGCATCAAGCACATCAGTACGTAGCATCAACAGGTTAGTGTTCATCACAAACATGGTTTTGCAGTCAGTGCAATGTTTACAAACGCTGAGTTGGCAGATGCCCATTTGATGTATGGATTAGCACGGGGCAATAGCCGTGGAGTGGTACATTTGTATCGAGACAGATTTCCAGAATGAAGGTGTCCCAACAGGAAGACGTTCGAAGCTGCACATTCCCAAGTAAGTCAACTCGTGTAAGAGAAGTGGGAAGTTTGCACATACACTTCACACAGTCTTAGTCATCAAAAACGTTAGAAGTTTTGGTTCTGGTGGCAAAATAATGTTGGGGTAACATGTCTTTAAATTTCGAGATCCTACTGGAAGTTTCCAAAAATATTTTTTTCACATTTGATATTAAACTATCAACATTTTTGTAATTTACGTTTATGCATTCTGCTAATCTATTTATTACAGGCGCCAAACACATTATATGGATCATTTTAGGATATAAAACATAACAGGACATCTGCTGCTTTAATCATATAAGGAACAGTATTGGTAACTAACAGGAAAACTTAAAATGCTTTGCTGATGCTTAGTAGTTAGATTCAGGAAGTTCTTCAGTGCCAACAGAAAGGATTTGCCCAATTCATCTCCATACAGTCATCCTATTACTGCATTGCCAATGCACCATCCTTGGGTGTCTGTTGTCTCATCGATTGTGACCCATGTAGTACCATCCTGAATTATGTCTCAAATTGATGCCAAACAATTCTCATAAATGCTGCTGACATAATGTTCTGTAAGTGTGGATTCATCAGGAATATGTCTGCCTAAACACTTCTCTAGCAAGCTTTTAAACACTGGGCTGTTTCATTTTCATCATAGTAAATCTGCCCAAATTATTGCGTAACATGAATCTTCTTCTACAAATATGAGCATGTAATGTGAGATCACTTGGCCAAGTAGGTTGGTTACAAAATTTGGGAAGTAAGTGAACCGTGTTGGTGGTACAGCTGTGGCTGTGAAAAATGTTTGTAGTGAAAGAGTAGAATGAATCCATCGATTACAGTACACTGAGACACATTGTGTGAGTAGTAGCTCACTGCTTGATGACCGCTGAACAGTGGTGGCAATGTATGTTGCATATTCATACACTGTATATTGATATCAGGTCCAAAATGCATGTGTTTATAAGAGTGTGCAGCCTGTGAGATTGTTTGCATTTATTATTGGTGTAGTACCCAAAGATGTGCAGAACTGAATATGTTGTGTCTTTTAAAAGTTGAGGGTAAGTCCATTAGCAGAACACCAGTGAACGATACTGCTAAGAGCCTTCTTTACCATTTTTTTCTGGATTGATTACAATACTATTGTCATCTGCAAAAATAACTGATTCTATTTGTTGAACATTAGTCAGGAGATCATTTACACATATGAGGAATAATAGCAGACCTAAGACTGAGTCTTTGGGAATGACAAACATGGCTTCCCCTCAAATAGAATAATGACACCAGACTACATTTGTTGAATTTCTAAGTACAACTTTCTGCATTCTTTTGGTTGGCTATACCATCATTCCAAAAAACTTCAGTTTATATAGCAGAATATTGCAATTCACGGAGTCAAGTGCCTTCAATAGGTCATAGAAAATAACAACCTCAGCTATTATGTTATTTAGTGCTTCTTAAATTTGGTGAGTGAATATGTAAATGGCATTCTCAGTAAAACAACTCTTCTGACATCCACTCATACTCTGATTTTCTGAGGCTATTACTGATGCTCAGGTGAGATACTATCCTAGAATATATCACCCTCTCAAAAACTTTGGAAAGTGGTGTTAGTAGTGAAGCAGGATGCTGGTTTTTGGCATGTCTCTTATCATCTTTCTGAAACAGGGATTTAACTACAGTATATTTCAACTATTTCTTCAAAAATGGTAGATTTAGTGATGCATTATATATTACAGAAAAAAAGGACTTATTATATGGGAACTAATCTTTAATGTTCTATTGAAAACACCATCAGATCCACACAAGCTTTTATTTTTGAGAGAATATTTAAAGTTCTTAATTTCAGAAGTAGAAGTTGCTGATACATTCACATGACTGATTTTTATGAGAGTAACTTTTCAAAATAGTGCTCTGATTTTTCTCTTGAAATGTTTGTCCCTCTATTTTCTTCTATATTTAAGAAATGGCTTTTAAATATATTTGCTACCTGTGATACATAATTTGTAATCACACAATACATGTCATCTGCTTGGAGCAGCTAATCAGAGACTGTTTACGCCTTCTTCTTTTCATTTGATGAGTGTCTAAATAAGGAAACTAAAACACATTCAGGTCAGGTCATGTGAGGTCTCTCACTTGCTCCTTTCAAGATTTAATATTGGCTTTCATTGTATTTTGTTGTTTCTGTATTGTAACTTATGTTTTATCAAGGTATGCCATTTCAGTACAACAGTACAAATACATTGTTCTTGGTATAATATGTTCCAATTAAATTTCATTTAAGTAAAAGCCCTTAAAACATACCAAGATAAATAGCAATAAAGCTCAGTGTAGGTTGTACTTAAGGGGATGTAATGGATTTTGGTCCAAAAAATAGATTTTTCAAAAATATTTTTTCTATATCTATACAGTTTAATCAATGTTGTGTATGAATTTCATGGTGATATCAGCTTTAGAAATGCCTTTAAATTGTTAAACTGATTAACTCTACACTGACAGCCATTCCCACCTTTTCCAACATTTGGGAAACTGCTTGCTTCAGCGGAATTTTTGTCAGAGTGAAGGCTATTTTCTTTCGATACCTTTGGCTGATATCTACATCTCTAGCTGACATCTGTATCTTTGCCTGAAAACTTTCTTGCATGTGGTTTATTTACGTTCTGACAATACTAACACATGTTAGTAGGTGGAAGGTTGAATTCACAAACCTTTATGTGGAAGCCAAGATTTATTCATAATAAATAGTGAAAAAATTGTATTTAGAAAACAAGTTTCATGGAAATTGGTTTACCATCAAAAAAAGGGGAAGCAATTCGAAATGAAGAACATAAGCTCTCAGCTTCAGCATTGAAACTTAGGACAGGAGAATTGCACAGGTGTGTGAATGATGTTGATATGAATTCCACTAGATTCAGACTTATTGATTAAGAGCTTCTCTGCCAGGCTATAAAGTTTTCATGTTCATGTGTTACCAATAGCTGTAAAGATATGGAATGCATGATTA
This sequence comes from Schistocerca nitens, assembly GCF_023898315.1. Lineage (NCBI taxonomy): Eukaryota > Metazoa > Arthropoda > Insecta > Orthoptera > Acrididae > Schistocerca > Schistocerca nitens. Next base: position 402,863,231 of record NC_064614.1, on the reverse strand, counting down.
TTGTTGAAGAAAGAAGAGGGGGAATAGCTTGTGATTTTAAGTTAATTTTTAATTCATGTGGCTATAAATTTTCGTCTCTCTCCTCCAAAAACCTGACACTGGTACCTATGAGAGCAATTTTAGGTTAGCATATGCTCTGAGCTGCCTTGGACAGGGCAGGGAAGGAGATAACTTATGGTGTGGGTTTCTGGACATGCCTCCACCTTGTGCAAGGTTTAAAGAAATAAATAAAAATATGTCTGATGCTGTTTCTATGAAGAAAGCAGTGGAGGAATTGGTGGAAATAAATCAAAAAGAAATAGATCCTGGGGTAGATATTCATGATAGTGAATCTCCTACAAATTTTACTGACCTGTGTGTGTCTGTAGATGGCACCTGGATGAAAAGGGGTTACACATCTCTATACGGAGATGCATCTGTTACTGGTATTGACTCAGGTAAAGTCTTAGATGCAGAAATTATGTCTAAATACTGCCACCAGTGTGAAACAAGTAAAATGTCCAACAAAGAAGACAGTGAAAAACTGTGGCAAGAAAAGCATGCAGTAGCATCCTCTAAAAATTATAGTGGCTCAAGTGGGGGCATGAAGGTTGCTGCAGTTGTGCGAATGTTCTCCAGATCTGAGGACTAGTATGGTGTTAGATATACTAAATACCTTGGTGATGAGAACTCCTCTTCATTCAAAGCTGTAACAGATAAAAATCTGTACAATACAACAATATAAAATTGGAATGTGTTGGCCACATTCAAAAGAGGCTTGGTGGTAGGCTTCATCCCTTGCTGAAAGAGAAGAATGGTGAATTACTTGAAGATGGAAAACAACTAGGAGGAAAAGGCAGGCTTACTCTGAAAGAAACTGATTCTCTTCAGTTATTTTATGTGCAAGCTATCAGGGACAACACATAATTTAAAGGCAATTAGGTGTGCTGTGTGTGCAATTTTTTCCACAAATTATCCACTGACCAAACTCCAATGCACAATCTGTGTCTGAAAGATGATCGGAGTAAGTTCAACAACAGAAATGAGATGTATTTACATAAACACTCATTACCAGAACCTGTTATGAATACAATTAAGCTCACATTCAAGATTTTTGCAAACCCTGATTTATTGAGGAAGTGTTTTCAAGTAAAGACACAAAATACAAGTGAAAGCTTCAATAATTTAATTTGTATTAGATTCTCAAAGAGGACATTCTGTGGACTTGAAGTACTCAAAATAGGTGTCTATGATGCAGTTTTATCTTACAATATCAGAAATAATTGCAGAATTTAAGTGCTGAAGAGACTTGATATAGATCCTGGTGTGTTTACAACAAAAGCATTTTGCATCATCAATGAGAGCAGGGTCAAGAAGGCTAATAGATCAGTGTCTTACCTACAAATACAGGACAAGCAGATTAAAAGAGGAAAGAAAAGAAACCTGGAGGATGAGAAGAATCAGTATGGAGGATTTCAAAATTGGTGTAAGCTTATTACATGTAGAAGTATGAGAAGAAAATCTCTGAACCTCATTTCCTCTGTTTTACATTTTTTTCTGTTATTAGAAGCCTTTTCTCAAAAAGTATATGCGCTAATGATATGAAATTTTCATGTGCTCCTATCTCCCTGGAACTAAAAAATACAAGAATACGAGATGCTGCATTTATATTCTAATTTTTAGATGATTGCTTGTAGAAAAAAAGTTAATTTTAGACGTGCAAAATTAAAAACTTTTTTAATGACACAATTTGTACCATAAATTAATGACTGTAGTTCAGTGGCCTTATAAGATAATCAGGACACTACAATAAAATTTCCTGATTCATTGCATGATTAGAATTTGAGTTATGGCTTTTTATAAAAAAGACAATAAAAATTAAAAATTCAACTTTCTGGCAAAATATTAATTCTGCAAATCTTACCATATTTTTCTTTTAAAAAACAGCTCTTTCACTTTACACATGCAAAATTTTATATCTGTACATTAATAAATACGGCTGTAATGATTTTTTAAATAAATTATTACATTCTCCCTTACATTACCCCTTAAGGTGGTCTTGGGGTTACAAAAAATGAAATGATCATATGGAATTTATGGCTGGAGTGCCCTCCTGGGAAAGTTCGGTCACTGAATAGCAAATCTTTTCAGTTGATGCCTGTTGCCACATGAGGTCACTTGCATATCAAAGATGATGAAATGATGATGAAAAAAACAACACCCAGTCCCTGATGAGAGAGAATCTCTGACCAACTGGGAAACAAACTTGGGTCTGCTGCATGGCATGCACAGCTAAGGGGCAAATTTGTGCTTAGAGATGTGCAGTTATGGAGTCAAAGGAAATAGATTGCATGACTGCTATCTCTGACTGCTCAGGGCTGTCTTTCCTGCGCAGCCAGAGATAATGGTCATTTGTGCAAAAGATGTGCTTGCTTGTGTGAATGCAGGTGTGTTATTCTTTTCTGATGAAGGCTTTGGCGAAAAGCTTAATGTGAAATAGTTTTTTCGTTGTGCCTGTCTCCAGTTCAGTAGCAATCTATCCTTCTTACAACTGTTGATATTCCAACACAGACTTTACATTGTTTCACAGAGGAGAAGAGTTGACTAGGACAAAACCTTTAGTCCTGTAGCAGGCACTGCTGAGTGTTTCCGTAAATTTGACGATGTATGATGAGATAAAAGAAATTATTCAGGTACTGAACGGAGACGAAAATTTAATAGTCATGCGTGACTGGAATTTGACAGTAGGAAAAGGGAGAGAAGGAAACATAGTAGGTGAATATGGATTGGGGCTAAGAAATGAAAGAGGAAGCCGTCTGGTAGAATTTTGCACAGAGCATAACTTAATCATAGCTAACACTTGGTTGAAGAATCATAAAAGAAGGTTGTATACATGGAGGAATCCTGGAGATACCAAAAGGTATCAGATAGATTATATAATGGTAAGACAGAGATTTAGGAACCAGGTTTTAAATTGTAGGACATTTCCAGGGGCAGATGTGGACTCTGACCACAATCTATTGGTTATGACCTGTAGATTAAAACTGAAGAAATTGCAAAAAGGTGGGAATTTAAGGAGATGGGACCTGCATAAACTGAGTAAACCAGAGGTTGTACAGAGTTTCAGGGAGGGCATAAGGAAACAATTGACAGGAATGGGGGAAAGAAGTACAGTAGAAGAAGAATGGGTAGCTCTGAGGGATGAAGTAGTGAAGGCAGCAGAGGATCAAGTAGATAAAACGACAAAGGCTAGTAGAAATCCTTGGGTAACAGAAGAAATATTGAATTTAATTGATGAAAGGAGAAAATATAAAAATGCAGTAAATGAAGCAGGCAAAAAGGAATACAAACGTCTCAAAAATGATATCGACGGGAAGTGCAAAATGACTAAGCAGGGATGCCTAGAGGACAAATGTAAGGATGTAGACGATTATCTCACTAGGGGTAAGATAGATACTGCCTACAGGAAAATTAAAGAGATGTTTGGAGAAAAGAGAGTCACTTGTATGAACATCAAGAGCTCAGATGGAAACCCAGTTCTAAGCAAAGATGGGAAAGCAGAAAGGTGGAAGGAGTATATAGAGGGTCTATACGAGGGTGATGTACTTGAGGACAATATTATGTAAATGGAAGAGGATGTAGATGAAGATGAAATGGGAGATACGATAATGCGTGAAGAGTTTGACAGAGCACAGAAAGACCTGAGTCAAAACAAGGCCCCGGGAGTAGACAACACTCCATTAGAACTACTGACGGCCTTGGGAGAGCCAGTCCTGACAAAACTCTACCGTCTGGTGAGCAAGATATACGAGACAGGCGAAATACCCTCAGACTTCAAGAATAATATAATAATTCCAATCCCAAAGAAAGCAGGTGTTGACAGATGTGAAAATTACCGAAGTATCAGTTTTATATGTCACAGCTGCAAAATACTAACACGAATTCTTTACAGACGAATGGAAAAACTGGTAGAAGCCGACCTCGGGGAAGATCAGTTTGGATTCCACAGAAATGTTGAAACACGTGAGGCAATACTTACCTTACGACTTATCTTATAAGGAAGATTAAGGAAAGGCAAACCTACGTTCCTAGCATTTGTAGACTTAGAGAAAGCTTTTGACAATGTTGACTGAAATACTCTCTTTCAAATTCTAAAGGTGGCAGGGGTAAAATACAGGGAGCGAAAGGCTATTTACAATTTGTACAGAAACCAGACGGCAGTTACAAGAGTCGAGGGGCATGAAAGAGAAGCAGTGGTTGGGAAGGGAGTGAGACAGGGTTTTAGCTTCTCCCCAATGTTATTCAATCTGTATATTGAGTAAGCAGTGAAAGAAACAAAAGCAAAATTCGGAGTAGGTATTAAAATCCACGGAAAAGAAATAAAAATGTTGAGGTTCGCCGAAGACATTGTAATTCTGTCAGAGACAGCAAAGGACTTGGAAGAGCAGTTGAACAGAATGGACAGTTTCTTGAAAGGAGGATATAAGATGAACGTCAACAAAAGCAAAACGAGGATAATGGAATGTAGTCGAATTAAGTCGGGTGATGCTGAGGGAATTAGATTAGGAAATGAGACACTTAAAGTAGTAAAGGAGTTTTGCTATTTGGGGAGCAAAATAACTTATGATGGTCGAAGTAGAGAGGATATAAAATGTAGACTGGCAATGGCAATAAAACCGTTTCTGAAGAAGAGGAATTTGTTACCATCAAGTATAGATTTAAGAGTCAGGAAGTCATTTCTGAAAGTATTTGTATGGAGTGTAGCCATGTATGGAAGTGAAACATGGATGTAAATAGTTTGGACAAGAAGAGAATAGAAGCTTTCAAAATGTGGTGCTACAGAAGAATGTTGAAGATTAGGTGGGTAGATCACGTAACTAATGAGAAGGTATTGAATAGGATTGGGGAGAAGAGGTGTTTGTGGCAGAACTTGACTAGAAGAAGGGATCGGTTGGTAGGACATGTCCTGAGGCATCAAGGGATCACAAATTTAGCATTGGAGGGCAGCGTGGAGGGTAAAAATCGTAGAGGGAGACCAAGAGATGAATACACTACGCAGATTCAGAAGGATGTAGGTTGCAGTAGGTACTGGGAGATGAAGGAGGTTGCACAGGATAGATTAGCATGGAGAGCTGCATCAAACCAGTCTCAGGACTGAAGACCACAACAACAACAACGAGGATGAAACTTGTACAAACTGATGTTTCAACTGGTTTCCTTCTTGTGATTGGAAAGAAACCATATACATGGAGCAATTTGAAGGATGTGTAATGGGTCTGAGAGAGCATGTTGCTTGAAGAAATATCCCTATGGATTGAAGCAATTCTCATTGCTTGAATGAGAATTTCAGCTATCATCTTATATAATTGGGCTTCCACAAGAGTCAAGCTAATCCTTGTCTTTTTATGATCCAGAGCAGTTTTATGTTGATAGTGGCTACTATTGACTGAGAGTGAATAGGAATTTCAAGGATTTGTAGGAGATTTATGAGAATTCAAAATTACTTTAATGCTGGCACCATTACCTACAAGTCACTCTTTAAACAAAGAAAACATTAGAGCATTTCAACACGAACAACTCTAAGGCTGTAGCTACTTCTATTATAAAGGACAAAGCAATCTTCTGTTGCCATATCCACAACTGAAACTGAAGCTGTGGCAGGCAGTGAAGCTGCTTGTGATATTGTCTGGATCAAGACGTTTTTGACAGAATTGGGCCAGATGAAAGAAACACCAAATTTACAGATTGACACTGAAGCAGCTATCCAGCTTGCCCAGAATTCTGGGCTCCATTGAAGAACAAAAGTATTCATAGAAGTTCATGAATTAGTGTTGGTGAATTTCCAGTTTCAAAAGCATATTCCAAAGAACAACTTACCCTTACACTAATGAAATCATTGTTTATGATTAGATTTCATTATCCCTGTAAAGATACTGAAATTTACAAGTAATTTATTATGGGAGAGTGTTGTATTTTATATCTTTGGTGTTATTTAATAACTAAAGCTACGTCCCAACCACACCATAGAAGAGAAGGCAGGCATCTGTTCCTGAACTGAAGCTGCCATTTGCAGGGATAAATACGAATGCTCACCTAGTGACTTGAAGTGTATGAGAAACAACAAATGGGAACTGAACAAATTAAAATACTATTTATTTCAAAAGTGCTACTGAGTATGTGTCTGTTTTAAATGAATACTTAATAATTTACTGTATTAAGTCTACATCAAAAGGTATGAAGCTAAAGTTATCTGTTCAAGAATGTAAGGTTTGTCTCTTACAAATAGTAGTGAAAGTGCAGAAAGCTATCTATTCAGATTAGTTGCCAAAAACTTATGAAGTAGCAGACAGAGAAATTATTTTATCATTCACAATGTTCTTTACTTTTGGTTCATGTTTAATATTTCTTCAAACATTCTCTGTGTCTCTCTTTTGTGCTAATTATTATTCTTATTATTATTTTGATGGCACAGTTTCTTTCCACAGTTTTATCATATTTCTCCTTCAACTAGAAATGGAAGTGAATTATTGTAATCTCTAAAGTAACTTGAACTAGCCAACTCATTTTTACATGCATTTCCAAAAGAGATGCAGAGACCTTATTAACAATATCTGCATGTGTTAAGTCATTGTGTATGCAACCTTTTGTCAGGTATTTGACATCAGTCACTAAGTGCAAAACATAGCATTCTGTGTAAATGGTGGATTCAATATGTGAACACTGCACTAGTACCAGTGAGTACATATGTATTTAGTCTCTCCCAAAAACAATGAGTTTAAATTTCATAAAGTGGCTATAAGCCCCCTTGTTCGAAGAAAATTTAATTCACATCTGCCATATTGTCTGTAGTTAAGGGCATTGTCTACTTTGTCATGCCTGCTTGAAAAAAATCTTTAATCAAATTCAGAAACTCATTCTCACTTCTTTTCTTTTCCAAAAAGCAATAAACATTAGTGATTACTTTGTATACTTGCAGCAACAAGTTAAGTTTTAATCAAAATATGAACAAACTTTTTGATGCAGATAAAACAGCAAGATAACTCAAACCTTGTTCATCTACTCACAATAACTTTGTGTTGCTAGAAAACTGGATGTTGATTTATATTCAGCAGCTTCAGTAGGTACCACATGTAAGTTACAAGTAAACTTCAAAATGCATTTTGGTTTGCTAATAGAAACAATGCCTGGCAAAGAAACTCTATTTTTTTATGTATAAAAAGGAGGGGGTCATAGCCTCAAAAACCAGTCCACTATTGATGAGAATATTTTTAAAAAATCATGTTAAAGTCATTGCCACAAGTAGTTCAAGAATAATCATAACGACTTACAAGACAGTCAAATAATTTGTTGCCATTTCATTTTTATGGTATTTTATAGATATTTAATATTTCCAGAGTTTTCATTGCTCATTTACTTTTGTAATGTTTTCACTGACCCATAAATAAAATAAGCTTGGTATATAGTTCTATTGAAAATTTACCTGTCTCCTCAAAAGATTTAGATTTAAATAAATTGTTTATGCTGCAGATAAAATATTGCTTGAACTGCAGATTAATACTACACTCAATGCACTTTTCCCTCCAACATCAGTTGCTGTAAAAAGCTGGTCACTGTTTATAAATATGGAACTTCTGAAAGATTGCAGTGAAGTGTTATTGGGGAAAAAAACTTTCATAAGTAGCTATATAACGTAGCAGAATAAAACTGTTGGGCAGACCCAATTCCATCGGTTGCTGAGAATATCATGACTCCTTAGCACTAGCCTGAAATTCAAAATTCCCTCCAACATACCTGTTATGTTTTCACTATTTAACATATCAGGAAATGAAATAAGCCTATGTAGTCAGTCCTTTTTTATTTATTTATTCCTCCCACATCTCCATATCCCACTAGACCAGCAACTCAAGTTACCAACTGTATTTTTGTTCGCTCATGTTGCACACTAATTTGCCTTACGCTTCTTCAGTAGCACATTATCTGCTTGTACTGTGGTGTTGTACTTTCAGATTTTTTTGGAAGACCGTAACTGTGATCATCAAAAACATATTTGCTGTTCACCAAAGGAATAAAATTCTACCGTAAGTTTACAACAGTAATTTTATGAAAAGGATGGTTGCTATTCGCCATATAACAGAGATGCTGAGTCACAGACATGCACAACAGAAAGACTTACACACTGTCACACAATAAGCTTTCAGCCAAAAAGATCTTTGTCAAAAATAGACAATAGAAATAAACAAACACACACACACACACACACACACACACACACACACACACACACACACACACACACACACACACACACAACTCACACGCACATGACCACAGTTTCTGGCAGAGGAAGCCAGACTGCAAACAGCAGTATCTGATGGGAGAGGCAGCTGGGTGGGGGTAAGAAAGAGGCTGGGGTGGTGATGGGGAGGGATAACAAAGATTTGGGATAGTAAAGTGCCTGCTGTGGAACCATGCAGGGAAGAGGTGGAGACAGAGTAGGGTAGCTAGGTGCAGTCGGGAGGCTAGATGGTGGGTGGTGAAGAGAGGGTGGGTAACAGAGAAGTAGAGAAGTAAAAAGACTGGGTGTGTTGGTGGAATGAGGGCTGTGTAGTTCTGGAATGGGAACAGGGAGAGACCTAGATAGGCGTGGAATTTGAATAATAAGAATGAGTCCCGGAGGGTTACGGGAATGTAAGATATACAACAGGGACAGTTCCCACCTAAGCAACTCAGAATAGCTGGTGTTGGTGGGAAGGATCCAGATAGCACAGGCTGTGAAACAGTGATTGAAATGAAGAATGTTGAGTTGGGTATCATTTTGTGTTCAGCAACATGGTGATCCAGTTGTTTTTTGGCCACAGTTTGTTGGTAGCCAATTATGCACACAGACAGCTTGTTGGTTAACATGTCCATGTAGAGTGCACCACAGTGATTGCAGCTGAGCTTGTAGAGCACATGACTGGTTTCACAAGTAGCTCTGCCTTTGATGGTATAGGTGATGTTTGTGACCGGACTGGAGTAGGTGGTGGTAGGGGGTGGGACAGGTCTTGCATCTAGTTCTATTACAGGAATGTCAACCTTGAGGCAAGGGGTTAGGAGTAGATGCTGTGTAGGGATGGACGAGGATATTGTGTAGGTTTGGTGGGCAGAGGTACACCACTGTGAGCGGGTGGGAAAAATAGTGGGCGGGAAATTTCTCATTTCAGAGAACGGTGAGTGGTAACTGAAACCCTGGCACAGAATGTAATCCACTTGCTCCAGTCCTGACTTGTACTGAGTCAGATGCAACAGCCACAGTTGGTTAGCCTGTATGGAAGGTACTTCTTGGTATGGAATGGGTGGCAGCTGTCAAAGTGGAGTGATTGCTGGTATTTGGTAGGTTTGATATGGACAGAGGTATGGATGTAGTCACCTTTGAGGTGTGGGTCAGCATTGGGGTTGATGGCTTGTTGGGTTGAGTAGGATCAGGTGAAGTAAATGGGGGAGAAGGTGTTGAGGTTCAGGAGGAATGTGAAGATGCTGCCTACACCCTCAATCCAGATCACTAAGATGTTATCAATGAATCTGAACCATCTGAAGGGTTTGGGATTCTGGGTGTTTAGGAAGGATTCCTGCAGATGACTCATGTGGGTGCCAATGGTTGTACCCTGAAATTTTTTGTAGGTAATGCCTTCAAAGGAGAAGTAATTGATGGTGAGGATATAGTTGGTCTTGGTGACTAGGAAGGAGGTTGTTGATTTGGAATCCATCGGGCATTTGGAAAGGTAGTGTTCAACAGCAGTAAGGCCATGGGCATTAGGGATGTTAGTGTAAATGGAGGTGGCATCAATAGTGAGGAGCAGACCACCATTTGGTAAAGGAACAGGAAGTGTGGAGAGTCTGTGGAGGAAATGGTTGGTATATTTTATGTAGGAGGGTATGCTGCAGGTAATAGGCTGAAGGTGTTGGTCTATGAGAGCTGAAGTTTTCTCAGTGTGGGCACAGTAACCAGCCACAATGGAGCATCTAGGGTGGTTGGGTTTATAGACTGTAGGAAACATGTAGAAGGCATGAGTGCAGAGAGTGGTAGGGGTGAGGAGAGAGATGAACTCTAGGGAGAGGTTCTCCGATGTGTGACGAAGCAAGCAGGGATACTTTACTTCCCCTCTTGTTTTGTCATCTGCCTCCTTAAGTTCATTTTTTTTTCATTTTGACTAATTATCATTAACATATGTGAGTGTAATATGCATTTCCATAAAAGAGAAACGTTGGCCTGCAGTTTTAAAGAACATAACACCAGACGCAACTTTGTTCTTAGTTTTACATATGTAATTGATTTTCTGATTTATTTCACCTATTCCTAGTTAATACTTTCATTATAGGTTGAAATTAGTAATTGTTTCATAACTTAAATTGTATTGTTGACTTGTAAACAAATATAAATTCTGTACTATTTATAAACATTTTGAGGAACAACTAATAGTATTCTTAAGGGGCTCCGGAACGCCTTATACTTGCAATGTTAAAATAACGCTTATAAATTACATCTTTCCTCACAAAATATTTGAGGTAGGAAGTTGAAATTTTTACAGATTATTTATTGGAATATGGGCTACAACTTAACACAGGGATTTTACAAAATTTTAGTTCAGTTATTAAAGATGATTTTTTTTCAATTGTAATGAAAATTCACAACATTTTTTTGCAATTTTTTATTTATATATTCAAAAATATACAGTTTTTTGGAAAAAGGCTGTGTTAAATTATGCAGAAGGTACTGTGTAACATTTACTGAAAGTTTGAAACAAATATGTTTGGAAGATCCTTAGAAAACATGTAATTAGTATGAGAAAATAAAAGTTTTGGGAATCGAGCGACAAAGATTGGATTAACTTTTTAGTGCATTCCAGGTCCATAGGATGGATTATCTTCATCCTCTGCAAACTCCTCCTCCAGCTTCCTCTTGTTCCTCCTCCTGTTTACTCTTGCTTGTATTTCTAGACTCTTTACAGCCCTGTCTGCAGCCCGAAGGCGTTCCTTGTCTAAAGCAAGCATCGCTCGTACCATGTTAGAACCTATCTATATTCCCATATTTCTAAATACCTTTGGCTTTCCAACATTTCTCCTTTTCTTAAAATCCTTCAGAGGATTTCTAATAACTTTACTTTTACTCATTATTATACTTCAACAAAACAGAGACTCAAGAAACAGAATTAATTACGAATATTTTCGAGATAACGACAGAGTAAATAAACATGAAACAATCGACAATCACACTAGCGATATATATTGAACCATCACAGGTTAGCCACAACACATACTTTATCTCACATCACTAAAATGTACCTGATGAACACGGGCGTTAATAATAACACCATTTGACAGCAGTTTAACAGCGCCACAGTGGGTCACGCCTATGTGGAACACATTTCAAAAAAAATTTAAAAATAGTTGTAGTCTTTGGAATTGAATAAATTATATATCTATTAAAAGGTAATAGTCTGCAGATTCAGAAAACGCAAAAAAAGTAAAAAATGAACTTTTCATGATTTTGAGCCTTTCCAGAGCCCCTTAAAGGATCTATATGGCTCTATTCGAAAACATGTTAGCAAAGCCAGGCCTTAATTAATTGAAAAGTAATTACCAGTTTTATCAAAACTAACTATATCTGTTAATTTCATGATTTAAACAAATAGTATCGTTTAACCCTTTTAGTAGAAGAAACCATTAAAAAGACACAATTTTTTGACAGATTCAATTAATTGAACAAGTTATGTTTTAATTGTAATTTCTGTAACTTTAATTTCAAACAATGTGTAGTTTCAGCACCTATTATTGTGAAGATATATAAGGGCAAGATTTTTGGTCCCAAGATAATCAGTCCAAGGCCAAGTTTCAGACGAGGAACCCATATTGGTTAGATCAACAACAATGCATCCACTTAACTGTGAAATAAGTGTAATAGGCCATGTACTAAAACAATGACAGTGTCTGTTCAATACATACCTTAATATTTGGCAAGAACTGTGTGATTATGTTTTTACAACTCGTGGATGTTCAACAGTGAACTATTATAGCAGTATGTTGATATTTGCTTGCAACCTATTAATGAGACTTTTCAAAAGTTAGACAATAGTGCACTGGACCTATAACTGTGTATTATTGGTTAGACAATAGAGCACTGGCCATATAACTGTGTATTATTAGGGAGTTGTGAACAGTGAAAGTAAAGAATAATGCACTGACCATATAAATGTGTATTTTTGGGGGGCTTGTGAACAGTGAAAGTAAAGAACTGTGAAAAGTAAATATGCACTTGCGGCTACATCATTTAAAGTAGTCAGTGTTGAACTGCCATCTCCCATTTTTACGCCTGTATAGCAACGCAGTACAATGACACTGAGGACAATAAACGAGGAAATAAAGCAGGCAAATGTCACATATGGTGCCAGTGCAGGTGAGGAATATTGTATGTGGGATTAATAAACTAGGACTCATGAACTTTGAATAGTGAATTCAAGAGCAGTTTACCGTACAGTGATACAACAGCCAATCAGCACTTGGGTTTCATGGCCACAGTAGGACAGCAGCCAATCAGCAAGCACGTTCTATGGAAGCAGCCATTGAGTATAGGAGCAACTAAGCATCATGCAGGTGTACACATCCAACCAAGATAAACAAGATGCCTTGCCAAAAGAACTAGAACTTGCAGCAGCCGTGTAGATGATGAGTCTAATGGTTTCGCTGAAAAGAGAAATGGTGCAAAACTGGATTGCGAACTTCACACTTCTCTTACCACATTTGACTTACTTGAAACATTTAGCTGATCCTCTTCTCTGGATATGTGGTTGCATCGATCTCCATAACTTCGTCTCCAAAGAAATAATGCTGGTTAGAGGAACCAAAAAATTGCTATCTCTCTCACTTGAAATAACTTGGTACTCTCATACTGTTAGTCGAGCTCAGGTGTATTTTCCTTTCCACAAGTTTCATATAAGCATACAAACTCTTGCAAGTCAACTACAGGAATCCTCATTAGATACAATTAAATATAATCACAATTGCCTGGATTTAGCAACCAAATAATTTATAGACGTACCATGAGTCTTGATTCATTCAGAGCTAAGGCATGAAGTAAGTTAAAAGTCTATAGTCAAATGTTCATTTTTCTTTTTCTTTTTCCAACAATCAATTCACTAACACAGCAAAGAAAGCCATTTAATTACTCCGTGTCCTCTCACACAGCATCTGTGGCTCTTGGAGCAAACACTTGTCAGTGTAGTTTGACTGCCCCACTTATAGTCATCTCATTACAAACTTCCAACTTGCCCACAGAAACCAGTGGTGCAGTAGCTACATTTCCACTCTCTTACTTACTTTTAAAATATCAGGTGTTTGAGACAGTGGAAGGTTGAGTGTTTCTAGATTTACACCAAAATTCTTGAGTCACTACATATCGCTCCCCTTAGCTTGAACTCACGATATTTTACACATGTTCATTATGTACTTGAATATCCCACATAACGTTATTTTACATTTTAATCAGTATACATTATATTTCTTCTAGTAACTGTGTACTTAATATCTAGCTCTTCTTTTTTTGTTTTGATAATAGCTATCTGAGCATTTCAACTAATGTTGCTGTTAGTACTTTTATGTCTAGGAATCATGTGGACAACATTCTTGATTTCCAGTCACAAACTCCAGGTGTCATAGACACTTAATTATTTCATTCTTCATTCTAATTCTCTGTACTATTTTTTCTTTAGTACATAACAGTTTCATTACCTACAGTAGCTTGTAGTCTAGAGGAACTCTGGGCAAATGAAATTGTTCTTTCCGACACTCATAAAAATAAAACATAATAATGCTAGTGGAATATAGAATTCAAATTTTCCAGAATAATTCCTACAAAATGTGTGACCTCTGCCATGATACTGTCCTTTTCCCTTTAGGAGCAGTACCTACACCTAACATATGGATTGACCCTATGGGTGCACTTCCTCCTTCTGTTTTGGTAGGTACGCCCCCTCTTATTTCCTATTTTCCTATGGTACAGGTCAATCCCCTTATTGGTGCCCCTGTCCGCACAGTATAGGTCAACCTTTCTCAGATCTGCCTATCTGCCCTTTATATCCAATAAATGCTGGGTGTGTCCACTCCTCCCCTTTTATCCTTCCTGAGTAGGACTCATGCTTCATTTCCCAAGTATACATCTTTATGTACTCAATAATTAAATATCCTCTATAAAATAAAATCTATTTCACACTTAACACTCACTCCCTAAAACTTCCCTTAATCCCCTAGAGCCCACCACAACTCTTCCAGTTCTAATCTTCCAGTAGACACCACATTTATACACACTATTCAATTATCACACATTTACTTATTCTATACTTGTCCCACTATCCTACAAATCATCAAAACAAATGTTTGACTGACATTCTTGAATAATTATCACAATTAGTCCCTCCCTCTCTTATGCTCATTAATTCCTCTTTGGCTTATGCTCTACTCAATTACTCACACTTCCTTCTTATGTATCCTTGATGTAGAATTATCATAGATTTCTTTTTATCCTTATGTACATATGCAATATAAAATTGTCATTGTTCATATATAAACCCTTCCCACCCCCCTCCCCAGGATCCCTACCTCACCGGTACTTGAAAGAGAAGCCGGAGGATGCATGGCGTTAATCACCTCCTATAGAGCGGACATTCTCACCTTCACCCTTGAGGTCCCCGAAGAAAAATCTTAGCAACACCTATGGAGCAGGAAATTCTGAAGAATCAGTCACACTTTTTTGTGAGGGTCATTTGGGAGGCATGGTGTGTGTTCTGTGTTAGCCATGTTTGTACTTACACTACTCACTCCTCCAAAACTAATATAAACCCTCCCCTATACAGGGTGTTGCAAAAAGGTATGGCCAAACTTTCAGGAAACATTCCTCACACACAAATAAAGAAAAGATGTTATGTGGACATGTGTCCGGAAATGCTTAATTTCCATGTTAGAGCTCATTTTAGTTTCGTCAGTATGTACTGTACTTCCTTGATTCACCACCAGTTGGCCCAATTGAAGGAAGGTAATGTTAACTTTGGTGCTTGTGTTGACATGCGACTCATTGCTCTACAGGACTAGCATCAAGCACATCAGTACGTAGCATCAACAGGTTAGTGTTCATCACGAACATGGTTTTGCAGTCAGTGCAATGCTTACAAATGCAGAGTCAGCAGATGCCCATTTGATGTATGGATTAGCACGGGGCAACAGCCATGACGTGGTACATTTGTATTGAGACAGATTTCCAGAGCGAAGGTGTCCCGACACGAAGACATTCGAAGCAATTGATCGGTGTCTTAGGGAGCACAGAACATTGCAGCCTATGAGTCGTGACTGGGGAAGACCTAGAACGACGAGGACACCTGCAATGGATGAGGCAATTCTTCGTGCAGTTGACGATAACCCTAATGTCAGCATCAGAGAAGTTGCTGCTGTACAAGGTAACGTTGACCACGTCACTGTATGGAGAGTGCTATGGGAGAACCAATTGTTTCCGTACAACGTACAGCATGTACAGGCACTATCAGCAGGTGATTGGCCTCCACGGGTACACTTCTGCGAATGGTTCATCCAACAATGTGTCAATCCTCATTTCAGTGCAAATGTTCTCTTTACGGATGAGGCTTCATTCCAACGTGATCAAATTGTAAATTTTCACAATCAACATGCGTGGGCTGACGAGGATCCACAAGCAATTGTGCAATCACGTCATCAACACAGATTTTCTGTGAACATTTGGGCAGGCATTGTTGGTGATGTCTTGATTGGGCCCCATGTTCTTCCACCTACGCTCAATGGAGCATGTTATCATGTTTTCATACGGGAGACTCTACCTGTGCTGCCAGAACATGTGCCTTTATAAGTAGGACACAACATGTGGTTCATGCACGATGGAGCTCCTGCACATTTCAGTTGAAGTGTTCGTATGCTTCTCAACAACAGATTCGGTGACCGATGGATTGGTAGAGGTGGACCAATTCCATTGCCTCCGCACTCTCCTGACCTCAACTCTCTTGACTTTCATTTATGGGGGCATTTGAAAGCTCTTGTCTACACAACCCCGGTACCAAATGTAGAGACTCTTCATGCTTGTATTGTGGACGGCTGTGATACAATACGCCATTCTCCAGGGCTGCATCAGCGCATCAGGTATTCCATGCGACGGAGGGTGGATGCATGTATCCTCGCTAATGGAGGACATTTTGAACATTTCCTGTAACAAAGTGTTTGAAGTCATGTTGGTACATACTGTTGCTGTGTGTTTCCATTCCATGATTAATGTGATTTGAAGCAAAGTAATAAAATGAGCTCTAACACGGAAAGTAAGCATTTCCGGACACATGCCCACATAACATATTTTCTTTCTTTGTGTGTGAGGAATTTTTCCTGAAAGTTTGGCCATACCTTTTTGTAACACCCTGTATATCACATCTCATCAAACGTAAAAAAACCTTCTGCATTACATATAAAATTATGTATCATATTATCACAATTATGTAATGATTTATACAAAATCATATTTTCTATTAATCTAATATTCTTAGCAGTTTATTAATCTGCACCCAAGTTTGCATAGACCAACTGGATAAGAGATTACTTTCAAAGAATAGCTTAGGCAAAAATAAGACCTAACTACATGTGGAGAGTGTTGGCTGCTGTCAGCATTACAACTGAGACCACCACTGACTAGAGCAGAGCATGAAGGTGACTTAAATGCTTATCAGGCATGATCCTCTAACAACCAAAGATGACTTCTTCCAAATACTTAGCAGGCACACTCCTCCAGAGACTGCATTGGCTGCTGTTGACATTACAATTGAGACCCCCGCTCCCTAGAGCGGAGAGTGAAGGTGACTTAACAGGCACAATCCTCTAACAACCAAGGACAACTTCTCCTAATGGTGGATGATAGGATAGTATAAGAAGTAGAGTGATAGTGTAAGAAGTAGAGGGATAGTGTAAGAAGTTGGGGGAATTTGGTGCAGGAAAATTTTAATGCAGAAGAAACACCAAAAACAACTAGTGATCCGACGGTCATCACTCTGCCCATCAGAATATTAACGTCCCTGGGAGATACACAACCTTATATCCTTAACACTGTATTTTCCTTTTTCTGATCCTGTTACAGGATTTACTAAAAATAAGGCTTTAGGATGTACTACCACTTGTACTCGGTAAGGTCCTTCATATTTTTGGAAAAATTTATGTCTCCCCTTCTTCAGGGAAGAACTTTGAGCATGCTGTTTTAGAAGAACTAGGTCATCTATCTTGCACCGAGGTTTGATAGCCTTCTCATTATGTCTACTCATTTGTTCTTGTGCCTTGTCAACTAGATTCTTTGAGACTATTTCCTGTTTAAATTGGTAATTGTCAGCAGGTTGTTTGACCTAATGAAAAATTTAATAAGATGTTCCCCTATAAACGGTTTGCCTATTACTTCTGAAGGTGTTAATCCAGTTGATAAATGTGGTAGCTCATTTAAAATAAGTTCAAAGTCTTTGATCTTTGTTGCCCATAATGTACGTTTTCCATGGCAGAAGGTGCGGCATAATTTACCAATCTCTTTCATTACTTGTTCAAATGGATTTGATGATGGGTTATAGTTGGATATTATTACCTGACGAATATCCTCCCATGTTAGAAATTCTTTAAATTCATTACTGACAAATAGTGGCCCATATCAGAGAGAAATCATTTTGGTTTGCCTACCTCGAGAAAGTATTGTTGCCGATAGTGTATCACGGTTGGTGTACATGCTTTCTTAATAGGATGCAACTTAACATACCAACACTCTATGAGGACAAAAATGTACGACACTCCTCCCTTTACTTTTGGAAGTGGTCGAATGAAATCCGCTGCTGTAAAATCATGTAATGTCTTAGGAATAATTGGATACATTTTATATTTAATTTGAGTGTTACTCTCTTTCACCTTCTGACAGATTTCACAAGTCCTAATTAAAGATGCCACCTTAGATCCTAGTTTCATAAAATAATAGAACTTATTCATATGAGCTATACATTTCTTTGTCCGGAAATGTACATATCCAGTATGAACATACCACACAATCTCATCCTCCATTAACTTTGGGATGCATAAATGCCAATGTTGCAATGTTATACTGTCTCTCCAAAACAAATTATTCCCTATAACCTTCCATTTCTCTGCTTGATTAGGAGGTAAAGTCTTTCTAATGCACATAGCAAATATTTCTGTAAAGTAGTGATCATGATGGATGTTTTCGGTTATTCTTTGAGCCATTTCTTATATCCTGTTACGTGGATATCCTTGTGCCAAACAGTTAATCACAAAAATTATGCCATGCCCTTCCATACGTTTTAACTCTTTCATGTCTATAGGTAACCTAGACAAAGTGTCAGATACAATATTTTCAGAATCTTTTACATACTATATATTAATGTCATATTCCTGTAGGAACAACATTCACTGCATTAATCTACTATATAACCACTGGCTATTCATTAAAAGGGATAGAGCTTGGTCATCCATATATATGTGTATTTCTGACCCCCATACTAATGTTTGGAATTTTTGGATACCCTGTACTACTGCTAATAGTTATTTTTCTGTGGCTGTATAGTTTAATTCATATTTGTCAAGACACCGGCTATCAAAAGCTACAGATCTGTGATTTTTACTCTCCAGACCCTACTCTCCTTGGAAAAGTGCTGCTGCTATACCATAGTTGGATGCATGTGTTGAAATTTTGAATGGCTTACCCACAACTGGATGGTGTAATATGGGTGATTTGACCAGTGCCCTTTTTATATTTTCAAATGCATCATCGGCCTCTTGGTCCCAAACCCACGGTATTTCCTTCCTTAATAAACCTAAAAGTCTTGGGTTGTTCAGCTCTTGACTTCGTATATATCATCTATAGTACCCAGCCATTCCAATAAATCCCTTCATCTGTCTTATGTTTTTAGGGGGTGGACACTCCTTAATGGCCTTTATACATTCCACATCTGGTCTAATTCCTCGCACTCCTACTATATGACCTAAATGCAAGCTCCTGCCTCACAAAGTGTAATTTAGACAGTTTTACTGTAATACCTTTTTCATTAAACGTTTTCAGTGTTTTACTCAAAGTCAGGCAATGCTCTTCCCAGGTAGATGAGCTTACTAGTATATCATCTACATATATTATTAAATCCTTTAACAATTCCCTTCCTAATGTCTCGTCTAGTGCATGTATAAACACAGATACTGAGATATTTAGTCCAAATGGTAACACATTAAAACAATAGAATTACCCATCAAATAGAAATGCTGTATATGTCTTTGATTCAGGGTGTAACCGAATTTGTCAGTATCCAGAAGTCAGGTCCACCATGCTAAAATACTTTGCTTTCTCAAATTTGGACAATAATTCATCAATGGGTCTGTCTCATTCCATCTCTATATGCTTATTCAAAGTATGCACATGTAGTACTAACCACACTCCTCCTGTAGCCTTCTTTACTACTACCAAGGGGTTATTCATGATGCTAGAACTATGTTCTATTTTGTTATTGTCAATCATTTAGTCAATTCTTCCTTAACTGCAATTTTTAAACTTACTGGTATTGGATAAGGCTTACAGAAAAATAGAGTACTACTGTCGATTTTAAACTTAGATACATAGTCACTAATACTACCTGGATGATCATAAAATACCATTTCATATTCCAATAGAATTTTAGATAAATCTAAGTTTTGTTCATTTCTATGCCAGCACGGTATGATACGTGGCTTACGTTATCAATTGCTGGTGACAAACTTGCTGTAGCAATTAATCTCCAACATTGACTCTCAGTTGTTTGTTTACCAATATAGCTGTCCGTCACATACTTTACACAATATTTGTAGTGACCTCTTCCAAAATAAAGAAAATTCTCTTCAAAATTCAATATGACATTTAATTCTGATAGCCAGTCTAGGCCAAATAATACATCCCTATTGACATTTTCTACTACTAAAAGTGTCTGACGAAATGGGATATTTCCAGTGTTGCAGTTCACCTGGGTCTCATGTCTTACAACTTGTCCAGTAATACTGACTGTTTACAGTCCAGTTACTAGTAATACCGGTAAGTGATATTTCATTCGTAATGTGTTAAAGAAAGTGCTAGAAGTAAGTGACACTTCACTCCCGGAATCTATAAATACGTTAACTTCAAAATCCTCCACTTTTCCTATTATTATTGGTTGTGGATTAATGGTAGTTAAACTTGATTCTTCCACTAACAGCCATTCTTTTGTTGGTATTTTACGCATGAAATTAACACACTTATTATAAGCCCCGGCCCTGGATCCAAATTGTACTATGTTTTCCTCATTATTGGTGATCACTAGTTGGTTACCAAATTTGGGTATTACATTACCATTTTGTACTCTATTACTGCTTGGTGCAAATTCTTGCAAAGTAACTGGATCTAAATTCAAAGGAGGATGCTTCTTCTGATAGTATTTGTTACCCTTATTCTGGTTACACTGGTGTACTCTAGCTACATTGGCCTCATGTCTCTTAAAATTATTACTACCCCTTCTGAAATTCTGATTTTCATTTTTATGTATGTTCTCATTGCGGTTTTTGTTTAAGGTATCAAGTGCATCTACAAAGGATAGTAATTCATCTATGGTTTTCCACCTGCAACATAATACATCCTTCCTTGTGTAAATGGGTAAACTTCTTATTATAATTTGCACCAACCCTTCTTCCTCCATGGGCTTATCTAAGTACTTTGCTCTCATTAAATGCCGGTCAAAATACTTTTGCATCACACCCCATGAACAGGTGTAATACTCTGGGTCCCACAAGTCAGATATTAGTTTTTCCCGGGCACTTGCTGACCAATACTGCTCCTTAAACTTTTTCTGGAAGTCTGCCCAAGACAAAAAATTCTCTATGTTCACTGTGCCCCACTCTGAATTTTCTCCTAAAAGGTACTGCACTGCCAATTCAATCTTTCTTTTTAATCTTCCCAAGTCTTGGGAAAGGCTTGATTGAAACTTTTCAAAAAATGAGTAGGATGTACTTCCCCATCTGGCTTAAACTTAGGGAACTGTCTAGATAACCCTGAATTTGCTCCCCATTGTAAATCTGTCATTACTTCACTAGTTAATACTATGTTGGGAGAAGTTACTCTATTATCTACTTTGTCTTGCATAAATTTGAATTCTTTACACAGTTCATCTTCGATCTCTCTTGGTATTACTAAGTTCGGAAGACAAAATTGGAGACGCGTTGTCAGAGGATACTCTCACGGCAACTTTTCTGCCAATCATCTCTTCTACTTGTTCCTCCAGACTGCTTATATTTATTGTGTCTGATGTTGGTAGCTTCTATTTAAATTTTCTTTCTATGTTATCAACTCGAGTGTTAAGGCCTGGAATTTGCAATTGGGCTATATTAATTAGCTTGCCCTCTTTCTCAACACTTTTCTTTAAAATGTGTAGTCTCTGCTGTACTGCATCAAACGTAACATTACATATACTTTGAAATGATCCTAATTTTTCACTAAATTCAGATTCTACATTATTACATTTATCTTCAATATCAAATTCTAGTTTTTTAGCTAAGTCCTGAAATTGGTTACTCTGGGTCTGACTAAATAAAGTCAGTGAACAGTTGGTTTACATGGATAGTCAGGGAATTACTTCATTCTTTAAATCTAATTGCAAACTCGCCACTTTATCATTTAAGGCATTGAACATAGAGTTTAAAACCTCATCCTGTGCTTCTAGTTTTTCACTTAAAGCAGCACTTAGTTCCTTTCTTATAGCAGCTGAATCTGTCTTCAGTTCATATAATCTACCATTTAACTGAGTATTTACTAAATCTAACTTAATACTTACTTCTTGTCTTAAAGTAGCTGCTTCTGCACTCTGTGCATCTAATTTTTCACTTAAAGTTGCAATTTGAGCATTTGCAGCTGCATTTTGGTCATCTAATCTAGCATTTAGATGAGTATTCACTGAGTCTAATTTAAGACTTAGTGCTTTAATTAAAATTGCTACCTCAGTCCAGTCTGGCATTTATTTTGTCACTGTCATGGCCATGGCTGGTTTTGATATCTCCCCCCCCCCTTTTTTTTTGGTAATATCCATATTTTTATTATTCTTAGATCATTAAAAAAATTCACCTCTGAGTATAATAACTATACTAAAAGCCTATTATTGAACAGTGTCCTTAATTCACCCTCAATTAATTGTCTTTTGCTCACCCAGCATAGAGTTTTAGGCTGCATCAGTGAGCAGGTGTGGAATCTGTGTCTGTGAACAACACGGGCGCCGGCAGTGTCAAAAGTAGGTTTCAGCATCAGTGCCAGTGAACGGATTTGTAGTCAGCACTGGTGAGCAGCAGCTGATGTCATTGGTGTCGGTTGCTGGTTATGTGGTCCATGCCACCGCAATGTGTGTGAGGTCTACTTACTCTCCACACTAGATCTTCATCATCGAATAGATCTCATCATAACTCTTCTTAGTCTAAACTGTTGAGACTTTCCTTGCATCCTTTCTTGTATGGTATTTACTAATTTTCAGCCCTTTTTACTGTTTATGCTGAATCCAACTCTGTGAAACAATTTCCCTGCCTTGTTGCTATTGGTTGCCATAGCAACTCACAATATCCTTTTATCTTGATTTTGTTTGAAAATTCCTCTTTCTTCGAGTCCTGATCATGTCGGTCACTATATTCTAACAGTTTTAGCAACAAAAGAAGTGGTGCAAAATTGGATTGCGAACTTGACACTTCTGTTACTACAGCTGACTTACTTGAAACATTTAGCCAATCTTCTTCTCTGGATATATGGCTGCATCGATCTCCATAACTTCTTCTTCAAAGAAATAATGCATGTTAGAGGAACCATATATATACTATCAGTCTCACTTGAAATAACTTGGTACTCTCATACTTTCAGTCAAGCTCAGGAATATTTTCCTTTCCACAAGTTTCATATAAGCATACAAACTCTTGTAAGTCAACTGCACCAGTACCCATTAGATACAATTAAATATAATCACAATTGCTAGTTTTTAACAACCAAATAATTTATACATGTCCCATGCATTTTGCTTCGTTCAGAGCTAAGACATGAAGGAAGTTAAAAGTCTATAGTCAAATGTTCGTTTTTCTTTTTCTTTTTTCAAGAATCACATTCACTAACACAGCAAAGAATAGCATTTAATTACTCCACATCCTCTCACACAGCGCCTGTGGCTCTTGCGGCAAACACTTCTCGGCATTGTTCGACTGCCCTGCTTACTGTCTTCCAAGCTGAACACAGAAACCAGTGGCACAGTAGATACATTACCACTCTCTTACTTACTTTTAAAATGTCAGGTACTCGAGATGGTGAAAGGCCGAGTGTCTCTAGAATTTACACCGAAATTCTTGAGTCACTACATGAGTCAAGATGACAACCACAGGGGCAGCAGCAGGAGGCAAGTGAATAAGAATAAGGTAATTTTATAGCAAAAGCCATTTTATGTTAAGCGATAATAATGAGTAGCCTTAAAGAACATGAGAGTGAGATTGAGGAGAATGGACAGCAGGGAAGCGATGAGAAAATTGCTAACAGAGCTGTAGAGGTTAAGTTTTAAAATGAACAGAAAGACTTAATGGAGGCTAGTTCTGTAAATGATAGTGGCTATAAATCAGACATGACTGTAACTTTGAATGATGGGGACAAAAGTCCTATTGTAGATGGAATGATAAAAGCATCATATACATTGTATGGTGATGTGAGTGAATTGGATGAAAAAAATACTGAAGCAGATGAATCGTTAAGGTTAAGGAGGCATAATCTAGTGGCAAAAGTCAGCAAGGGCAAAAGTTTATGGCAGATGGAAAAGTGGAAGTGATGTTAAGGCAAATAATGAGTAGTTTGAGTTGTATGAGTATCAAAGAAGACATTAGTAGAGTGGGAAACAGTATGAAAGAGGACATGACCTGCTTATAAGATGAACTGAAGAAAGAAATTAAAAAGGAAGTTAAGAAAGTTAGCTCTACATTAATGAGTAGTAAATGTGTAGAAGAGAGAAAGAAACTTTGTGATGACGATAGTATGAGGGTGGAGGCTTCCAAAAAACCGTGAAAATATGAAGTCAAAGCTGCCAGAAAATTTTGTACTGAAAACAGGGTTAAACTTGAGAATCAAATCAATCAGATTAAAAATTTAGAAATGGAGGTAGAAACAAAGTGTGCAGTAGTGGTAGAGGAAAACTGGTAAAAGTAAATAAAAATGTAGATTCCAAATTGTCTGAAATAGAGAAAAAGATGGAAGAGGTACAAAACCTAAAGCATAGAGTATGTAGTTTTCCAAACAGTCCTTCATTTGTTAGTAGTAAGAAATTCAATAATTTTGAACCATATGGGAAAGTGCATCCACTGGATTTCATTGGAGAACTTAATGATTTGCATGAAACATGGAATGACAAAGAGAAAATGTCATTTGTGAGAGGTTTTTTGAAAGGAGATGCTTATGGATGGGCAGCTCAGGTAGCTGATAGCTGTAATTCATAGAGAAGCTTTGGGAAAACATTTTTAGATGAATATTAGTCCAAAGAGAAGCAGCAGAGAATTTTGAGTGAATTTTGGGGAGGAAAGAGATTTGACTCTAGGAAGGGTACTGTGAAAGGTTTCCGTCAGCTTTGGATAAACAAAATGAAATATTTGGAGAAACTGCTATGTAGTGAATCAATAATTGTGGTTTTAGAAACTAAGGCACCTCAGAAAGTTAGAGAATTACTTGTACCTGCCCCTAGGCAGTTGATAAAGTGGAGAGGGTGAAGCCTTCAGTGGAAGATCATAGGAGGAATTTTGATGACACTAATCAATCAGGTAAAGAATTTCAGGTAAATGGGATGAACAGGACTAATTACAATAGAAGTCCAAGGAACAGTTGGGTGGAGGATAGCCAGAATGGGTACAGAAATGGTAGGAGAAATTCAAGTAAAAGAAATGGAGGAGATGACTTTAATTCTGGATCAAACCATTTGAACTAGATAATGCTAAAGTTTTGGTTCCCACTAGAGCAGGTTGTGATGAAGAGCCATGTGTATATAAATGTGCTGCAGTAACAGGTAAGGGTAATGTAAATGATAGTAGTAAGACAAGTGTCATTTCTAACTCTAGTGTGATGTTGATTGATGGTGTATGTAGCAATGTTTATCCAGTAGAAAGAGAGGAGCAAGTTACTGTAATAAAATTAAATGAGGGTACACATTGTGTTGCTGTTGCTCAGAATGTCCAAAGTGTCAAAATGGATGGTAAATTTTTAAGGGAACATAATGAATTCAGGTGTTCTGCTTTGTGGATTGATATGGGAAACATGGATCAACTAATCAGTCAAGTATCTGAGGACAAAGAAAGTGACAATGGGTCTGATTCAGACAGTAGCGGTAATGATGATAGCTGTGATAAATCCGGTAGTGATGAGGATGAGGTATTTGAGTTTATAATTGATAATGATTGCAATGTGTTAAGTAAAGAACGAATAAAGGAGGATAATATTCAGCCTAATGAAGATTTAAGAGTGTGAGAGCTGTAATGAGGAAGAAGACCATGCTATCTGTCATTTGACTGTGTCTGATAATCATTTTGGTAACCAGGATGATAATTTTTCTAGGGAAAGGATTAATGAGGATTTGTTGTATGAAGAAGATCACATGGTAAGTAAAAAGGAAGTGTGGCACCCTGTAATAACAGCAAATGTATATACATGTTAAGTGTTTACTGGACAGTAGTAGTGATTTTAATGGTATTTCACAGGCATTTTTTTAATATATTAAGAACACAGAGGAATAGTAGTGATGCACGTTTCTGGGATAAAAATTATTGGTGCTACTGGTAAGGTATCAAAGAGTGTGAAACATCAGGTACTATTAAGTGTGGAATTGGCAGGACAGCTGTTGGAATGCAGTTACTTGGTGATTCAAAATCTCAGTATTCATGTAATATTTGGAACTAATTTCTTGTGAAAATGGTGTGTAAGTATTGATTTTGCTAGTGGTAAGTTTAGTTTTAAGTGCAATGGAAATAGGTATGGTGTATCATTTTTGGAAGGTATGGACAAGTGTGTGCAAACAGAATTAGATATGCCATTAAGTGTTTTGACTGCTGAGCAGGTGACTGAGTAAGAAGAGGAGGAGACAGTAAGGTTGGAAATAATAAAGAGAGTTGAGGATATTGAACACATTACAAACAGTCAAAGGGAGGAATTGAAAGGTATTCTCCTGAGCAACTGTAACGCATTTTCAGGTAAGCCAGGTTTGGTAAAAAATTTTGAGTGCAAATTAAAGTTTAAGGATTATGAATTATTTTTCAAGAAACATGAAATTATTCCGCTTATATTGTTCCATTTTCAAAAAAGGAAGTGTTGACAAAAGAAATTCAAAAGATGGTTTCATTGGGGACTATTGAAAGGTCCACCAACAGGTATAACAACCCACTTGTGGTTGTAAAGAAGAAGAATGGTGGTGTCAAGTTGGTTCTTTTCCCCATTCCCATAAGTGTTTTCAGAATTTGCTGCAACAGATAACCTACATAGTGCACCAGCTATGACATTATGACCACTACATAACATCATATTAAATAATAACTTCTTATATGCACAAGTGACAAAACACAACTTTAATTGTCTTTCTCAAAAAATATAAAAGTAAATAATAGTGCATTTTAACTCCAGACAACAAAGACAAAAATAAACAGCACTCAAATAATTAAAAACTTTGCAACCTACTATGGCTCTGCACATAGCTGTTTATTTATTTTGCATATCTTCCCACTCCCACAAAGTCCATCCCACTAGAGCGAAGCTCCAGGTATGTATGGAAACTTGTATCATACCTTTCAACCTGCCCTTGTATAAATCATCAGTTTTGTGTCTTTTGTGTCTTCTTCTTCTGCTACCATATCTTCTACTAGATTCATTTTATTTGCTGTTCTGGAAGATGCCTGCTCCTGTTGTGGCACCATATTCCACTGAAAGTTTTGTACATCCCACATTACAGCTTTGACAGGCAAGGCACTTTGGTGTCCATCTTCGACAATCATTCCTAACTCCATGCAAGCAAAGTGTTCTGTCAGCAATGTGAAACTTGCTCATCTACCTGGATGAGCCAAATTATGTATACTTTTGAATATCTCTTGCAGTAAATATTCAGGCACAAATGGTCTAAGTCTTTCTTGTGAGGAATTGCACCATATTTTAGTGGCCTCCCCTTATGGATGTATTTCCTGCAGTCTCAACCTTGTGAAGTGCTCTGGCAAAAGATCTGAAGTTGTGCATCTTCTCTCTGCTCTCTTGCCAATCTCATATAATCCACAGAATTGATTACCATCACGATGCTTAAGGAATAATCTACTGTGACATTCTGCACTTCTTTTGCATGACGTAAGTCAGTGCTGAAGTGATTTATGTATTCTGACTGTCTGAACTGCATAGGTGACAGAGCATCTATGTGGTTGCTGAACTCAGAGGTGGGTGATTTGTGGTCTGTGAACACTGTAAATGGTCTACCATCCAAATTAGGACTAAAATGCCTTTATTACCTCACTTACCACTCAGTCATATGCCCTCCAGTTCCTTCATGCTTCATCGAGTTTCTGTGAAAAAGTCCCAAACACACCTACTAACATCCTGCAGACCATTGATGTAAAGCTGCTCCAATGGCTATCTGACTTTCATCAACTATTATAGCTAGTTTCGCATTTCTCTCAGGATGGACCAATAGAATCACATGCTTCGGACTTGTCTCAGTCCATTCAAAGGCTTGCTGCAGGCAAGGTGTCCAACGTATCATCTGATGTTTACTGGTATTAGGGCCTGTCAGTACCTCTGTGAGCAGTGCTTGCAAAGCAGCTGCTCCCAGCAGATATCAACAGTAGAACTTACAACACCTAAGAGCTTACATAATTGTTGCAAATCCAACAGCTGAGATATTTGTAGTATAAGTTCCACTTTCTCTTCCAGCTGGCAGATGCCATCTGAGGAAACTGTCCGCTCCAGATACATCGTGTTTTTTCCAAGTTGCACTTATTTTCACTATTATCCCATACCTACATAGCCTACCAAAAACTGCTTCAAGGTGTGCCTCATTGAGATTTTGTGTCACTGACAACACCAGTATATCCTTGAGATAACCAAAGGTGATATGTAGCCATTGTAACACCTCATCAATTGTCATGTTTGAGCCATGATTTTTAGGCCAAATGGCATACATAAAAATTCAAAGAGTCCAAAAGGTGTAAAGACAACTGTCTTCAATATGTCAAGGTCTGCAGCCAATATCTGGTGGTATGCCTTTTCACAATCTATGATGCTGAAAAATATTCCTCCCATTAGTAGAGTCATAAAATAACAAATACTGGGTCCTGGATATCGATTGGGTATCGTGCAAGCATTCAATTCCCTGTATTGCCACAAGGCCTCCAACTTCAGTCTTTCTTCATAAATATATGCAAATGTGAAGACCATGTGCTATCTGACTTGGTCTAAAAGAGACTGGAGAGCCTGGCACTTTGCTTATGTGGGGAAACATATTATGTGCCACTGTGACTAATATTTGTGCTGCCAGGTTCATATGCTGGTCTACTTCTTGTCACTCATACTCAACTATCTCCTCTTTCTCTGAATTTTCCCAGAAGCCCAGTTACCATTTATTCTCCCTTCTTGTGTTGGGCCAAATTAATTTCAATGGTGGTACTATATGCATATAGATAATCCACCCTTAAGATTGGTTCTGTTACATCCACTATTACACACATCCAATGACAAGTATTACAAAAACCTATATCTACATCCTTGCTGCAGCTGCCATACATTGTTATCAGCTGTTTATTTGCTGCTGTGAGGTTAACCAGTGAACTGTTCCCAAATGACATATCTCTCTTTACTGCCAACATGCTTACATCAGACCTGATGTCTACTGCATAATAACATGAATTCTTCACATCTCGTACAGCGTGTTGTCATGGTAAAGGCAGAAAGGAAGTGTCTGTATTTACAGTCTTGTTATTGGCATGGTGTGCATAACTGCATGCCAGAATACACTTGGCAGGTCATTCACCAAATCATTTATGATACCAACAAAAATTTGTTCCAGTTTCGTCTGTCCACTGTTTCCTCAGTGTGCTGCCAGACCCTCTGAACCAGTGATTTCCCAAACCTTAATTTGATTCTGTAGGCCATCTAGTTGTCCCCTTAGTTTCTGAAATTGTGTGCTTGTATCCACTTGTTGATCCTTCTGAATTATAACCACCTGATACTTTCCTGACTTTGAACCCACTCCTGCAATGGTCAGTGCACTTACTGTTTCCATTATTGCATACATTCTGTCAGGCAGCTGGAGAATAGTGGTCATGTTGCACCTGTCCTTTATAACCATCACTGCTCTTATTGCCATGGGAATATGTGATGTCCAAATGTACCACAACATAGCATCCGAAAATTCTGCCTCTGTCACTATCCCATGTAACTACCTACAAAGTTCTGAGGGAATCTGTCTCCTCATTACTTGCTGCACAACAGGTGGTGTCTCCATTGATGTAATGGTTTACTAAGCCTGCTTATCAAAATATTCTTTAGACTCTTATATTGCTGTGTTGTTGGTGGACCCTTAAGTTTTCTTCTAGTAGTGCTAATGGTCTGACATAGAGACTGTTGACTGCTACTGTGTACTTTTCCTGATTGTTTGTTACTTTACTACAAGTGACCACCAACTCTAACATATAAAAAACAGAATTCCACTTTATCAGGCAGGAACTGAGGCATGCACACCAACATACGCCCTCAAGATGAATCACAGTTTCTCATAGTTTTGTCAACTGTGGAGCCTTTTGCATGGGATTCATCAATTTGTTCCAGTGAAAAGTTTGATGCTACACTACTTAATTCTGTAAGTCTTGTATCTGACTGCACAAAGTACTCTGTAGCTGTACTAAATGTGTCGTAGGACTGCCCATCATCCGTCATATGTGTTGTCTAATTTGCATTGTCTCACTTGTTCGTTTGTTGCTGTGTGAGTTTTTCTGAACCTGCGGCACCACATTATGGCTACTAAGTAACATGATATTGAACAAAAACTTCTTGTACATACATGCAAGAACATGTAACTGTACTTGTCTTTCGCATAAGATGTAAAAGTGAATAACCAGCAATGGAACATTCTAACTCCACAGAACAAAGGTAAAAATGAACAGTACTCAAACAATTAATATCTTTGATGTCGACTGCTGCACTGTGCATAACTGTTTATTTATTTTGTCTGTCTCTGTGCTCCCACAACATTGTCTTTTCCTTGAATGTAATTAATTTCATAATCAAACCACTGCATAAATAAGACTCATCTATTTATTCTTTTATGATATTGTCTGCATTCATGTTAGTCAGAATTTTGTGTTCCAAATAAAGAATTACTTTGTGTCCCAGAAGATAGCTTTTGAATTTAACAAAATGCTTAGTTAATGGCTGACAGTTCCTTTTTCAGGACTTAAATAAAATTTATCATGTTTCTGTAACACATGACTTGCAAATATGGTTGAATGGTGCTCAATCTTTAACCCTATTTCCTTTGCTTCAAATAAATGTGCTCCCAAACTTGTATTGTTATTCTCTGTCATTATACAAATTGCTTGAGACATTTCTGGTTGTTAGAAAAGTTTGCTTCAGCAAAGTTACTGTTTTATTTTGTTAAATACACTCCAAATATTATATTCTTCAAGAAGAATATAATAATTCCAATCCCAAAGAAAGCAGGTGTTGACAGATGTGAAAATTACCGAACTATCAGTTTAATAAGTCACAGCTGCAAAATACTAATGCGAATTCTGTACAGATGAATGGAAAGACTGGTAGAAGCAGACCTCGGGGAAGATCAGTTTGGATTCCGTAGAAATATTGGAACACGTGAGGCAATACTGACCTTACGACTTTTCTTAGAAGAAAGATTAAGGAAAGGCAAACCTACATTTCTAGCATTTGTAGACTTAGAGAAAGCTTTTGACAATGTTGACTGGAATACTCTCTCCCAAATTCTAAAGGTGGCAGGGGTAAAATACAGGGAGTGAAAGGCTATTTACAATTTGTACAGAAACCAGATGGCAGTTATAAGAGTCGAGGGACATGAAAGGGAAGCAGTGGTTGGGAAGGGAGTGAGACAGGATTGTAGCCTCTCCCCAATGTTATTCAATCTGTATATTGAGCAAGCAGTAAAGGAAACAAAAGAAAAATTCGGAGTAGATATTAAAATCCATGGAGAAGAAATAAAAACTTTGAGGTTCGCCGATGACATTGTAATTCTGTCAGAGACAGCAAATGACTTGGAAGAGCAGTTGAACAGAATGGATGGTGTCTTGAAGGGAGGATATAAGATGAACATCAACAAAAGCAAAACGAGGATAATGGAATGTAGTCGAATTAAGTCGGGTGATGTTGAGGGTATTGGATTAGGAAATGAGACACTTAAAGTAGTAAAGGAGTTTTGCTATTTGGAGAGCAAAATAACTGATGATGGTCGAAGTAGAGAGGATATAAAATGTAGACTGGCAATGGCAAGGAAAGCGTTTATGAAGAAGAGAAATTTGTTAACATCGACTATAGATTTAAGTGTCAGGAAGTCATTTCTGAAAGTATTTGTATGGAGTGTAGTCATGTATGGAAGTGAAACATGGACAATAAATAGTTTGGACAGGAAGAGAATAGAAGCTTTCGAAATGTGGTGCTACAGAAGAATGCTGAAGATTAGATGGGTAGATCACATAACTAATGAAGAGGTACTGAATAGAATTGGGGAGAAGAGGAGTTTGTGGCACAACTCGATGAGAAGAAGGGACCGGTTGGTAGGACATGTCCTGAGGCATCAAGGGATCACAAATTTAGCGTTGGAGGGCATCGTGGAGGGTAAAAATCGTAGAGGGGGACCAAGAAATGAATACACTAAGCAGATTCAGAAGGATGTAGGTTGCAGTAGGTACTGGGAGATGAAGAAACTTGCATAGGATAAGGTGGCATGGAGAGCTGCATCAAACCAGTCTCAGCACTGAAGACCACAACAACAACAACAACAACAACACTCCAAAACTCATGAGCCAAATCCCAAACTGAATTTTTTTTAACAAGTTATATAAACAATTGGCATCTAAAGCTTGACTAAAAGTGAATTTTCTATAAAATCCTGTGAGGCCAAAAATTTATTTTAACTGTTTTTTGGTTTTTGGAGCAGGAAAATTTGTGGCGGTATCAATTTTGTCATTATCAGGCAAGATACCCTTTTGAGAAAGAGTATGTCCTGAAACTTCAGTTCATTTACCAAAAAATTACAGTTTTCTATATTCAAAGTAATTATAACCCTCTCTTTATTTTAAACCATTTCCCCTCAGTGGATCCAAATCTTCTTCCCATGTTTAACCAGAAATAACAATAGTACTGATATATTTGCTTAACTCAAAAGAAACTTCAGCAGCCAATTTAAGGTCCAATGCTCTGTTAAATTCAGCTATTTACATATTCAACCCAAAAGGGATCACACAATATGGATAACTTTTACAACCATATAAAAATGAAGAATACATTCTGGAATCAGGTTCAAGAGGAATTGGATGAAAGCTTGAAATTAACTCACAAAACATTACATAATCTGATTTAAGCAAAAGCTTGTTCATATTTCCAGTGCAATTATTTTCTCTTTGTAAAAATTTATTAAGCTGTGTTGATTCAAGCATCAGCTTAACACCTCCATATCTTTCTGAAACAACATCTAATGAATTGTTGTATTCACTTCTACTTCTTACTATTAGGCCACTGCTTTATGACACAACATCTAATGGATTGTTGTATTCACTTCTACTTCCTGCTATTAGCCCACCTGTCTCATTTTTCTTTTTTTCTCTGTCCAATTTATTTTTCCTTGAGAAAGGTATACCATAAAAAGAATCACTGATGAGCTTACAGATGAAGTGTAGTGATTCGAGAATTTCTGTGTAGATTGTAGAACCACTTGGCCTTCCACTGTCTTAAACACACGATATTTTACATATGAGTGCAACAGAGTGGAATCCTACCTACTGTGCATCACATGTTTGTGTGTGCAGGTTGTAAATGCGTTGCAAGCAAAACGTAGATGTGGGGGTCCAACTGCACCAACAAGTACTTGTCAGTCAAACACGGAAGTTTAGTGAAGGTGGGCAGAAGAACCATGGAATGTTTATGCTGCTCTGTTCTAATTGTGTTTTGACCATTGTTTTAGTAACATGAACAGTTCAAAAAGAACCAGTCAAAAACTTATGTCTTAGCCTTGTTAAGGGGAAGACGTGTTTTTCTGATTCATGTCGAGAATGGGCATGGTGTGTAAGCCACCTTCCTCTTATATGTAAATTAACTTTGCTTATAATGTTTGGTGACATGAGGGACTTATGAAACAGTACTTATCTATGTGAAGAGTGGGGTTTTGTAAAATGTCTGAAGTTCAAATATACCTCGTTAGTTGAAGCAAATGAAACTTTGTATGTCTACTTATTTTATAAGTAGCAAAAGTCTTGAGAAATTCCTGTAACTATCATGTGTTGCCATAGCAATCGAGCACAATAAGGAGAAAATCTCTTAGACCAAGAAGAAATATGCATAGAACAAATAAAACTAAGAAGATTCAGTGCGTGGAGTGGGTAGCTCTCACACACATCGCAGGGACACAGATGCAGAAACCAACATCTGATGCTGCCAGCACCAGTTGCTGTTCATCAGTGTTGATCTGCTTCCACATCTGCTCACTCATGCAGTGAGAAATCTATGCCACGTGAGCATGAAACAAAATTTAATTGCTGTAATAAGAAGTGTGACAGAATACTGTGGGGTCAACCTTTACTGTGTATTTAGTATAATTACAATTAGCATTAAATTCTTACAAGGTCTAAGGCCTATAGGTGTATGGATAATGTACAGCAAGTGACATTGTGGTTTGCAATGGCAGAGAGCATCTTTTCTACGTCAGGCATAGACGATGGAAATTAAAAGTTGTTCATGCTGATCTGTCATCTTGCTGAATATGCTAAGCCAGTTACTAACATAGTCACCCCTTGTACCTACAACAAAGTACGATGCGCTGAAGGAAGATTTGCTACAACTTTTCACTCACACACAGAGTAATAACTGTGCAGAGTGCTCACTGATAAACAACTTGAAGGGTGGTGTCCCTCTCAATTGTGGCACCAACTACACACCCTGGTGGACCACACTTTGATGCTGGCGGTGACACTCTGGATGCTGTGGATCATGAAACTCCCACCTCAACTACAGCTAGCAATGACTATACGTGAGACAGAAGCATTGTACAAGAATTTCTCCTTAGTGGACAGATTGCTTACAGTGATGCGCCACAGGCAGCACATTATTGTAAGTGAATCCACTCCCACCATCCTGTCAACTGTCATGCTCCCCAAACAGATGTGATGCTGTCTGACTGCACATGAAGCTGACATCCTGAAGCCCCTCCTGAACACCAGACAGCAGAATGCACATGGTACCACACTGCTACCAGATAATGCCACATCAGTTGAAACAGCCACCTCATGGCCACACTGCTATACTACCACTTGCAGTGTGACACCACCTCTTGTAACTGTAATCATCCCTAATTTATCCCAAACAAAAAAATGCAGTAGGTGTGCTGGCTCACACAACAATGTCAAGTCATCTCTTTCCCACAACAATGGCATCCACTGAAGGACATCTGTATATTCATGGCCAATCTTCAAACATGTACCTACCTATTTACAAAGATTCAGAACTATGCATATTGCCCCATCAGATACTCAAGGTGTTGGATTGCAGCTTCATGTAGCTTATGAGGCAGGAACCTGTGTGTATGGCTCTGCACATCATGTCACACAACTCATGGATATGTTATGCAGCCATTGGACTTTCTACATTGCTGATGTTGCTGAGCCTTTGCTGGGGATCAATTTTTTCCACAGATTTTGTCTCTTCCCCAATCTTGACCAGGCTGCCTTATTCCATGAGAAACACATCAGTCTGTCCCAGGGCTTTTTCCCTGGCTTTGCCATTGGCCATGAACCAATGCTCATTCTGCCCATGGCCTACATCACTGCCAACACTGACCATTCTTCAATTATTGATAAGTGCATTGTGATGTTGGAAGTAGTTACCACAGTCCCGTAAAGTCTGCTCATGGCCTGCGGTGTCTCACGACTCTTATGCTGCACCAGTGACAACTTGTGTCACCAGGTGCAAGAAAAGCTCACATGTGCACATGAGTATGAGCAACTCCACACCTTTCAGACACTGTGGCTACCTTGGACAGCCATCCCCCTGTCGTCTGGCCACTCCTCCCCTCTGTGGCCGCAGACCTGCCACGATGAAACCTACAAAGGTCACTACATCACTTTTTACTATGTCCCTCTTGGTTCAGCAAATACACTCAAGTCTCTCAGATGACACACGGATAAGCTCTATCAGTGTGCTATCAGGAATGGTACAGTACACTGGCTTGATATGGGCCATGACATTTTTCAAATGCCCTACTACTTACAGCTAAGGTGATGGTGAACAAATGTTGCACTCAAGTATTATTCTTCATGTGGAAAGTGCTTGGCATCTCCCATAAAGTTGTTCATTAAGAAAGACCATTCAATATGGTTCTGTGGTGATGACAGGACTCTCAACTCCCACACAGTTCAGGACAGCTACCTCATGATGCGCAACATCCAAGACTTAATGAGTTTGGCTTTCAGGAGCTACTGTTATTGGAGTGATCAATTGCTGCAACAACTATTATGAAATCCCCATGCACCCAGACAGTGGCACCAATTCTGCTGTTATTATGCCCTTTGGCCTATTCAGTTTACTTGTTCTCATCTACAGACTCAAGAATGCAGCTGAAATGTGGCAAAAATTTATTGACAAGGTTCTTCTCAGGCTCAGTTGCTATTACATCTACCTAGATGATAATATGTACTTAGCTGATAACTTAATTTTCTCTGCTGACTCTCAAAGCCATGAACTACAGTTTGAAGTCATTCTTGATGTTCTTCATATCATGAGGGTGACCACTAGTGAAGAAAAACTGGAATTTCACAAGGTGGCGATGACATTTCTCTGACATCTCTCAATGCTAACAGTATCAAACCAACACCAGATCATGATGAACTCAATCTCCAGCTGCCACCACCTCAAACTAATCGAGACCTTTGCTATTCCTTGGGTTATTTTCAGTGCCTACCACTGACACTTACCACACACTGCAGAGTTTCAAATACCTCTGATTAATACTCTTGGGGGCACACACACACACACACACACACACACACATACACACACACACACACACACACACACACAAGTGAAATTGAAACTTGTCTGGACTACAGAGATGCAAACAGTGGACTGCTCCAAGAAGTGTCTTCCAATGGCTGTTTCCCTGGCACACCCTGTATTGGACACCCAGCTTACCATCAGCATGGACATGAGTGATTCTGTCATGGGCTGTCCTCCAGCAAGAGGTGACAACTGAGACACAGCCCCTGTTCTCCTTCTCCAAGAAACTCAAAGGCTTTCAATCAAAATGGTCTGCAGTTAACTGTGAGTTACTAGCAGTATATGAGGGTGGGTGACCCTTCTGAGATGACACTGACCATAAGCAACTGGCAGACACCATATGTTACATATCATATAATTGTCAATCCACAAAAATTTCACCATCTTAGTCTCACTGCCCAGTTCCCTTTGGCATCCATCATCTGCATAGATTAGCCAACATTGTCACTGATTACCTCACATATGTGCACACAATCTCCTTCACTCTGAATTACAGCAGACTGGCTGAGATATAATAGTGGGTACCAACAACTTTTGCCTTATTCAATGACAATTCTTCTAATCTCAAAATAGGACACCGATTAGTTCCTGGTTCAGATTCCACCATGTTTTGCAAAGTACCCACCACAGTCTATAACTGCGCCTCCCCACATTGATGCTACAGCCAATCTTCAATTGTCTCCTCAGCCTCACTCATCTGGGAGTTCTACCAACTACCTGACCAGGCACCAAGCACTTCATATGCCCAGGTGTCAGGCGTGACTGCTGTGCAATGACAGAGGCATGCCTCAAGTGTAAATGCAGTAAGGTGGGTTGCCACGCACAAATCCTCCTTTGCAGCTTCGACATATAGCGCATGCATTTACATTGTCTACACTTTGATCTCTTTTGACCCTATAACACAACCTGCTATTAGTTTGCATGTTATGCACAAAAATAAGTACAATATTTCCATTTAATAATACAAGAGCAAGTTTCTGCTAATGTTACACCTATGAAAGGAATTTAAAATGAGAATGATCATGTGTTAATGAAAGAGGTATCAGACTTCTTTTCTTTATGGTAGCTTCTTCACAGTAGTTTCTTTACAGTAATTATGTAAAAAGTTGCAGCCTAATTAGCCAAAATGGTACTAAGTATTTATATCATCCACCAAGAAAATTAACTCCTGTACAGAGCTTCTCTTGGTAATAAACCAGTTTTGCAAATAGGAAATGAAACAGCAGCACAAAACTAGCAACTATTAAAAAAGTTGGTTGTCATGAGCAGTACAGATAAAAGCTTAAACTGTTCTGCTAATAAAAGGTCTCTTACTAACATATACAATCTGTATTCAAAGTAAGAAAGCTTAAATTCATTATACATTGTCACTACATAAATTGGACATAGGAGGTTTTACCACAAAGGTATTGGGGGGGTGGGGGGGGGGGGGAGGAGAAAAACCAGATAAATTATCATTAAATTTAGGGAATAAGTGAAACATGGGTGTCCTGAATCTGTTATAACTGAACAAGTTGTTGCCAGTTAAACTTTCAAGACCTTAAAAGCTGTTAAGGCTGTCACTACACTCCATAAATACTTTATCTGTAATAATGATGATGAATCTGGCTCAAAATTTAGTTTGGGGCCCATGAAGTGTTACGCCTGTTTACCGGGTTACACACAAACACATGAATAAAACAACACACTTTTATGAACCTGTGATGCAGGTAATCATCAGTAGCCCTTTAAACTGCAATGGTCTTTAATCAGTTTTTATGATTACTATTTTATTCAGTTACTTTTAGTGCTGAATTAATATTTTATTGATAATGAAAGTGAAATAAATCAGTTTGTTCTTTTCTTAGTTTTCATTCTTTTGCAAAACATTAATCATTCAGCTATGAAAATTTATGTGGACTGTTTCAGTAAAAAACTAATTGAACACTCCAGAAATTTACTACTCGACAAATGTTATTGAGCTCTTTTAATATAATAAATACTCTGGAAGTTCAATAAAATAAGACACTCAAATATATTGCATCACTAAGGAAAGGCCCCTGTTTAGATAAAATGAGCAAAGGTCAGGTGAGTGTTCTATAATTATTATTATTTGCATGCTTATTATTTCCACCTGAAGCAAATAACTGGTCTGTGCACTGAAAAGAATCTTCTTGGCATCAGAGTATTACAATTCAGAGCCATCCAATAAATGCCACCATCTGAGGCATTATTCCCCAATCCTGCAGATTTACTTGACTTCTTCAACATACAAGATGTGAACAGATCAGTGCTGGCCACTTAATCTCTTTGTCGCTGACTTTTTTGATACATATGCACCATGTTTCAGTGATGTTTCCTATTAAGGATACATGAGTGAAACATCTTTAACACTCCATACAGTGTTGGGCACATATACATATAAGGTTTGCAAAAACAACATATGCTTTACATTAATAGTAATACATGAAGTATAATTTCATCACATTCACATCACAATGCCACCAGTTACATTTAACATAAACATATCATCATAGAAACATGTCTTTGAGTTACTTAAACTTTGTGCAACAATGTGTACACATAAATGAAAATTGTTGTTGTTGTTGTGGTCTTCAGTCCTGAGACTGGTTTGATGCAGCTCTCCATGCTACTGTATCCTGTGCAAGCTTCTTCATCTCCCAGTACCTACTGCAACCTACATCCTTCTGAATCTGCTTAGTGTATTCATCTCTTGGTCTCCCTCTATGATTTTTACCCTCCACGCTGCCATCCAATGCTAAATTTGTGATCCCTTGATGCCTCAAAACATGTCCTACCAACCGATCCCTTCTTCTAGTCAAGTTGTGCCACAAACTTCTCTTCTCCCCAATCCTATTCAATACCTCCTCATTAGTTACGTGATCTACCCATCTTATCTTCAGCATTCTTCTGTAGCACCACATTTCGAAAGCTTCTATTCTCTTCTTGTCCAAACTGGTTATCGTCCATGTTTCACTTCCATACATGGCTACACTCCATACAAATACTTTCAGAAACGACTTCCTGACACTTAAATCTATACTCGATGTTAACAAATTTCTCTTCTTCATAAACGCTTTCCTTGCCATTGCCAGTCTACATTTTATATCCTCTCTACTTCGACCATCATCAGTTATTTTGCCCCCTAAATAGCAAAACTCCTTTACTACTTTAAGTGTCTCATTTCTTAATATAATCCCCTCAGCATCACCTGATTTAATTTGACTACATTCCATTATCCTTGTTTTGTTTTTGTTGATGTTCATCTTATATCCTCCTTTCAAGACACTGTCCATTCCGTTCAACTGCTCTTCCAAGTCCTTTGCTGTTTCTGACAGAATTACAATGTCATCGGCGAACCTCAAAGTTTTTACTTCTTCTCCGTGAATTTTAATACCTACTCCAAATTTTTCTTTTGTTTCCTTTACTGCTTGCTCATTATACAGATTGAATAACATTGGGGAGAGGCTACAACCCTGTCTCACTCCTTTCCCAACCACTGCTTCCCTTTCACGCCCCTCGACTCTTATAACTGCCATCTGTTTTCTGTACAAATTGTAAATAGCCTTTCGCTCCCTGTATTTTAATCCTGCCACCTTCAGAATTTGAAAGAGAGTATTCCAGTTAACGTTGTCAAAAGCTTTCTCTAAGTCTACAAATGCTAGAAACATAGGTTTGCCTTTTCTTAATCTTTCTTCTAAGATAAGTCATAAGGTTAGTGTTGCCTCACGTGTTCCAACATTTCTATGGAATCCAAACTGATCTTCTGCGAGGTCCACTTCTACCAGTTTTTCCATTCGTCTGTAAAGAATTCGTGTTAGTATTTTGCAGCTGTGACTTATTAAACTGATAGTTCGATAATTTTCACATCTGTCATCACCTGCTTTCTTTGGGATTGGAATTATTATATTCTTCTTGAAGTCTGAGGGTATTTCGCCTGTCTCATACATCTTGCTCACCAGATGGTAGAGTTTTGTCAGGACTGGCTCTCCAAAGGCCATCAGTAGTTCTAATGGAATGTTGTCTACTCCAGGGGCCTTGTTTCGACTCAGGTCTTTGAGTGCTCTGTTAAACTCTTCAAGCAGTATCTTATCTCCCATTTCATCTTCATCTACATCCTCTTCCATTTCCATAATATTGTCCTCAAGTACATCGCCCTTGTATAAACCCTCTATATACTCCTTCCACCTTTCTGCCTTCCCTTCTTTGCTTAGAACTGGGTTGCCATCTGAGCTCTTGATATTCATACAAGTGGTTCTCTTCTCTCCAAAGGTCTCTTTAATTTTCCTGTAGGCAGTATCTATCTTACCCCTAGTGAGACAAGCCTCTACATCCCTACATTTGTCCTCTAGCCATCCCTGCTTAGCCATTTTGCACTTCCTGTCAATCTCATTTTTGAGACGTTTGTATTCCTTTTTGCCTGCTTCATTTACTGCATTTTTATATTTTCTCCTTTCATCAATTAAATTCAATATTTCTTCTGTTACCCAATGATTTCTATTAGCCCTCGTATTTTTACCTACTTGATCCTCTGCTGCCTTCACTACTTCATCCCTCAGAGCTACCCATTCTTCTTCTACTGTATTTCTTTCCCCCATTCCTGTCAATTGTTCCCTTATGCTCTCCCTGAAACTCTCTACAACCTCTGGTTCTTTCAGTTTATCCAGGTCACATCTCCTTAAATTCCCACCTTTTTGCAGTTTCTTCAGTTTTAATCTACAGGTCATAACCAATAGATTGTGGTCGGAGTCCACATCTGCCCCTGGAAATGTCTTACAATTTAAAACCTGGTTCCTAAATCTCTGTCTTACCATTATATAATCTATCTGATGCCTTTTAGTATCTCCAGGATTCTTCCAGGTATACAACCTTCTTTTATGATTCTTGAACCAAGTGTTAGCTATGATTAAGTTATGCTCTGTGCAAAATTCTACCAGACGGCTTCCTCTTTCAATTCTTCCCCCCAATCCATATTCACCTACTATGTTTCCTTCTCTCCCTTTTCCTACTGACGATTTTCAGTCACCCATGACTATTAAATTTTCGTCTCCCTTCACTACCTGAATAATTTCTTTTATCTCGTCATACATTTCATCCATTTCTTCATCATCTGCAGAGCTAGTTGGCATATAAACTTGTACTACTGTAGTAGGCATGGGCTTTGTGTCTATCTTGGCCACAATAATGCATTCACTATGCTGTTTGTAGTAGCTAACCCACACTCCTATTTTTTTGTTCATTATTAAACCTACTCCTGCATTACCCCTATTTGATTTTGTATTTCTAACCCTGTAATCACCTGACCAAAAGTCTTGTTCCTCCTGCCACCGAACTTCACTAATTCCCACTATATCTAACTTTAACCTATCCATTTCCCTTTTTAAATTTTCTAACCTACCTGCCCGATTAAGGGATCTGACATTCCACGCTCCGATCCGTAGAATGCCAGTTTTCTTTCTCCTGATAACGACGTCCTCTTGAGTAGTCCCCGCCCGGAGATCTGAATGGGGGACTATTTTACCTCCGGAATATTTTACCCAAGAGAACGCCATCATCATTTAATCATACAGTAAAGCTGCATGAAACTTACATATACATAAATACAAGAGAGCACATAATTTTTGAACAGTTCTTTACATAAATATTATTTACAAGCTGCTTTGCATGCTTTCCCAAAGCCATACATCCATGAAAAATTCTGAGACAATGCCTATGACATATGGTGTAATGATACCATATGGCCGACACCATAAGGCTATCCTTACAATCACCCTGTACTGGGCCATTCCAGGTGTTGAAACAGGGTAGTCACACCTTAGATGTTGACTTAAGCAGCACTTCTAAGATACTCTCCATCAACAGGATGAAACTATCTCAGATCATCGCCACCTTAGATGACCCAACTGCTCTTCAAGACAGAGCTTTGAGAACTCAACCCTACGAGGCTCATGACCCTCTGAGCCAGCGACTGTTACCGTTAGCATCCATGACTTTTGACTGGATGAAGTAGTGGTCAAACTGACTGACACAGAACCTTTATTTGAAGCTAGTCATGTGGGTACAGACTCACAGTCTATGACGATTGCCACCTCACTTACCTCAACCTTCTGCCTACCAACAACTGTGGGCTTTGCTGCTGTGTTCCCTGGGCTTTTTAAGAAATTGAGCTCACTATCACCATGCCAGCTAACTGTTCTCACTTCTCACTGCCCCCTGGCTAGACCAGCACTACCACAGCTACCACCGTCAATGGTAGATGCAAAATTGCCTCCAACCCCAAGTACCTCATCCTATGGCCAGACCCATCAAGTTCATGCCGTACCATCTGTACTCTGTATTCAGGAGACAGTCATTGTCAAGTACCAGC
Organism: Schistocerca nitens; assembly: GCF_023898315.1. Taxonomy (NCBI): domain Eukaryota; kingdom Metazoa; phylum Arthropoda; class Insecta; order Orthoptera; family Acrididae; genus Schistocerca; species Schistocerca nitens. Next base: position 402,820,512 of record NC_064614.1, on the reverse strand, counting down.
AGTGCTTGTTGCTCAATGAGATAAACTCTCAGCACACCCTCCAGTGCTCTGCACTCTAGTGAGGGACTGTGGGGATACCATGACAAATGGTGTCCCTGAGCAGTATTCCTGTACAGAAGGGAGAACTAAGAGCTGAAATAGATCAGAGATTGAAAGTGGCAAAGGTAAAATCACTGACTAACATCATTAATAACACTGAAAAGGAAAAGGAACATTCAACACCAACACATCAGGAGTCAACGGACAGGATAGATAATCCAAACATCTATCTGCAGTTCAACACTAACATGCCAGGTGAAATAAATTGCAACTCTAACATGTAGCAGGAGTTGCTGACTTCTGTCTCTGTTGCATAGAGGTATTCAAAATATGATTCAATACATCAAAACAATGCCACACCGGCAACAGACAGTGCTGCATGGCTTTCTGCTTTGCTCATAGATGAAGGTTTACAATGACACAAGCAGTTTTCGATTTTTTCTTCCAAAGGTAAGCAAACAAACTCATGTTCATAAGAGCCTTCTGGAATGTTTTCCCAAGAAACTGGACTGAAGCACAAAAGAAACTCTTTGCGGTAGATTATACACAGGGTGGTGTCTTGCCATGGGCCACTGACATGGCAGAGAAATGTCACACCTACGAACTGTTTGGTGGAGCATTCTTAGGCACACTCTGGTCCATCACAGTAGAAGAGAGTTTGAGTCATGAAGTGTTTAATCTGGTTCCATTCAGCTGTAAACACAGAGTCTTCAGAAAATACTTCGAGAAGTGTCTAAATAAAATCTGTTACTGGACATAGAAGTTCTAAACATTTTGAAAACTGACTACCGGCTAACATCCGTGAGAAACTAATCACCACTCCTGAGCACAATACAGAGAATTTCCTCTCAGTTCTCAATTCCACAGATCTTGTTTATGAAGAGAAACCTGTACAACCACAAAGTGATAGTGTGCAGGCTGACCCCCACATGAACTAATGCACAGCAAGGCAGGAATGCAGTAATGACCGACAGAGTTGGCAGCCATATCCCCTTCCAACAATACCAGCAGGTAAACATTTGTAGCACAAAGGGGTAAAAATTCAAGTTAATATATACAATAACCAATGATGGGATTACAATCAGACAGGATTTAATGGCCAGAGAGAATATAGCCAGCAAGCGTGCAACGTACTGCAGACTGTGGACAACTGACAGGTGCAAAACACAACCGGGTGACAAAATATTCCACTGCCAACTGAGTATAATCAGTACAAACAAAATTACATTTCATATAATGGCCAGGGACAATGAAATTTTGAATCAAGAGCTGCGCATTGTGTTAACTGGTTAGACAAGATGCACAATGTACACATGTTGTTGTTGTGGTCTTCAGTCCTGAGACTGGTTTGATGCAGCTCTCCATGCTACTGTATCCTGTGCAAGCTTCTTCATCTCCCAGTACCTACTGCAACCTACATCCTTCTGAATCTGCTTAGTGTATTCATCTCTTGGTCTCCCCCTACAATTTTTACCCTCCACGCTGCCCTCCAATACTAAATTGGTGATCCCTTGATGCCTCAGAACATGTCCTACCAACCGATCCCTTCTTCTGGTCAAGTTGTGCCACAAACTCCTCTTCTCCCCAATCCTATTCAGTACCTCCTCATTAGTTATGTGATCTACCCATCTAATCTTCAGCATTCTTCTGTAGCACCACATTTCGAAAGCTTCTATTCTCTTCTTGTCCAAACTATTTACCGTCCATGTTTCACTTCCATACATGGCTACACTCCATACAAATACTTTCAGAAACGACTTCCTGACACTTAAATCTATACTCGATGTTAACAAATTTCTCTTCTTCATAAACGCTTTCCTTGCCATTGCCAGTCTACATTTTATATCCTCTCTACTTCGACCATCATCAGTTATTTTGCTCTCCAAATAGCAAAACTCCTTTACTACTTTAAGTGTCTCATTTCCTAATCCAATACCCTCAACATCACCCGACTTAATTCGACTACATTCCATTATCCTCGTTTTGCTTTTGTTGATGTTCATCTTATATCCTCCCTTCAAGACACCATCCATTCCGTTCAACTGCTCTTCCAAGTCATTTGCTGTCTCTGACAGAATTACAATGTCATCGGTGACCCTCAAAGTTTTTATTTCTTCTCCATGGATTTCAATACCTACTCCGAATTTTTCTTTTGTTTCCTTTACTGCTTGCTCAATATACATATTGAACAACATCGGGGAGAGGCTACAACCCTGTCTCACTCCCTTCCCAACCACTACTTCCCTTTCATGTCCCTCGACTCTTATAACTGACATCTGGTTTCTGTACAAATTGCAAATAGCTTTTCGCTCCCTGTATTTTACCCCTGCCACCTTTAGAATTTGAAAGAGAGTATTCCAGTTAACGTTGTCAAAAGCTTTCTCTAAGTCTACAAATGCTAGAAACGTAGGTTTGCCTTTCCTTAACCTTTCTTCTAAGATAAGTCGTAAGGTCAGTATTGCCTCACGTGTACCAGTATTTCTACGGAATCCAAACTGATCTTCCCCGAGGTCGGCTTCTACTAGCTTTTCCATTCGTCTGTAAAGAATTTGTGTTAGTATTTTGCAGCTGTGGCTTATTAAACTGATTGTTCGGTAATTCTCACATCTGTCAACACCTGCATTCTTTGGGATTGGAATTATTATATTCTTCTTGAAGTCTGAGGGTATTTCGCCTGTTTCATACATCTTGCTCACCAGATGGTAGAGATTTGTCAGGACTGGCTCTCCCAAGGCCGTCAGTAGTTCCAATGGAATGTTGTCTACTCCGGGGGCCTTGTTTCGACTCAGGTCTTTCAATGCTCTGTCAAACTCTTCACGCAGTATTGTATCTCCCATTTCATCTTCATCCACATCCTCTTCCATTTCCATAATATTGTCCTCAAGTACATCGACCATATATAAACCCTCTATATACTCCTTCCACCTTTCTGCTTTCCCTTCTTTGCTTAGAACTGCGTTTCCATCTGAGCTCTTGATGTTCATACAAGTGGTTCTCTTATCACCAAAGGTCTCTTTAATTTTCCTGTAGGCAGTATCTATCTTACCCCTAGTGAGATAAGCCTCTACATCCTTACATTTGTCCTCTAGCCATCCCTGCTTAGCCATTTTGCACTTCCTGTCGATCTCAGTTTTGAGACGTTTGTATTCCTTTTTGCCTGCTTCATTTACTGCATTTATATATTTTCTCCTTTCATCAATTAAATTCAATATTTCTTCTGTTATCCAAGGATTTCTACTAGCCCTCGTCTTTTTACCTACTTGATTCTCTGCTGCCTTCACTACTTCATCCCTCAAAGCTACCCATTCTTCTTCTACTGTATTTCTTTCCCCCATTCCTGTCAATTGTTCCCTTATGCTCTCCCTAAAACTCTGTACAACCTCTGGTTCTTTCAGTTTATCCAGGTCACATCTCCTTAAATTCCCACCTTTTTGCAATTTCTTCAGTTTTAATCTACAGGTCATAACCAATAGATTGTGGTCGGAGCCCACATCTGCCCCTGGAAATGTCTTACAATTTAAAACCTGGTTCCTAAATCTCTGTCTTACCATTATATAATCTATCTGATACCTTTTAGTATCTCCAGGGTTCTTCCATGTATACAACCTTCTATCATGATTCTTAAACCAAGTGTTAGCTATGATTAAGTTATGCTCTGTGTAAAATTCTACCAGACGGCTTCCTCTTTCAATTCTTCCCCCCAATCCATATTCACCTACTACGTTTCCTTCTCTCCCTTTTCCTACACTCGAATTCCAGTCACCCATGACTATTAAATTTTCGTCTCCCTTCACTATCTGAATACTTTCTTTTATTTCATCATACATTTCTTCAATTTCTTCATCATCTGCAGAGCTAGTTGGCATATAAACTTGTACTACTGTAGTAGGTGTGGGCTTTGTATCTATCTTGGCCACAATAATGCGTTCACTAAGCTGTTTGTAGTAGCTTACCCGCGTTCCGATTTTCCTATTCATTATTAAACCTACACCTGCATTACCCCTATTTGACTTTGTGTTTATAACCCTGTAGTCACCTGATCAGAAGTCTTGTTCCTCCTGCCACCGAACTTCACTGATTCCCACTATATCTAACTTTAACCTGTCCATTTCCCTTTTTAAATTTTCTAACCTACCTGCCCGATTAAGGGACCTGACATTCCACGCTCCGATCCGTAGAACGCCAGTTTTCTTTCTCCTGATAACGACGTCCTCTTGAGTAGTCCCCGCCCGGAGATCCGAATGGGGGACTATTTTACCTCTGGAATATTTTACCCAAGAGGACGCCATCATCATTTAATCATACAGTAAAGCTGCATGCCCTCGGGAAAAATTACGGCCGTAGTTTCCCCTTGCTTTCAGCCATTCGCAGTACCAGCACTGCAAGGCCGATTTGGTTATTGTTACAAGGCCAGATCAGTCAATCATCCAGACTGTTGCCCTTGCAACTACTGAAAAGGCTGCTGCCCCTCTTCAGGAACCACACGTTTGTCTGACCTCTCAACAGATACCCCTCCGTTGTGGTTGTACCTACGGTACGGCTATCTGTATCGCTGAGGCACGAGGCACGCAAGCCTCCCCACCAACGGCAAGGTCCATGGTTCTTGGGGGGGAAAACTTGTACTACTGTAGTAGGTGTGTGCTTTGTATCTATCTTGGCCACAATAATGCGTTCACTAAGCTGTTTGTAGTAGCTTACCCGCGTTCCTATTTTCCTATTCATTATTAAACCTACTCCTGCATTCCCCCTATTTGACTTTGTGTTTATAACCCTGTAGTCACCTGACCAGAAGTACACATAGTTGAGGCTATCCCTGAAGAGGTGGTCAGTGTTCAGGGTAATTTGGGAAACTTGAACCGTTATTGATAGTCCCTCATTTGATGACCAGTAATAGGGGATGAGCGTGGAACCAGTTAAAAAGCTGTTTTCTTAGATATAACAACTATAGTGATATCAAAGATGACCTTCATCAGGAAGATGTTACCAACTATGTACATGACGATGAAGACACAGTACAGACAGTAATCAGTGCACAAATACTTGGTTTAAGGTACCTGTAGTACTGAATACTGAAGCTAACTTGAATATAATTTCATAGGGTCTGTTAGACCAATTATGAAAATGAGGACACATACTGATGCTTCCAGTCCAAAACTGTAAACTCCTAACAGCTGTAGGAAGTAAGTCTAAAGATGTACAACTGCAGGCATGGATTCCTATTCAAATTGATTACTTATCTTTACAATACATTTATCTTGTGGTTGAAAGGCTGATAGTAAACTTCCTTATCAGCACGGGAACCTTTAGCAGGTACCAAATACAAACTGCCATCGGAAAGGGGAAATCTCATTTCGCTGTAAATGACAAACAGTATTCAGTAGACCTACTCAAGTCAAAAGCCAGAGGAAGCAAACCCAAACACATTGCTGATATTTGAATACAATTCTTCTATCCCTCTGTCATGTTTGCAAACACACAGGAAATTGAGCAATCACAGGAAGAGGAAATAGGCCCTGAGATCGTGTGTGTGAAAGCAAGTGAGTCAGTGTGCCTTACAGAAGAACAAAAGGAAGAGGTGCAGGAGCTTTTAATATATTACAGTTGTGGCATTGATGAGGTCGACACCAGTATCGATCTGAGTATCATCTTTGAACTAAGCTAAACATTATCTTTGTGTAGTTCCGCCATCCAGTTCTCTGTAAGCCATACTTGTGTAAAGAGGTGAATAAATGAACTCCTGATAATAAGGTGTTGTTTGGTGTAATTGACCTGAACTACACCTCACTGGTGACCCTGAGTTGTAACGTCTTCCATTTTCACCGTTTTACTGTGTCTGTGGCTTCCGCATCAGTTATTTTCCTGTGTATTACATCAACACAACATTCGAACAATGGCTTCAGCCCAATGCCTAATGCTGGATTTTGTGATCGACATGCATCATATTGCGAGCGATGTACACCCTCCAGGACTGCAACACAAAGACTCTCACTCGACGATTACACCGATTTCGCCAGACGTTTTCGTGCCTGCAAGAATAAGTGAGGTTAGGAGTGTGCATGACTCCAGCTATCAGATGCCTTTGTTCCCACAGCATGTGCCCTCCCTCATTGACGGTGCAGTTACCCCTTACGGATATCTGTACAGTGTGGGATCAATGCCGATTTCTGCAAATGCTTCGTTGGATAACCTACCACCACCAGGACAATGGTTTGCAACTCTGCAATCCGTACAGTACCACGCGGATACCTGCCATGTGGCCAGAACTGCTTTGTTCACAGGTCAACTGCCTCAGCATCCAACCACTGCCACACCTGCCTCAGTTCAGCATCAGCACATGCCTACCTCAGCCTGCAACAGGAACAATAGCTTGTTATCTGTGCCTGACCTCCATTTCCGTCCTACTGTTACGCCTCAGTGTTTTGTGCCATGACATTCACCTTATCCGCACACCATTTTGAGTGAAGTGAATATGAACAGTGAACATTCACACATTCCGCCTGATGTTTGTTATCATTTTCCTCACTGTGCTCCTGGACAGCCCGCACCTCCGCAACCTCCCTGCAACACAGGTGGTTCCGACTCTGATCGTACGTCGAGTTTTCCATGGACTGGCACGCATTTTCAAACTTTGAACTTTTTCTCACCTGTAGCCCCTGCAGCAGCTTCAGTCGAGCTTCTGCTACCATTCTCAGCACATCTCGGTCTTCCACAACATGTCAATCCGAACACAGCCGCAACATGTCGAACTTCTGCAACCACAATCGACACATTAGTGCGTCGGCCTTCTGCATCTCATCGGATCGCGCTCAACCACATTGCATCACCTTCACGCTGCCACCTGACCAGCCGTTATCACCACATACCCTGGAGGCACACTCTCCTGGAATACTGCGACAACAGCAGCTCACTTCAGGCAGTGCCCCAATGAATTCAATTCAACATGTTCTTCCGAACGTTCTACAATGCTTACCGATGATGCCGCATTCATTCCCGACAGGGCAACAACCTGGTTCAAAATTGTGGATGAAGTGTTCGACCATTTCAAACTCGATGAATCAACCAGATTTCTGTGCCTTATCACCCACCTGCACGACCAGGAGTACTTGATTGCTGACCTGGTCAACGCCCCGGTCTCAGCTACCCGGTACACTCTAGCCAAAAAGACAGTTCTACGTCGGCTTGCGTGCTCAACTGAGACAGCAATACGGCAAGTGCTTCACATCAAGCAACTAGGCAATGACAAACCTTCACAACTCTGGAGATGGCTACGGGCCCTGGTCAGCGACGATCTACTCTCTGACTCAGCTCTCCTCGCCATCTGGTCAGATGAACTGCCTCCTTACATTCACTTTGCTCTGATTCAAAGGTCCCCCGAACCTGTCGAGCAATGAATGACAATTGCTGACAAACTACATGATGCATCACTGCTCTATTTCTCCAGCCACTCCCTACCTGGCAAGTCTCAGGTTCAGACTCCTCGTCCCGTGGCCGGATGCAGCCAGGGCCACACTGTACAGACTGTTCTGCTCTCTCTGGGACACAGTAAACAAACAGCTGGGACGTCAACAGCTCTGCCATCGGTCACGCCCCCTCCTGCAACCGAACCAGCTGTGTCCACCGAACCTCAACCACCACCTCTGGCAACGAACTTTCCACAGGAAATGCAATCGCACTACCCATACTGTTACTTCCACACACGGTTTGGTGAGGCGGCACAGAACTGCAGACCAACCTGCTGCTTCCCAAACGCCAATTGCAGGTAGGTCCAGGTGCCACCTCCTGTGCACAACATGACAGGCTCCTCCCAGTGCTCCATTCTGTCTGGGAACAATTGGATAATTATGGACGACTTTATATTAAAGACAGTTCGTCAGGATACTTTTTCCTAGTGGACACAGGCGCCGATGTATCGCTGCTGCCTATGTCCTTAGTGTCGTTGAACATCCGCCCTCATCATACTTCACTGCAAGCTGTGAATTCAACTAAACTACAATGCTTGGGTTCAACCTCCCACGTCGTCTCACTCTCCGCAAACTGCAAACTTGAGTGGACTTTATTAGTGTGCAATATTGAGGAACCTATACTAGGGGGTTGGGGTTGTTTGGAGAAGGAGACCAGACAGCGAGGTCATCGGTCTCATTGGATTAGAGAAGGATGGGGAAGGAAGTCGGCTGTGCCCTTTCAAAGGAACCATCCCGGCATTTTCCTGGAGCAATTTAGGGAAATCACGGAAAACCTAAATCAGGAAGGCCATATGTGGGATTGACTATCGTCCTCCTGAATGTGAGTCCGAACCTGTAGTAGGCATTGACTTCTTTTGACACCACAAACTTTCACCGGACCTAGTGCAAAACGCTGTGTTTCATCACCTGTCCAAAACTCACTTCCCCTATGCTCCGTCGAGCAACCCCAAACTCCCCCGCCGCCCCCCCCCCCCCCCCCGCCCGTGACACATTGGTGTGGGCTCATCTCATCCGGTACATGCTCGTCTCTGTCAATGACATTACAAAAAAACAATGCACAAGTGCCTTGTTGATCTTAAAAACGTCGCTCACCTATGCAAGGAAAACTTTGGGCTCTCCCTCCATCTCCACGAAATTCAGCTATAGCTCTCCGACGCAGCAAAGGAATTACAGACCCACTGCAGCAAGGACAAAGCAAGGTCAGTAAGTGCGCCAAATCTGCTTGTAGACCCAGCATTGAAGCCTCCATGTGCTTACCTCCCACTACCCCTCGCAACTGTGCTATCTACCATAACATGTACTGACAGTTCCACAGGACCATACCCCCCTAACACGGCTGCATTTGACACTCAGCTGGACATGAGTGTGCGTGTACGACCAGTGTCACGTGTTCCTGAAATGACAGCTCCTACTCCTCCCCTCGCAGGCAGCACCTCAAACTATGCAACTTTGGCTCCTGCGTGGCGCCATTCGACCGCCACTGACAACACAAACAGTGCACTTGCACTTAGATCTTCACCCGCAACCATGCTGCCACAGGCTGTGCCCTCGGACAATGGACTCACTAACACTTCACGAGCTCTACCAAGCTCACCCGACCACAGTGCCACTGCTTCGGGCCGGCGGTCATCTTGTCACGTTGACTCCTGGGACACTTCGCTGCCTCGGCTCCCGTCGGATCCACCGAGTGGCTCTGAACACCACAACCTCGCCTCGCCTGCCCTGCCCACCACACATTGTAAACAAACCACCTCCCATGCCGCTGGCAACATTTCCGTCATCACCAACAGCGCAGTTCACAAGCTTCGCCTCACGCCAGGCCCTCCGATCTCCAGTAAACCATGTCGACTTTGTCCCAAGCGCATCTCCGACCTTAAAAAGCAGGTTTCTGAACTTCTAAGCTCCGGCGTCATTGAACCCTCTGCCAGTAGCTGGTTTACGCCCATTCATATGACACCCAAGAAAGATGGGTCCTGGAACATGTGTGGAGACTACCGTCGACTAAACGCACGAACAATTATGGACACCTACCCCATACCCAATATTGCCGACTTTACCAGTTCCCTTGCAGGTGCGACCACATTCTCTGTCATTGATTGCAAACTGGATTACCACCAGATCCCCATGGCTCCTGAAGACATCGAGGAGACAGCAATCACCACCCCAGTCGGGTTATTTCAGTTTCGATCCATGCCCTTTGGTCTGAAAAATGCAACCCAGACCTGGCAACGCTGCATCAATGAGGTGCTATTCGAACTAAAATTCTGCTTTGCATATCTTGATGACATTCTTGTGTTCAGCTCCTCTCTCGAGGACAACATTCGTCATGTGCAAACTGCTATGAACACTCTCGTGGCAGCAGGCATCCACACCAACCAGGACAAATTGCAGCTACATCAACCTGCTGTCACTTTTCTTGGTTTTCGGGACTCTGCCAATGGCATTTCACCACCCCCTGACAAAGTACAAACAATAACAAACCTACCCAGACCTTCATCATTCAAAGAGCTCTGGCACTTTCTGTGGATGGTTAATTATTACCGCCGTCATCTACCTTCGGCTGCGGAGATTCAGGCTCCACTGATTGACACCTTGGCGGGCACCAAGACTTCTGGATCTCGGCCCATTCCATGGACACCTGCAATGACTGCCTCTTTCACTGCCCTCAAAAATCTTCTTGCTGAGGCCTGCACCATCACACATCTTCATCCCAATGCGCAGCTTTTCATCACCACAAACACGAGTAATACTGCAATTGGAGCTGTCCTTAGCCAGACAGTCTACGGCCAAACTTCGCCTCTGCAGTCCTTCTCGCGCAAGCTCAACAATGCACAATGGAAATATTCCGCGTTTGACAGGGAATTGCTCGTGGTCTACAAAGTGATCAAGCATTTTAAGACTGACATTGAGGGATGCCCTTTCTGTGTTTTAAAAGACCAGAAACCCCTGCCTGCGGCCATTCCAAACCTGTCAGCTGACCTGCCTCCTCGCCGCTTCAGATACATGGACTTCATATCTCAGTTCACCACCAATGTCAGACACATAAAGGGTGCTGATAATATAGTTGCTGATTTCGTTTCACGTGTCAACGCCGTTCATTCACTGCTAGACCTCTCTGAACTGCCTAACCTCCAACTCGCCGACGAGGATACACAAAACCTGATTTCAGCCTCTACCTCTTCACTATACTTCATCCGCATCACCTTCCCTGGCATTTCTGGTGAGATCTGGTGCAACGACAGTACGGGCACATTATGCCCCCTCATCCCAACCATGCTCCATCAAGCTGTCTTCAACACACTGCATAATTTAGCCCACCCCGGTGTTCGTGCATCCGCCCGCCTCGTAGCAGAGCGCTTTGTGCGGAGAAATGTCAACAAGGACTGCCCACAATGGGCACACTCCTGCGTCGTGTGCCAACGCTGGAAAGTACACAAGCACACCTTAACCCCCCCCATCCCCCCCCCCCCCCCCCGGTACCTTTTCGATCCCACCTGGGCGTTTCCGGAATATTCGTATTGACATTGTCGGCCCTCTGCCCCCCCTCTAACGGCTTTCGATATATTCTCTCGTCTATTGACCAAACGACTCGCTAGGTCGAGGCTGTCCCCCTCCACAGTATCATGGCAGAAACTGTTGCTCGAGCTTTCATCGAGTCATGGGTATCGCCTTTCGGATGTCCAGCTATCATTACGACTGACAAGGGCATACAATTTGAGTCGGCTCTGTTCAACGAGATTTGTAACATTTGTGGCATCTGGCGCATCCATACAACAGCATATCACCCGCAAAGTTAGGCTAGTTGAGCGCTGGCACCACACTTTCAAGGCGGCTCTTTGATGCCATGACTCTCTATGGACAGAGGCCCTTCCTCTTGTGCTACTCGGCATTCGTGCGATCTATAAGGAAGACCTCAAAGGCACAATAGCCGAGTTCATATATGGCCAGAACATTCCCTGGCAAACTTGTGAGCCCTTCTGCTTCTCTCCCTAGTCTGACTTACCTTCCTTTGTGTACCGTGTCATATGCCACTTCATCGACTTCCACATCCCTCCACCCGCCAGCCATTCCTGCCCTAAGGTTCACGTCCCAAAATCACTGAACAATTGTAAGTACATCGTGCTCCTAGATGACACTGTCCATGCTCCCCTACAACCTCCATATATCGGGCTGTAGCGAGTTCTCTGGCGCTCAGCAAACACCTATGACATTCAGCTAAAAGATTCAGCTGTTACAGTCTCTCACAACAGACTTAAGCCTGCTCAAGTCGAGACTGCTTCTACCCCCCTTCAGGCCATGACCACATCTCTGTCGTGGCCCACGACACTCCGACCACTCCCTCCATGTCAGACTTACACACTCGGTCGAGTGACTTCCAGCTCCAATCGTTGAGCTCTTCTCCGACCTCGCCCTCTACTCCGGTCTCACGCACTCTGTTGAGAGATCATTGTTCACATGCTCCCCACGTAGAGCTTACCTATGGTCATGCCCTCGCCGCCAGGCCCTTCTCCGGTCCCTTCGACCTCTCCCCTGTCACCGGCCTCGCCCTGCCAGGGTTTCTCATGCCCCCCCTCCCCCCCCCCCTCATCTTGAACTCGCCCTCACTCTAGGTGTTTGTGCCTGTCTCTCCGGACATAATCCATTGTTGTTGTTGTTGTTGTGGTCTTCAGTCCTGAGACTGGTTTGATGCATCTCTCCATGCTACTCTATCCTGTGCAAGTTTCTTCATCTCCCAATACCTACTGCAACCTACATCCTTCTGAATCTGCTTAGTGTATTCATCTCTTGGTCTCCCCCCCTACGATTTTTACCCTCCACGCTGCCCTCCAATACTAAATTGGTGATCCCTTGATGCCTCAGAACATGTCCTACCAACCGATCCCTTCTTCTGGTCAAGTTGTGCCACAAACTCCTCTTCTCCCCAATCCTATTCAGTACCTCCTCATTAGTTATGTGATCTACCCATCTAATCTTCAGCATTCTTCTGTAGCACCACATTTCGAAAGCTTCTATTCTCTTCTTGTCCAAACTATTTACCGTCCATGTTTCACTTCCATACATGGCTACACTTCATACAAATACTTTAAGAAATGACTTCCTGACACTTAAATCTATACTCGATGTTAACAAATTTCTCTTCTTCATAAACGCTTTCCTTGCCATTGCCAGTCTACATTTTATATCCTCTCTACTTCGACAATCATCAGTTACTTTGCTCCCCAAATAGCAAAACTACTTCACTACTTTAAGTGTCTCATTTCCTAATCTAATACCCTCAACATCACCTGACTTAATTCGACTACATTCCATTATCCTCATTTTGCTTTTGTTGATGTTCATCTTATATCCTCCCTTCAAGACACTGTCCATTCCGTTCAACTGCTCTTCCAAGTCCTTTGCTGTCTCTGACAGAATTACAATGTCATCGGCGAACCTCAAAGTTTTTATTTCTTCTCCATGGATTTTAATACCTACTCCAAATTTTTCTTTTGTTTCCTTTACCGCTTGCTCAATTTACAAATTGAATAACATCGGGGAGAGGCTACAACCCTGTCTTACTCCCTTCCCAACCACTGCTTCCCTTTCATGTCCCTCGACTCTTATAACTGCCATCTGGTTTCTGTACAAATTGTAAATAGCATTTCGCTCCCTGTATTTTACCCCTGCCACCTTTAGAATTTGAAAGAGAGTAGTCCAGTCAACATTGTCAAAAGCTTTCTCTATGTCTACAAATGCTAGAAACGTAGGTTTGCCTTTCCTTAACCTTTCTTCTAAGATAAGTCGTAAGGTCAGTATTGCCTCATGTGTTCCAGTATTTCTACGGAATCGAAACTGATCTTCCCCGAGGTCGGCTTCTACTAGTTTTTCCATAATCCATGACATCTTTATAATACTATGCGATGACACACTGTTCGTTGTGTGTTTCCCTTCATCCGGTGCTCATGACACAACCTACATCTACATCTACATCTATACTCCGCGAGCCACCTTACGGTGTGTGGCGGAGGGTACTTATTGTACCACTATCTGATCCCCCCTTCCCTGTTCCATTCACGAATTGTGCGTGGGAAGAACGACTGCTTGTAAGTCTCCGTATTTGCTCTAATTTCTCGGATCTTTTCGTTGTGATCATTACGCGAGATATATGTGGGCGGTAGTAATATGTTGCCCATCTCTTCTCGGAATGTGCTCTCTCGTAATTTCGATAATAAACCTCTCCATATTGCGTAACGCCTTTCTTGAAGTGTCCGTCACTGGAGCTTGTTCAGCATCTCCGTAACGCTCTCGCGCTGACTAAATGTCCCCATGACGAATCGCGCTGCTTTTCGCTGGATCATGTCTATCTCTTCTATTAATCCAACCTGGTAAGGGTCCCATACTGATGAGCAATACTCAAGAATCGGACGAACAAGCGTTTTGTAAGCTACTTCTTTCGCCGATGAGTCACATTTTCTTAGAATTCTTCCTATGAATCTCAACCTGGCGCCTGCTTTTCCCACTATTTGTTTTATGTGATCATTCCAATTCAGATCGCTCTGGATAGTAACTCCTAAGTATTTTACGGTCGTTACCGCTTCCAATGATTTACCACCTATGGCATAATCGTACTGGAATGGATTTCTGCCCCTATGTATGCGCATTATATTACATTTATCTACGTTTAGGGAAAGCTGCCAGCTGTCGCACCATTCATTAATCCTCTGCAGGTCTTCCTGGAGTACGTACGAGTCTTCTGATGTTGCTACTTTCTTGTAGACAACCGTGTCATCTGCAAATAGCCTCACGGAGCTACCGATGTTGTCAACTAAGTCATTTATGTATATTGTAAACAATAAAGGTCCTATCACGCTTCCTTGCGGTACTCCCGAAATTACCTCTACATCTGCAGATTTTGAACCGTTAAGAATGACATGTTGTGTTCTTTCTTCTAGGAAATCCTGAATCCAATCACAAACCTGGTCCGAAATTCCGTAAGCTCGTATTTTTTTCACTAAACGTAAGTGCGGAACCGTATCAAATGCCTTCCTGAAGTCCAGGAATACGGCATCAATCTGCTCGCCAGTGTCTACGACACTGTGAATTTCTTGGACAAATAGGGCGAGCTGAGTTTCACATGATCTCTGTTTGCGGAATCCATGTTGGTTATGATGAAGGAGATTTGTATTATCTAAGAATGTCATAATACGAGAACATAAAACATGTTCCATTATTCTACAACAGATTGACGTAAGCGAAATAGGCCTATAATTATTCGCATCTGATTTATGACCCTTCTTGAAAATGGGAACGACCTGCGCTTTCTTCCAGTCGCTAGGTACTTTACGTTCTTCCAGAGATCTACGATAAATTGCTGATAGGAAGGGGGCAAGTTCTTTAGCATAATCACTGTAGAATCTTACGGGTATCTCGTCTGGTCCGGATGCTTTTCCGCTACTAAGTGATAGCAGTTGTTTTTCAATTCCGATATCGTTTATTTCAATATTTTCCATTTTGGTGTCCGTGCGACGGCTGAAGTCAGGGACCGTGTTACGATTTTCCGCAGTGAAACAGTTTCGGAACACTGAATTCAGTATTTCTGCCTTTCTTCGGTCGTCCTCTGTTTCGGTGCCATCGTGGTCAACGAGTGACTGAATAGGGGATTTAGAACCGCTTACCGATTTTACATATGACCAAAACTTTTTAGGGTTCTTGTTTAGATTGTTTGCCAATGTTTTATGTTCGAATTCGTTGAATGCTTCTCTCATTGCTCTCTTTACGCTCTTTTTCGCTTCGTTCAGCTTTTCCTTATCAGCTATGATTCGACTACTCTTAAACCTATGATGAAGCTTTCTTTGTTTCCGTAGTACCTTTCGTACATGATTGTTATACCACGGTGGATCTTTCCCCTCGCTTTGGACCTTAGTCGGTACGAACTTATCTAAGGTGTACTGGACGATGTTTCTGAATTTTTTCCATTTTTGTTCCACATCCTCTTCCTCAGAAATGAACGTTTGATGGTGGTCACTCAGATATTCTGCGATTTGTGCCCTATCACTCTTGTTAAGCAAATATATTTTCCTTCCTTTCTTGGCATTTCTTATTACACTTGTAGTCATTGATGCAACCACTGACTTATGATCACTGATACCCTCTTCTACATTCACGGAGTTGAAAATTTCCAGTCTATTTGTTGCTATGAGGTCTAAAACGTTAGCTTCACGAGTTGGTTCTCTAACTATCTGCTCGAAGTAATTCTCGGACAAGGCAGTCAGGATAATGTCACAAGAGTCTCTGTCCCTGGCTCCAGTTCTGATTGTGTGACTATCCCATTCTATACCTGGTAGATTGAAGTCTCCCCCTATTACAATAGTATGATCACGAAACTTCTTCACGACGTTCTGCAGGTTCTCTCTGAGGCGCTCAACTACTACGGTTGCTGATGCAGGTGGTCTATAGAAGCATCCGACTATCATATCTGACCCACCTTTGATACTTAACTTAACCCAGATTATTTCACATTCGCATTCGCTAATAACTTCACTGGATATTATTGAATTCTTTACTGCTATAAATACTCCTCCACCATTGGCGTTTATCCTATCCTTGCGGTATATATTCCATTCTGTGTCTAGGATTTCGTTACTGTTCACTTCCGGTTTTAACCAACTTTCCGTTCCTAATACTATATGCGCACTATTTCCTTCAATAAGCGATACTAATTCAGGAACCTTGCCCTGGATACTCCTGCAGTTTACCAATATTACGTTAACTTTCCCTGTTTTTGGTCTCTGAGGACGGACGTTCTTTATCAACGATGCTGATGTTCTCTCTGGTAAGCCATCAGGTATTTTATCGTTTCGCCCAAGGGGGGGTCCCTCTAACCTAAAAAACCCCCGTGTGCACGCCACACGTACTCTGCTACCCTAGTAGCTGCTTCCGGTGTGTAGTGCACGCCTGACCTGTCTAGGGGGGCCCTACAGTTCTCCACCCAATAACGGAGGTCGATGAATTTGCAACCATTATAGTCGCAGAGTCGTCTGAGCCTCTGGTTTAGACCCTCCACACGGCTCCAAACCAGAGGACCGCGATCGACTCTGGGCACTATGCTGCAGATATTAAGCTCAGCTTGCACTCCGCGTGCGATGCTGGTTGTCTTCACCAAATCAGCCAGCCGCCGGAAGGAACCAAGGATGGCCTCAGAACCCAAGCGGCAGGCGTCATTCGTTCCGACATGTGCTACTATCTGCAGCCGGTGCAGCCGGTCACACCCAGTGCGTTCAATAGCTGCCGGAAGGGCCTCCTCCACATTACGGACGAGACCACCTGGCAAGCACACCGAGTGCACACTGGCATTCTTCCCCGACCTACCCGCTATTTTCCTGAGGGGCTCCATAACCCGCCTAACGTTGGAGCTCCCTATAACTAATAGGCCCGCCCTCTGTGACTGTCGGGACCTTGCCGGAGAATCGGCCACTGGCCCAACAGGCGAGGCATCCTGTGGTGGCTCGGAAACGATGTCATCACCACTAGGAAGCACCCCGTACCTGTTGGAAAGGGGTAAGGCAGCTGCCACGCGGCCAGATCCCAACTTCGCCTTTCGACCAGGCACGCGCGAGCCCACCACTGTCCGCCATTCACCCTGGAGTGATGGCTGACCGGTAAGATGCTCACTGCCGGAAGATGCAGCGATATCAGGGGTTCCATGTGATTCCAAGGCCACCGAAGTAGGCATAGGTCTCACCACAGTTGCCCCAACGCCACTACGAGGCGACGCCTGCGCCTCGAGCTCGATGAGCCTAACAGACAAAGCCTCCACCTGCCCCCAAAGAGTGGCCAATTCTCCTTGCGTCCGCTCACAACAACCACAGTCCCTACACATGACTATGTTTACCCTACTCTATACGGTGACAAATTCCCAAGATAATCTTCTGATGAGCTACTCTGATAATCAAGAAACACTCACTGAAATACGAGACGCGAAAACTACGCTAGGTTTTCCCAGAAAAGCTATTTAAAAGCTAAGCGCAGCAAATAAGTACAAAATAAATTTCTCTCCTAACGATCAAGAACTGTTAGTTTCTATGCAGAGCAGATAAACACAAATAGAATCCCTTCCTTAGTGGAAGGTCGTAAACAAAATGCAAAATAAACGCGTTATACAAACAGTACTCGCTGCTGCTGGTGCTCTCGCTCTGGCTGTCACAGACCTCCGCCATTCCCTACCACCTGGTGAAATGTGTTCCCCTCTCACCCGAAGTCAACCTGGACATGGTTTGGGTGTTCGCCATGCCCACCAGAGACATCATCATTGTCGCTCCATTCCTCTCGCTAACCGCCAGCCTACCTGTCGCCGCATGACCAGCATGCCCAGTACGACACCCTGGCACTTCAATGACTTCCAGGTTTGGTGGCTGGACCTTCCTTCACGACATCTACCCACAAAGCTCCCTGATGACACTGTTGAGCTGACCCCGGACCACCCCTGACGATGCCATAGTCACCCGACCCACCCTCCCGGCCTCGCAAGAGTACTCCGTACTGTGAGGGGGGTCTATGTGGCATCGATGAGGTCGACACCAGTATCGATCTGAGTATCGTCTTTGAACAAAGCTAAACATTATCTTTGTGTAGTTCCGCCATCCAGTTCTTTGCAAGCAATACTTGTGTAAAGAGGTGAATAAATGAACTCCTGATATTAAGGTGTTGTTTGGTGTAACTGACCCGAACTACACCTCATGCTCATGTTTTCGAAAAGATACCTTGGCATAATCAAAGGACACAAAAACAAAATGAAGGTGTACCTTCACAAAACCTTCTGCTTTTCCTCTTATCCCATACCATGGACCAGAAGGGGCCTGCCTGAAAAGAGATCAATGGGATGCTAAACTGGGGAATAATGCAACCATCCTTATTCCTTTCTATAGCCTCATTTGGGGTATTAACATCCAATTGGTAGTGTCCACCTTGTGCATGATGCACAAAGAATAACTAAAATTATTGTGCCTGTCATGGAGCAGTCTGACAACCTGGAAGAACAACTTATAAAATTGCACAACATTAAGTGCCTCATCATAATGGATCTCTGAACCTCATAATGGGAAACAGCACGACACAGAGGCAGCCATAAGTACACTGCCTTTGTATGCGGGGCAGAGGGTATAAGTTCTATGTTCTCCCTTTTGGTTTAAACATAAATGCACCCTGTTTCTGCTTTAGACTGAATCTTAGTATCTGAATTGTTAAGTAGAGTCACTGTGTAAGGTGATGATTTACTGATTGCTACCTTCACATGGTCAGAATACTTAAGGCTCTTGGCTCAATTCTTGTATAGGTTTTCTGAATACCAAGTCACAGCCAACCTAATGAGGTCATATTTCAGTAAGGAAACAGTTAAATTCCTTGGACACATAATATCACCTTAAGGAATACTTCCAGACCCTAAGAAGCACAATGCTATCAGACACTGATCTGTACTTCAGAATAAGAAATAGTTGAAGGGATCTAGAGGATTATTACATTTCTTCAGAAAATTTATCTCACAGCAGCTTTTAAATAATGACCCTCTATTGAATCTTCTACAGAAGAAGCATTCCTGTTATGAACAAACTGATTTTGACAATATTAAAGATGCTCTTTTGAATGCCAACATCTTTAATCATCTTGACATAACCAGGATTTTTGTCCATCTACAGATGCACCCTCACAAGGGCTGGGGGCTTCTTTATTCCAAACCACTGACACTAATTGGAAGCTTACCCTTGAGGTAAATAGTTCTGCTAGTAGGACCCTATTTGAAGGTGAGTGAGGGGCGTCATCAGGGGTGGTATGCGGTCAGCTCAACAGCATCATCAGGGAGCTGTGTGGGTAGATGTTGTAAAGAAAGTTCCAGCCACCAAACCTGGAAGTCATTGAAGCGCCAGGGCATCGTACTGGGAGTGCTGGTCATGCGGCGACAGGTAGGCTGGTGGTTTGCGAGAGGAATGGAGCGACAACAATGATGTCTCCAGTGGGCATGGCGAACACCCAAAGCATGTCCAGGTCGACTTCGGGCGAGAGGGGAACACATTTCACCAGGTGGTAGGGAATGGCGGAGGTTGTGTCATGAGCACCGGATGAAGGGAAACACACAACGAACAGTGTGTCATCGCATAGTATTATAGAGATGTCATGGATTATGTCCGGGGAGACAGGCACAAACACCTAGAGTGAGGGCAAGTTCATGATGGGTGGGGGGGGAGGGGGGGGGGGGCATGAGAAACCTAAACAGGGCAAGGCGGCGACAGGGGGGAGGTCGAAGGGACCGGAGAAGGGCCTGGCGGCGAGGGCGTGATCATAGGTAAGCTCGACGTGGGGAGCATGTGATCAGTGATCACTCAATGGAGTGCGTGAGACCGGAGTAGAGGGCGAGGTAGGAGAAGAGCTCGACGATTGGGGCTGGAAGTCACTCGACCGAGTGTGTAAGTCCGACGTGGAGGGAGTGGTCGGAGTGTCATGGGCCACGACAGTGAGAGACGTGGTCGTTTCCTGAAGGGGGGTAGAAGCAGGCTCAACATGAGCAGGCTTAAGTCTGTTGAGAGAGACTGTAACAGCTGAATCTTTTAGCTGAATGTCATAGGTGTTGGCTGAGCCCCGGAGAACTCGGTACGGCCCAGTATATGGAGGTTGTAGGGGAGCATGGACAGTGTCATCTAGGAGCATGATGTACTTACAATTGTTCAGAGATTTTGGGACGTGAATCTTAGGGCAGGAATGGCTGGCGGAGGGATGTGGAAGCTGATGAAGTGGCATCTGACATGGTCCACGAAGGAAGGTAAGTCAGACTGAGGGAGAGAAGCAGAAGGGCTTACAAGTTTGCCAGGGAGAACAATGTTCTGGCCATATATGAACTCGGCTATTGTGCCTTTGAGGTCTTCCTTATAGATCGCATGAATGCCGAGTAGCACAAGGGGAAGGGCCTCCGTCCATAGAGAGTCATGGCATCAAAGAGCCGCCTTGAAAGTGTGGTGCCAGCGCTCAACTAGCCTAACTTTGTGGGTGATATGCTGTGGTATGGATGCACCAGATGCCACAAATGTTACAAATCTCGTTGAACAGGGCCGACTCAAATTGTATGCCCTGGTCAGTCGTGATGATAGCTGGACATCCGAAACGCAATACCCATGGCTCGATGAAAGCTCGAGCAACAGTTACTGCTGTGATATTGGGGAGGGAGACAGCCTCGACCCAGCGAGTTGTTCGGTTGATAGAAGAGAGAACAAATCGAAAGCCGTTAGAGGGGGGGAGAGGGCCGACAATGTCCTTTTGACTGACTTGACTTAGAAGATTCAGTTTTTCTATGGCATCAAGGGACTGTAGACTTTAGTGTGTGACATAAATTTAAACTTGATACAGCCACCTGTTCTTAAGCAAAATGGTTTTTAACAGTCAGACAGACAGACAGTCAGCTGGATAACAAAGTGATTCTATAAGGTTTCTGTTTTCACTAACTGAGTTATGGAACCCTAAAAAAAAGATTGAAATTTTGTGGAGACATATTAATTTTGTAATTTCTTGTGTGTTTAGCTAACTGTTCGTTAGTTTTCATGCAGTTTTACAGTTTTTGGTACATCTCTCAATATCACTGAGTGTGGACACTTTTTTATTGTTTCCAGGATAGCTTTTTTATACTCGTTTATACATTTAATTTAGAAGGTAGGTATTCAAGCTGTTATAAATATGATACTACAGCTTAAACTGTTGAATAAAATTGGCCAGTTGTTTAGTATACCACAGATTTTGTCTGTCTGGAAACTATTTTTGAGGCCTTGTCAGTTACTTAACAATTAATTACTGAAAATAGTGTCAAAAACAGATTAGAAAAACCATTAAGATATTACTTTCACTCACAAATCATTACTTTAACTGTAATGTGTGCCATCACAAACTGGACAATTTACTATCAGTTACTCATACGGTGATCACAAATTTTAGGGAGAACTACTTATATGACTCTTACTAAAATGGAACCTACTTATGCGAAGACACAGAATTATCTCAAGTCATATCATTCTTTTGCAGTTTTCAATTCGACAGAAATACTGACTTCAATGTGGTGTAAATTCCACTGTCCTAGTAAGCTTTTCCGTTTAGTGAGCTTATGCTTATGTATTGTTATATCACAATCTGCCTTCCACATCCCCACCTATCACAATAAAAATGTCCAAATACTAAAAAGTGCAGAGATGATATCCTTTGGTAATCCGTTCAGAGGTACTACTGATAACCCAAAACTACCTAGCTTCAGATATCTGTTCTTAACAGAAAATATCTAGATCAAATCTAGAGACTGAGCACTTGATTGATCACTTCATATAAACTGTCAGTCCAATTCTTATGTGATACTTTCTTCATTATCTATTTCCTGTACAATAGTGTGATAAGAGATTTTTTTAATTTTTTTTTAAATATAAATATATATAAATAATCAACTGAATGAACCTAACAATAGTCATAAGTATATGGCAATTAAAGTATATAACAAATTGTCTAAAAATGGGTCAATCAAGCCTGACAAATTATTTAAAGACAATGTTCATAACTTCTTGTTAACTAATCCATTCTATTCATTAGAAGAATTTTTAGAAATGCCCAATATCAACTTAAATATGTAAAAATTTATTTTGTAAAATTAATAGGTTAAGTGAACTGACGAAGTCTATTGCATGTAATAATGCTGAATGACTAATAAAGAATCTGAATCTTAATCTGAATGAAAAGAGGATGGCAAAACTTACATCTTCCATTTCTTCTTTCTCTTCATATGCCTCTTTTGCTTCTTTTGCTTCTTTTGTCAGCTGCCTAATTGTATCTAGGAGATGTTCCCTCTCACGTGTCCAGGCAGCGACCTCTCCTGGATGTTCTTTCTTGCCCATTTTTGAAAGTAGAGTAGTAATGCGCCGCTTTTGCTCATCTACAACTGTTTCCAGTTGTTTCTCTTCAGTTTTCCACAGTGCAACTGCAGATGGGATTTGCTCTTCTGTCAGATTCTCTACTTCTAATGTAAGCTTTTCATTGTCTCTATGCAGACGTCTGTTTTCATCTCTGAGAGCTTGTAGTTCAGCCTCCAGTTTCTGAAATTCTTGGGTATGGTCCTCTACTACCGATGGCAGATCAGATATTTTTCGAGATTGAAGTCTCTGGATTTCATCTTTGAGATTAGTGACATTCACTGTAAGTTCTTCAATTGTACTTGTTGCATCAAGAAGTTGTTTGTTCAATAACTTGTTATCTTCCATAAGCTGACTCATCTCTTTCTCTCTGCTTTTTTCATCAAATGATGCAATTTGCTCTGTTTGGAGTAATGGTGTCTGTTTTCCATCTTTGAACTTCCTGACTTCCTCTTCAAGTTCCCTTCTAACGGTATTTGCATCTTTAAGTTCATTTTGTAGTGACTCATTCTGATTTCTTAGTTCATTAATAATTTTTTCACTATCTATGTCTGTTTTAATTATTTCCACAGGTTTTTCCACGTACTTCACAACTTCTTTTGCACTGCTGCTTGTAATATCAGTTAAGGACTCAAGCCTCCTCTTCAAAAATTCATTCTCTTCCCTTAACTGATCGATAATTTGTGTGTCATCAGTTTCAGCAGACAAAACTTGTTCTTGACTACTCTGTGCCAATTTTCGTGCATCTTCAAGCTGTTTTCTCAATATTTCATTGTCTATTCTTAGTTGAACAACATCTGCTTCATGTGTTACACTTGTGGGCTGCAGGCCTATGCTCGCTCTTGCATTTTCAAGCCTTTGTCTCAATGCTTCATTATCTTTCATTAATTGTTCAAATGCTTTATCACTAATAGTGCCTACAGTAGATCGTCTAGCATGAGCCGTTTTTAGATCTTCAACCTGTTTTCTCAACATTTCATTTTCTTGATTCATCTGATTAATAATTTTTGTGCTATCTGGATCTCTTTGACGCTTCACTCTTGCCTCTTCGATTTCTTGTAGTAGTCGCTCATTTTCAGTTCTGAGCTCAGTAATAGTTTTCTCATATTCACTTTCATCATCACTTGTCGTATGTAAGGCCTTTCTTGCATCCTCAAGATCTTTCCTCAATGACTCATTCTCTGTTTTGAGCTGTCTGATGACCATTCCACTTTCAGGCTCTACAGAGGATGGTTCTGAAGCTGCCAATACCTGTGGAACAGTCTCCATGATTTTGTCAGCAGGAATTTGTTTTACTGATGCTGATATTTCATCTTTAATTTGCATTGATTTAAGAGCATCATTTCCATCTGTAAGCTTTCTAATTATATCCTCAAGCTCTAGTACCTTGGCATTCGAACTACTTAACTGATTTTTCAATGATTCATTTTCGTTTCTCAGTTCATTAAGGGTACTTTCAAGACTTTTAATCATGTTATTTGCATCACTAAGCTGCTTTTGCAATGACTCAATTTGACTTCTCAGTTCATCAAGAGTGCTTTCACTTTCTGCTTCTGCAGTAGATGTTCCACCAGTCAGTTGTTCCACTTTAGAAATACCTTGTATTTCAACATTTTGTTGCTGCGGTGCTTTAATTACTTCCACAGGTTTCTCTACATATTTGATGATTTCTTTAGGAACACTTTCCTTAATTTGTGTTGTATCTAATTGTTTTTTGAGTAATTCATTCTCTTCTTGTAGGTGACTCATTCTTTCAATTGCATCACTAAGCTGCTTTTCCAATGATTCAATCTGATTTCTCTGTTCATTAAAGATCCTTCCAGTGTCTACATCTGGTGCTACTTCAGCAACATGTGGTATTTCCAGACTCTGTTGCTGTGGTGCTTTAATTACTTCCACAGGTTTCTCTACATATTTGATTGTTTCTACTGGAACACTTTCCATTATTCTGGTTGTTTTTCGTCGTTTTTTGAGTAATTCATTCTCTTCTTGTAGCTGCATCATTGCTTCAGTTGCATCACTAAGCTGCTTTTGCAATGATTCAGTTGCATCACTAAGCTGCTTTCGCAATGATTCAGTGCGAGTTCTGAATTCCTTCAAAATCCTTTCATTGTCCACTTCTGCAATAGCAGGCTGATTTTTGAGTAATTCATTTTCTTCTTGTAACTGACTCATTGTTTTAGTTGCATCACTAAGCTCATTTTTCAGCACTTCAATTACATTTGTCAGTTCATTAATGATCTTTTCATCATCACCTTCTGCAATGGATGATCCAACACTCTTTTGAGCTACTTCAGCAATATGTGCTACATCAACAGTTTGTTGCTGTGGTGCTTTAATTACTTCAACAGGTTTCTCTACGTATTTGATTATTTCTACTGGAACACTTTCCATTATTCTGGTTGTTTTTCGTCGTTTTTTGAGTAATTCATTCTCTTCTCGTAGCTGAACCATTGTTTCAGTTGCATCACTAAGCTGCTTTTGCAATGATTCAGTGCGAGTTCTCAATTCCTTCAAAATCCTTTCATTGTCCACTTCTGCAATAGCAGGCTGATTTTTGAGTAATTCATTTTCTTCTTGTAACTGACTCATTGTTTTAGTTGCATCACTAAGCTCATTTTTCAGCACTTCAATTACATTTGTCAGTTCATTAATGATCTTTTCATCATCACCTTCTGCAATGGATGATCCAACACTCTTTTGAGCTACTTCAGCAATATGTGCTATATCAACAGTTTGTTGCTGTGGTGCTTTAATTACTTCAACAGGTTTCTCTACGTATTTGATTATTTCTACTGGAACACTTTCCATTATTCTGGTTGTTTTTCGTCGTTTTTTGAGTAATTCATTCTCTTCTCGTAGCTGAACCATTGTTTCAGTTGCATCACTAAGCTGCTTTTGCAATGATTCAGTGCGAGTTCTCAATTCCTTCAAAATCCTTTCATTGTCCACTTCTGCAATAGCAGGCTGATTTTTGAGTAATTCATTTTCTTCTTGTAGCTGACTCATTGTTTTAGTTGCATCACTAAGCTCATTTTTCAACAATTCAATTACATTTGTCAGTTCATTAATGATTCTATCATCATCACCTTCTGCAATGGATGTTCCAACACTCTTTTGAGCTACTTCCATTATTCGGGTTGTTTTTCGTCGTTTTTTGAGTAATTCATTCTCTTCTCGTAGATGAACCATTGTTTCAGTTGCAACACTAAGCTGCTTTTGCAATGAGTCAGTGCGAGTTCTCACTTCCTTCAAAATCCTTTCATTGTCCACTTCTGCAATAGCAGGCTGATTTTTGAGTAATTCATTTTCTTCTTGTAGTTGACTCATTGTTTTAGTTGCATCACTAAGCTCATTTTTCAACAATTCAATTACATTTGTCAGTTCATTAATGATTCTATCATCATCACCTTCTGCAATGGATGTTCCAACACTCTTTTGAGCTACTTCCATTATTCGGGTTGTTTTTCGTCGTTTTTTGAGTAATTCATTCTCTTCTCGTAGATGAACCATTGTTTCAGTTGCAACACTAAGCTGCTTTTGCAATGAGTCAGTGCGAATTCTCACTTCATTCAAAATCCTTTCATTGTCCACTTCTGCAATAGCAGGCTGATTTTTGAGTAATTCATTTTCTTCTTGTAGTTGACTCATTGTTTTAGTTGCATCACTAAGCTCATTTTTCAACAATTCAATTACATTTGTCAGTTCATTAATGATTCTATCATCATCATCTTCTGCAATGGATGTTCCAACACTCTTTTGAGCTACTTCCATTATTCGGGTTGTTTTTCGTCGTTTTTTGAGTAATTCATTCTCTTCTCGTAGATGAACCATTGTTTCAGTTGCAACACTAAGCTGCTTTTGCAATGAGTCAGTGCGAATTCTCACTTCATTCAAAATCCTTTCGTTGTCCACTTCTGCAATAGCAGGCTGATTTTTGAGTAATTCATTTTCTTCTTGTAGTTGACTCATTGTTTTAGTTGCATCACTAAGCTCATTTTTCAACAATTCAATTACATTTGTCAGTTCATTAATGATTCTTTCATCATCACCTTCTGCAATGGATGTTCCAACACTTTTTTGAGCTACTTCCATTATTTGGGTTGTTTTTCGTCGTTTTTTGAGTAATTCATTCTCTTCTCGTAGATGAACCATTGTTTCAGTTGCATCACTAAGCTGCTTTTGCAATGAGTCAGTGCGAGTTCTCAATTCATTCAAAATCCTTTCATTGTCCACTTCTGCAATAGCAGGCTGATTTTTGAGTAATTCATTTTCTTCTTGTAGTTGTGTCATTGTTTTAGTTGCATCACTAAGTTCATTTTTCAACAATTCAATTACATTTGTCAGTTCATTAATGATCCTTTCATCATCACCTTCTGCAATGGATGTTCCAACACTTTTTTGAGCTACTTCCATTATTCTGGTTGTTTTTCGTCGTTTTTTGAGTAATTCATTCTCTTCTCGTAGCTGAACCATTGTTTCAGTTGCATCACTAAGCTGCTTTTGCAATGATTCAGTGTGATTTTTCAATTCATTCAAAATCCTTTCATTGTCTACTTCTGCAGTAGCAGGCTGATTTTTGAGTAATTCATTTTCTTCTTGTAGCTGACTCATTGTTTTAGTTGCATCATTAAGCTGCTTTTTCAACAATTCAATTACATTTGTCAGTTCATTAATCATCATTTCATCTTCATCTTCTGCAATGGATGTTCCAACACTCTTTTGAGCTACTTCAACAATATGTGCTATATCAATAGTTGGTTGCTGTGATTCTTTAATTACTTCCACAGGTTTCTCTACATATTTGATTATTTCTACTGGAACACTTTCCATTATTCTGGTTGTTTTTCGTCGTTTTTTGAGTAATTCATTCTCTTCTCGTAGCTGAACCATTGTTTCAGTTGCATCACTAAGCTGCTTTTGCAATGATTCAGTGTGATTTCTCAATTCATTAAAAATCCTTTCATTGTCTACTTCTGCAGTAGCAGGCTGATTTTTGAGTAATTCATTTTCTTCTTGTAGCTGACTCATTGTTTTATTTGCATCATTAAGCTGTTTTTTCAACAATTCAATTACATTTGTCAGTTCATCAATCATCCTTTCCTCTTCATCTTCTGCAATGGATGTTCCAACACTCTTTTGAGCTACTTCGACAATATGTGCTATATCAATAGATGGTTGCTGTGATGCTTTAATTCCTTCCACAGGTTTCTCTACATATTTGATTATTTCTACTGGAACACTTTCCATTATTCTGGTTGTTTTTCGTCGTTTTTTGAGCAATTCATTCTCTTCTCGTAGCTGAAACATTGTTTCAGTTGCATCTCTAAGCTGCTTTTGCAATGATTCAGTGTGATTTCTCAATTCATTAAAAATCCTTTCATTATCTACTTCTGCAGTAGCAGGCTGATTTTTGAGTAATTCATTTTCTTCTTGTAGCTGACTCATTGTTTTATTTGCATCATTAAGCTGTTTTTTCAACAATTCAATTACATTTGTCAGTTCATTAATCATCCTTTCCTCTTCATCATCTGCAATGGGTGTTCCAAAACTCTTTTGAGCTACTTCAGCAATATGTGGTATATCAACACTTTGTTGCTGTGGTATTTGAATTATGTCCACAGGTTTCTCTGCAAATCTGATTGATTTCTTGGCGATACTTTGCCTAATTTGGGTTGTAGATTTAAGTTGTTTTTCGAGTAACTCTTTTTCTTCTTGCAGCTGATGCATTATTTCAGGGGTATATGTAGTCCTTCTTTCGAGGTGTTTCTTTAGTAATTCATTTTCAGCTGCAAGATGACTTAAAAGTTTCTTTGTACCTGATTCATCATCTAAAGAGTCAATACTTTGAACTACATCTATCTTTCTGGATGCACTAATTACCTCTATAGGGATTTCGAAATGAGTTGGTGGTCCTTTTGCAGATGTTTTCTGTCTCAAATTGTATATATCTGACATCAAAGGCATTAAATGAGCTTCTAGTTCATCTAATTTCGTCAACATTTTCTCATTAGCAGCACAACATGTGCATAATGTGCATTTCTTATCCTCTTCCGATGTATGTTCCCTAAGTGCTGCAATTTCTGACTCTCTTTGCGTTAGAAGTTTCTGTAATCTTAAATTTTCTTCCTTGATGGTTTCAACAGTGCAGTTTGTTATATTTACTATTAATTTCTCATGGAGGCATCTGACTTCTTTAGTCAGTTCCTTAATACTATCTGTGTCAGCAGATAGCTTGCTTTGTTCTGGATAATCTGTCACAAATTTTGTCAATCTAGACGTCAAGTCATCCGCTTCAACTTTTAGCTGTTCATTTTCATGCCTTCCAGAAGAGAGAATGGGTGAACTCCTCTGATTCTGCATCAGAATATGATCATTTTCAATATTTATTTCTATTAGTTTATGCTGCATTGTGTCAATGCCTCTTCTGAGATTATCCACAATGTCTTGAAGTCTCCTATTTTCTTCTTTAGCTGCAATCAGTTCATTGCACAAATTTTGCATTTCCTCTGAAGTACTACCATGTTCACAAATTGTGGTTGATACTTCACTAATGTTATCTGGCAATACAGTCCTCAGTTTTTCAATATCAGATTTGAAGCTAGCAATAAGCCTCCATAACTTTTCACTTTCCATCTTCTGTGCTTTATACTGATTTTCTAACAAATGAACTTCTCCCATTCTTTTAAGCCTATCATCACTAACTGCTGCCTGTGCTGCTTCTTTCACAACATTTTCAGTATTTATTTGCAGCCTGTGAAGAAAGTCTCTCATGCTCTTGAATCTTAACCTTTCAGCTTGCAATTGATTTTGCAGTAAAAGTGCCTCTTCCTTCACAGATTCCAGAGACTTTCCTTCTAGTTCAAGAACTCTTAATTCACTTAATTGTGACAATGTGTTTCTCTGGTCTATAATTTCAGCATTTTGCTTAGAGATTAAGCTCAATAGCTGCTCATTTTCCATTTTACAAGCTTTCAGCTGATGGTGCAAGAGGTCCAAGTCTTCAGCTCCCTAAAAAAGAAATAGTTATCAATGTAACATTAAAAAGAGAACCATTATAAGAAACTCTTATCATTATGGTGCTGTAGTAATTACTGGGGCAATGGTAAGGAAAATAAGACATCAGGTCAGCATAAAGATACTCAGAGAAGAAACACAGTCAAAAGGAAATAAAAAAATATGTAAAGATGTTTTGTCTTCTAATATTTTCATATTGTATTTGAGACAAGAAACTGGAGAATAATATTTATATTGTCTATAGATCATACTGACCATACACACACTGATGACTGCTGCCTGAAAACTTATCTTGCATAGGTAAGCAACAAAAAATTTGGTATACTTGGATGTGTGTATGAATTTGTTTATTAACCAAACACTCAATTAGACGTATAAGTCACAAAAGAAACTGATACGCAACTGTGTTGACAGCATAATCCTTATGGATGGGACTCTAATATTCTTGGGGATATCTCTACATGTAATATTGGTATTGTATTGTTAATAGTATTGTTTTAAGATGATTTAATCATTTGTGCACAAAGATACTAACTGGTATTGGACAAGTCAACTGTTAATGAGATGCTGAGTGATGATACAGCATGAACTGATGTGACATTTATAAACGGTGTGTGTATTAGACACATACATGCATTTACCTGTATAAGAACTGTAAGCAAATACATATGGGCTACACTGGTATGCCCTATTAGCTATTCCAATTCAAACTAATTAAATCTCACAAAATGGTGTGTACATCAATACTGTAACCACACCTTCTCACCTCTTATGATATAACAGTTACTCTAGTTAGAAAAGTGAAAGGATATTTACAGTTATTACAACATTTTGATGACCATAGTTCACAACTTCAACTATTGTACCAAAGTCAAAAACTTGAAAATTAACCGGTGTTCACAACTTGTACTACACTAGGCAGAAAATGCCTTATACGATATTCCAGTTCTGCATATTAACAAATATTATTTATGGTGTAAAAACTTTTGAGGAGGTACAAGGAAACAGATATTTTAAATTATACAGTCCATTATACAGGTCTATATGTTCAGTTCATAAATTATATATTTTCTTCCATGCATGGAGTGGGCCATTCTGCCAAAGGGTTGTACTCTCATAGTCAGCATGTTACCGGTAGTCCATTTTTTCTTGTGATACATGAATAGAGGTCTTGAATCATGATTGCCAGTTCATTGGCAGTGTCTAAGATTTTATGTTTGAATATCGTGTGAAACTTCTATTAGAAAATTTCAGTGGAAAAGAGAAAAAATTCAGATAAACAGCAGGAGTTCAAATGGATGACAAGCAAACAAAAATGCCAAGAGACTACTAGACTGTTGCAAAAATACTGATCTTGAAATCGTGACTACAAAATTAATTAGACCTGCAGACAAATTAAAAACATGTAAATCTCTTAACCCCCCTTTAAGTGAGTTTTAGATAGACTATGTTGCTATACCCAATAAGAAAGCCAAAGAAGTATTCAACATACAAACAAGAAAGGGAGTTTTTGAGTCAGACCACCATCTCCTGAAAATAAAAATTAGACTTCAACCTAGCAGAAGAAAAAACAAAAGAACAAAATCAAATGATCCACAGTACCTGAAAATCAACAAGCAAGAAATTCTTTAGGAAATTAGGCAATAAAATATCACAAATTTCACAGAAGTGGCTAATGATCTGAAAAACATTACGAGATTTGGCCAAACCCCAGGAACGGGAAAACACAGGCGGTGGAACATTGCCTATGATTGGCAATAAAAGAGAGAATATAAACACACAAAACTTTTAGTAGCAACAAAACACTAGAAAAGTGGTATGAATTTTTAACCCTCTGCTGGCCACACTGTTGTAAAATGTGCTACAGTAGCAGTTTTTATACCTTATCAATACCTTAATTTTGCACTACTGTAGTAATGTATTCCAGTGTTGAAGCTTACTTGATAATGTTAAAATGGCTCCCATTCCTTTGTTTAGCTTTCTCAGTTTGTTTTCTCA
This sequence comes from Schistocerca nitens, assembly GCF_023898315.1. Classification (NCBI taxonomy): domain Eukaryota; kingdom Metazoa; phylum Arthropoda; class Insecta; order Orthoptera; family Acrididae; genus Schistocerca; species Schistocerca nitens. The sequence continues at coordinate 402,789,089 of NC_064614.1, read as the reverse complement.
ACTGCAAACAATGAGGCGTTTGTTTGTTGTAGAAAGTACAATGCAAACCTGCTGTTGTCATAGTTCCAAGCTCTCTTCCAGCCGTCAACATGCAGAGGTAAGTGTAACAACAAGTAAAATACATTTATTCATTGTTATTTATTTTGGTTATACAGGCAAGTGAATTTATTTATTCCTTTTGATACTTTGTTTCAGTTCAAAGGGCTTACCATAGGAGGAAATTTGCAAACTACTCAAAGTTAATATGAAGTCTATGCAGACTTCTCATATTTTGGCGACAAGTGATGCAGATTTGAGTGATACAAACAGTAAATGTGAGGACCATGACAGCAAATCTGAACTGCAAGGTGAGAATGGTGATTCCAGCACATTTTGCATATGCATTATTTGGCATAAATACCATGAATGCACCTGGGCTCTTCAGTAGTTGTCTACTCACCTGAAGATGGTCAGACATCTCTGGGCCTAAATATCATGGCAGAATGTCAATGTGATGTGGATTATTAGAAGAAGAAATGTGGCATGAAGATCTCAGAAGTTACAAGTGGACGGTGATGATCTACAAGATATGACATGTGTTGGAGTTCGTTATTGAAAAAGAGAAAGTTGCCTCCTACAGGTGAGAGTATTAAAATCCTAAATGTAAACTGCCAAAGCATTAGCAACAAAGTGCCAGAGTTTGAAGTGGTCATGAAAAGCAATGAAGCTTGCATGACACTAGGTACAGAAAGCTGGCTGCAACCTGAAATTGATAGCAGTGAGATTTTGGGGAAAATTTAATTGTATATTGAGGGGTCAGGCAAATGGGAAATAGAGGTGGTGTATTTGCCACAGTAGACAGAAACTCAGATCCACCGAGACAGAAACTGAAGCTGCATGTATGATTGTTTGAGCAAGACGCAATATTATCAGAGGGCATAAAATGATAGTTGGATACTTCTATTGTCCACCAGAGTCAGTGCTTGATGTAACTGAAAACTGAAGAGGAAATCTCAGTTCACTTGTACCTAAGCTCCCCAGTCATACTGTATTCATCAGTGGAGACTTTAAACATCCAACAATTAACTGGCAAAATTAGCACTATGTTAGTGCTACCTAGAACAGATAGTTAGGGAGTCCACTCATAATGGAAATGTATTGGATCTAATGGCAACAAATAGACCTGACCTCTTTCAGGATTTACACATCAATACTGGTTTCAGAGACCATGACATGGTTGTGAAACAACGATTACCAGAGTACAAAGTACAACTAAAACAAGGAGAAAGATATATATATGTTCAGTAAACTAGATAAAATATCAATAGAGTCATATCTCAATGAGGAACCTGAAACTTTCAGCATGGGGCAGGAGCATATACAGAAACAAAGGCTCACATTTAAAAGAATAGTTTACCATGGGCTGGATGGACATATACCCAGTACAACAGTTCATAATTGGAGGGAACCTGCATGGTATATGATCACTGTAAATAAACTTCTAAAAAAACAGAGATTACTGCATAATAAGTGTAAAAGAAAGCATAGGACTATAGATAGAGGGTTGCTGAATGAAGTACATTTGGCTGTCAAGAGAACAATGCATGATGCCTTCAGTGACTACCATAGCAGAATACTATCAATAATATTTCAAAAAACCTAAAGAAATTCTGGTCATATGTAAAGGCTGCCGGCAGTGGAGTGTAGCCATGTATGGAAGTGAAACATGGACGAAAATAGTTTGGACAAGAAGAGAATAGAAGCTTTTAAAATGTGGTGTTACAGAAGAATGCTGAAGATTAGATGGGTAGATCACGTAACTAATGAGGAAGTATTGAATAGAATTGGGGAGAAGAGGAGTTTGTGGCACAACTTGACAAGAAGAAGGGACTGGTTGGTAGGACATGTTCTGAGGCATCAAGGGATCACAAATTTAGCATTGGAAGGCAGCATGGAGGGTAAAAATTGTAGAGGGAGACCAAGAGATGAATACACTAAGCAGATTCAGAAGGATGTAGGTTGCAGTAAGTCCTAGGAGATGAAGAAGCTTGCACAGGATAGAGTAGCATGGAGAGCTGCATCAAACCAGTCTCACGACTGAAGACCATAACAACAACAATGTGGTCAGAGTCCACACCTGGCCCTGAAAATGTCTTACAGTTTAAAATCTAGTTCCAAAATCTCTGTCTTACCATTATGTAATCAAAATGAAACTTTCTGGTATCTTCAGATCACTTCCACGTATACAACTTTCTTTCATGATCTTAAATCAATATTGCTACTAAAATAGAAAGACAGCCCTATTTTCAGCCATTCAGAGCATACCTCATGATTGACTGCAAGCATCCAATAAGATTCATTCTGTTTCTGGGCAGCTAGATGTAAGTTATAAACTGTCCTGCAAGAATCTCTCTCCCACATGCTACACTGTTGCAGTACTTTGCTATGCTACAATGCAGTTTCATTCACAGAGCGATCAAATTATTCATTCAGGTGTTAATGTTACTTTTTTGGAGCAGTATAGCTGTGAATGCATATCTGTAAATATTTTAGAATGATTTCCAAATGAATATTTCAGGTGGCAGCAATGAATGTGAAGTTCCTCACAAGCAACTTTAATTAAATTGCACACCCTTAGTTGTACGACTGGATTTATGATTTACTGTCAGAAAGGTCACAGTGTTAGTAATCAATGGAAAATCATTGAATAAAATAGAAGTGATATCTGGTGTTTGCAAGGAAGTGTTATAGGCACTCCTCTGTTACTGATCTAATAAATGATTTAGGAGACAGTCTGAGTAGCCCTCTTGACTGTTTTCAGATGATGCTGTGATTTACCATCTTATAATGTCATCAGATGATTGAAACAAATTACAAAAGACATGGACAAGCTATCTGTATGGCAAGAAAAGTGCCAATTGATTATAAATAATAAAAGGTCTGAAGAAATCCACATGAGTACGGTACTAACAGGAATCCGCAAAATTTCGAGCTGCAGGATAAAACACACAAATCTAAAGGCTATAAATTCAAATAAATACTTAGAGATTATGACTATGAATAACTTAAACTGCAATGATAACATGGCTAACACTGCATGGATAGCAAAGCAAAGACTGTGATTTATTGGTAGAACACTTAGAAAATGCAACAGGCCTACTAAAGAGACTACTTGCACCTTGCTTTTCTGCCTTCTTCTGGAGTACTGCTGTCCTGTGTGGGATCCACAGCACACAAGGTTCATAGAAAAAGTTCAAAGAAGGGCAGTTCATTTTGTATTATCACAAAACAGACGAGAGACTGCCATGGATATGATATGTGAATTGTGGTGGCAATCAAAACAAAGGTGTTTTTCATTGCAACAGGATCTTCTCATGAAATTTCAGTTGTCAACTTTCTCCTCAGAGTGTGAAAATACCTACCTACAAAGGGAGGAATGATCATCATAATGAAATAAGAGAAATTATAGCTCACAAGGAAAGATTAAAGTGTTTGTGTTTCGCACATGCTGTTTGAGAGGGGAATGGTAGAGAAATAGATTGAAGGTGGTTTGATGAATGCTCTTCCAGGTAATTAATTGTGATTTGCAGGGTAATCATGCAGATGTAGATGTAGATGCTTCACAAGCAGTCGAGGAGGCTTATGTCCTAGATTTATAACTTTTTCAAATGTGCATCTGAAAGCAATACTTCTATTTTTGACATTTTGAAGAATCAAAAACAAGCTGCAGAAGCATGTGTTGGCAAGAGAATAGTAGAAAAAAGTGCCAGTTTTCTATAAAACTCAAGAAAATCTATTTTTGTGTCACATAGATAGCACTGAAATCACAAGAAACCTGTAACAGAAACAGATGGTTTTGACAAAGACATTTTAAAGTGCTCCTTGTTTGAAATGTGTATAGGAATGGAATATCAAACATCACAAAAACTTGCTACAATTATGCCTGAGCAGATTGGCTTCAAAGGTAGTGCTTCATCAATGCAAATAATTTACAAACACATTGGTTTCAAACCTATTAAGAAGAGAGTTTTTTAATTGAAAGAAAGTGACACAGAGACAGCACAAACCATGTCCCTTATAAAGATGCATGGTACAAGTTTTACAGTGCATTCCCTTGATGAAATATGGGTGAATCAAAATCATTTCATTATTACCTGCTGGAAAATGAGTGATGGTACTGGCAGTTTTAAGTTCACAAAGGAAAGGGTTCTCAGATACTTATTCAGCATGTTGACTCTTCTTCTTATTTGATTCCTGAGAGTAAACTCAGGTGTAAGAATAACAGCAGTGACTGCCTTTTGGAAATGAACATTGTTACTTTCAAGAAGTTGTTCGCTGAACAATTCTTGTCATACCTTGCTTTGAAGTCAGTTATCATTCAGCTGTTACTCAAAAATGAACAAGTATGAGCACTAGGAAAGGGGATACAGCATTGTGGCTGAAAAATAGAAATATTCTGGATAATATAAGCTAGACTAGTGCTCAACTCCTGTAGATCATTAATATATAAAAGTCAGGTGACAGAATGTACAAATTTGACTCTCTTGAATGTGAATGTGGTCACACTGTTTTGTGATTACCCACACATCACTGTCAGTATAAACCAACAAGATAAATTTGAGCACAAGTTACAAGCTATATGGGGAAACAACATGACATTCAACATACCAGACACTGAAACACTTGTGTGTGAGGCAATAGACAGCATCCCCCTTCAGTATCGACAGACTGTGGGTGGCACACTGAAAAGTTTCGGAAAAACGACTTTGACAGGGAGGTGAAGATGGTTAAAAGCCTTCAAACTATCATCCTAAATTTACTTTCAGGTGGTTCAGACATGGACACAGATAGCAGATGGTATTATGATGCAGACTTTGAAACAAAGTAAAGTAATGATCTTTCTTGGTTTTAAAGATGCATGGTTTAAAAATGTTTTTGCCAACATATCAACTGCGTACATAGTACATGAGAACTTCCTTACTTTTATTGATTAGGAATATGTAGCCTATAAAGTATTCAGACTATAATGTTCAACACATTGCCCAATGAGAAGTTAAGCTTTTCCCAGAGTGTCGTATGCTCTAATTAATTGCGAGAATGTGGCCAGATAAATACGTCAAAAAATCCAATATTTTGGCACATAAACTTCTGTCATTCTCAAGGCATGAATTGTAAAGTGCCTTAAATTGAAAGGGGGGGTTACCAATCACGATTTGGTGATTTTTGATGTTATTTATCAGCATTCTATTGAGCTATTCACAGAAGATGGTTAATTGTCAGCTTGTTCAATGGATCATAAATGTGTTCTCCCAAAGTAACATCAAACAAATTAGTTTAAATTCATAATGCCTGTTGATACCAAAAAACATGACAACATACTGTCAATTTTTATGATAGTTCTTTTGCACTAGTCATTGCTGCCACTAATTCTTTTTATGCATAGTGATTTACACTGAACTGCGGTGACATGCACCAACATATATGCATTATATACATTTAAAAAAAGTATATGAAGTAGAAGCAGCTGTCAAACGAATATAATGATCTCTGTTCGAGTCTGAAGTTTATTTTCTGTTTATTACATTTCTACCTATAATGGGCCTACAACCAAGTTGCAATAAATAGCAATTATTGCAACCATTTTCTACATTTTGAGAACAATTATACTTGAAGTCTTCACAAAGCTGCATCTGCTTTTCTCGCCTTATGACATCACACAGACAGTTGCTGTGGAGCAGTGGACTCAACCTCAAGATGTGAAATACGATTTCTCTTATGTAGATGACTGATTGAAATAACTTTTAAATTCTCTCATAGATTTGAATATATAATACAATGTACTACAGGCAAATGAACCTGATTGTTGTCTGCACTGACACACTGTGGGAACATGGACCTTGCTCACTCTTTGCCGCCATGCATGCACAAACCTCATCCCCTCCATGCTTTCCAATTGTTCTGTGGAACTGCCATCCTGCATGACACGGGCTATATTTGTTAATAATAGTAAAATGAACATTTTAACCTACATTACTGTCAACTGTGCTTATTGAAAATGTATCACATTTTTTGGTTTTACATTTTTGGTTTAAGTATTTCAGTAGCATCATTAATTATGGAATGGAGTTTACACATTCAATATTATGTTTCCCTATTCTAAGATAAATCTCATAATGTGACCTACTTCTTTCTGTTGTGGTATGATGCCATACTGGCAAAACAGATGCCAATAATATGATAACACCTTAATGTGGCAAGTAGAAATTTGTGTTTTGTGCAATTAAATGCTTTGGGAAAGTCACAAAATATAACAAAAGGATATCAATTCTTATTTACCTCTAATAGCTGTCCATTTGTAAGGTCTTACATTGTGATCTCTGTGGAAAATCCTTTATAAAACCAAACTGAGAGGCAGGTAATAAATTCTGCTTAAGATAAATGAGTCAGTAGTCTATCAAAGAGCACTTTCTCAAAAGACTGGGGACAATATATTTCGCGAATGAGCCCAAGGCACCAAAATTAAACAATAGTATGAAAAGAGCAGTTGCTACTCACCGTACAGTGGAGATGCTGAGTCACAGATTGACAGAAAAAAGGCTTTCAGAAAGTGAGCTTCAAACTAACAATGCCTTTGCAAGAAATAGACGACATACATACATACACTGATGCAAATACAACTCACACACACATGACTACAGTCTCTGGCTGCTGAGACCAGACTCTGAGCAGCAGTGCATTTAGGAGAGGCGACTGGGTGGTGAGAGTAAGGAGGAGGCTGGGTTAGGGAGTGGCAGCAGGGCAGGAGTAAGGACATTAAAAAGTCCTGCATGACAGAATTTTCGAGGGTGAGACCTTTGGAAAGGACTGATACTTCTGTGGGCTAAAGCTACGGCTTTTGGAGGAAAGGCTCATGACTGTGTTTGAGCTCATTGTATCTTCACTCCAATCACGGTTGGTTTTTGGCCTTCACTATTGGCCTACTCCCTCAGATTTCATATTACTTCTCTTTACTTCATCTGTTTCATCCTTTTTGTCATTTTTCCTCACATGTTTGGGTGTATTTTTGCCAATTTTTTTCGACATATTTCTATCTTATTTACATATTTTTACATATTTTTATCCATCGCCATGGAACCTTGCTCTTCCCATCTGCATCAATACAGCAAAGTTTCCTTATCCCTAGCCAGAACTCAGTGCTTAAACACAAGCATTGTTTGGCACATGGCGTCCCACCAAATGGCCTTAATATCAAATTTCCCATCTCCAGCTGCCACCCTACCTTCCACAATGACTTCCCTCTGTTCAGATTCCACCAGTTCTTAGCACTCACCAATATAGTCCTGCAAAATCATCTCAATCAGGCCCAAACCTTGCAATATCTCCTCTCCATCCACAAAATTCTTCTGCTATGCAATCCAAAATTCCCATATCATACACTGATTCTCTTGCCCTCCTGGAACTAGAATAACATGCACAATACCACCTCCACCCTATTCACTTCCTACTTCTGCCTTGGACTATCACTGTCAACCACCTCTACAACAACCTCCAAACCTCCCCCATATCCCCTCATAGCTGACAAACCCAGTCTCACAGACCTACTATACCTACCCCACCCACAAAACCTCCTCCCATCACCATACAGAATCCAGAAACTAAACAGACCTGAAACACAGTCATGAACCTTTCCTTCAAAAGCCTTTGCGCCACAGAATTATCAGTCCTTTCCAAAGGTTCACCTTTTGCCCCACTCCCAAATTCAATCACACAGGACTTGTTAAAGATCTTCTCTCCTTCTCCTGGTCCCTAAATTGGAAACACTTTCTCACCAGTAATCTTACGAATCAAGACTCAACAAAAATCCAATATTGAACACAGCCTGAATCCTTCCAACAATGATCCAACCCCACTGCCCTCAATCACACCATGTTAACTTCCCAGAATTTCTTAACCTCGATCCTTGCCTCACTGTCATTCTGCAAATCATTCAACATGGAAACCAACCTTACATCCACAGGAAAATCCACAATTCACCACCTAAAAATAGATTCTGACCTTACAACCCTATATGCTGACAAAGGTTCCACCACTGTTGTTTTGAACACAAGCATTATTTGGCAGAAGGACTACACCAGCTGTCAGATTCATCCAACTACAGACCCTGCCACAGTGACCCCATTTCAGAAATCCAGTAGGATCTCGAGCCCCTCCTCAAATCCTCATGCACATCCCAGAACCTCTCCCCAGAGTCCATCTCTCCCCTCACCCATATCACTCCCTGCATCCCTACCATCTACATGCTTCCCAAAGTCCATAAATCCAAGCACCCAGGACACCCCCATTGTAGCCAGTTGCTGTGCCCCCACTGGGAGAACTTCTGCTCTCCTAGACCAACACCTGCAGCTCATTACCTGCAACCTACCCCCAATACAAAAGATATCTACCATTTCCTCCACTGACTCTCCACAGTTCCTGTTCCTTTATCACATGGTGCCCTATTGATGTCACCTCCTTTTACATTATCATCCACAATGGCCTTACCGCTGTTGCACACTAGTTTTCCTAATGTCTGATAGATTCCAAACCTACAACCTCCTTCCTAGTTGCCACGACCAACTGCATCCTCAACTGCAATTACTTCTCCTTTAAAGGCATTACCCACAAACAAATCCAGTGTACAGCTATGGGCACTCAAATGGCACCATCTTATGCCAACATATTCATGGGCCATCTAAAGAGAGCCTTCCTAAAGACCAAGACTCCCAAGCCCCTCACCTGGCTCAGATTCATTGATGTCATCTTCGTGATCTGGATCAAAAGTGAGGACACACTATCCACATTCGTGCAGAAGCTCAACACTTTCTTCCCCATTTGTTTCACAAGCCATCTTCCTCAATGTTGGGCTCCACCTCAAAGGTTTCACCATAACCTCTGACCATATCAAACGTACCAACCACCAGCAATACCTCCACTTCAACAGCTGCCTCCTGTTTCACACCAAGAAGTCCCTTCGCAATAGCCTAGCCATAAGTGGCCATTGCCTCTGCAGTGATAAGTAATCCCTCTCAAAATATAGCAGGGTTCTCACTGAGGCCTTCACAGACTGTAATTACACTCTCAAACTAGTACAAAAACAGATCTTCAGTGCCTTATCTCTTCAATCACCCACCGCCTCCCAAAGTCCCACCGTCCAGCCACAGAGAGCACTCCCCTTGTGACTCAGTACCACCCAGGACTGGAGCAACTGAATCACATTCCTTGCCAGGGTTTTGGCTACCTCTCATCATGCCCTGAAATGAGGGATGTCCTATCCACTATCCTTCCAATCCCTCCTGCTAGTGTTATTCTGCTGCCCACTGAATTTACACAATATCCTTGTCCATTCCTATGCAATCTATGCTCCCAACCCCTTGTCTCATGGCTCCTATCCCTATAACAGACTAAGATGCAAGATTTGTCCCATACATCCTCCCACCACAATTTACTACAGTATGGCCACAAGCAACAGTTATCCTATCAAAGGCACGACTACCTCTGAAACAAAAGTAAAATTTGCAACCACTGTGCTGCATTCTATGATAGCATGACAATCAGCAAGCTGTCTGTATGAATGGAAACTGACAAACTGTAGCCTAAACACTGCTGGACCACCCCATTGCTGAGTGTGCCACTTAACATGACATTATTCATTTCAATGACAGCTTCACAGTCTGTGCCATCCAGATCCTTCCCACCAACATCAGCTATTCTGAACTGCATAGGTGGGAATCTCCCTGGAATATATCTTATATTCCTGTAGCCCTGCTGGACTCAACCATCATTAGTCATTGTCCTCACCGCTGTTCTCAATTTTTACTTCTCTCCTTTTCTGCTGCCCCCCCCCCCCCCCCCCCCACCATCTCTCCACCTCACACTGCACTTTATTGTCCTCCATCCCCCAGACCTTCCCCTCACTATTCCAGCCTCCTCCTTACCTGCACCACCCAGTTGCCTCTCCTTTCATGTGCTACTGCTTGCAGTTTGGCCTCAGCAGCCAGAGACTGTGGTCATGTGTGAGTGTGTGTGCATGGTTTCCGATGAAGGTCTTGTTGGCCTAATGTTCACTTTCTCACAGTCTTTTTGTTGTGTCTACCTGCTACTCCGCATCTGACTGATGACCTCACTGTTTGGTTACCTCCCCCAGATCAATCACCCAACCAACTCAGCATCTTGACTGTAAGGTGAGTAACAATTACACTTTTCATAATATTTTTATGTTCCATTTTAGATTTTCCATTGTTATAATTAAATTAACTGCCAATAACAAAATGTAGTATAAGGGAGAGATGTGTTCTTGAATTCCCTAAAATAGAACAATTTTAAAAATGCAGCAAATTGATCAAGGCTGTGTGGTGGGAAGTTGCTGATGTAAAATGTACACAGCTTTTCTGAACTGCATAGGGAAGATGGTGGCACGAATAGATGTACTAATAAAATGATCTGCAGAAAATTATGAGATTTTAAATCCTGTGTGTGTAAAATGTAGTAAGAAGGTGAAATATGGTATTAAATTATGTTCGTGGTCACAGAAATGGATCCATCGTCAATGTTTAAATGCCTTAGAAGAAAAAAAACATGACCTGTGACTGTGGAACTGTGCAATGTAACTATCGTTATATCGTGTGTTTACAAATGGAATGCGAAGAAGAATGCACGACTTCTTCATTAAAATACGATCTTATGTTAGCTGAACTATATGTAGAGAAGCTTGAATCAGTGATAGATAGTGTACAGAAGCTGGAAGAAGTGATAGACCATTCAAAGTGTAGTGAAACGGTTGTAAACTAACAAAACGGTAACTTTATTAGGTCTAAAAAGTTTTGTCTTGTTAATCATAATGAAAACAATTTTCGTCTCCCAGAAGCAAATAAGTTTGAATTTTTCACGTGTGATGAATATGAAATATGTGAAAAGAGCCAAAGAAAGGAAGTACTTTCATCAAATGCAGCGACCACAAATCATTTCAGTAGGCCTACAAAGTCCTGTAATAACAAGAAAGGAAATACCAGAAAATACATGGAACATACTAATCATGCAAACAAGATAATTACTGATACAGGTAAGAAAAACAAAGAAGATATTTTCATACTTTCAGGCAGTCATGGAAAGGGACTAGCTGACATTTTGTGTAACATGCAAACTATGTTCAAGGTTAGTGGAATAACGAAACCGGGTGCCCCCTTATGCGAAGTTTTAAAAAACTGTGAACATTCTTTGAAGCCGGAAAGCAACTGTTTAATAATAGGAGGTGCTAATGATGTTTATAGGAACAAGGGCAAACTCGCCACAAGAGCTCTAAGAAGTACATTAAAGAAAATTACAGATGTTAACTTCTTCATTGCCAGTAGGCCTATCCCACAAAGACGTGATGTTATAGGACAATCCTGTGTCAACAAAGAAATCACAGTTACTAATAGGAAAATTGAGAAAATCTGCCAAAGTCTCCCAAATGCCACATATGTGGACGTACCATCTACAGAGAGAAGTCATTTCACCAGGTATGGGCTTCACAGAAATAAACTTGGAAAATCATTCATTAGTCGAGAAATCCTTAATGCAGTGAAGGCAGTTAAGGACAAGAATAGCATGACCATACCACTTCCACCATCAAACACAGCAACTGAAAATTTACAACAAGAAAATGAAACTCAATCACTGACAACCGGTCCTGCACTAGAATCTCCACTCTCCTCAAAAGCAGCTGAGATAAATGATTCAACTAGGACAGAAGTTTCCAAACATGATCCTATAGCTATCCGTAATATGTTATTTTAAGACAGGTATTATTGCATACCGGTGCAAGGATTCTAAGAGCATAGCATGCTGTGGATAATCTCTTTGCCAGCAGAAGCAGCTACATACTACGCAACTGTGTCATTAACAAGAAAAAAAAATGCCTGATGTGCCAGCAGCCAATGACCTTTCATCAGTATTGGCCCCTCCTCAGTCTTCAACAGTGAAAGACTTTTCACCAGCTTCACCATCATCAGCAGTAACAGAAGCAAACAGAAGAAGCACAAGAATCAGGAAACCTACAACTCTACAACTTTCAAACAACAAAATATTACTTCAAGCTGAAAACAAGAGCAAAGCAGCTTAGAACATTGTCAAACAGGAAACATCTAACTCTGCTAAAAAGGACCTCAATTCACATATTAAAAGATGTACCAGTAGGTAACCCTAAAAAATTAGCTGATTTTGTAAACTCATATTTCAGTAGTATTGCAAAACAATTACAGCAGAAATTTCCAGTTACATATGACTTACCTACTCAGAACCAGCCAACAAACTCAATGGTGCTCTTGCCAACTACAGAAAGGGAAGTGGCACTAGTAGTACACTAACTAAAAATAAAACTTCAGTAGGACTCGATGAAATCCCAGTCTGCGTAATTAAAGAATGTATAGGCTCCATAAAGGGCCCATTAACAGACATAATTAATGAATTTTTCGAATCTGAATACTTTCCAGAATACCTAAAACAAGCAAAAGTTATACCTATCCTTAAGAATGGAGATGTGGAAAATGTAGAGAACTACAGGCCGATTTCTATACTGTCTATCATTTCTAAAATAATAGAAATACTAGTCAAAAAGAGACTGCTAAATTACCTGAATAAATATAATCTTCTTTCCAATGACCAATTTGGTTTTAGGCCCAGAAAAGGCACACAATCTGCTATAGCACAGTTCGCTAAAGTAATTTTAGAAGCACTGGACAAAGGTGAAAATGTAAGTGGTATACTTTTAGACTTGTCAAATGCCTTTGATACAGTTGACCACAAAATCTTACTTCATAAATTAGGACAAATAGGAATAAGAGGTGTGACAAAGAAGTGGTTCAAATCATACTTGGAAAACAGAGTTCAACGAGTTGAGATATCACATGTTTCAAACAGTTCCCTTGTAAAACACTTGTCTGACCCAGAACATGTGAATATAGGCATCCCACAGGGAAGTGTATTGGACTCAATATTGTTTCTTATACACATTAACGACTTCCCACAAAGTATCAGACATGGAGAAAAAATACTTTTTGCCGATGACAGCAACATAGTAATAACAGGTGAAAATCCAACACAACTGTCAGAAAGAGCAAACGAGGCTCTCAGTGATGTCCACAATTGGTCATTAAAAAATAAAGTAACCCTAAATGTAAAGAAAACTAACTATATTAACTTCCAATTGAACAAAAAACACAATGCCACTAGAATAAAAATTAGTAATAATGAATTAGAATGTGTAACAAGTACCAAATTCTTAGGGATGAATGTAGACAGCCAATTGAAATGGACAAACCATGTCAACATTTTGGCAAAGAAATTATCCACAGCATGCTATGCTCTTAGAATCCTTGCACCGGTATGCAATAATACCTGTCTTAAAATAACATATTACAGATAGCTATAGGATCATGTTTTGGGGAACAAGTACCAGTAACATACAAACTGTGTTCAAAGTACAAAAAAGAGCCATAAGGATAGTAACAAACAGCAACAACAGTGCCCACTGCCTAGAATTATTTAGAAAGCTAGGCATTCTAACTGTTTCTTGTGAGTATATCTTTCGGAACATAATTTTCATTAAGAAAAATCTCAACATGTATAACACAAACAGCCTAATACATGACCATGAAACAAGAGCTTGTCACCACCTCCATCTAGATAGAAAGAACAAGGCAAAGATGCAAAAAAGTATATTTTATAATGGGATAAAACTGTATAACAAATTACCACGGGAAATTAAAGAAATAAATGAGCCCCTCACTTTCAGACGAAAGCTTAAAACCTTCTTAGTAAGTAAAAGTTGTTATACTCTAAAAGAATATTTAACATAGATGTAGATTATTAGCAACATATGACATTATCACCAAAGTATGATGTAATTATAAATGTGTGTATGACTAGTTACAAAAACTACAAAAAATATGAGAAATCTGTTTCATTGTAAATGTAAATGTGTACTCATGTATTATAAACTGACGACATCCATACAATATTTATTGTTCCATGGATGAATAAATAAATAAACAAATAAATAAAAAAGCATTAGGCAATGTTATACTAAAATATTGTAATAATTGCTCTTCTCTCCTATAGAATATTCCATTGTTCATTTAGAGGGCATATTCTTTGATGAATCAGAAATTTTTCATAACGTATTTCTTTGTTTAAAGCAGGCTACAACTGTTGAATCAAAATGTTTATAGCACCAGTAAGTAAAATAATGCAAAAGCTTATAATGTGTTATAACTAACTCAAGAAAATTAACATAATTTTCAAGAGGTCAGGTGAAAACTGTTGTTAACACAGGAGGAATATATTTGTTCAGCTGAAATTACATATCTGATGTTTATTGATCTGCAGCAACCAATGTAATGCACGTATCAGACTTATTTCTGAAACTCCTGTATTTCATTTCAAAATTCGTCTTTTCAGCCCATCACAAAATATGTCCTATACTTCTCATCTGTCAGTTATATAAGACTGCAAACAGTTTAAGAATGTAACACTTATTGATATTAAGGATATTACTTATAATCATCCATCTATGAATAATTTTAATTGCCCAGCAGTTTGCCATTAAGACATGGTCAGAACCTAAATGGGCTGGGCAAGACTTTGTTGACCCCATAAAAATTTAATGCAGTGCACAGCAAATTACCTAGCTCTAGCAAGTCAGGTGACAATTCATAATCATCAGAACCAGATCAAGGAAAGCAAAGAGCTTCAGAACACAGTACATAAGAAGCACTAAATATAAAAGGCATAGTACAAACACTGTACCTCCCCACAGCAAAAATGAACTAATTTTGGTACACATAAATGTACAATCCTTAAGAAAGTTGCTGAACTCCAGTTACTCATGGGGCCGGCTGCAGTGGCCGATTGGTTCTAGGAGCTTCAGTCTGGAACTGTGTGACTGCTACACTCACAGGTTTGAATCCTGCCTCTGGCATGGATGTGTGTGATGTCCTTAGGTTAGTTAGGTTTAAGTAGTTCTAAGTTCTAGGGGACTGATGGCCTCAGATGTTAAGTCCGATAGTGCTCAGAGCCATTTGAACCATTTTTTGTTACTCATGGCAAGTAGTTACTGTAGCTCAACATTGCCTATGGTGGAGTGCCCATCTCTTTCAATAACAATAAGAATTTGGAACATTCAAAGATAGATCTCAGCAGCCTATGTGTAGCAGGTGTTTTTCAAGTATCTGCTGTGGCACAACATGCTCAGAAACGCATTACTGCATCTGTATACTAAACACCAACTTCTAACAAAGAAAAATTTGCAGAAGAACTCTCTGCTTTAATTTGGAAGACTGCTAAATATAAACATTATAAAATTTCTATCACAGGATATATTAACCTAGACAGAAGAGCAAAGAGAAAAAATGTGATTTGTTTACTACATATATCACAATCAATGAAATTTTACTACTTAAATGATAAACCAACTAGGATGGATGCATGCCCTGACAACATGATTAGCAATGTTAGTAGAAATCATCAGATTTGGAATGTCTGGCCATGATGGCATATTGTTCAAACTGGAAACCACCCTACTGATAATTCCCAGACACAAATGACTACAGAGTTGTCAACGAAAAAGAATATCAAAAGAATGATAAATGAATTGAGACAAATAAGGTGGTCCATTGTGTTAACCACAAAGGAAGATATTAATGAATTCTTTTCCACATTCATTTCCATCATAAGACATGCACTAGACAATAACTTCACCCTTGTTACTAAAACATGCAACAGTATCAATAATAACCACAACATACATACATGTGGTACACACCACAACTCAGTAAAATCAGGATAGTTTTACTCATGCTGAAGGGCAGAAATACTGACAGTTATGACAACGAGACCAACTGTATAAACTTAAAAAAAACTACAGGTCTGATATTAGCACAGCAAAAATCAAAGTAACTAAAAGGTATGTCTTAAATTCTAAAAATTAAGTAGCTTGCAGTGTAGTGAAAAGTGAAATAAACATGGGATTGGAAGAAATCAGTATTCCAGTTAACTGTACCACTCTCAATGAATATTTTGTAAACTCTGAAAACACTCCTGTATCACAAAGTGATAACGTATCTAATGCCAAGGTTCTTTCTTTTGCAGTCAAAGGTAAACTACATGAAGAATTCACTAGGAGAAGAATTACTGCTATGGATATTACCAATGCTGTAAAGAAGTTGCACAGCCCCAGAAAAGAGGACTACAAAGGGTTCTTTTTTTTATTTTTTTATTTATATACTTGTTCCATAGACCTGTACATGTGAGCAAGTCACTCAGATGTGGAACGTGTCAATGTACATAATAAAATACATAGAATAAAGACATTGTTATAGTATTAATAAGAGTGCACAAAAGTCATGCTTATTAGCTTAAAAACTAGTCAACATAAATGTGAAGATAGCAGTTTCATATTTAGGGCATTATTGCATCTATTTTAACCTTGAACAGTAATCAAAACTTCCCACTTTGGGTTTAAAAGTGACCCAAAAATGGAAATGAGAAAAACAGGAATTTTTACATTAGGGCATTATTACATTAGTTTAACAGTAAACAGTGTCAAAAAATTTAAAAACATCTTTCCAATCTGGGTTTTACTTATTTCTCTGAAAGAATTCCTCTAGTGAATAAAGTGAGGTCTCAAGTAAATAATTTTTCAAGCTACGTTTAAATACTGATGTACTACTCCTTATACTTTTGATGCT